>NC_090929.1:118687414-119294914 GCF_040938575.1 Ambystoma mexicanum
TGCTCTTCTGTTGCATGTAGGGCACTGCTTTATTTTTTAGACTCTTCCTCTGTTGGTGTATTTTTCTTCTGCTCTTAAATCTGCTATTTTCACTTAATTAATTTCAGTAAATTCGGATAAATTCAGACGGATATGAAGGGAAAATAAAAACCGTAAAACTGGGATCCTTGTTTATAGGGTATGAGCTCAATTTAGTGCGTTAATGCGGGCCCTATGACATGCCCCGACCCCCCCTCCCCTCAGATGATGGGGGTGTACAATTTGCCTTTTGCCTGCTGTCTTCTCCAATCGGCAGTGGAGGGCACTTTAATACAATGTGTATCTTACCTTTCTTTGCACTTTGATACCATTTGTACCTTACCTTTCTAGGCACTTTAATACCATATGTACCTATTTGTCATGAACATTGATTTGGGCTAAGTGTAACTGGCTCCTTTACAGCGCTTAGATACCTCTGGGTTTGTGTGCGCTATACAATGAAATACTTTTTTATTTTTTTATTTTTTATTTGTCATATACGTTTTAGTTCATAGGCATAGAACTTTTCGTATATTTGTATACAAAACATTTATGCTTTAGTCTACTACAACATAAACAATAGTAGACACAGAACATAACCCATGTTCCACAAACATAAAATAAATACATACGTACCTAAAAGAAGAAAATCAGGTTTACAACTCAAAGCACAAATACAAAACAACTTCTCTCTTTCTACATTCAATTAACTCAGTTAAATCGTCTACATCATTTCATCCTAACATTTCCCTAACATAGAATTCATGAACTAAAATGATGCATTACCGTTCCACAAAAAAAAGAAATTCCAAAAGAAGAAAGAAAATTCAAAGTCTTCCTAGTACAAACCCCAATGCTATTAATACAGTAATGCATTACTCAAAATATATCTTTTTTTTAAAAATTCTTTGTATTGTTCAACAACAGTGGTCTCGACAGCTACAGCAACTCTCTCCCTCCAATTCACACAAATCGACAAGCAGAAAAAGAAAAAGACATTTACAACCGACATTATACAGCTTCATCAGCATCTGAGAGCAAATCACATAGATACATACGGAAGGGACCCCATATGTCCTTAGGCCGGCTTGCCCCCGGGACAGTCAAAACATATTGTTCCTCACACTCGTTGACATATGTCAGTTCGCGAAGGAAAGTGGTCTTGTTTGGCGGTGTGGACATTTTCCAGGTTTGCAGGATACATTTCTTCGCCACAGCGCATGCCCCTCCATGCTCTGCACCAAATTTTGCCAGGTTAGCTGGTGTGTAATGCAACCTGTTTAAGAGTTTAAAATGTATCAAGCGCAGACCCGCATTTGATGACACTTTTTTCGTCAGTGCACAACATCTACTCCACTTATCTTCCGGGATGTGCATTTGCAGGTCCATTTCCCATTTGTCCTTGACCTGGTTTATTGTAGGGGTGTCGGTTTGCACTGCTGCATACAATTTAGAGATACCCAGCCCGGCATTCATGGTGATGAGCTGTGTGCAGGGGTGTTGGGGAGGTTCATCTGGGAACATTGGCCACCTCTTCTGAAACGCGGCCCTTACCCTATAGTATTGCAGTATTTTAAGTGGTCCACCCCCCATTGCACTCACAAAGTCCTCCTTAGTTGCAAATTTGCCATCTATATACATATCGCCCACCCTCATCTCCATGTGTGGGTCCCAGACCTCCTAAATACCCACATCAAACGTGGGGGGGAATACCCGGAATGCTCCACAGGGGGACCTCCGAGTTATATGGTGTCTCCAACTTTACCCTCTTAAACAATGCGCCCCAAGCACGAACCGTGCAGCTGACCGGGTCATAGTCACAAGTGTCCCTGTGTCTTGTATTAAATATGACTGACCTAATGTCCACTGGGGATATAGTGCGTGCCTCCACCCACGTATGTGCTATTTTCCCCGAGTCCTCATACCAATACTTTGCAAATTGCGACTGGGTGACCAGATAATAAAGCTCAAAGTCTGGAGCAGCCGTACCTCCAGTATCATAGGGTTCTGTCATTTTTTCCCACCCAATTCTCGCCGCCTTGCCGTTCCATATGTAGTTTACTATTAACAACCATAGCTTAGTAAAAAAGTCTCTGCCCAGCCATATTGGTATATTTACAATAAAATATAATAGTTTGGGAAGGACTATAATTTTGAGCAAGGCGATTCGGCCATGTAAGGATATGAGGAGGCATCCCCAGATCTGTAGCTTAGTGCTCAACGTCTGCAGCGCCTTCTCGTGATTATTCGCGTATAGGTTTTGCCTATCTCTGGACACTAGCACCCCGAGGTATCTGATATGTTATTCTGACCATTTCAGGCCGCACATATTCGTGGGGCATGCAGTGGAGGGCGTGAGCGGAAATACTTCCGACTTGGCTAGGTTGATGACATACCCCGAATACTCTGCAAACTTGTGTATGTCTGTCATAATGGGCTCTATGTTTTTTTCTGGTTCGCGGAGGTATAGGAGCGTATCATCCGCATAGAGCGAAATCAGTTGGATCGCGCATTTTATGTTTATTTCCCTGTCTCTATGCTTTAGTCTAACAGCAGCTTCCATTGGCTCGATAGTTAAGGCAAACAAAATTGGCGAGAAGGGGCATCCCTGTCTTGTGCCCCTCACTAATTTGAACATCTCGGAGACGGTTCTGTTGGTGCATACTCTGGCTCCTGGAGCGGTATAAAGCAGTCGAACATACCGAATGAAAGTAGGTCCCACCCCAAATGTTTCCAATACACTAAAGAGATCTTTCCAGGACACGGAGTCGAACACTTTTTCGGCGTCAAGGGCAACGGCAGCTGCACTCCTCCTGGGATCAATCTGGGCCATTATACCAAATAATCTACGGAGGTTCAATGCAGTGGATCGCAGGGGGATGAACCCATTCTGATCAGGATGGACCAATGTGGAGACCAATGGTGCCATACGGTTCGCAAGAACCTCGGCAAATATCTTGGCATCGACATTGATAAGTGATAAGGGCCTGTATGATGACATGTCGCTAGGTGGGCGTCGGGGTTTAGGTAATACAGTTATGATGGCTTCCCTCGTTGTTGAGGGTAGTATGCCTCCCTCTAGGGCTTCCTCCCAGGTCCCCAGTAGCATGGGAGTTCGCTCCTTGCGGAACTCCTTATAAAATTCAGCCCCCAGCCCATCGGAACCCAGTGCTTTGCCTGACGCCAGCCCCATGATTGCCTCTTCCATTTCCTCCACAGTGATTGGTTGATCTACGGCCAATCTGTTTTCAAGTGGGAGTTTTGGGAGCCCTAACAATGTGAAGTATGCCATTATCTCAGTGGTCGTTTTGCTATCTCTGTTGGATCTCTGTGTTTGATAAAATTGGGCAAACTCACCGTTTATATCCACCACGCTTGTTTTGACCTCACCATTCAAACCTTGAATACTAGTAATAGGTTGTGACTGTCACTCCTGCTTAATCAGATTGGCCAGTGTTCTACCCGCCTTATTTCCTTAACCATACCTGCGTGCTCTGGACGGGGCAGTCATATACTGTGTTTCTCTGGTGGCCAGGTCATTGAAATCACAGATGTGTCCATGGATTTCGGCTAGGGTGTTCCTATCATGTGTGCGACTATAGGTTTCCTCAAGGTTGTTTAGGGCGCTCTCCACCTCCTCCAGTTCCCTCCTCACTGCCCTCAGGAGACCAGTAGATTTCAACAGGAGTGCTCCTGTAACCCAGACCTTGAAAGTCTCCCAGACAGTGGAGATCAGCGTCACCGGCCTAAGGTTATTAGTGAAGAATTCTGTTATTTCCTCGCGTAGGGATTCTACTACCCCAGGGTCACCAAGTATCCTCCCTGGCATTGTCCATCTCCTAGCTGGTCTGGGAGCATCTCTCAACCAAAGCTCCAGTGTGACTGGGGAGTGGTCAGACAGTGTACGAGGTAAAATCTCACAGCTGTGCAACGTCTCGGAAAGGCCCTGTGAGGTAAAGAAATAGTCTGTTTGCGACTCACTGTCGTGAACGGATGAATAGTAGGTGTACCGTCTAACATCCGGGTGTAATGTGCGCCATACATCTGTTAGTGCCATTTGTGAAAGAAGCTGCCTCAGCGTCAGCGCCATTCTAGTTGGTGTCCTCATTTTCACACTAGATCTATCTGTTGTGGGGTCCAGGGCCATGTTAAAGCCCCCCCCCAATATTATGGAAGAAGCGTCAAGTTTGTTAAGGGTTTCATATATATTTAAGTTGAAGTCTGGGTCGTCTATGTTAGGGCCATACGTATTCACCAATGTAACATGTTTCCCAGTCATTTCCCTCCATACCAGAATGTATCTGCCCTGCACGTCCACCCTGTGGCCCACTACCCGGAACCCCAGGAAGGGATGTATGAGAGTGATAACCCCCCTTGACTGAGACGAGTAATTAGTATAATACCGTGTCTTCCCCCATTTGGGCATTACATTCTCGTTCACTGCACCCATTGCATGTGTTTCTTGCAGCATCGCGACTTGGGGGTGATCTCTAGCAACATAATGGCCAACCTTCCTGGCCTTCATTGGGTTGTTCAATCCTCTTACATTCCAAGACAATAATGATATTTTCAGCCCCCATGTACCGTTATTTCCATATGTATTAGTACCCACCATGTCATCCAACTTTCCCAATATTCCCATCACGGGAGCAGCAATCGCAACCTCGAGACCACATATTCTTCAACCCAAACTTTACAACAGTGCAACTACCCCCCTTCCCCAACTTTGCTGATAGCTCAGCATCGCGAACTGTTACCTGGTTTCCTGGCCCCCCACCCGCATCATCTCCCCCAACTTGACGATGCTGCCCATTAACACTCAAAACTTGCCCAATGGGCTTTTTAACTGAGCTTGTGGACCATAGGGTCGGCTAATGTTGCCAGCTGGACGCCCATGGAGGAGGCTCCACAGCCCGACAACAACGGATCATGTTCCAGTTCAGTTGTGCTGATTTATGAAGACATAGAGTGACTGCAGGGAAGGCGCAGACTCATCTGCCCCCCAAATCAGTTCAGTCCTCGCCAGGATTGGGTCTTGCATTTTGATCCCTCATTCGGTCTCTAGGGGGCAGTGGAATGGAGGCCTCCACATACACCATGGCCTCGGAAGGGTTTTCAAAGAAGTGGGCTCTCCCTCCGTGCTGAATTCTCATTTTCGCCGGGAAAATTAAAGCATAAGGGACACCACTGAGACGCAGTTGTTTTTTAACCATTTCATAGGACCTGCGCTGCACTTGTATGGTCACGGAGAAGTCAGGATATATATTAATTCTGTTCTCCTCGAAATGTATTGTTCCTTTTTCTCTGGATAGGTGGAGTATTGTGTCCCTGTCCCTGTAGTTTAGAAGGTGCGCAATGATGGTGCGGGGTGGAGCTCCCGGCTTCGGAGGGGGTGCAAGCGTGCGGTGAGCTCTCTCGACGAGAAAGTGGTTCAAAAGTGATTCCGCTCCCAGCACCGATTTCAGTAGTTCTTCCACCTGCCTTTCCATGGAGCCCTTGCCAAACGATTCCGAGACCCCAACAATACGAATGATGTTTCTGCGGGACCTAGATTCGAGATCCTCACACTTGCTCTGGGTTTTGTGCAGTTCGGTCTGAAGCAGGGCTATGTCTCGGTCATGTTGAGAAACCACATCTTCATTTGAGCTTATTCTATTCTCCGCCTCCGAAATGCGCGCGCTTTCCTTTTCCACCCGGGCCTTCAGGGACCCGATCGTCGCCACTATATCGTCCAACTTGACGTTGACAGCCAGAAACCCATTTTGCACAATTGTTGCCAAGCGGTCCAAAGGGTCTGCGTCTCGATTTTCGGATGTTTGTGTCGCCCCTCCAGGTGCCTCCTGTGGTTGGGAGCTGGTAAAGGAATCCATTGGGCCGGTGTTTCTTTCCCCTGCAGCTTTCTTCTCAGTGCGGCCCATTAGGCGATGTTGTCACTTTTGGGGTGGGATGTGTTCCCCCACTTATGTGTGCTGCTGGCGACCAGTATCGGGTTATGCTGTATGGTGGCAGCACAGCCCGTGCCCCGCATCCAAGCTTGGGTGAACCGCAACACCAGCGTGGGGATAGGTTCAGTCTCACCCCCGATGCACACTCTCACCGCCAGGGTTGTATTCGTGAGACTTCCGCAGTATTCGTCTACCGGGGGCAGGGTGTACCGTTCACCAGCAACGTCCTAGCTGGACTTAGCCGTGGGGGGGAGATCTGGATCAGAGGGGGAACACGTTGCCGTTGCAGAGCACCCTCGAGCACTTGGCAGGATTTTTTTGCCTGGATCCTTGTACAAGAAAGTCTGAGTACTTGTCCTCGTACAGGCGGGAAGAGAGAGCAAAGCACCGTCGCCTTCCGGCAGCGCTTGTGTATTGGCGGGCTGCCCCTCCCCCACCTGGCCGACCTGCCGTTGCGAGCCCCGGGCTCGAGTGGAAGTCCCCTGGAACTCACGGGCGGTCACTCCGCAGCACTACGGCTGCTGCAGTTGCACCTGCGGATATCTCCGTCGGCCCGGGATCCACACGCTCTGTTTTCACAGGGTGTCTTCTACGAACCTTCCCCCGTGGTATTCTGCAAACGTACGTCTGCCAATTCAGAACTGGAAGGATTTATAGATGAAAAGATTTCGTTCGAGCCGGAGCTCTCCACCTAGGCGGCCATCTTAGATGTGCACAACAGCGCCCCCCTCAAAATATATCTTAATGTTTGCACAAATTTAATACAGAGCAATAAGTATCGATGTGAAATTTGTATTTAAACACAGGGTCCAAAAATCCTCATTTAGAATAGATACATAGTTATGGATCAAATGACGCAGGCGCTGCATATACAGGTGACCAAGTTTCGGGCATTCGGTGAAAATATGTATCACCGTTTCTACCTTGATTGGGTTTTTACAGATCCTATAGAAACGATTTTCCTGACTCCATTTTAGTCGGCCACCAGTAACTGATGGTACCGGAAGTTGGTTGATCCTTGTGAGGTAATGCAATCTTCTTACTTTAGGATCAGAACAAATCACAAGATATGGTTGTGGACGCATAAAACGATGGACCACTTGGGAAACCTGGGTATACCCATGCAGTGTTCCCAAGTGGATTTAATTACACAGCCAATCCCCCTGATTAAATGTATGCAAGAACACTTTTTTAGTTTTATATAGCTAGTTCCTCATGAAAAATCGAGTTGCCAATTTATTTTTACAAATAGCTGGTTTACTGTTTCCAAATATGTGTCCTTTTGCATGGTCCCAACATACCGGTACCCTGACATCCGGGCCCTCAAGGAAACTCTAGTTGTGATCTGGGTACGAAAGAACAATTCACCTTTGCATTTAAGAAGCATTGCTTTAAGTGATAATAGCCTAAGCTCCATATGTAGGTATTCCATCGGGGTACTTTGTGGTAAATTCAGCATGCTACGCCAGAACATACCCTCAAACATCTTTAGCCATTCCAGATTCCATAGCTCCAAGCCTACAAGTCCATACAAAATGGTCAGGCAGAACCATTGCTCATACAACATTAGGGTCCCACTCCATGAATAACTTGCTTTTCCTTTAGAGAAACGACTAATCAGGAAGGTCAATTGCCTAGCCTTGGCGATCTTTGTACTTATAAAGTTTCCATAACTGGCATTGTGCATCAAATTTAAACCCAGATATTTGTAGTGGGGGGACATATTGAATCTGTCCTATGCAAAGGTCAATCGGCACCCTATTGATTTGTTTGAGTTGCTAGCATTACCTTTTGTTTTGTCTAAATTTATCTCTAGCTCGTTATCACTTGCATAATCCACCAGGTTTTCCAATACGTCATCAGCGTATAGTATCGCCGTGATACGGTCTTGACCTATCTTGGGGGACCAAGTGCCTAAATCTTCTAGGCGTCGGATGAGATCGGCGAGGTATAAGTTAAAAAGGAGGGGTGGGGGGCAACATGCACCCCTGTTTTACGCCTCTATTTATACCAATCTCATCCGATTGATGGTTTCCATTGCCCAGTCTAATCCTAGCTGTGGTTTTATCATGTAGGGCTTTAACAATTTCAAGCATCCAAGCTGAGCAGCATCCCCACTTTTGCATTTTTGCCCACAGGTGTTCGCGGTTGACTAAATCGAACGCAGATTTAAAATCCACGTAAGCCAAGTACAAGGGTGGGTTCGCTTTTCCTTTGACACAGTTAATTAGATAGTGAACCACTGGCAAATTTAGGTTAGTACTGGCACCTGCTCGAAAACCGGTTTGCAGTGGGTGGAGCAGCTCGTTTTCCTTGACCCATACTAACAGATGTTTTAGCACACAGCTTGCGCACAGCTTTCCAGTGGTATCTAATAGCGACAACAGGCGGTAGTTTTCCAGACTCAACCTATCGCCAGCTTTATGTACTGGTATCAATATGGCACAGGTCCAAGACAGGGGGGTCGTCCTCTGGTAACATACTTTATCAAGTAGATTGCAGAGCAGTGCGGCCCATTTTAGTGGGCCAGTCTTCAACACAACAGTCGCCAGCCCATTTGGGCAAGGAGCCTTCACATTTTTTGCCATTTTAATCATATCAGCAATGCAATCTTGATTCAAATGTAAGGGCCAGGGACTATCTTCTCCTTCTAAACAATTATTCTCTTTTTGGCTTACCAACATTTTAGTTTCAGTAAACGTTTGCCACATAGTTTCAGGGGCAGGGTTTAACATTTGCTCACCATCTTTTGGATCCCTCGCTAATGAGAGGGTCCGCCAGATAGTTTTAGGGTCGTGGGTCAACATAACCTTCAGCATGTGTTGGCACTTTTTGTTCAAACCCTGGGCTTTGTGTCTCTTTTGCCAGTTACGGTACAAGGTTTACATTTTTTTGATATTTTCCATAATATCTGATACGGGTAGTGATGATCTTTTTATAATTTGCACTTGCCTACGGATTTTGCGTTTTGCCAATTGTACCTCCATATCAAATTGTTTTGTTTTTATCTCGCCCGGTTTAACCATAGGTTTACCTCTGACTACACCTCCTTTTATGTTTTTTTTCCTTGATCCACAATTCGATACCCTTAGAATTCAAATCATCCAGGAAATCGTTCATAACAGCAGTCAGCAGTTTACCAGCACTTCTAATAAATAAATGTATAAGCACGTGTGGGACAAGGTGGAGGCGGATGGATCGATTTTTGGTTGAGATATGATATGATGAGTTATTTATAAAGCGCTTAATACTCAGAGGTTTCTAAGCGCGGACCCGGGGATCAAACCTGTCGTCTTGCTTCCAAGGCGAGCACGTTGCCCCTGAGCTATCCCCCCGTGACAAATATAGCAGCTGTACTTATCTCATGGTTCGGCCTGGCTGTTATGCCTTTCCTCCTATAGCTGGATCCCGCGGTCAGATTCTTTGACCATGCCAAAATCACACATTTGGGACCCAGGCCAGGCTTTCATGGGCATTTTTGCTCACCTCTCTAGTTCTCTGGCCCTCTCTCCCCCACCAATCCCCTCGTAGTTTTAAGTGTGCCCCACCCACGTCCCCTAGCGCAGCTGCACCATTGTCCTCCCTAGTAGGCCTATATCAGAATCAGGCTCCTGCCCCTCTTTTCAAAAGTTTGGGACGAGGTGCCATCAGACCCATTTCTAGGGGTGGGCGAAGGGGGTGGCGGCCTGGGGCTCAGAGTGGAGGCGGGCGCTGCGGGGGCAGCTGTTTATCGGTCTCCCCGAATCAGGGACAGGTAATGAGGGACTGACTGTTTCATCAGATTAACGTCTGTGTCAGCGGCGCAGTGACCACAGGCAAAAGACAAAAACCTGCTCTTCCCTGTAGCGCGCCCCCTCCCACAAGCCCTTCGCACCTCTTTATCACCCTAAATGGCCCTAACGTTTGCAGGGCGCTGCCAGCCTTAGACACGTTTTCACCATTAGTCCCACACAGGGAGTGGATTGTCGGGGGCTCAGTGGGAGCTGAAACACCTGACAATAAAAGCAGAATCCAAGCAAAACTAAAGAGAAAGGCAGGGGGGTTGTGAGGGGGAACTTGGGCTGCTGGACGGGCTTAATGACAAAATGAGGGGGAGAAAGATCAAGGATGGGGTTAGTGCGTGGAAAAGGACAAAGAACAGGAACAGAGGAATGAAAGGAGAAAACACAGAAAGAAAATGTACAAGAATGCCAGAATGAAAGAAGAGAGCGGGAAAGGAAGAAAGTGAACATTGCATGGAAAACAAAAGGCAAATAACGAGGAAGAGAGCAAATCAAGTGTCAAATGAGAAAAAAAACAGAAAAGGAAAGGGCGTAAAAGATCAAAAGAAAGCCTGGGATTGAACAAAAAACAAAATGAATACAGAATGGAATTAAAAAAGAAATGATATATGAGTGAGAGATGCTGGCCGAAAGTAGGAGCATGCAGTAGAGGGGGATCAGGAAAGGTTGTACTGCACACACAGAAAATGGGAACAACATGCAGGAAGGAATGCTCTCATCCTGGAACTTGGGTACCTCCTATTCGATAGCAATCAGGTTCTCTGGCTGGAGTAGTTCTATGTTACTTGCTTAGTGGTGGTGGCCCGGGTACGTGTCAGAATTCAGCCCTATCTGAAAACTAATGGTAGTGGTATTTAGGTTGGTTCCCAAAAGTTCCTGAAAAAATATTGCATTCGCCTTGTGGCTGGCTAACACTTCCAAAATGTCAGGCCATTTTCTAGCCCACAATACACAATCTGGCACTCCAAAAAAAAAACCTGTCCATACACCTGCGTATCATCAGCAAAGTTGGTGTAAGGTATGTTGAGGCTGTCAAGAAGGGCGAAGAGGGGCTTGGTGCACATGTTGTACAGGGTGGGGGAGAGGCAGGAGCCTTGTGGGACACAGTGGGATACAGGAATGGGGTCCGCGGATTCAGAACCCAGAAAGACCCTTGTGGTTCGGCCGGATAGGAATGATTGGATCTATAGGGTGGCGTCCGGTGTGAGATTGAAAGCTGTGGTGAGGCGTTGGCAAAGGATTTCATGATCCACCAGATCAACGGCTGCAGAGAGGTCTAATAGGAGGAGCATTGCAGGCTCACCATTGTCTCTGATGTGGTCAAGCTGGATCTTAAGGTCAAGGAGGGCGGATTCTGTGCTGGGTCTTGACCTGAAGCCTGATTGATGGGTGCCTAGCAGGTTGTGGTATTCAAGGTAAGATTGAAGTTGCAGGTATGCAGTGCGGTCCAGGATTTTAAGGAGATGGGGTACTGTGGTGATAGGATGGTAGTTGGTGGGGATGGTAAGATCTAGGGTGGGTTTATTCAGGTGCGGCGTGAGCCAAGCTTCTTTGATTATAGTGGGGATTGTGCTGGATTTGAAGGAAGCATTAATGAAGCTTGCTATGGTGGTGGACAAGTGTTCAGCACGCATTTTGACAATGTGAGCTGGACACGTGTCTCCAGTACAGTTGGATGCTTTCAGCTGCTGGATGTGGAGAGGACATCAGAGGGGGTGAGGCAGTGAATTGGAACTGTGGAAGATGAGTGGCGGTTGTGGCAGTGTTAGCATGAGGGGTTTTGGCAGGGGTAGTAGAAGGGATTTTTTTTGCTTTGTCCCTTAGTTTCTGTCTTTTGGTGTCAAGGGCGGATTGGATGAGTGAGCACCATGCTTTGTTTTAGGAAGGTTTTCGGAAGGGGGGGCTGGGGTTTCGAGCGCTCTAAGGATTTTAAAGGGCTCTTTGAAGTTGGAGCTTGCTTTTGAGGTTCTGGTGTTGAGGATGTTGGCTTTCGTAGCAATGATGGCTTTTTTGTAGTTATCAGCTGAGTGCTGGAAGGAGGCTTTGTTGGTGGAGTTATTTTTTTCCATAGATGTTCAAGTGAACATTTATTTTTTCAGAGGGATGCTCGGTCCTCAGCGTACCAATTCTGGGGGTTACATTTTTTCACGGGAGGTGGTTTTGAGGGGAGCGTGTTCGTCAAGAGCCTAGAGCAATTCAGTGTTTTATGATGCTAGGATGTCTTTGACGGTGGAGTTCACGGGGATTGATTTGAGAGAGACTAGGATGGAGGGGGTCAGTTGCTCAACTGTCAGTTTACGAGTGTGTCTGGCAGTAATAAGGAGGGATCCCCAGTAGTAAGGGAGATTTCGGTTGGAGTGGTGATGGTGAAACAGATCAGACAATGGTCTGACCAGGGCAGGGGAACAATGGAGGAAATTTGGAGCAGAGTGTTACAAGGGAGTATCCAATCAAGAATTCTTCCTTAATCATGGGTGGGCAATAGGACCAGTTGGTTGAAATTCATCTCTACCAGGGTAGCTGAGAGGACAGAGGCCTTGTGGTCAGTGGGGTCTGTATAGCCTAGATTGAAATCTCCTAGGAGTATGAATTTAGTATTGGGCTTGAGGAGAGGGGTGATGAGGAGGGGGATGTCGGTGTTTGGAGTACCAGTGTGGAAGAGTTGGCGATAAAGGAAAGGTATGTTGCTAGTGGTTTGGGGGAGGATTCAAGCTTGGCCAGTAGGAGTTTGTAGCCTGGGAGACATTGTAGGGGAGAGGCTCTAATGGGGAAGGTGGATTTGTGGATGGTAGCAACTCCTCCTCCAAGGCTGTCTTGATGGTCCGTACGTAGGATGGAGTATCCAATGGGTATGGCATGGGAGAGGATGGGTCCTGCTACTTCTTGTAGCCAAGTTTCAGATACGACTAATAGGTCCAGATTGTTTGTCAAAAGGAGGTAGTGGATATTAGATGTATGGGTGCAGATGGATCGAGCCCTGATCAGTGCGCACGCAGTACTGTTAGGTGTTGTGTAAGAGATCAGGGCTTGGCTGAGCTCAGGGGAAAGTATGAGGACCAGATTAGTGGTGGGTATCGCCATGTGGATCAGGAAGGTGGTCCAAAGTAGGCCAGGAGCCTTACCTTTAGGAAGACAAGTGTTGGCGGAGACTTGTGCCTCAGAACACACAGGAATGCTGTACATAGCAGTTACAGGCAGGTGAAGAGCGGGCATCGGCATGGCAGTCCAGGGCTGACAGGGAAAGACAGGGGCCTTCAAAGCAGGCCATGATAGAGGACTCGGTTTAGCCTCCAGACTCAGCCGGGTGCAGCAATTTGATGCGGGCAACAGCCAATCTTCAGGCTGGATGTTTGTAGCTGATTCTGTGCAGTTTCTAGAGGTGGGGGGAGCGTTGGGGATGGCGGCGGCCATCTTAAGAGTGGATTCCAATCCACTTGCACAATGAGGCAATGGTGCAGGAGCCAGTGCCTGGATCATCAAAGGCACCTGCTCACGCTGCATCTGTGAGGGAAAGTGCAGCATTCATTAATTTATATTGTCTGTATGTGTGTTATAAAAACCCAATAAATAAATGTAGTGCTGCTTTGGTTGCACTTTCTTTGCCTAAGAGCGCTTGGAAGCAGCGTGAAAGCAGCGTGAAAGCTGCATGTTAGCACTATATAAAATACAGGAACACGCCTAAAATGGGAATACTTTCATACTGGTCTTGGGTGCCAGTGCACTTGCGATTCTAGATTGTTAACAGACTGGTTGGATCATTGAGAGGGACCTATTTGAATGAAAGCTCAGTGTGTCCGCAGAATGTGTGCGGGGAAGAGTCCTTGCCACATCAGAAGAGCCACACCCAGACCAGCCAAACTTGATATCCCACACGTGTGCTATCCTAAGTGGTAAGAAACAAACTACAGCAAGGTGTACTTGCATGTAAAGGATCACAAGTCAAGTCCATGACACGAGGAGCAAGAGACAAAGTAGCACATTTCAGACCCACCCTAAGCATTAGGGAATTCAAGGAGCAAAATAGTGAAGCGCATGCACTTAGCAGACAATGCATATGTCAATTTCTACTAATTAGAAACTGACCAGCAGTTTCCCGAACACGTGCATTACCACTCCCCATCCTTGAAACATTACTAGGTTGATCCGGTCACCACCTGAGTTGCCAGCCCCTACCCTTTAGGAATGAGTGTCACTTGATCTATGCAATGGCTGTGCGCTTAGCAGTGACAGTCCGCACTTAGCCACTGCGTCCTTATTTGGTACCCTGCCCCTGCTGCCCCCCCCTTCACGGTACATTTCCTGCCTACTGCCAGTAACCACACAGTAATTGACATCCAAACCAGTTTAGTAGGTAAACAAGCGCCCCAGATGCTTTACTGTTGAGAGTTAACTTACAGGTGATCAATATTTGTCTACTCAGCTGCAGGAGCTACACAGAGCTGACGCCAGACTGTGTCCCCCCCAAGCCGCCCCCCAAAGGAATCCCGATTCGCTCCATGAAGGACACACATTTAATAGTTTCTTATTCATTCAGCTTTGCTTTTCTTGCAATGGCATGTCTTTAATTCGATTTTCTTGAAACAGGAAGATTTCCCCTTTGAGTTTCTGACGTGGTAGATTATTCCCCAAATGTGCCTGCCATGCCAGGTCTTTCCCATTCCTGCTCCCTCTCCCTGTCCCTCTTTCATTCCCGTGCCCCAGGCCTCCCTAAGCTCCTGCACCCCGGGATGGTTGCTGTCGCCTCCTGGGCTGTCCCTCCATTCACGGCTTAGTGCCTTATGAAGCTTAGTGACAGGGAGCTTTGGCTGCAGAAGATTTAGTCGAAGAATTCATCTAATGTTTTACAACGGTGGTCTCCTGCTAACATTTGCGGGAAAATCGCCCAGTAAAAATCAAAATTCGATAAAAAAAACCTTTCGATCAGATCACATAGATCCCGAATCTTAGATTTCAAATGTTGCTCATGGAAATAAATGAATGTCTACATGAATGGAAATGATGTAGACTGGCATCAATGGACAGAGTGGAAACAAGATATGCCTGCATCAGTGGAACACATGGCAATAATGTAGCCCTACAGGGATGGAAACAATGTAGGCCTTCAACAATGGGATACATGTAGCAATGGAAGGGTGTGAAAAGAATAAAAGCCTACAACAATGCAAACAATGTACGTGTGTAACAATGGGAATCAGTGTAAGCATGCGACAATGGGAACAATAGGGTAGAGTAGCTCAATAATGAGGGATGTAACAGGTGTCATTTGTCCACTCATAACGTATGGCTCTGAGTGGAGACGCAGGGCCTGTACCGAGGGGAAGAAATAGCTGGTGACGTGCAGGTGACTACCTTATAAATGATGCAGCCATTTTTCTTTGCCGTGCTAGCGTGGGTCATTGGACATGCTGTCTAGGTACTACAGGCCCTTTTTTGTTTAGGGGTCACTACAGGCCCTTTTTTGTTTAGGGGTCACTGCACGCATGCCTGCTAATGTAGCCTTATAGGGCATATATTTCATGGCCCTAGAGCACGGGGAGAAAACAGGGTGCAGGTAGAAGTGGGCTGGTTGAGCATCTAGGTAAGGAAAGAATGTGTCTATCGATGCAAGGGGTTTCGTACGTGTGATGTGTGTATAATAAAGGTGAGTGGTAGTGGGAGAGGGTCCAACAGCGCTGTTGGCACAACATCATAAACGTGTTTAACAGTCTCAATGACAACATATACTGTGGGCATCAGCATCATGAAAGAGTTTAAAAGAAGCAGTGAATACATATAATTTGCATGCCATTATCAAGGAAGTTTTTACAGCAACAGTGTCATGGAAGGATTTTACAGTGGCAATGATGGCATATACTGTGAGCACCAGCATAATGAGAGTTTTACTGAGGCAATGATGACATATATTGTGGGAACCAGCATCAAGAAAGTCTTTTGAGAGTCAATGATGATATATAATGTGGGCATCAACATCATGCAAGTATCTTAGAATGGCAATTTTCATATATGCTTTGGGCACCAGCAGCTGGAAAACCACTTTTAGGTGCAATCTTGATATGAAATGTGGGCACCAGCATCATGAACATGTTTTAATTAGTAATGATGACATATATTGTGGGCACCAGCACCATGAAAGCATTTAACAGTGCCAATAATGATATAAAAAGTGGACACATGCCAAATGAACATGTGTTTTTTTAGTGGCAATGATGGCATACATTATGGGCAGAGGACTAATAAAAATATCTTGTAAAATGCTCCTATGTACTTCTGGTGAGTTGACATCTGTTGGATTTTTATTTTAATGCGTTACATTACAAAACTGATTGTAATTTGTATGGTATCCTACCCAATTCTGTACAGAAAATGTGCTAAAAGAAATGCAGCATTTCAGGTCATTATTTTAAAACATTTATCCAGAGGAGTGCACCGCGACACCACCTTATTCGATTCAGGCTCCCTTGCTATGCTCGGTCGCACATGTCAATTCTGAGGAACTATTTATGTCCCCTCACTGAATAAATTCACAGGCCACCACTAGAGGCAATACTAACTTGGAAGGACTGCATCCTGATTGGCTCTGAGGAATGCTATGTCACACTTGGGATGTTGAAAAGTGTTATTTTGCCCATTTGCTAGGATCCCGAAAAAATAACAGTTTGATTTCTCACTGTTCATTCATGATTTGCTCAATATGTCATTAATCCATTTTTATAAAATAGCTCAGAATGTTTGTATAGTGCTTGCCCAAAAGCATAAGGCTGCATTGAGTGAATGTCTCCACCATCCCACCCCGGCCACGCCTGATATTTTGCCCCTAAATCTGCTGTCATAAATGTAGTTCTGGTGGCATCTAGGGAAGCAATGGGGGTGAGCAAGGGGTGGCAACACACTTAATCCAGCTTTAGGCATGAAAACATGGTCCCATGCTGCTTTGCCGACACCCTTTTTTCAAAGTAATTTTTGATGAATAAATGACTTCGAAAAATATCATCACATTTTAATTTTTTTATTTTTGGGGGTGACCCCCCCCAAGAACTCCCTTTCCCTATACTATGATCCCTATCCCAGCACCCTCCCCACCCTTTTAAACCCTTTACACGCTATATATATATATTTCAAATCGTTTTTCCAAAGTAATGATTTTGTTGAAATTTACTTCGAAAAAACTGGTGTCGGCAAAACAACGCGATACCTGCAAACACATATATTTACATTCACCTAGCTCTGCAAATGGTGTGAATGAGTTGTAAGAGGAGGTTGTTTCCTGACTTAAATTTCTTTTTTTGGGTAGTTTTGACCGAAATACCAAGAAATTAGGGACATGAAATATTCCTGGCCACTAATTGACAGAAATTTCAGCTGAAACCACTGAAAATGTGAAACAAAATCAGCCCAAAAGGGGCGAATTGGGGCAGAAAAATCGGCTTCGCAGGCCCAGTGAAATTGTAGGCCAATTTTGACCATTTCACTTCACTAGCAGTGATTTCGTCCACGCCTAATACTAAGAGCACAACGCAAGTGTGGGGATATCTCTCGATCGCGGGAGCGTGTTTTCGCGAGATCGCACCTAACGAGATCTCGCAAGCCCACGCTCCGTGGGAAAACGTTTCCCGATTCAGAGCTGGCAGCCCGCCAGATGAAGCGGTCGCACCAGAGCGCTGCTCCTGATGAGGAGCCAAGAAGGCAAGAACTTCCAGGAGCCGTACAGCCCAGCTTCTAGGGTGTAACACCACAGCCACAGGAGGTTACCTGGGGGCCCTAGAAGCTTACAGCGTGCCACCCTAGTGCACCCACTTCCCTCAGTGACTCAACTGGGGAAGCCCTGAACTTAACTGAACTGTAAGTACGTGCTTGATAAGAACTTGGACATATACAAGTCCCCACCAGTTGTTATTTAATAAAGTAGAGTAGATCCACTACAGCGTCCTGTCATTCTTCTAGGCCACAACATAATTGGCGACGAGGATACCAAAGACCCCACGGCCTCACCATGCAAGGCGCCATGCCGCCCCCTGCCTTTCTCCCGTCACCGGGGACACCAGCGATTCCATGGATGCAGTGGGAGCCCCTGTTCTCCACCTATCTGGAAGCGATAGGCGGCACGCGGTATGCCCCCGTGAGGAAGAAGGCGATGCTGTTAAATGCGTTGGGGTTGAAGGGCAGCGCATTTTTGCTGGGTTGAAGGAGATACCTGCGGCCGATGAAGACGACGACGACGTCTACAAGGAAGCGACCCGTCGCATTGTGAAGAGGTTCATCAATAAGGAGAACATTGTACTGCACAGACTGAGGTTCTACACCCGCAAACAAGAAGGGAGCGAACCCGTGGACGACTACATCACCAGGATGAGGGAGCTGGCCTCTCTTTGCGCCTTTGGCGAGAACGCAGAACAGGTCATCTGCGACATGCTCGTCGTTCACACCAACTCTAGGAAAGTGCAGGACAAGATCATACAAGAAAAGGAGGTCACCCTTGACAAGGCCATTCAAATTGCTAGGGCGGAGGAGGAAACCTCCAGCAGACGCAAAGATGTGGGAAGTCACCTGCCCGCGCCCGAACTTGCGGCGCTACAATGGAGAGGGCGCAGAGACAAGCAGTCCCGCGACGGCCCCAGAGACAAAGTTCCCAGGCAAAAGGAGGCACCCAAATGCTATAGATGCGCCAGCACCAAGCACATGGCGAATGATCGGGACTGCCCCGCGAGGAATAAGGAGTGCTCTAAGTGCGGACGCATCGGCCACGTGGCTCAGGCATGCACGTGGCGGGAGAAGACGGTTTCCCATGTCGATGGTGACTGCATTTCAAGCGACGATGACGACCAGCAGGACAGACCCATGGTGGTCATGGTCAACGCTCCCCAGGCCAGGAGTGGAAAGCCCCACTGCACCATTAAAGTTGACGGAATGGAAACGCGCGTCATGGCAGACTCGGGATCCGACCTCACAATCCTCCCCATCAACACGTACAAGGAGATGATGGGTCGAGAGCAAGTAGAGATCAGAACGACCAGGCAAAAGCCGACGGTGTTTGGTGGTGCAACTGTCGACCTTTTAAGCTACATCAAAGCCCGGATCGAATTCAAAGGGAGGTCCACCATCACCAAAGTGTATTTTTCACCCAAAGGCCCAGCTGTACTGGGATGGGACGATCAACACAAACTCAGCATGAAACTGGATCCCAGTTCTCCGGAACAGGTTCTCCTGGTCTCCTCAGGAGCAGCGCTGAACTTCAAGGAGATGTTCCCGGACCTGTTCTCCGAGAACCCAGGGAAGGTGAGAAACTATGTCCACAGGATTCGCCTAAAACCCAATGCCATACCGGTGAAACACAAAGTCAGGGTAGTGCCTGCCACAGCGAGACCCGCATTGGAGGCCCACCTTCGGAAGATGGTCGAAGAAGGAACCATCGAGACCGTGGAATCCTCACAGTGGTTGAGTCCAGTAGTTTTGATTAAAAAGAAATCCAGCAACGACCTTAGGATCTGCATCGACCTGAGAAGCCTCAATCTAGAGGTGATCACAGATAGCTTTCCACTCCCCAGCATCAATGAGATCGTCCTCATGATGAAAGAGGCGGCAATCTTCACTAACCTGGACATGCGTGATGCCTATCACCAGATTCCCCTGCACAAAGCCTCTCGCCCCCTTACAGCGTTCATCACGCCCTTCGGCACCTTTCAATATACCCGTATGCCATTCGGGTTGTCATCGGCGGCATCCGCATTTCAGAGAATGATGAACTCCTTACTCAAGGGACTCACAAATGTTTCCTTCTTTCAAGATGACATCCTTGTGTATGCCAGAGACAACGTGTCCCACGACAAGGCACTCAAGGCTGTCTTGAGCAGGCTTCAAGAGGAGGGCATTCACCTACGCCATGAAAAGTGCATCTTCGGAGTGAACAAGGTAGAATACCTTGGGTACTGCATTTCAAGTGACGGCGTTAGTCCCAAGAAGGACCTCATGCAGGCCATAACAGCAGCCCCGGCTCCGGTGTCCAAGGAGGAGCTACGCTCATTCCTGGGCCTAGCGGAGTACTATGCCAAATTCGTCCCGAGGTTCTCTGAGACCACGTCTCCCATGAGGGAGCTCCTGAAGAAGGGGGCAGCCTACTCGTGGGGTCCGGAACAGAACGAGGCGTTCCGGGAAATCACAAAGAGAATCCTACACGCGCCGTGCCTGAAACCATACAACCCTGAATGGGACACCTGCATTACCACAGTCGCCAGCGCGTATGGCCTGGGGGCCACCCTGACCCAGAAGAAGGGAGACGCTGAGAACATTGTGGCGTTTGCATCCAAAGCGTTATCCGCATCGGAGAAGAATTACTCCACAGTCGAGAAGGAAATGTTGGCATGTGCATGGGCCGTCGACTACTTCCGATCGTACATATGGGGAACGAGATTCAAGCTGGTCACCGACCACAAACCCCTCATCCACATGTTGAGCCCGGGAGGCACCAAGACGGCCACCCCGAAGCTGGCCAGGACCGCCGCAAAGCTTCAAGAACACACGTACGAAATAGCACACATTGCGGGGTGGAAAAATGCACAAGCGGACTGCATGTCCAGACTCCTGAGCCAAAGAGCCCCCGACACCACGTTCCTGGAGGATGAGTGTGTCGTAGCCTCCATCAGTGACTTGAGGAACGGCGAATACATGGACCTGAGTGAGCGCCACTGGCGGGAGGAGTTCGGACAGGACGAGGCCCTACGGCACGTCAGCACCTGGGTTCGCGAGGGATGGCCCAACGAGAGAGCGATCCCCGAAGGCCTCCGTCCCTACTGGAAAGTGAACGAGGAAATCTCCACCATGAACGGCCTCACCTTCAGAGGCGATCAAATCATCCCGCCCAGCGGCATCCGCAAAGTGATAATGTGCAGGGCACATTCAGGCCACCTGGGGTGCAACATGACCAGATGCAGGATACGCGACGCCTACTGGTGGCCAGGCATGGACCAGGACATAAGACAAATGGTCGAAAGGTGCCACGAGTGCACCAACAGTGACAAGCGCCTAACCGTGAGGCAAGCCCCCATGCTGCCCACCGAAGTGCCCAAAAGGGTGTGGCGAAAACTAGGTTTGGATTTCATTGGGCCCCTGGACAACATGCCCCAGAGCACAGATATGGGATAGTCATGGTTGATTACTTCTCCAAATAGGTAGAAGCTGACTTCACGTCAGACATCACCACAAGCACAGTCATTGAAACACTCACCGCCGTATTCCAGCGGGAAGGTCTACCAGAAGAACTCGTCACAGACAATGGAGTCCAGTTAGTCTCCTGAGAAATGGAGAAGTTTCTCAAGCTCAACAACATTCGACAACGGAGAGCAAGCCTGTACCACCCACAGGCCAATGGCCTGGTTGAGCGAGCAAACCGCTTCATCAAAGGGGCACTTCAACTGGCTCATGCCTCGGGCTCTGACCCGTACAAGACGGTCAAGGAAGCAGTACCGGCACACCGCCTCACCCCCAACGCTGTCACTGGCTTCACCCCATTCCATCTGCTGAGGGGGAGAAGGGCCGCATCCTCACTGGTACCACCCTGGCTCCATCAAGTGAGGGCTGACGAAGACGTGAACATGGACGACGTAGCGTTTTGAATGCGGCGCAACAAAGAAGCCATGAAGGCCCAAGGGGACTTGCGTCGAGCCGCTGGACACACAACAATTAACAGAGGTGACCTGGTGAAAATACGCCTTCCCCACAAAGACAATGACACTGGCTCCAAGTACAGCAGTCCCATAGAAGTCATGGAGAGAAGGTCAAACCACATCTGCACCAGCGACGGAAGGAAATGGAATCTGGAGAGAGTGGCCATGTACCGCAGAAGGGAAGACGTGGAACAACCACACTGGGACACCGGAGAAGAGCAAGACCGCCAAGGGACATCCGAAAACCCTCGCCTCTCAGAAAGGGGTGTCTTGGAGCCACACCAGGGCAACGAGTTCTCAAGCCCCGACTCTCCACCTACACCCAGGGAGTCACAGCGAAGAGCAAGGGAAGAAGAACCTGAATCACCCACATCTTCTCAAGGGCACTCCAGCAATCCTGCCCCATATACAGATCTAAGCAGACCTCAGAGAGAGAGAAGAAAACCCAGCAAGTTTGCAGACTTTGTCATGGAATGACCATGCATCCTTTTTCCCAGCAAAGGAGGTGTGTGGGGATATCTCTCGATCGCGGGAGCGTGTTCTCGCGAGATCGCACCTAACGAGATCTCGCGAGCCCACGCTCCGCGGGAAAACGTTTCCCGCTTCAGAGCTGGCAGCCCGCCAGTTGAAGCGGTCGCACCAGAGCGCTGCTCCTGATGAGGAGCCAAGAAGGCAAGAACTTCCAGCAGCCGTACAGCCCAGCTTCTATGGTGTAACACCACAGCCACAGGAGGTTACCTGGGGGCCCTAGAAGCTTACAGCGTGCCACCCTAGTGCACCCACTTCCCTCAGTGACTCAACTGGGGAAGCCCTGAACTTAACTGAACTGTAAGTACGTGCTTGATAAGAACTTGGACATATACAAGTCTCCACCAGTTGTTATTTAATAAAGTAGAGTAGAT
Organism: Ambystoma mexicanum; assembly: GCF_040938575.1. Lineage (NCBI taxonomy): Eukaryota > Metazoa > Chordata > Amphibia > Caudata > Ambystomatidae > Ambystoma > Ambystoma mexicanum. Next base: position 118,709,719 of record NC_090929.1, read on the forward strand.
CAACTACAGCGTCCTGTCGTCCTTCTAGGCCACAACAGCAAGTCTGTTAGCAATCTAGGTAAAACACGGCATGGATGAAAATTCAGATTTTCAATACTAACGTTCCGGAAACTTATAGTTCTATTAAAGACATGGACGCAAAGTAGTACGCTCTCTCTCACTTTACTAAAACTCGAGCTGCATTTATACAAATAAACAATAACAAAAAATGCCCACTACCACCCCATGCCGCCCCTCCCCACGACCACAACTTTGAATCACTGCTTTAAGTGGCCCGATCTTAGTATGTGTTCCGTTACCCTTACCACGGTTGCAAAACTGCACTGCGGAGCTCCGTGCCACTCCCCTGCAGAACACCTCGCCCACAGCAATGCCATGATAACGGTGAGAATCCCTGCCCCAGCGTCTCACCATCCCAGCACAGGGATGCAGGCTAACCATATCACAGGAACAACCACCCCCAACACCCTCCTGGCCGCTGACCACAATGCCCACAGCCCCCCAGTGGCAAGACCTCATGCTAGCCACCCACTAACACCTAGCCCTAAACATACCACAGCCACAACACGGAAGAACCCCCTACGGCCTTCGCTCCTCATGCCATCACACTGTATAGAAGCAACCACGCCCAACACTTTGACAGCCAGGAACTCTAGGCTAGCCTATAGGTCAGCCAAACCCATCCCAGAACCCAATCAACCTGGATACAAGGAGCCAACACTTGGGCCTCAAATCACACCCACGACATATGCAACCCTTTAAGAACAAGCCCACAAGGTCAGCCCCACCCAAAGGCAGCAGTCACACTCACAAGACAACCAAGTCACCCGCAACAGCAGCAAACTTCCCCCTCCGCATTAATAACCACCAAGACCCCTATGCTAGAAACAAGTCACCTAACGCAAAGTCCACCACTCCCAATGGCACCTTGGACAGACAATGGCAAATCACAAGTGCCGACCCGCACCCTCTCGCACTTAAACCAACCCCTCACTGCCCCCTATTCATAGGATCCCTCATTAACACCAGGTCAAATCCTGCCCACTCCCTTGACATCAACAACTTAATTACCTCCCAAAATCTAGATCTATTAGCCATCTCCGAAACCTGGCTCAACCAAGCCTTTGGCCCGGCCCTATCCTTAGCTCTTCCGGAAGGATTCACAATACTGAGATACGATCGACCGAATACTAAGGGTGGAGGAGTAGCTCTCATTTTTAGAGACTCCTTGCACATAAGACCCATCGACAGGGCTATGGGCGGGATCTGCAAGCTCCTCTCAGTGAAACTCACCTTCTCCCACTCCGACTGCGCCACCATTCACATTATCTTTCGACCCCCAGGGCCTAAAACAGCCTTCGAAGCAGATCTCTTGCACACGACAGGGGAGAACATGAAACCTACCTCAAGGATCATACTCCTGGGGAACTTGAACCTAGGACTCAATGACTCTACTGACATGACAGCCTTTTATGTGGCCAATGCACTATCAGACCTAGGCTTCAAACACTGTGTCACCACCCCGACACACACTAGAGGCAGACCTTTAGATTGGATAGCTGACTAAAAGAGTCAAATCTCCATCACAGCTAACATCCTGTGTCCATGGTCAGACCACCATATCATCAGCTTTACCTTCCTGCAGTTGAAACGTCAGACCTCCCAGCCCAGCCATTCCTGAATCCTCATCACACATCACCCAGAAGATAGCCAAAGAATCCATTTCCTCCCTCCTCACTCCCCTCTGCCAGGAATCTCTTAACTCCACAGGTCCAGATGTACTAGTGGATATCCACACCAACACCCTCACAAAAGCGGTAGACCTGCTATCCCAGCTACTCTTGCATAAAACAAAGCCAGCAGGTCAGATCAACACCTGGTTCACCGAAGTTTTCCAGGCCTTGCGCAATAAAAAAAAGACAGGTGGAAGCCATTTGGAAAACAGTGCCCTGAGCCGCATCCAAAGCTGCATTCAACAAGATAGCCACTCAAAATAAGCAGGCAATTATTACTACCAAAGCTAAGGCCTATAGCATTAGAATAGCTAACGCCAGCTCCAACTCCCAAGAACTATTTAAAATCCTTAGGGAACTAGAATCCCCCTCAACCCCCCTGACACAATTTCCAAAGATGAGAACTGGTGCTGCAAGATCCAGGATGTTATGCGCCTGAAAATGTGCACACTCCAGGAGAAATTGAAAAGAAACAAGCCCTGACCAAAGTACTCCCCCACCATGCCGCCCCTCCAAATCACCCAAGACGCCTCTTTTCCGCTTTAGAGAAATCTCGGAAATAGAAATGGCCAACCTCATTAAAAACCTAAAATCCACCAGGTGCAAAGGGGACATCTGCCCAGCCAATAATATTAAAGATTGTGCAGAAATGTATTACCCGTTATCATAAAATTCATCAACGCCTCCTTCACAAGTAGCCAAGTCCCACCAAGCCTTAAAGAATCCTGTGTCCTCCCACTGCTAAAAATACCAGCACACTACCCATCCATCAACAGTAAAAACCGCCCCATCACCACAGTGCCATTCCTATTCAAAATTCTAGAGAGAGCAGCATACATCCAAATGCAATCTTACCTAGAAGAAAACCAAATCTTGGGGATGGGCCAATTGGGCTTCAGACTGTGCCATGGCACTGAAACCGTGCTCTCAACTGCCTTCAACCTGGTTAATCACAAAACCTTATTCCATCATCTCATAGACGCAGCCAACTTCTCGCCAGAGCAACATCATGGGTAGAATCCTTCGTGGAGGGTAGATCCACAAGCGTTTTCTCCAACCTGGCCAGCACACCACCCACAAGGGGTGTGCTGGCCAGGTTGGACAAGGTTCCCACAAGGTTCCTGTATCTCCCCCACCCTATACAACATTCACCAAACCCCTCTTTTATCCCTAGAAAGCATCAGCATATTCTACACAAACTATGCCGATGACAAACAAATTCTCCTACCCGTGACAGGCAGTTACGAGGAAGACTCCCGAAGAGTTAACAGCGCCTCCTCAACAACCTAATCTTGGATGGCAGAACAATTCCAGTGCTTAAATGATGACAAGACAGAAATCCTACCGATGGGCTCTCCAGCTACGCTCAAGAATCTCGACCCGCAATTCTCCACCTTCACCATTGACAGGACACAGATCCCCACCTCAGCATCAGTAAAAACCCTCGGTGTCCACCTAGAGGCATCTCTCACCCTCACCAAGCAAGTGAACGTGATCGCCTCATCAGCAGCATACGCAGCCAAGCTTATCAATGCTGCTAAGCACTTCTTGACTCCAGCCAGCTCCTTAACAATCGCCCGGGGCCAGACTGGATTATTGCAATGCCCTATTTGCATGGCCCTCCAGACAGAACTCAAAGAAACTACAGACAATCCAAAATAATGCCCTTCGGGCCGCACTTAACATTCCGAAAAGAGACCACATCTCTACCATGAGGAAGAAAGTGCACTGGCTCCCAATCAGGGAAAGGTTCATATTCGAAATCCTTTCAATCACACACAAATGCCCATCTAACACAGCGCCCCAATACCTGCCCCAAAGAATTGTGAGATCCAAATCCAACAGACCAATCAGAACCACCTATGTTCACCGCCTGGCCCTACCAAGAGTAAAAAGAGCCAGAGGAGGAGGCTCAAGCTTCCTGACTGTGGCAACGATCGACTGGAACGCCCCTTGCACCTGCTTTAAGACCAGAAACATGTTACTGGCCATTCCACAAAGCCCAAAAAACAATTTTTTAGGTTATTCGCCTTTTAGGTTATTCGCCTAAGGCGCTACCTGTTGAGCAGTAACCGGGCCAAGATTGAACTTTAGTCAACCATGCACCCATGCCAGAAAGGAGGTCGAAGATCCCTGGGACCTGTGATTTGCTGACATTAGTTTGCTTGCTTTGATGTTCACATGTAACTGGTTCTGCTGCAGGGGCGTTGCTAGGGGGGGCTAAGGGGGCTATAGCCCCTGATCTTTTGGTTGTAGCCCCGGATAGAATCTCAGGAGCTACAGCCAAAAGACTAGCTAGCCCCCAGTCCCAACAGTTCCGACATCACCGTAGCCCCGGGTCTTTTCCAGACCTAGCAACTCCCCTGTTCTGCTGCAACAGCACCCTGACGCCTGTGGGCTGAGGTGCTTTTCAAATGATAAATAAATAAATAAATGTAGAACTACGGCTTGCTAGCCAAAGTAGTCTCTGAAGATGCAAAACTCTATGCTTTAGGGCATGTCACATGTTATAAGCCCACCAATCACAACCCTTCTGTGCCATCATCTTTCAGCTCCTCCTCACAACTTCCTCTTTCTTCTGCTGACTTGCTGCAAACTCCTGTTAAAACCACTCCTCTCCATTGCTGAAACAACGAAACTGGAACTTAGTACCAACAAAGTCTTCGAAACTCGCAAATTCTGCCACTGCTGTATGGTTTCAGTCTTGATGGCACTCATGAGACTGACTGCTTCATCTCTGCTCCTGCATGTCAGAAATAAGGGGAAACAAAAGAAACCCATTTTCAGACTAATCGTGGGAGGGCCAATCACTGCGCCGCCTTAGCTTCCTCGCCGTGCCACTTGTGCTTGCAATATCTCGCTGTTCGCTCTGCTGCACTCTTATCCTACGCAGGCATGAGCAATTAACTGGGTGGGATAATACTTCACCTCTGTGTCTTTAATAGAATGATGACTTTCTGGAATGTTAGTATGGTAAATCTGAATTCTATGTCAAGACCCAGAGGCTTGTATTATGCTTTTTCAAAGCTTACTTACCACCAACGAAGCCACCTGCTCGACAGGCTTAAAGTAAAAAGTGTTAAAGACATGTTTGTTTGACCAGTCTGCGGCTTTTAGAATGTCCTTAAGCCGCGCGCTGTACACCACTGGTAACATATTTGGATGCCATGGCCCCTTGCACAGAGTGTGCACCAAAAAATGTTATATCTACCTCTGCTTCCCGCAGCAACCATTTCACCCGCCTGGCCAATGTGGTGGTAGACACCACTTTGTGCTGTTTTGGGAGTGCAATGAAAAGGCTGCACTCCCCTGCTGGCCTGATAGGTGCTGTCTGCCTTTCGTACCCCTTGAGGCATCTGACTGGGCAGAGTCTGGGCTCTTTCTGGAAAGCTAGAAAGGTAGCCGTTCAGACGGAGGTCTTCGTCCTGCGCCCAATGGGGAAAAAAACTCCCACTGGGCAAAACGATTTACTGTCTTATTCCAGGGCTCCTATGTCTGAAATTCTCTTGCAAGCTATTAATCATAATAGCATCACTATTTTAGCTGAAATGGCTTTCCTGAACAGGCCCTAATTATTGGGCCAATTCAAGAAGAGTTGGAGGATATGGTTTACGTACCACATGGGTGAATATTTCAGAGCCGGAGGTCGGACAGCCTTTACTCCTTTCAGAAGTCGCACCACCATAGGATGGCCTCCGACTGGGAAATTGCCGATCTGATCACGCCCCAGAGAGATGACAGAACTGGCCACGGTTCACTGTCCGATAGACTTTACCTTGCAAACCAAGGTTGCCAGAAAGTTGACCACCTGAACTACATCCGATAGAGTGGGATGCGCAATCCTAACTGTTGTGTTGGATTTGGCTGAACTGTGGTGTTGCAGCCTTGAAACTGGAGGTGAATCCCACAGGTTCCGTCGAGATGTTATTCCTGTTTTGGAGCCCTTTAGGATTAATTTCTGGTCTGGAGGAATTACTGCCGATGGGAATTCCGCTGGTGGCAATTCCTCAATTTTAAACTATAGTCAAAAACCTCGAGCCAATTGGTGGGGGTTTTCTCCATGTTAACTCCAGAGTTGGAATTTGGTACTGTGTACAAATGGAGGCAATTCTGTTACAGCCACTTTATCTCTGTGTTGAAAACTCCCCATCGTATCCTCAGTAAAAGTGGGGGAGAAGGCAACAAAGGAACAAAATGGCCACGCACGAAAGAGAACAACGAAGTGTGACTTGTGCCCAAGGGGAAACGCCCTCCGATTTTCCCCTGTGACCTCTTCTCGTCATCCAGTTTTCCGAGGCCAGAGGACAGGCTGTTTGGAAGGCCCCCTTCACACTGGGATAACCAAATAGATGTTTTTCCATTAGGCCCTCCTTCAGATCTACGCTCTGTTTTTCTTCTCTTTGCCAGTTTGTGCTGTTGGGGGCACAACCTTGGCAGCTTTCCATACTCCGGCGTCTTCACTAAATCTTGGCAAAAACATATCTCACCCTGTGCCTGAGCTAAATCCACGAGCCAGGGTGAGCGATATCAGCAGGACATCCTTTCTTTCATATTTAAGTGTTGTCTGTTTCAAGTGGCCATACAATTCATTGCTATTTAAGGCAAGAAAAAGCCCCTTTCGGCCTGAAAAATGAGTTGAAAGAGATATTTCTGGCTGCCGTACTCAGGAACTGCTCTGATTTCCCATTATGCATTCTAATTAATATTTTGCTGCATTGGCTTCCTTGCAAAGCTTTGTCCAAACAGGAAATGCCGCGCGGCTTGCCGGGCAGTGAGCGCGACAGTGGCGAAGTTACCGCTTCAGGCGCACTGTCTTCGCTTGGGCTGATGGGTGCCATCAGAAAGTTGCTGTCTCGTGAAAGGAGAGCCAGTGTTCATGTGAAAGTTAATTTTCTGCAAAATAAAGTTTTCGACTCATTTTTGGAGAGTTCTGTTATTCCCTCTTTCCTGCCCCAATCCAACAGCAGTAATTTATGCTGGCAGGTTAAAGTGGAGACATATCGCCTGAAGCAGATGCACAACAGGCACCAGAGCTGGGCCAGCGCCTCTTTTTTTCTGCTAATGCAACAATGTAAATCTTATTTAATGAGTAGGCTGGTCTCATGTTTCTTTCAATCCATGCATGGGACAGTGGGCCATTTTGAATGTGCAAAGGTAGTAAGTGAAGTATTGTGCAAAGTACAGATATGACTGCTTTTCCAGGGATTTAACAATAATAGTATTTCCTTTGTGTGTAGTGCTTCATGCTCGTTTCACCCCAAGATGGTTTATCATGATGTCTTGTGGTTGCAAGCAATACAGGCTCTTAAATTCCTGCAAACCAGGTTAAGGTCCCAAAGAAAGCAACAGAACACCTGGTTTCTAAAACCATTTCAAGATGGCTCTCTTCCTTCCCATGAATGGAGGATTGTCCTGACTTCTTGTGACTCCACCCCTGCTGCTGCCTTTTCAGGAGTGTGCCCATAGTCTAATCTTTTACCCAGTCTATGATTGCGCCATCTATCTTAACTCGCTATCTATGACTCTATAGGTTTGGTGTATTTTACTGGGGTAATGTCACCCTCACAATTACGACGGCCAAAAATTTCAACTTATTTTTTTTTAGACCCTCCTTATACTATATATATATGTGGGAGGGTGGTATATGATATAATATTATTATGAGGGTGGTGCAGGGGGTTTCCCAGCGCATACATATGTGGTGTAAAGGGGTTTAAAAAAAAGAATAATAATAAAGTCAGCATTTTCGGCCGTCGCAATTGTGAGGGTCACAGTGATCACATAGATCCTTTTATTCACAGTATGGTGCTAACATATTGGTTGTCTTCCTTGATTAAATTCTTTGTCCCCGTTTACAGGGGTGTTCACATTTTAAAAATAGGCCGGTGGGAATGTTTGAATGAGGCGGAAGTCCCGCCTCTATGCTGGCTCACAGTTGTCTGTGGCATCTTCTGATTCCCTGTGATTCAGGGTCCTCTTTCTTGCAAACTGCAGGTAAAGTCTGGTCTGGGAGGTGCGGGCATCCCGGAACACATGGAGGAACCCGCAATGGCACGTACAGCGGCTCAGATCTTTGTGTGTCCTTCTCTGCCATGGGTGGCTGCCTCATTCATTCCCTTAGGCAGGGAGCCTATGCTGGAATGTGTGTTACCCCATAGTGCTGGGGATAATTTTCAATCTTATGGGCTCTTTGACCCATCGCTCTCAGGCATCTTGGCACGTCAGGGTGCAAGAAGTGCTCAAGACCGAATAGGCAGTTCGGGAGGTCTCTCTCTCTCTTGCTCTCTCGTTAGATATGAGGAAATGACAGCATTGCAAGGGTTTAGCTCTATCGTCTGACCCTTCTGATTGGCATATAAGGTCGCTCAGGTCAGGCATGCACACATGCCAACAGAGCCTACACTCTACCACCTGCAGTTGGCTCACAGCTCTAGACAGGTCTCAGTAGGCCCGGGCCTTTTCATGGGCTGCAGAGTCCCCTTCTGGCATCGGGATGAGTCAGAGACCTGATCTAGCGAAGCAAAGGGTGGCCAAGGAGTGGAGGAAGGCTGCAGGCCTGCAGCTTCGTTTATGGTGGGAAGACTTAAAGATGTGGTCTGTGGCTGAGACTAAGGTGTGGTACAGAAATGTGGGGAAAGGCACACATGATTGTGATGATAATATACTGGCCTGGAATGCATTGATACAACCCCTGTTCCATCTTTCAGAAGAAGTACCACCATGAAGGACGCCTACACATGTTCGATGAGTTTATGATGTCTACATAATGGGGGAGCAACAATCACGGATAATCGAATAGTTATCTGGAATGGCAAGGGCAAGAGAGGGGCCTGAAGCTGTGTGCAGCCAGGTCTCCGTAATCGCAATGAAGCCAAGGTCATATTTAGATTTTGGCTGAAGGAACTGGTTTGTGTCATTTGGTTCAAAACGAATACAAAAATCAAAAAGGGTGGCGGACTCAACAGGAAGTGTGGTGCAGGCCAGCACCCGGTGTAATCAATGGGTATGAATAATATAGTTGAATCGTTTGAATTGCAAACAAATATCTAGGTTCCCAGTCAATTGGTCGAAAACATTTGGTCGACAGGACAACTGGTCGACACCATTTGGTTGAATGCCAAATGGTCGAATTTTTTTTTTTTTTTTTTTACCCCTTTTTTGGTTTTTTTTGGGGGGTCCCCCAACCCCCTTTTTTTCTTTTTTTTTTTCCCACACGAAAACCCACAAAACACACATAAAAAAAAAAAAAAATCGACCATTTGGCATTCGACCAAATGGTGTCGACCAAATTGCAGTCGACCAGTTTGCTGTCGACCAATTGACTGGACACCAAATATCTACAATTATTTCCTGCATTTCCGGCTCCTGATTGGCTGACACGCGCAGAACATCCCTCTCAGGATGCTGATTCAGTGCAATCGCTGATCCCTGTGGACAACACCTCAGTTGTGAACCTGGAAGGCATGACTTATGGGCCTGAGCAAAAGGCAAGGGTGTGTAAGGAGGGTCCGTATTTCCAGGAGAGAAGGCCTGTGACTATATGTGCACCTGGCCAGCGGGCAAGGTGCTAGGTTGTGGGCCTGTTTCTGAGCAGAAAACACGGAAAAGATGAGTCCTACATGGATGCTTAGCACGACGACCATTGATTGGCCACGTGGACAAATTCCATAGCCTGTTTCTTTTGCTCCAGCGGTGACTGGTGGCGCATCAGTGGACATGTTTAAGGAGCAATGGTGAAGAAGAGGACGCTGGGGTTCGCACACCAAGTTCCAGGTACTGGGAGAGCGGACAGAGGAAGGAAGCGAGCAGAGCAAATGATGGCTGCAGAGGCTTCAGGATTCCTAAGAGCCATCTGGCATGTTGGCAATACTGCATCCAAATTAGGTGTGAGGTGGGGACCCTGCCTCCGATGAAGGGGTAGCCTGGAGGACAGACCCAGTTAAAATTTAGCCCTCCTCTGGGGCAGTGAGAAGCCGAGAAAGAGATCCCTGGACGGTGATCGTTGCCGAATGCCTGATATACCATTTACATGGAGTACCCAAGCCTGCGCATGCCCAATGAACCATTGTATTATTATTATGGTATGTAATGAGCGCAGACCTAGCTTTGAGAAGCAACGAAGCGCTTTACAGACGTATACAACAATGCACATACACAACGGAATGCTTACAGAGGTACACAATACTACAGACGCATACCAGAGCACTTTTCAGTGGTAACAGCACAGAAATACAGTGGAAGGCAGGGTCGGACTGGACCAAGAAATAGGCCCGGTCACCCAAAAAAAAGTTGCCCACCCCTCGCCTCACGACCCTTGACGTCTGATGACATCACTTGACCCCACCCCAAAGTGACATCCCTGGAAGCAATGAAACACAACCTTTCACCCCATGACAAAACAGAAAGTGTCATCAAATAGCATTTAACAGAAGTACACTAAATTACTGTGAATCCAAGCAGATGTCCGAGGCCAAATGATACGTTATTGTATAGCGCTTAAGCTCTTTTTTATAGAACATAATATGCAAAAAATATCACCCAACCTGTGTTGGTACTCATTTAATCGACCTTAGAAGGCTTTTTGAAAAAAAAAAGATAGAAAAATAAATATAGATTTAAAAAAATGTTTTTTCCAAACCAGCCCAGGCATAGCCAGAAACCGGCCCCCACTGCCCAGGGATGATTTTGGCTGCCGAAAGGTCGAGGGTCCAATCCGACCCTGGCGGAAGGTAGGATACAGAGGGGCAGATAGGAGGGGTACAGTTGTACAGAGTGGTAGGGAGGAGAGGGGCCGATGGTGTCTAGCGAGTCAGGTGGCACGGTGGGCGACGTGATGGCCTAGGTGTTTAGGAGGAGGGACTCCTTGAAGAGGTAGGTCTTGAGTTCTTTTCTGAATTGTAGGAGCGCGGTGCGAGTCTGATGCTGACAGGGAGGAGGTTCCACAGTCCTGGGGCATAGGCAGAGAAGGCTTGTTTTCTGGTGCTGTCCTTTTTGCAGCAGCGGATTTCAAGTCTGCACATGTCCTGGCTTCTGGTGGTGCAGTGACTGCCAGAGATGCTGAGTTTCTCTGCGTGTTTGCTGGGTGACTAGCAGGCAACTGCCTTAAAGATGATGCAGCCATTTTGCTTTGCCGTGCTAGCATGGGTCATTGGACATGCTGTCTAGGTACTACAGGCCCTTTTTTGTTCAGGGGTCACTCCACGCATGCCTGCTAATGTAGCCTTTCAGGGCATATAGTTCATGGCCCTAGAGCACGGGGAGGAAGCAGGGTGCAGGTAGAAGTGGTTGAGCATAGAGGTAGGAAATTAATGTGTCTATGGCTGTAAGGGGCTTTGCATTTGTGGTGTGTGCATAAGGGAGGTGAGGGGTAGTGGGAGAGGGTCCAACAGCGCTGTTGGCAAAGCATCTTAAAAGTGTTTAACAGTCTCAATGACAACATATACTGTGGGCATCAGCTTCATGAAAGAGTTTAAAAGAAGCAGTGAATACATATAATGTGCATGCCAACATCAAGGGAGTTTTTACAGCAGCAATGTCATGAAAGTATTTTACAGCAGCAATGATATCATATGATATGATATGGCATTTATAACGTGCCTACACACAAGTGTGCATGATGATATATATTATAGGCACCAGTGTCAAGAAAGTATTTTACAGCATATACTGTGAGCACCAGTATAATGAGAGTTTTACTGAAGAAATTATGAAATATATTGTGAACACCAGCATCAAGAAAGGCTTTTAAGGGTCAATGATGATATATAATGTGGGCATCAACATCATGAAAGTATCTTAGAGTGGCAATTTTCATATATTCTTTGGGCACCAGCATCATGAAAACCATTTTTAGGTGCAATCTTGACATGAAATGTGGGCACCAGCATCATGAACACGTTTTAATCAGTAACGATGGCATATATTGTGGGCCCCAGCACTATGAAAGCGTTTAACAGTGTCAATAATGATATCAAAAGTGGCCACACGCCAAATGAACATGTGTTTTTTAGTGCCAGTCATGGCATACATTATGGCCAGAGGACTAATACAAATATCTTGTAAAAAAGTCCTCTGTACTTCTGGTGAGTTGACATCTGTTGGATTTTTATTTTAATGTGTTACGTTACAAAATCGATTGTAAAGTGTATGTTATCTTACCCAATTTTGTACATGAAATGTGCTAAATGAAATGCAGCATTTCAGTTCATTATTTTAAAACATTTATCTGTAGGAGCACACCTCCACTCCACCTTATTTGGTTCAGGCTCCCTTGCTGTGCTCGGTCGCACATGCCAACTCTGAGGAACTATTTATGGCCCTTCACTGAATAAATCCACAGGCCACCACTACAGGCAATACGATCTTGGAAGTGCTGCATCCTGATTGGCTCTGAGGAATGCTATGTCACACTTGGGATGTTGAACAGTGGTGTTTTTCCCATTTTCTAGGAACCAGATTCTAGACTAAGTGGAGAAATGTCACAGGTAGAGGGTAGAACAGGCAGTTGTTTTTAAATTGGTTCTTTTAAGATAAGATAACAGTTTGATTTCTCACTGTTCATTCATGATTTGCTCAATATGTATTGTATTGTATGGTATTTGGCTATTTATATAGCGCTCTTTCCCCACTTGTGTGGCCTCAATGCGCTTTTTTCTGGTTGGAACGCCCTCAGAGATCGTAGTCAATGTGGTAGAACATTCGAAGGAGTTTAGCTTAGGAAATGCATGTGTGCATGTTTCCGGTGTAAGACTTGGGTGGCTGGCACGGCTCGACTAAGCAGCGCGAAGAGAGGTCAGGCACGTGGGTGGGCGCTGTAGAGAGGTTTACAATAGATTGCTATTGTTTAGAGAGTCAATGTGTGGCCAGCTGTACCGAGTTCCTTTCAGATGGTAGTCGCTGTATGCTAGTGGCAGAGGTGTTGAGGTAGGTCAGGTGTTTCAGTCTTGATGGCTATATGTGATGCTAGACCAGATGTGCTTAGCCATAGCAGGATTATATCGTGCATGGATGCTTGGCCGTGCCTGCGGCATGTGTCCACACTGGTGGTGTGAGATATACATACCGTAAGCTTTGAGTTTGTTTGGGTGGGGGCGATCTTTGTCCATTGTAACATAGGAAACAGGCCTAGATTTCAGAGTCCAATAGCATTGAGCCCTAGGTTTCATAATACAGTAGGTGTCACCATATATTAAACAAAGAAGGAGGCTACCCCTAGATGTGAGAATCCTGTATAGTGGGAGAGAGGTCTAGGTTTCAGAATGCAGTAAGTTTTAACATATATTAAACAAAGATGGAGTAACCTAGATTTTAGAGTCCTGTATAGTGGGAGAGAGGGCTATATTGCACAATGCAGTAGGTTTCACTGTATACTATACAAAGATGGAGGGTACCCCTAGATTTGAGAGTCCTGTATAGTGGGAGAGAGACCTAGGTTTCAGAATGCAGTAAGTTTCACCATTTACTAAGCAAAGATTGAGGGTACCCCTAGATGTGAGAATCCTGTGTAGTGAGAGAGAGGCCTGGGTTTCACAATGCAGTAGCTTTCACCATATGATGAAAAGGGATGCGGGCAGTTGTTTGGGGTACGATGCAATCTAGTAATAACAATGCTATAACAGTGTGGTGCAGACCCAACATTAACAGTATCAATACAATGTGGGGCCTTCTATATATGAATCAGGTGAATCTGAACCATTCACTCTAGTACGGGGCAGGCTAGCAATCACAGTACTATCACAATGTAGTTTAGCTTGCCAAGTGGTAGGGGTTCTATGGCAGAGTGAACGCTTCATCCCTCACCCTGACCACTCCTACCTTGACTATAGCTGCTGGTTGACTGCTCCCCTGCTGACACCTGCAGACACTTTCTGGAGCCGCCAATGTAGGAGCTGCCCTTTGCCTCGGGGCCCTTAGCCACAGGGGCTGCCGGGCAGAGGGCTGCCTGGGTCCTGTCCAGGATAAGGAGGGGTAGACCAATCAAGGCCAGGGGGAGGGTGCAGGAGGCGGGACTGGAGGGGGAAGCTGGAATGGGGCATCGCAGACTGCGAGGGCCGCGCTGGGTGAAATTTAAGTGCCATGATGCATTAATGGGGCTGGGGCAGCAAAAATCTAGCGCTTACCTGAGAGGCCAAGGTCTAAATGGCTCAGGAAGCAGGAATGCTGCGGGGTAGGCCCTGCTACACAACACGGTCAAAATAGCCAATCAGGGCCTGGCGGAGGGTGCGGGAGGCAGGACTGGAGGGGGAAGCTGGAACGGGCCAACGTAGACCGTGACGGCCACGCTGGGTGACATTTAAGTGCCAAGATGCATTAATGGGGCATGGCGCAGCCCAAAAAACGAACACTTACCTGAGAGGCCAAGGTCTAACAAAAAAATGTCATTAATGCATCTTTATAAAATGTCTCAGAAGCTTGTATAGTGCTTGCCCAAGAGCATAAAGCTGCATTGAGTGAATTTCTCCACCATCCCTCCCCGGCCCAGCCTGATATTTTTCAAGAAGAGTTGGTGGATGTGGTTCACGTCCCACATGTGTGAATATTTCGGAGCCAGAGGTTGAATAGACTTTACTCCTTTCAGAAGTCGCACCAGCATAGGATGTTCTCCGGCTGGGAAATTGTCGAACTGATCATGTCCCACAGAAATGGCAGACCTGGCCCTGTTCACTGTCCGATAGACTTTGCCTTGCGAGTCGAGGCTAGCTAGCAATGTGACCACCTAAACTACATCCGCTGAAGTGGAATGCATGTTCCTAACCAGACATCAGCTGTGTCACTTGTGCCAAGCTTACCTGTAGGCCTTTGCTGCCTTAGGAGCCCAGGATTCTGTGATGGGGTGCTCAGCCTCTCCCGATAGTCCCTGCATTCACCACGTACCCCTGAAATCACTGATGCTATCAGGAGCAGGGACCCCAGCTTGACTAACGGGTGTTGTTGACCTGCCAGGTGTAGAAGAATCCTTGGGAAGTCCGGGAACAGAAGTGAAGCATCGTGGGAAAGCTCCAACAGGTCTGGGAACCACACCTGGCGCGTCCAGGCTGGCGTCACTATCACCAATCTCTCTTGCTGCTGTCTCGTGTACGCCAGCATTCTTGCAATCATGGTGAACGGAGGAAACGCATAGTTCCTCTGAGGACCCCACTGTTGCAGGAAGGCATCCGTAGCCGCTGCTTCTGGGTCCAGCCTCCAGCTAAAGAACCACCCTAGCTGTCAGTTCAGCTTGGATGCACATATATCCATCTGACAGGTACCGGTCCTCTGCATGAGGGCCTGGAAGACGCCCAGGTCAATTTTCCAGTCGTTGGAGTCCTTGAGGTGTCTGGAATGGCAGTCTGCTATTTGATTGGATGTCCCCGGGAGGTACCCTGCAGTCACACTGAGACCGATCTCCAGACTTTGTCCCCACCAGGCAGTTGATGTACCGCACTGCTGAAATGTTCTCTATTTTTAGCAGAATGCACATTGTCCTGAGAAAGACACCTGATCGCAAAGGATCCTGCTAGGAGTTCCATGCAATTGATGTGAAGCCTGGACTCCCCCAGAGACCTCTGTCCCCCGGACATCAGTTTCCTGCAGTGTGCTCCCCAGCCTCGATGGGTCATGGTCTGGAGCACAGACGAAAATGGCCCTGCCATTCCATGCTTCCATGTGCTTGAGCCACCAGCTGAGCTCAGTCTTGGCTTCTGCTGACATGGGGACCATCTTCTCGTATGACTATCCCTGCCTGAGTAACTGTATCTTGATCCGCTGAAGCGTAGTAGTGTACAGGCCCCGGAAATTTCACCTGAATAGATGAGGTGAGGTGCCCTAGGATCCTTGTCAGCAGACTGAGCGAGATCTGATCCCTTGTCAGGATCAAACTGATCTCCCTCTTTATGTCATTCACACTCGCTAGGGGCAGGCTCAGAGTCCCCGCCAGGGAGTCTATGACAAAACCCAGAAACTCTATTCTCTGTTGGGGGACGATGTCTGATTTGTCCCAGTTGACGAGACACCCTTATGGGACTCCAGAAGCCCTGATGTGAGGGTTACCTGCTCTCGCAGAGTTGTTGAGTCCTGTGTCATAAGGCATAGATCATCGAGGTACACTATCATCCTCACCCCTAGTTCACATTGTCTCGCTACGACCGGCCTTGGTAAGCACCACAGTGCTGATGACAGACGGAAGGGAAGAGAGGTGAACTCCCACTTCTGGTACCATCAGAGGAACTGTAGGAACTGCCTGTGAGATTCGTGTATGGGGACCACTAGATAGGCATTCCTCAGATCTATGCGGGTTAGCCAATCTCCTTTCTGGAGGATGTCCGTGAGGAGGTGAATGCCCTTCATCTTGAAATGCTGGTATGCTAGGAAGCCGTTTAATTCTCTGAGGTTGATCACCGGCCTGACCTTCTGTTTCCTTTTTACTAGAAAGACATTGGTCAGGAAACCTTGCCCTGCCTGGACTGCTGGCCTTATTGCCTTTTTCCTTAAAAGCCCTGCTAGCTCTTCGTCCAAGAGGACCTGATCTATGACTGCCATTATGCAGGGCAGGGGCAGCGGTGCTTGCGCAGGCGCATGCAAAAAGTCGAGACAGAAGCCATGCACAGTTTCTAAGACCCATGCATCTGCTTTAAGCTCTCTCCAAGCTTGCATGTGCACAGCTAGCCTTCCCCCAATGGGAGGGATTCTGTGTCCGTTGTTGCCGCCATACCAACCTCGGCCTCGTCCACGAGAGGGAAAGAAAGTGTTGGGCCTGCCGTCCTCCTGATGCCAGTGAGTGCTCCTGTAGGGCCTTTGGCTCCCGCTACAGCTGGCTGATCGGCCCCTTCCTCTGCCAGCCATGCCGAAAACCTGAGGGGTGAAAACTCTCCTGAGCGATGGCTGAGCTTTGTCCAAGGTGGCCAAGGTATTGATGAACTTCGACTTATCTTTCACTAAGTTATCACCTTTAGCTGCTCATGTGGCCTTGGAGGAAGCCAGATCGCCCAGTTTGGGGTCAATCTTTACTAGGATCGATCGTCGGTGCTCTGTGGCAATCGTGCAATTCGCATTGCCCAATAAACATATCGCCCATTGCGCCCAATCTGTAAGGATGGTTGGGTTGATGGCCTCTCCTCCTTTCGCTTCCTCTGCCAACTGCAATATTTTGGCAAGAGGGCCCACTGTATCCAGGAGCCTGTCCTGGCAAGCTCTCCAGGACCGATCTATGCCCTTCTTAATGTCTTTGGCATACTTGATCATAAAGGTGAGCATCCACGGATCTACCTCGGGCGTCTCCGCCACTCTATCCGGTACTGATGGCCTGGGCCTTCCGCCCTCAGTTTACTTCTTGCCACCTTATTGAGAGGCATACACAGGCATTTGTATAGGTAAGTGGCCACTTTCTCAGGAGGCTCCCATTCCACGGACCTCAGGTGTACAATAGCGTCTGGGTCAAATGTATCATCTGGCAGGGTCTCCCAGTGCTTGTCCTCAGCGCTCTTATGCTTTCTACGCAGTCTCTTGCCTTGTGAGGGATCCAAGCTGACTGAGATATGCAAGCTCTCTTGATCATCGTCAGAGTCTGAGAAGCTCGTACCATCTGTCCCCTCTGATTCTTCTTCGGGGCTGGAGAGTTTACCACCTCGCCACCTTCATTGCACTCTCTCTTTAGTATGATTTGTCTGTGCAGACTTTTTGCACGGCAGAGATTGGGATTGTGTCCACTTGTGGTCATCCTCCCGCCATCGCTTGCACGGCCTGGGTTTAATGGCTCTGGGGCCTTGAAAAAACATCCAATCCTGCAGGAAGTCGAGGTTTCTGCCCATAATCCCTCCTCTGTGAGTTGCCCTGCTGAGTGGTCGTCCAGGAGACGGGAAGGCCCATCCACACCAGAATCACTTCCCGAAGATTCTCCTCGGCAGGTCATTGGGAGAATGTACACTGGCGGCTGCTTGTGGTGGTTAACAGGTGTGCTTGGGGCCTGTCCTAGCGTGTCGTTTTCCTGGGCTTTCACCTGTATGAGAGATCTGACAGCTCGGCAGCCTACTGAGTATATATACATATGCCCCTAAGTATCAGGGAAATGTATCAAGGATTCTATGATCATATAATCCAGCCTTTCCTGCAAAAGCACAAAGTAGGGCAATCTCTTTATCCGCTCTGAGGAGCCGTACGAACGGAGCACCATTGCTGTGATGGATCACCTGCGATGTGCCTCTATTGACACTAGATGGCATGGGGACGCGACTATGCCTTCCTGCAACCTGCGATATCTCTGGCTTCTGTGCTTTTTTTTCTCATTCTCCCAAAAGAATTGAAGTTCTAGATGAGGTATTGGATAAAAGACTTCCAAGACCATTGCACACTCACGGGAGCTACCATATTCGGGTAGTAAAGGCCATACATCACCATAGTGACGCAATCCATAGATGTTTTGATATCTTTGAAAAACAGGATGATTTTGAGGGAGTTACTGTTCATTAGAAGTTCCTTTTCTTCCTTTTTTTGTTCAATGACATAATGCCTCATGTTGACATTCTATTTAATCAGCTTCAGAAGCGAGATATTGATTCTGTGTATGTGCAGAAAGCTACTGCAACTTTTATCAAGTGCATTGGCAGAGTATGTGAAAGCACTGACAATATGGAAGCTAAAACACCAGAGGTTATTTTTACATTTCGCAATATAAATATGAACACTTTAAATCGTTTGGCAAAAGAAGTATGTGACATCATCGCTACACACGCCCAAGATCACTTCACATTTACTAAACACTAAGAGGGGGCCACATTGTTGCAGCGTGACCTGTTTCAAACACATGGGCAGTCTTTTCCCAATGATGCACTGACTGCAACAGTCCAAGCATACCCCATGTTAAACAAGGAAAGTCTGCACACTGGGCTTTCAATTGTTTGAGAAACCGGAATTCTGTAGTGCAAGTAGGGAAATTTCTTTATTTAAATTGTGCATTGAAAACAATCTTTAGGAAGCATTTTGTGAGACAATGCATTCATTAAAAATTGTAATCACTACACCCATGACAACAGTTGAATATGTGCGCTGTTTCAACACCCTGAAATGAGTTAAAACATTCTTGAGAAACACAATGACTGACCATGGAAAAACAACTCATTCAAGAGATCCCGGACTTCAATAAACAGACTATTTATAAATGTGCCTCTCTGAAAAATATATGTGCACAATTTGTGTACAAACTTTCAAAATAATAGACAGTTGAATGCTATTCTGTTGCATTCTATTTGCAGTTATTTTGTGGGTTATACCTTCATTGAATTATTTAACTGTTTTAATCTCTTTACATGTTAGGATTTTGTGTAAGGTTGCATTGATCAATTTGACAGAACACTGAGATATGTGAAATGTATGCTTAATTGTTGATCAGAATATGATGTTATGGTTGTTCGTTGTGATAATACCACACTGACAATAATAAACTTAGTAAACTATTTCTGTTGCATGTTTCTCCATTTAATATGTATGTGCTGCTCTGTGACCTGTGCCTTCCACGTGTTTCATTTTTGAGCAACTGAAGCAATGGAGACTCAGCGAGGCAGACAGCCATTAGAGGTAGGACAAATGTTGCATTAATTAAGTGGTAAACAAGTATTTATTTAGCTTAGCTTCTCACATTTCAGGTAATGCCTAAAATCCCACCTTAGTAAGAGGATGAATGCATATGGCTGCCAGTAACATCATGACAAAACTATATTTTTCCATCATTACTGGATATCTATATAATTAATTTCTTTATGCATACAAGCTTGTATTTGAGAATAGCTGGTACTATGTTGTACCATATGTTGGGAAGGAAATGAACCTCTCCCACCCCACTAGGCGCTTTAGAGTGTGATCAATCCCAAGAATACACTTGCGATGTGCCAGGGGACAAGTGGGCATGCTATAAGACCCTGCATGGACACAATATTAAGCGAAATGTAGATGCTTAGACTTAGTGCACACGTATAAGTAGGTGTCATGATTCCTAACCCTAATGTCCACAGCCCTCCAAGATGTCAGGCTGGAGCCAGGCCACAATCACCTACATGGCCCTCAAGGGCCTCTCCATCCCTCCAAAGACCCACTTTGAGTCAGACTTAGCGCTTGTGGCACCAGACTCACTCACTCCCATAGGATAACATTGGGGATTGGACTTGTAGTGCATTAATGGGGACAAGATGGATGCCCCACCACACATTTCGGTTCCCAGAACTGCATGTGCAGTCTAGTCTTTTGGGTGTGGTTCAGCCCAGAGACACCTGGGATACCTAGACTATTTAAGCCACGCCCAGGCTGAGAAACATGCTTTGTGTTTTCTGCACCTGCAGAGTGACACTCACCGTGTTCAGATCGGTCTCCAGGAGGCCTGCATCTTTCTTCTGCGCTCAGCTCCTGCAAGAACAAGAACACCGTTAAGAACAGCCTTACCTTGCAGCGCTTGTGCCCATCATTCATCGCTTCTTCTGTTCTGCGGGCATCTTCGGCGGTGTCATTCCCATCCCGGCACACCGCTTCCTAAGGAAAAGGGAAAAGAACAGAAAAAAGGCATTAGTAAGCATTCAGCAAATCTTCGCTTACTTTTAAAGACTGTACGAGCTTCAAACGCTTACCTGAATCGCAGCCGCTCTGGGGGAACTCTGTCTCCGGAACTTCTCATCCATCTGCAAGAGGGAAAAGACACTCCAGGTTAGCGTGGAAACATCTAGAGGCGCCGCATACTGTGCTTACTCACCGCATTTCTTCTTCATAACCGGCATCCACGCTGAAAATGTTGCGGCACCTAAAAGACACCGAAAAAGGAACTCACTTCAATACAAATACGAAAGGGTCGCATCGCGCATCGCGCTCTCACTCACCTTCAGCGCTACTCATCTCAGCAGCATGTCGCCATCCCCGAACGCCGGCCATCATCTAAGGAAGGAAAGGAACGAAGTTAGAGAACTGTTCAAAAGACTCATTATACTTACCTGTCGGACTCTTGCCAGTGAAGTAACTAGGCAGCAACAAGCCTGCATCAATGAACGCGCCCCTGCGCTGAAAGAAGGATGTAGAGCACACTTTCCAAGAAAACAAGGTGAGCTGTGGATCAAAGGGAAGGGTTGGACCCTGGGAAGAAGAGGTTCAAGCACACAGAGACAGTAGGGAGTTAAACTCTACCAATCCTGTGTTTCAGGCCCAGTCTCCAGTCGAGTAGACTCCAGGGAAGGGTTTGAGGTCGTAAGCGGTCAGAAAAGGCTGAGTGACGTCCCCGTGGATACCAGGTGAGCGTTACAGTAGGTGCCATTTTTGTAGCTATGGTAGAAACATTCGGTCCTGCATGGATGTGCGGTGAACCCAGACCTAACGAAGAAACCTGAATAGGCCCAAGCGCTGATGATAGAGAGACCCATGCGGTTAGCTCCAATAGAAACTCTCCTCTTTTCTACAACTGTAGCCAATATGTGTTATCCTGAGAAGGACTGTGCCCTGCAAGGCCACGAGACAGTACCAGGTGTCTCACAGTGCACGTTCACCAAAGCCAGGCCAAAGCAGGCCTTCCACCTCCACCCAACCAAGCATGAGTTATGGCACCCACAATTGTCCCAGTCCCGAGTCCCCTGCATTCCACAAGAGTAGGTGACCCCAGACCACCAACCATAAACCCACTGGCCATAAAAGATCTAAAAGAACACGACCATTCCGCCTTATCGCAAAATGACAAGATTTGTACTGCGAGGTACAGGGTGGAATAAATGATAGTCCAAAGCAAGGGTGGAAGTCTTGGGTGAGGATAGTGCGATACAGAATGAGTTAAGAATGTGCGGGGCAGCTAGCTTGATCCTAACTCGCCCCCCCGCAATACCCTGTGTCAGTCCAGGGCCTCCCAAGTGGATAGCAAAATGATACAGTGGCATTGTCTCAGATAGTAACCAATTCCGAACTCGAACTTGGTTCTCTGTAGATGATGAGACCGCAAATCCCACGTGATGGAAGACAGATGGATGGGGCTGTGGCCAATGGCCTGGCATCTCCTACAGGGCAGGCGGACAATGTATGTGGTCTAACCAACAAGCTATGAAGGTTATTTCTGTATGTTTACGCGACTGATGATGATTTGTTTCCTTATAACATTCTGCTTGTACCATTGTCCGGCAGAACGTTCTTGGGCAGCAGAGTTCTTTGCTGGCATACCTATTGTTTGTGTAGTTAAACTTGTTATCCTTGCAAGAATCTCTTGGACTTTTTTCCCTAGATGGTTGTATTTTTTCTGGTGTGAGTGTTTGTGTGTGTGCCTTCATTTGGTGACCCTGATGTGATCCCAGCGGCCCCCATACCTGTGGAGGTGCCCAGGCAGCCTCTCTGAAGCAGCCGCACCCACCTACAGTGACCAGTTGCAAAAACACGTATTTCTAACTGGCTGTACAGGGACCGTCTTTGCTGAATTTTTGTCAGCTCTCTTCCGGACGCCCCAGGACATGCCTATGTCAATAAGAGAGATTTAGAGTTGGCACTGGCTTCAGCAAGAGCAGAATTGAATAGACTGTGAACAGTGCAAAATAAAGTGAAGGTCGACACGCATGTAGAGCAGGCAAAAGATGAGTGGAACGCAGGAGATTTCTTATTCAGGATAGATAATACACCCATAAAAAACATGCATGTGTAAAAGGAGGGAGAAGGAAGTGAACGAGTGGACAGCCTAGGATATGACAATGCTGACGGGTGTAGTACATTTGCGAGTTTGAGGATGACGAGGATGAGGAGGCAGAACAGGCACCCGAACAAACTCCTAGGGTAGAACATTTATGGGATTGGAGGTTAAGGAGTAGGTTTGGCCAGATGGCGGTAGCAAGGAAAAAGGGATGTGGGAAGAAGAGTGAGGGGACCAAAGCATGACTGCAAATGCCTCTCATATATACGGGGATCGGGAGACCTCATTATGTGCCATGGGCACAGATGGACAAAAACAATCTAATACAAGTATTCCTGGCCCTTACGGTGGGTGCGGGAAAGTGGATCTATGCATTTGAGAAACAGACAGCGGGAGTGCCTCTAGAAGTAAGAGACATCAAATGCCTATTGGTAGCTATAATCGGAGATCAGGCTGTCGATGTGTGGCTTAAAGCAGGGTACCCGGGATTTACTCTGGGAAATGATGCACATGATGGGGCATCCTTTAATAATATTGAAGGGAAAATATGTGATGCGCTGCGGTGAGCATTCCCTGACACACTCAACTTAGTCTATCATGCAATGTACTATGGTAGATGATGAAGAAACTGCTCAATTAATTCTTAAAGTTCAAGAGATGTGGAGAGCAGAAATGGGTAACACATGGGATCAATCAATACCCTTTTTCTACTTCATTGTTAAACAGGGCCTACCCAAACAGGTGCAGAAGGCACTAGACAAAATTGTGGGGTTGAGGCAAAGGGGTGGCCTGAAATACAGAGCATAATAGTACAGCAATGCAGAAGAATAAAGGAGCGTGACAAAGAAATGACTCAGAGGCGACAAGCAGAGGAAGCGAAACTAGTACAAAACAAATTAGCTAGAGTCACTGTGCAGCAATTGGTATCAATGCTAGCACAGACAGAAGTGGCAGGATACACCCCTAACTTGGCGAACACCAGATGTTAGGGGTGTGGTGAGGAGGAGGACAAGGACAGTGGGGCGGGAACACACAGTACCCCGGCCAGCAGTGGCAAGGAGTACAAAAGCGAGGAAGAGGTGGGTTCCGGGGATCAAGGGGAGGGGGTGTTTGGAGGAATGCGACCCCGAGAAGGAGCAATTGGGGCCTTTGCAGTGTTTTGAAACTGTGTAAAATGTGGACATTTTTCAGAGAGTGTAGAAGCAGGCAGGGCACTGGGGGTACAGTTACGGTCAACAAAGTTTTGTTATGCCACCTCAAGGGGCCCTTCAAGGGCTGACTCCCAGAATGGCTTCCATACCCCATGAAATACACCAAGCATGCACACAGTTGCCCCCACAGGTGCCAGGCCCCCCTACACAGTAGCAACCACAGCAGATGATTCAACAATACATGCTCCACAACACTTTCCAGCAGACAGGTAACACAAACCCCTTTAACAGAATGGGCAATGGCATGGTTGCCCCATTCCAAGCCGCAACCATGTTGGAGGAAACCCCTTCTCATTTCCAGGAACAAATTCATACCCTGATTAGGACAGCCCAAAGCGAACTCTTGCATGTCTGGTCCTATCAATGACCCTCAACCCTGAAGAGGAACCTTTGGTGGGGGCACAGATAGGAAACAGGTAATTCATTTTTATGGTTGATTTGGGCACTGAGAAATCATGGATCGGTGAAGGGGACTTCCCATTATCTGTCAAAACTCTTAATACGCAGGGATTTTCTGGGGCTATTTCTACAGTTCCATATGCTAAAGATTTGGATGTAAAGGTGGGAGGGAAGGTGGTTCACGCGCCCCTATTTTACTCTGAGAGTTCTCCTGTCAACTTGTTAGCAAGTTGAACATGACAATATAATTTATTGATCACAGCATTGTCTGCGCCACACTCGGGATGTGTGCAATGAGAGCGGTGGTCATAATACATGCCATGGCATAGGAGGTGGTGGTCCGAGGAATACCTGTAGACCCACACATGTTTATTGTCATGACCCTCGCCCAAAACCCCCTCTGGCAAACCCATTGGCCAGCTGGAGGCAGGACTCAGGCCTCTAGAGCCTGAAATCCTCTTCAAAAGCCCTCATGGGGCCAGTCCTGGCACCTATGGCGCCAGGCTCATACACCATGAATACACAATGTGCTTGGGAACTACTTTAATATTGTCAGCCAACATGGAGGCATCCACATAGCTTGTTTCGTAAGAACCAAGCTATGCGGTCTAGTGTTTTGGGTGTGGTAGCCTAGGGACTACTTTTCCTGGACTATTTTATTGGGGTTATTTAAACCACACCCGAGCAAGACAACACGCTTCGCGTTACTTTGCAGCTTGCAACATGACTCTCACCGTGTCCAGCTATTCCCTCGAACCTCGGAGAAGCAGAACCTGCAAGGAGACAAAAGTAACATCATTAGCAGCAGCATCTTTATTGCAGTCTTCATCTTTAAACACTCGCAGCTACTGAGAACAGCTTCCTCGAATCTGCACGCCTCCTGGGCAGAATGACCTGAAAGAGGAAGATAGAGGCAACATTAAAGAAAGCTGTAGAGACATTTACAAATTACGAACTGCTCAAAAGGCTTACCTGGCTGGTCGCCTCTCGGCTGGCACCACTCCGGACATTGCACTCGCGCCGAAGAACACTGCGGCCTACAAGGAAGGAAAACACAGGTTAGCAAAGGCAAGACTTCGCAGCGCTGCGCATAGCACTTACTTACCGCATCATAGCGCTCTTAATGCGCCATCATTTACCAGCGGGGCTAAACCAAGCCAGTTCGCCTCGCTGAAGCTCGCATACCTAAGGGAGAAAAAAAAGACATTTTAAACAAAGAAAGGCATGCAGGATAGCAACAAAACTAAAGGACAGCAATAAGACCTACCTGAACAATATCAAACGGGCCGGCGTCAGTGAAGTAACTGGACCGCACTCGCCCATGAAAGACAACCCGCCCCTGCAAAGAAGGCAGGAAGAAGAGCACGCCTAATTCTACCACAAGGTGAGGAGAGGGCACCAGAGGAACTGAAATGATACGGGGGTGGAGGGAGGATACTTACCCCAGTCGGTCAGTCTTGAACACAGTCCTCCTGTATTTTCAGGCAGAACCTTCCCCGCAGACCACATCAGAGCAAAGCTGAGAAGCATACCAGCGAGTAACCCGGCTGGGTGGCGTCTCTGGGGATACCAGGTGAGCGTAACAGAACGTGAAGCCTCCCATAACAAATCCACCTGGGCGCCATGGAGACATCAGAAATGGACCAATTGGCCCAATTACTAGGAGAGCTTTGTGATGAGGTTCATTCTGCTCGACAAGAGACTAATGCCCTCAGGTGAGACCTAATAGTGACCAAAGAAGGCACTGAAGAGATTAGCAGGCAATACTTGCAATCACAGGCAGGACAGATGCCTCTACCTGGAAGCAATTCAACGATGCAAAACCCCGCCATAACACCCACTCTGGTACAGATCACGTTACCTGGAACAGTGCCCCTGGCACCACCAGAAAGGTTCTCAGGTGACCCACGGAAGTATGCGGCATTCATCAATCAGTGCTGCCTTCCTTTTCTTTGTAGGCCTGGAGCATTTCCAAACGACCAAGCTCGGGTAGCTTTTGTCTTATCATGCCTGAGTGGTAGTGCAGCAGATTGGTCGGTGCCGTTGGTAACCCATGACGATCCTCTATTACATGACTTTGGGGGTTCCAGAGAGAAATGGAAAAACATTTTGCTCGCCATACACAGGAACAAGCAATAGACAATGAACTCTTGTCCCTCTGACAGGGGATTCAGGACTTGTTAATGTACATTGCTACCTTCAACAGACTGGTTGCCAAAGCTAGGTGGCCAGAAAACAAAAGCACCACGTTATTCCATCGAGATTTACGAGGCAAATTAAATGACCTCTTAGCCCAAGTGGTTGATCCACCCAGAGACTGTGCAGAATTCATAAATCTGGTCGTGCAGCTAGACCACCGGTTGCAGGACCGAAAAGCAGACTGGTCTAAGAGTGACCAAGGGAAAAAACACCCCGTGTACCTGAAAATGCTGTAGAACCCATGCAGATTGGAGAGATACGGCCTCCATTAACAAAACAAGAGCGGGACAAAAGAAGACAGCAACAGCTTTGTTTGTATTGTGGGAAACCAGGACATTTCCTGAAGGACTGTCCAGTAAAACCCCCAAGAAGAACAGTCTGGGCCACAGAGAAGGATGAAGCTAAGGAATCAGAAAACTACCAAGCTCGACAAACGTAGAGGTCAGTTTGTCGAGTGAGAAGAAAGAGTTGCTGACCTCGCACTTTGCAATACCAGTGATCTTAATTAACCACCAACAGTCATTAAGAATGCATGCCGTTGAAGCATACATCGATAGCAGAGCAGTTGGAAATTATATTGATCAAGAACTGGCAGCAGAGATGGGGCTTCCTTTGTGTTCTAAGCCAACTATGGACAAGGTAACCACCGTGGATGGGACAGAAATCGCTTCCGGACCAGTAACCCAGTGCACAGCCAGGATAACCTTGCTGTGCCAGGACGGACATCGGGAGTCTATTTCATTCGATCTCATCAAGGCACCTCAGTTCAGGCTAAGACTAGGGATGCCATGGTTGGTTGCTCACAACCCTTTGATAGACTGGCAGGAACGAAAATTAACCTTCCCCGGTGACTGCTCCCCTGCCTGCTATTACCAAGAGGAGAAACCCGACGTCTGTATCCCCATGACTCCCGGAGCGACAGCATCAACCTTGGGAGCAACTAATACCTTGCCAAGTGAATACCATGATTTCCAGGATGTTTTCCGAAAGGACCAAGCCAATACATTGCCACCGCACAGGCCCTATGACTATCAGATCGACCTTGTTCCTGGTGCACAAATCCCTTGCGGCAGGATCTACGCTCTCACAGAACCAGAAAACCTTCATTTGAAATCCTATTCAGACCCGTACGTTACAAACGGATTTATCCATCCTTCGAAGTCCCCGCAGCCAGTCCTTTGTTCTTCATACTGAAAAAGGAAGGAGACTTGAGAACCTGTATTGACTACCGCGCATTGAACCAGATTATAGTGAAGAACCGCTACCCCTTGCCACTTATCCCTGAGATGCTAGACCAAGTTAAAGATGCACAGATTTATTCCAAATTGGACCTTCGAGGAGCATACCACCTGGTCCGAGTCAGAAAAGGAGATGAATGGAAAACCGCCTTCTGTACCAAGTGCGGCTTGTTTGAATATCAAGTCATGCCCTTCGTGTTATGCAATGCTCCTGCAGCATTCCAGTATTTCATGAATGACGTCTTAAGGGAGTTAATTGATGTGTGCGCCTTAGTGTACATAGACGACATCTTAGTATACTCCTCCTCGGAACAAGATCATGTCAGGCACGTTCATTCAGTCCTCACCAAGCTCTGTCAACATCATTTCTTTGCAAAGCTTGAAAAATGCTTTTTTCACGTCATTGAAGTAGAATTTCTTGGTTGTATCCTTACTCCAGGAGGCATCAGAATGGACGTGCACAAGGTAGACGCCATTCTGAAATGGCCTTCACCGACATCTATGAAAGGGGTACAAAGCATGCTGGGCTTTGTGAACTTCTACCGCCGGTTCATCCCAGACTTCTCTCAGGTTGTGCACCCAATCACAGTACTATTACGAAAAAACAATAAAAAGTTTGCTTGGACCGAAGAAGCAGAAGAAGCCTTTCAGGAACTTAAACGAAGGTTTACCTCAGCTTCAATAATGCGACATCCTCGTCCAGACCTCCCTTATGTCGTTGAAACTGATGCGTCCAGTCTCGCAATGGGGGCTGTCCTTTCACAGAGAGACTCGGAAACCGGCCAGCTACATCCTGTGGCCTTCTGGTTTAAAAAGTTCTCACCTCCAGAGATTAATTATGCCATCACGGACAAGGAACTCCTGGCTATCAAATCCGCCTTTAAAGCCTGGAGGCACTACCTTCTGGGGGCCAGACACAACATTACAGTCATCACAGACTACCGAAACCTGCAATATCTCAAAACAGGCAAGGCCCAGTCCTCGTGCCAATTATGGTGGGCCCTTTTCTTCGCCGAATATGATTATGTAATCACATTTCGACCAGGAGTCAGAAACGGAAAGGCAGATGCCTTATCTCGCATGGGCATAGATGAAATAGTATATACAACTCCAGACCCAGAACCTATTATACCTGAAGACAAACTCTTGGATATCACGACAGCCTTAACACAAGCAGAACTACGAAAAGAAATCCAACGGACAATGAATACTGATGCCTACCTCGCATGGCATACTCAAGGAGAACAATATACCATCAAGGACCATCTACCCTTTTTTAGGGATCGCCTATATGTACCCAAGAAGGAATTCCAACAGCATATTATTTCAACCTATCACGATTCACTGATCAAAGGGCATCCTGGGATCGCCAAAACCCTAGCTAAGGTGAAAGAGAACTTTTGGTGGCCTACCTGGTGTAAGGACATCATTCAGTATATTCAGTCCTGTGGTGTCTGCGCACAAAATAAATCACAGAAACAAAAACCATCTGGTCTCCTACAACCTTTGGACATTCCTCCATTCCCATGGCACACTCTTTCCCTTGACTTCATCACTGATCTGCCTCCAAGCCAAGGGTTCAACACCATCCTTGTAGTTGTGGACCTATTCTCAAAGATGGCCCATTTTATTCCTCTCAAAGGCCTCCCAGATGCAGCCACTTTAGCAAAAGTGTTCCTGGAGGGCGTGGTTAAGCTACATGGCTTCCCTTCGGTTCTTGTCTCTGATCGAGGCAGCCAGTTTGTTTAAAACTTCTGGAAAAAATGTTGTGCAATGGCACAGATCGACGTTCGGCTATCTACCAGTCACCATCCCCAAACGGACGGCCAAACCGAGAGAACCAATCAGACAATCGAGCAATATTTACAGTGCATGCTGCACCACGAACAAAGGAATTGGAAAGACCTACTATGGTAGCCGAATATGCATATAACAATTCTTTGCATTCAAGCACCGGACAAATGCCCTTCTATACCGTTTATGACAGACATCCACGTACCTCTGAACTAGACCTTCCAGCCAGCTTGGAAATGCCAGCGGTAAAGACTCTACACACAACCATTACTCAGGCTTTCAAAAGCGGGAGGATAGCTCAGCGGCAGCGTGCGCGTCTTGGAAGCAAGACGACACGAAGCAACAACAGGTTCGATCCCCGGGTCCGCGCTTAGAAACCTCTGGGTGTTTAAGCGCGTTATAAATACGTAACTAAGACAAAAAAAAATACGCAACTAAGAAAAACAAACAATTCCTGTAACAGCGCCTCGATGCCTGCGGGCTGTGTGAGCGCTTTATAAATGTAAATCAAAAAATAAAAGGGCAAAGGAACACCTCATTCATGCCAAAGAAAAACAAAAGAGATTCGCCGACCAACACCGGAAAAAGGCCCCTGATTATCAAGTAGGAGACAAAGTTTGGTTAGCCACTAAATTCGTACCCATCAAAGGAACCCAGACCTTTCATCCCAGATTCTTGGGACCCTATACCATTAAGGCAATTATCAACCCAGCAGCCGTGAAACTGGATTTACCACCTAATCTACACATTCACCCGGTATTCCATGTGTCCCTCCTGAAACCAATGCAACCCGGCACACGGATTGGGACACCACCTAAGCCCATACTTGTTAACGGAGAACCAGAATTCAAAGTCAAAGATATCTTGGACTCTAAATGCTCTAGGACCAAGCTATATTATCTCATCGATTGAAAGGATTTGGACTCCAAGATAGATCCTGGCAGCCCAGTGAGAATATCCACACACCACGTCTAATCAGGAAATTCCATCGGAACTTCCCAACCAAACCTGGGCCAGACAGAAGGAACACCATGGGAGGGGTCTTAGGGGGGAGTGCTGTTACGACCCTCACCCTAAACCCGCTCTGGCAAACCCATTGGCCAGGTGGAGTCAGGACTCTGGCCTCTAGAGCCTGGAATCCTCTTCAAAAGCCCTCATGGGGCCAGGCTCATACACCATGAATACACAATGTGCTTGGGAACTACTTTATTATTGTCAGCCAACATGGAGGCATCCACATAGCTTGGTTCCTAAGAACCAAGCTATGTCTAGTGTTTTGGGTGTGGTAGCCTAGGGACTACTTTTCCTGGACTATTTTATTGGGGCTATTTAAACTACACCCGAGCAAGACAACACGCTTCGCGTTACTTTGCAGCTTGCAACGTGATGCTCACCGTGTCCAGCTGTTCCCTCGAACCTCGGAGAAGCAGAACC
Organism: Ambystoma mexicanum; assembly: GCF_040938575.1. Lineage (NCBI taxonomy): Eukaryota > Metazoa > Chordata > Amphibia > Caudata > Ambystomatidae > Ambystoma > Ambystoma mexicanum. The sequence goes on from NC_090929.1 coordinate 118,740,332, forward strand.
TGCAAGGAGTCAAAAGTAACATCATTAGCAGCAGCATCTCACCTGCAGTCTTCATCTTTAAACACTCTCAGCTACTGAGAACAGCTTCCTCGAATCTGCACGCCTCCCGGACAGAATGACCTGAAAGAGGAACATAGAGGCAACATTAAAGAAAGCAGTAGAGACATTTACAAATTACGAACTGCTCAAAAGGCTTACCTGGCTGGTCGCCTCTCGGCTGGCACCACTCCGGACATTCCACTCGTGCTGAAGAACACCGTGACCTACAAGGAAGGAAAACACAGGTTAGCAAAGGCAAGACTTCGCAGCGCTGCGCATAGCGCTTACTTACCACATCATAGCGCTCTTAATGCGACATCATTTACCAGCGGGGCTCAATCAAGCCAGTTCGCCGCTAAATCAAGCCAGTTCGCCGCGCTGAAGCTCGCATACTTAATGGAGAAAAAAAGAGACATTTTAAACAAAGAAAGGCATGCAGGATAGTAACTGGACCGCACTCGCCCATGAAAGACAGCGTGCCCCTGCAAAGAAGGCAGGGCGGAGAGCATGCCTAATTCTACCACAAGGTGAGGAGAGGGTGTCAGAGGGACTGAAATCATACGGGGGTGGAGGGAGGATACTTACCCCTGTCGGTCAGTCTTGAACACAGTCCTCCTGTATTTTCAGGCAGAACCTTCCCCGCAGACCACATCAGGGCAAAGCTGAGAAGCATACCAGTGAGTAACCCGGCTGGGTGGCGTCTCTGTGGATACCAGGTGAGCGTAACATTTATTTACAGCATAACAGTACTAGTGAAGGTAGTGCCACAAATTGCCAAGGCCTCTTGGAGAGTGCCAACCGATTTCATTTTTCGCCCTGTAGTGTCCTCAGAATTGGTGGCAGGTACAATCTTGTCCCTGGACTTACAAGGGTTGGTGGTATCTGCAAAGAGAGTGGTTTACCTCGCTACAGACAGACAAGGGTGCGAGTGGTATACTGTACTATGCATCGATCCCACCATACCCCTCAAAGAAGTAGCAGATGCATAACATTTTTAAAACAATGACATTGAAGGAGAGATACTACTAGAGATTTGTATCCCCTGTGAGATCATGGTGCAATACAAAAGAGTGCAGTGGCCCCTTATGGCCGTTGTCATACCACCTCCCTTCATTGAGGCAGACTTGGAGTATGTTTCCACACAGTTGTGGACAACCAACCCACATGACGTAGGGCTCTAAAGGACGTGACCCCAGTGCATATCACACAGAAGGTTGGAGCAGTATTACCCTGAGTAAAACAGAACCTGTTATAAAGGGAGGCAGAGGAGGGAATAAAAGATTCAATTCAGGCCCTACTCAATCAAGGAATAATAGTACCATCCACCTCGCCATGCAATACCACGATCTACCCTGTAAAAAAGGACACAGGGGGCAATTGAAGGATGATCTAAGATTTACGCACCCTAAATGATGTAGTACAAAAGGAAGTTCCTGTAGTTCCGAACCATGCCACCATTTTGTGTAGTATCCCTGAAGAAGCGACCCACTTTACAGAGGTCGATTTAAAGAACACCTTCTTTTTGATGCATTTGTACCCTGACTCACCATACCTCACTGCCTTTACACATGACAGGAAGCACTATGAACATACTTTTTTGCCCCAAGGGTACTGCGAAAGCCCACATTTCTTAAACAGATAACTACATGGCGACCTAGGTAACATCCAAGTACCCAGCATGGTCATTCAGTACTTAGACGATTTACTTGTGTGTAGTGACAATGAACAGAACTCCCGAAGGGACTCCATTACTCTCCTACAACACTTGGCCCGCAAGCGGTACAAGGTTGACAAGGCCATACTCCAATATTGCCAATTGGAAGTACTGTACTCAGGTCTGTTGATATCAGCGAACAGCAAGAGAATAATACCAGGCAGAGCGACATCCGTACACGCCACATCCAAACCTGTTACAGTGAAACACATGCAAAAATTCCTAGGGTTGTGCAATTACTGCATTTTAGAAACATTTTAAGATTGAGCATCCGTAAAGATAAAATCTAACAACATTCGGTAAAAACATTTTAAGATTGAGCATCCAGAATTGGTTTTCTTCTATTCCATGCCTTTCTCAGAAATTCTAGGGAGTACCAGGCAACAACTAAGGGTTCAGCCTGCAGCAAAAATATGAGTACCGGACAGCACTGGTTAACATTGGCCTCTCTCAATAGAAAAGCTTTAAATCAGAGATTTAAATAGTCACTTTAAATCTCATGCATGAAGCGCTTCATGTATGTGATTTAAAGAGACCATTTCTGGCATAGATCGGTTGTGGCAGCAGCTTCATGTATGTAATTTAACGTGACCATTAGTCGCAAACTGTATAGACGTAGCTACACTTATACTAACCAAGGGGGTTTGGGGTGGGGGAATAATATTGGGTTAAAATGTTGTATTATTCAGCACATTTTCTGTGGTAAAAGTGGGTAAAAAGCCAAAAAGTTTGCCATTGGTTTTTATAGGGTATCTCCAATCCAGAAATGCAACAGATGCAAGCTACCAACAGTGCACAGGAACAATTCACACCCACGATATATGCCAGTATAAAAACATGTTCACATTGGCTGTGCCAATGTATTACATGCTGGATGCACCAATATTTGCCTGAATTTCTTTACAAGGACATACTTATGTTTGTTTTGCACAAAATGGCAGTATTGTTACTATAAGAAAACATGTCCACACTGGCTTTACCAGTGTATGGTCGTATCCCAACAAAATAACATGCACCTGTTGGCTTTGCCTTTAAAAAATACCATGTCACAATAGGAAAATATGTCTAAACTGGATGTACAATATATTCCAGTCTAGACACGTAATAACACATATCATGTTTGCTTTATTCTTTTTTTTTTATAACTCTGTTTATTGAGTTTGAACAACAGAACATGGAGAAACAAACATGGATCATCGGCATACATAGTGTGAAGGTAGCATAGCATTAATAACAGCTAGAAGGGGCCCACAGGGCCAAGGACCGTAAGACAGTAATAAAACAAAACAGGCAACCAATGCGAACAGTAATATTGATCCACCCCCACCAGCGGATCTCAGTGGGCATCTAGCCATTTACCCCATATTTTTTCGAATTTACGGGGGCAGCCCCATGCATTATAAATCTGGCGCTCTGAAGCTGCGCACCTGTCCAGCTCGTTACTCCAACGGTTCAGGCACAGTGGGTCGGCAGATCCCCAGTTAGCTGCAATAAGTCTTTTGCCTGCCCCCAACGCAATTGCCAGAAACATATTCTCATATTTCGACAGGTCTACTTCACCCCAGATGCCTAAAAGTACCAATTTGGGATCCCTGGGGATTGGTGTCGCCAGGGCAGCAGAGATTGTATTAATACCGTCCTCCCAGAAGGCCCTTAACACCCGGCAGTCCAATATCATATGGTAGAAGGTGGCAGGTGCATTTTTGCATCGGACGCATGTCCCGTCTTCTAGTCCACCCCATCTGGCCATTACAGCACGTGAGTGGTATGAGAGATGAAGGATTCTCAATTGTATTAGCCTAAGCTTGGATTCTATACCAATTTCTCTGGGAGACATTAATGCATCAACCCAATCTTCAGGTTCCAGGTGACCTACATCCCTTTCCCACTTTGCTTTGAGCCCGTCTAGCTGTGTAGCCCCGAAGGAGTTAAGGGCCTGGTAGAGAGTGGAGATGACCTTAGAGGGGATGCGTTGCTGGAGGATATTGGTCTCGATGGGGGAGCAGGGGGGTATGATTGTCGTGTTAGGGAATTGGGTACGGATGGCGTGGGTCAGCTGCGCATGCCGAAACCGGTCCATGGGTGCCAGGTCGAATTGTTCTCGGATGGTCTCAAAGCCCAGGAGGTGACCCCCTTGTATCACATGTGCTAATGTGTGTATTCCTTTTGCATGCCAGTGACCAAAGGAGCCCATTTTCACTATTTACGGGAGGAGCGAATTGTGCCATATGGGTTGTGATAGTGTTGGCTGTCCTTTCAAGCCGACTAGTTTGTGTGCGTCTCACCAGGCGCGACGGATATGGTGGGTCACTTTGGGCAGCACCGGGAGTTGGTTGTGGGTGGCATACAGGATTTGCAGCGATGTTAGCGGGGCCATGCTCTCCAGTTCGATACGGGTGTGTGGCAGTGTGGGATCTGCGTGCATCCAGTCATTTACCACTCCTATCTGTGTCGCTAGGTAATAGGTGTGTATGCAGGGTAAACCGATGCCGCCCTCCCATACGGATCTCTGGAGCGTGTAAAGGGCGATCCTGGGTTGTTTCCCACCCCATAGCAGTGTGCGTAGGTTCTTGTCAATAAGTGCGAAGGTTTCTCGGGGGATGAGGAATGGGGCGTTCTGGAGAACATACAACAGTCTGGGGACGGTCATCATTTTGAATAGCGCGGCTCTACCCATTAGCGATAGGGGAAGTGATTGCCAATGGGGGATGTCTCTGTTGAACCGCTCAATTACTGGTTGTAGATTAAGTCGGAGGAACTCATCAAGTGTCGGGTCAAGCCGTATACCCAGGTATTTAAATTGCTTAATAGACACATGGTATGGGCAGGTCTCCGGGATCGCAGACTCGCCACCGTGAATCGGGAAGAAGATGGTTTTGGCATCATTAACCTTTAGGCCCGCAAAGTCCTGGTATTCCCTGAGAATAAGGGAGACAGCCGGGCATGAGATGCACGGGTTACTGAGGTATATGGGAAGGTCATCCGCATAGAGCGAAAGGCGGTCTTCTACCCCTTCCGGCCATACGAAACCAGTCCAGTTGGTATTAGCTCTAAGCTCAATTGCTAGCGGTTTAATGGCCAGGAGGAAGAGGAGTGGGGATAGTGGGCAGCCCTGCCTCGTGCCCCGACCCAAGGGAAATTATTTGGAGGACCTACCATTCACCCTCACCGTGGCCTCTAGGGGTGCATAGAGAAGTTTTACCCATGATATAAATGTCTGACCCAGGTTCATCCTAGCCATGATCGCCCACAGAGCATCCCACCCCACAGAGTCAAACGCCTTTTCGAAGTCCACCGCCAGGAGGGTGAGTGGGGCTGGTATTTCCTTTGCTCTGCTCAGCGCCAATTGGACTCTGCGTAAATTCATTCAAGTTGATTTATTGGGCATGAATCCACATTGGTCCGGGTGGACCAGGGTCTCAATCACCTGCAGTAGTCTGTTGGCAAGTGTTCTGGCGAGGACCTTGCCTTCACCGTTGATCAGGGATATCGGACGATAGGAGGCACATTCCTCTGGGGGTTTCCCAGGCTTGTGTATGACTACTATGCATGCCTTCCTGAGGTCTGGGGGGAGTGCTCCTAGTTCTCTGCTGTGTAAGAACATGCGGTGCATGTGGGTAGATTATGTGCCACCGAGGCATTTCCATGTTTCCGTTGGGAACCCGTTGGGGCCCGGAGTTTTCCCGGGTTGGAGCTGTGCCAGCGCTTCTTGCACCTCGATGTCGGTGATGTCAGCATTCAGGCGACCTGATTGGTGCTGTGGGAGTATCGGAATCTCGATTCGGTCGAGGTAGCGTGAGGGCTCAACTGGCGGGTTCTCAGTGGTTGGGCTATAAAGATTTTTGTAGTAGGCGGTGAATGCCTCGACAATGTCAGTGTCTTCTGTCAGCAGTGTTCCATCTGGAGACCTAATGGCCCGTACATGTCCCCTGCTTTGTTCGCGTCTCTCTAACCAGGCCAGAGTCTTGTTGGCTTTGTCACCCTGCTCGTATATTTGGCTCCGGACTAATTGGTGGGCAGTTCGTGCGTTATCTAGAGATAGGTTGCTAAGGGCGTCCTGCGCCGTGAGCATCGCCTCTTTTGCCTCTTGGGTGCCGTGTACTAGGACTTGCCGTTCACACTCCAGGACTCGTGTTTCTGCTTCTCTGACCTTCTGGACTTGACATTGTTGGTAGGCGGAGACCGCTAAGATAGCTTCCGCCCGGAGGACTGTCTTGTACGCCTCCCAGATCGAGATCGGGCAGTCCACGGAGCCTTCATTGAGTTCGAAATATTCTTTTTTTCAAGCTCCTCAGCGATTTTGGGGAGACAAAGATGGTATGCGTTTAGGCGCCAGTTACGGTCCGGGCGGCGGGAGCAGTTTTTCATGGTTAGGAGTGGCGGAGAGTGGTCCGAAATTCCTCTTGCGAGGAATACAGCGTCGAGAAGCCTGTGATTTATGTTGCGAGGGATAAAGGCATAATCGATCCTGGAGAATGATTTGTGGATGCCCGAATAGAAGGAAAACCAGCCTCGTCGTTGTGAAGCGATCGCCAAGTGTCCGTCAGTCCCAAAGCCTCGGCGAACGCGGTGAGCGGTGTGGAGGTGGGGCGGGTTCCAGATCTCCTATGGGATCTATCGACTGCGGTGTCCATTACTTCATTAAAGTCCCCCCCCAATCACCCATGCATCAGCCTCTTCTTCCAGGAGCAAGCTCTGTAGTTCGGAGAGTAGTTCTTTCACCACAAGCGTGGGGGGGAGCATAAATTGCTGCCAGGCCCCATTTCTTGCCCCAGATGTCAGCAAGCAACAGTACATAGCGGCCCCGGGGGTCAGTCCTGATCTTCCTGACCTGGAGGGGAACTCGCTTGTGGACGAGTATCATCGTGCCCCTGGCACCTTTCGTGAATCTGGCATGTTAGGTATGCGAATAATTGGATCTTTTGAAAAAGTTGGTGTTTGTGCCTATCAAGTGCGTTTCATTTAGAAGGGCAATGTCTGGTGAGTGTCGGTTTAGGTATTGGAGCACCAACCTTCGCTTTATGCTGGAGCCGAGGCCGTTGACGTTCCAGGACAGTATGGTTACCTTGTTGGAGTTCATTATATCTGCGTGAGTCTTCTTGTTGGGATGTCTGGGAGGATTAGTGGCAGTCACGCTTTTTCCGGGGACATATGGCGGTTTCCTTTCAGGGGAACCATCTGAGGGTTGCCTCGCCTTGAAGTGCCTGCTGACTGGCTGATAATTGCGTCCACGGTCCTGGCCAAAGACAGTGCTTGCTTTCCTTGTCTGTGTTTGTCGGCTTCAAGCCTTCTTGTCCCATGATTCCATTTCCTTAAGTCCCCAAAACTCCCCCCACCCTGTACTCCCCCCCCCCCAACTGGGAGCACCTGTCGCCCAAACATTAAACTTATAACTTGGTAAACTTCCTCGGGATAACCCTGACTGCGATACTGCCCGCGCCACATTAAGAGCGGCGGCCGCTAGATGAGCGCTTCCATGTTATTACGTTGCAGATTGGTCCTCCCATTGCTTGAGCCTTACCCCTTTTCCGTGGGGATCCCCGTCACGTCGTTTTCTGCATTGGCCGGAGATCGAGAGGGCGAGGGCCGCTCGGGCCGGGGCCTCGGTGCGGGTGGGCCCGGTGGTGTGCGCCTTGCTCTGGAATCTGTGAGAACTTGGGTTTCCAGCCAGTCCCATGCTTCTTTGGGAGTGTAGAATAGATGAGTGGTGCCCTCATAGTGGACTTTGAGCGATGCCGGGAAAAATAAAGCATATTTGATAGAAAGCGACTGAAGTTTCTTCTTGACAGAGTCAAAAGATTGGCGGGCTTTTTTGACTTCCTTGGTGTAGTCAGGGTAGAACCCGACCCTATAGCCGTTGTATGTAATCGGGCCGGAGGCCCTTGCCATTTGTAGGATCGCATCTCGATCGCGGTAGTTCAGCAGGCGCGCGATTATCATTCTAGGCGGGGCGCCCGGGGTAGGTGGGCCGGTGGGGACTCTGTGCGCCCTTTCTATGGAGAAGAATTTGGATCGTTTTTTGGGGGTGAAGACATGAGTTAGCCAATCCTCCAGGAAAAGTACAGCGCTTGGGCCTTCCTCCTTCCGAGGATCCTGAGGTTATTTCGCCGCGCTCTCCCCTCGCTGTCCTCAGCACGGTATTCCAGTTGGGTAATTTTTTGGGTGATCACGGCAAGTTGTTGTTCCAAGCGGTGCACCATGTCTTCTGTGTCTGACACTCTCTGTTCCACCTCACCAACCCAGGCCGATATATTGCAAACGTCTTGGTATATAAGGGACACCTCGGTGGATATGCCACCTATTTTGAATTCCAGTAATGTCCTAGAGTCCCCAATCACTTTCATGAGGTCCGTCAAGGAGATTGGGGGGTCCTGAGGCTCGTCGCCGGCCCCATCGTCTTCTGGGGCTGAGGTCCACGGCGTGGAGGGGCCTCCACGGTGTAGAGGTCCATTTAGCTTTGCAGTGTTTGCCGCTCAGTCTTTTCCTTTCCCATGTTGCGGTTGATCGGCCCTGTGCAGTGGGGGTCCGGCTGCTTCACGTAGTCACCCAAGGGGTGGATGTAGGGATTTGGAAAAGGGGTGGTGATTTGTGGCAGTCGGGTGTGTCCAAGCAACGTATGTCTGTGTGCTGGCTAAAGTTCGTTGGTAGCGTATCTCCGGTCCACGGGGGAGTGCAGCACACGGTTCTCCTTGTCCTGCTGCAGCTCGACCCCGGGTGCTGCTGTCTCGCCGATTGGGGGAGGGGGGAAAAACAGAGGCAGCGTGGGTCCGAGCCGCGGGCAGTCAGTTGTGCGGTCCTTCGAGGCGTGAAGCTCCACCCGCTCACGTCGTTGACGGGGCCGGGTGAGGCACCTTGAGGATTGGGCCCCTCGTAGCTGCCACGCGCAGCGCCCACTGCCAGTGCCTGCTTCTTGGTTCCAGCAAATACATGTAGGACCTAGAGTACTGATGATGCAGAGACCCGCTCCGTTTGGATAAGTGGGGAGGCGCAGGTGCACAGCACCCCCTTGCACCTACAAATCTGCAGTACCGCAACCTGCATCCCCAAAGGGCCTTGAGAGGCTGGGGTAGCAAAACACCCTGGCCTTGCATGGCCCATTGGACATGTGCAGCTGGGGTACGGACTGTCAAACGCAAATGGCGCTTCCCTTCAGTTCAAGCCAGCCCAGGAGCTCCTGGGCTGGCGCGTCGCCTCAATAATGTATGAGAGTTCTGGAGGGTCAGCGGCCCTAGGCCCATTATGAATTAGCCGCCCCATGCCACAACCTATCTACTCCACTAATGGTTACATGCATGAAGGCTGCAGCACTTCATATATATGATTCAAAGTGACCATTACTGGCATAGATGGGACCATTAATGGCATATATAGGACAACCTATCTATGTCAGTAATGGATTTTAAATCACATGACTGAAGCTGGTGTCACAACCTATCTATGCCAGTTATGGTTACTTTAAATCACATGCTTGGCTGAAGCGCTTCATGCATGTGATTTAATGTAGCCATTTCTGGAATAGGTAGGTTGTGGCAGCATTTTCATGCATGCATGTGATTTACTAACAGTGACCATTACTGCACAGAAAGGATTTCACAACCTTTCTGTGTCGGCAGTGGTCAAAGTAAATCACTATGCCAGCAGTCTCTGCAAGGCATTTGCAGTGAGCAAACATGGTCTGTCACTGTAAATCCCTTGTAGAGATAATGTAAACACATGCACATACATACTGATCAAACATACACATGCATGCATACATAAATGCACCACTAGGATCACTCATTCATTCATGGCATGCACACACACAGACAATGCATTACATACAAATGTATTCATACATACATAATATATATACACATACACACATACATACATAATACATTCATAATAAATACATACATACAATACATACAAAACAACACTTACCTTTTCTTCAGGACAGGGGTACTGCACACGGGTAGGCAGCACATGCGACGAATGCAGGTGCGTGGTGCCAGCACGTCCAGGACTTTTTGGGCATGCTGCGTGTAGCAATACCAGCATGGTTGCCACTGCAATCCTGTGAGTGGCACGCTGCACTCGGCACATCACACACTGTGAGTGGCGCACCTGTGAGTGCAGCGTGCCACTCAGAGGGTCTTTTTTATTATCGGGCTAGCGCTCACTCAGGGCCAGTCCTGACTGAGCACCTGCCATGCGGGTAGCATGGGGGGGTGCACCGGGCACCAGGGGGGCAGGGGTGGTGGCCGACCCCCTGAATCCCCCAGCTCCGCCACTGAGCTTCATGTGTATGTGTACAATTTAGGTGGTGAGTGACTTCTTATGGCTGTCTAGAAGCTTGCAGCTTGACATTTTTACCACTGATGAAGGGCAGACCACTATTCTTTTATAGGCAAACAGTTCTCCCTCTTACTGAACCCCACCACGTCGCTCTCATTTACACCCCTTGAATCAGCCATTCCTTATGCATACCTACTCCCCCCTTATGCCCAAGGATGGACTGGGACTAAAAATCAGAAAAATAGATTTGGCTCACATTTTCGAACCACAGTTTACAACTTTTTAGGAGAATCTTTTGCAGTATGTCATGGTGCACACTGAGATAACATGTGACAAACTGTGCTTTATTAAACAATACTGGACCAGTAACATGTGTCACGGCTACCAGTTCACAGAGCATTAAAGGATCAAATCTGCCCTGCGTCAACCCTTCGGGCATTGCATATTGAAGCATTAGAGCATGCGCTAGAGGGCTTTATTGTGGCAATAAGCCCTGAGATGGCGAGCCAATACCACCCCAGGTAATGCCCGCAGGACCCATAATTACAGGCCCCGGGTGCATTACCGTGGGGGTTCTTGCGATGAATACCCTCGCTCGTTAGACCGGGGTACTAACAGAAGTGTTCCCAGCACATTCGCTCCCGAGAGAAGAAGAAAAAAGAAGGTAAGTGGGGTTGGGAGGGTGGAGAGGGAATGGTTTGCAAGGGAGGGGGGTGGAGCCTCCTCATTTTCTAAGGGGCTGCCATGCCCCCCGCCGGGAACAAATGCAGGCACGTACGTGCGTCCACGGGATTACACTGTGGTATGGCTCGGAAACGAGCCAATCCACGATCAGTGTTTCCTGTGGACGCTGTGTGCCGGGTACTAATGTCTGGTATGCAATCATCGCCCAAGTTAGAGGACTTTAGCTGAAGTCGAGGGCCTGTAACGAGGGCGATGGCCACCAAGCACACAATAGAGACTGGTCATTAGAGCATGGGGTGGGCACAGGTGATGGAGAGAAGCCTCACTGGGAGGGCTTCCTGTGAGACATGTCCGTGTCTCCTTGCCCAGTGCTCACTGTGTGTACAGAACAAAGGAGAACATGAAATTCACACTTTCCAGGCAGTTCGAGCCTCCATTACAGGCTTGCTGATTGGCTACGGAGCTGGAGGCTGAGCGAGGACCAAAGGGGAAACATAGTATACAGACTTCTATTGGTGGTTAGAGCCTGAATTCCACACTTTGGGCCTCATTTCGAGTTTGCTGGTATCCGGGTGGTAAATCAGACCAGATACCACCAAATGAACATTATCGCCACATGGTCCGGCAGTATTACCACCATATTAGAAGTGCCTGTAGGCAGTGTTGGGCTCTATTTATTTGAGTCACTCAATTGGGGAGTTTGACAGAATGACCACAGTGGTAATTACGCAGCGGTAATTCTGGCAAAATTGGGTAGACAGTTGATGGATTTACCTCCAGCTCACAGCTGGAGGTGAATCCTCCAATTTCTGCCAAATGTATAGCTGAACGGTGCGGTAGTGCGGCCGCATACTGTAAAACCACCACATTTGACCTGCACCGCCCAACCGGTAATGAGTCCCACTGTCTAAAGAGAAGGAAACATGCTTCGGTGAGCTATAGGCCAGCCTGAGTCTATTCAAAAGCTAGACTGCATGTGGATGTCGATGAACATGGGAGCTTAGTTTGATGGAACACTGCACCGATGCAGTGAGTTACACAGCAACACATGTGTAAAATAAAAAGCTTCTCAACATTAATTAACACAAACCTGGGATAAAACTGACAAATAGCAATATCTTATAAGGGACCTCGACACCCAGTCTGATGTTAAGCACACATCAATCTGCAAGGGGCATGTGGACTTGTATATCCCGAAATTGACATATGAATATGGGAGTCCAATCCAAAAATGAACTTGGCTAAAACAACAGGACTGGCCGAATGTCCCCCGGAGGCCATTTATTTATTGTTTGTTTGTTAAGCGCTTATACAATGGCTGGAGAGGGCTATTGGCAGCTATGCAGGGATGACAAAGGGGGCCTGTCAAGTGCCTGATAGGATATGCCTGCCCTGCCAGTTAGCACCATACACATGAAAGCAGAATATAATGGCTGAATGCGTTAAAAAGTTACTTGAGCCAGTGAAATGACCATGCCGCTCTGGAAGTCAGAGTAGCCACACGCAGGCACAGGTTGGAGGTTTCAGTTTTACAGCTTGACTTTTACTGCCGTGCTCTCCTTTTAAAGACAGAGATGGGACACAATGAGCGTAGCCTGAAAGTGGAAACTTGTAAATGTTATATATTGGCGGAAGGATCTGCCAAAAGAGGTTACAACAGGCATTGGAGGGGCTGCAACAGATGGATGCAGGGGCGTGGCATGGGCGGAATCAGACAAGACCTGCTTGATCTCATCGGTGGGGGTTTGGGGAGGAGCCGTGGAAGCAAGAAACCAGTTTAAATGTAACGAAAAGTGCGACGAAAAGAAGCAGGACCCGTTTCACAAGGTTTTCTCTAATCAGAAGCCTTAATTACATCTGGAACAAGATGTATGTAACCACTGTAAGTCACATACATATATTCACAAAAAAGTATACCTGTGTAGCAGAGGTTTGTATGAGGTAAGTCTATACATATGCGTGAGACATTACATACATGTAAAATGGTAGGCGCAGGGCTTTAAGTGGACCGGGGCTAGCCAGATCTCAGCCCTGGTAGTCACCAAATATTGCCCTTAAGCCAGGGCTCTGCAGGGCTCCCCAAACTGACTTTCCTGACCAGATCTCTTCCTAGCAGTACTGTAAATACAAAACTGAGTGACAATACTGCCCTTCACGAGTAGATGTCACTGTCAGTCGTGTTTAGAATTGTAATATCAGTTAAAGACATTTTGAATTAGGTTGTTTTCAACAAATGATATTACAGTATTGTCATTACAATGATTTTAATTAGTACGTAAGAATCCGAGATTTCTTCAGGGGATCAATGGGATTGCATGTTGCAGTTATCTACTTTGATTTGAAGTTCATAGGTTTTGAAGTTTTATAAATGTATATATTTACTTTGGCCGATATGTTTAAGCACATATATCATATTTGATATACATTTTAAAGTAGAATTTCATTCCTTTCATTGTACATATACAATCTCTATTGGATCTGTTACTTATGGTCCACCTCTTTTAAATGCTTCAGAATTTGAGGGTACACCAGACCATTTTTAGGTTCCACCCCCAAAAATGTGCATCACAGCGTGCTAGAGCCTCACCACCACCCCTCAATTTCGTATCCCACTTAAAAGCACTAAGTATGAAACAAGCAAAAGTTATTGTTCCCTGGGGGGTGCCTGGGAGATTGTATGTATCAAGGCCGTATGTGAATGGGAAATAGGTACATGCCCACAAAAGTTACTGTCTGTGAAAACACAGTAACTTTTCAGGTATTTTTAAAAGTTTACATTTGTCTCAGAAAGCATTTTAAAAATAATGATGTTATACCTGGGCTTTCAAGCGGTAAGTGTTGTGTGAGGATTGTGAAAGCGTATTGACGTGATATGATATATGATAAGTCATTTAAAACACGCCTGCACACAAGTGTTTCTAGTGCATGTTAATGTTTGTGGTGGGGTGAAGTAAAAAGGGGTATGGGCAGGGAAATATATTGGAGTTGGAGGTAAAAGTGTGCAAAGCGTTTCTCTGAAGTTTATTTTTAGCCTGTTTCTGTCATGGTGTAACGTTACACCATACCAGACCATCAATATTGGGTGTGCGCAAGCCCCTTTTTTGAATCGGGTATAATTTATATATTTTTTTAGGACAGTAGTAAGTGACAGCTAATTTGTTTGTGCATATCATTTTCAAGTATGATTTGCAATCAGTCTAAGACATACATTAGGACCAGTGTAACATATGCCTGGGGAGAATCAACCCCTACCTATGAGCTCAAATTCTTAACTCTTTTTAGGAAATGCGGTCACGTTAATCTTCACTTAAATCCTAATTGGAGGTTTATTTCTAAATTAAGCTGCATCACTAATAGAAACACTGTGTTCGGATGCAGATGAATGCGTCATCCATAGCTTCTGCCCCTCCTCCGCATCAATTCCGAAAAGGTGAGAGACGTTACTCACTGAGACGGCCGTTCCGCCCTTATCCCCCGCAGGTACAGCAAGGTTTGGCAACAATGTGAGCTGAAGATGGCAAAAGCATTCAAACTAATGATGTAACAGTAACAGAGCATGCACTAGACACGAAGCAAATATGCACTCCACATGTTGAACATGAACAATAGGTAGTATATGCATTTAGACATGAGGAGAATTAACATAGCATCCAGAGACATGAAGAACACTAACATGATCAATGTATAAGGTGAATGCAACATGAACGGCATGTGAATATAGCTCGCTAACATAGAGGCAAGAGTGTAGTGGGGCAGCCATCTTATTAAAAATGGGAGCCACAGCATGTCTCTGAATGAGCACAGGCCTCAAAGCCTCGGGAAAAATTAAAAGGCTGAATCCACACAAATACTTATCCGTGCAGAGCTCAGACAGTGGCTAACAACTAATACCAAGGTTAAAGTGAAATGAAGGCCGGTCAGTACGGCTGAACGAAGGCCAAGATAGCAATTCAAAAGACGAAAGCAGTATACTCCCAGATTAATTAAAGTTTATGAGAGCAGAACCACCCTTTTTTAGCCAGTGCAACAAACAGTAAGCCAAAAGACTCCATGAAGAGTAACTCAAGATTGTCCCCAGTGATAATAAAGAACACGACACACACATTGATATTAGTTGAAATCTCAATAAGCGGAAGGGAAATCTATTCCAAAAACTGCCCCATTGTACGTGACTTATAATTGGAGAACACTGGCCATTCATTAGAAGCAAACACAGATAGGTCACCTGCTATACTCCCCAAACGCACACATAGATATGAGGCGCTACACAAGGCCAAGTACAAAGGCATTAACCAGTCTCATGGCCTGAGAATGTGGGATGGTAACTTTTAATTGAAGGAAGAATGTTCCAAGGACCTCGCTCCCCCTACTCTATGTCTGGCTCATTTACCTACGACTTGCCAAGTGTCCAAGGTTGGTAAGCAATACGTCAACCTATCAAAATCCTTAGAGACATGCCGTCCATCAAGTAGTATGCCAACCAACCCCTTGCCATGAAGATGACGTAGTTTAACTGTTATCAATACAGGGGTGGTTCCAGGTGGGGCCATCAGATATGTGCAATCCAATGAAAATGTTGAAAACTTATGGGATCTGTATGTAGCCAAACCAACTAACGTATATACGTTCCCCATAGGTTTTGTAAACTGATATTATGTTTTGGCATTATTGATGACACATTTGTAGTACTAAAGCAACTGTTTTTGATAAGTATGGCAAAAGCGACGAGATTTCAATGTTTTTGTGCTGTGTGAGAATCCTGAGGGTATTCTCACTCCTACTTCTTTGGATCCTCTATGCTGATGGCCAAGGAAAGGTCATTGCTTTTAGATCCTGACCCTGCGGGTGGAGAAGCAAGGGAGGATCACCTGGGTGGAGGGTCCTTGAGGAATGGGAGTGGGATGCCCCTAGGCGTGACATGGAAACCCTTTTCCTAGTAATAGTCAACCTAACCCTCCCCATCCTTTATAGGTTATTATGGTGATATCTTCCAGCGGCCCGCAACATAGTTTTGAGGCTCAGAATTAACCAACTCCCACTGTTAGTTGTTAGGGGTGCATACCTAAAGATACCGCCACAGCAAAGAATGTGTTGGATGTGCAAAGTTATAGGTATGCTGGAAACGCCTCTGCATGTTTTTATTGAATGTAAGGTCATGGGGACGAGCCATATGTGTATATGGGGGAAGCATGTACATGACTAGGAGTCAATAAAGACGCCAGATCTTTGGAATTATTGTGTGAATTTGGAGTCAGAGAGGGTGCACATTGACCTGTATTGGCTCTGGTGTCAGATTTTAAAAACCCTAGGGCTGGAGGCGAATACTGGCAGTGCCCTGGGTTCCAGTTGGGGGGGAGTAGCAGTCAGTGACCTTGAAGACTGACTCCCTGATCCAAAACCGAAATTGGGTGGCTACAAAGTTAGGACTTGCTGCCGTGGGCCCCCTTAACGAATCATATCTAAATGAATTGTATCTTAAAGAATTGTGTTTTTAGTCTTTTAAAGTGTGTGTTTTAGCATATGGCCTTAGTGGTATATATTTTTAACCAGTTATTCTTCTATTTAACCATTTGGAGACTTTTAATTTGTTATGACACTGCTGTGGTACGTGTTACTTGTTATTGTATTCAAATGTATTTGTACGATGATTCAAATTGTATTTTTGTATCTTTTATTTTGTTAAGGAACTTTTAGATTCAAACACAAATAAACAATAATAATAATAATATAGGCTGTTACAAGCCAACTCCCCTCATGATTTCTAACTGTACTGAGATGAAGAAGAGGAAACTGAGAGCAACAAATATTACTCCTCTTCACCACTTAGGTACTGAGATGAGGAAGATGCATCCCAAACACAGGGAAAGGTCAGGCATGTCTGCCTAACTATGGACAGGCAGGTTCAATTAACCTGACCCACCTGCAGCCTGTTAATGGGCTGCAGGTGTATAAGAAGAGAGAGCCCCCAGGGAGAATTAGATCAGAGAGCTGTGAAGGAGAACAGAGAGCCATGAAGGAGAGGCAGAGAAACCAGCAAGGGATCCACTCTTCAAGGGACTGCAATGGAAGGACTGGACCCCCAGACCAGGACGCTAGCAAACCCAGGCCTCACAGAATGCTGTCCGCGTTCATTGCATGCAGCGAGACAAGCAGGGCTCGAGTCAGCAGTGTCTCCCGTCCAGAAGCGGAGTGGGAACTGTCACAGAAGCCACAGGAAGAAGAACAAATCACTGGGGAGTGTGAATGGGACACGCAAACACCAGTGAGCTCCAGGACGACCCACAGGCAGCAGGAGCAAACCAACGTTGAGTATCAGAGACACACGCAAGCAATGGGAGCTCCGGACAGGAACACATGCAAGTGCCCGTCCACATATTAAATGTTGAACTTTTTGAAAACCTACCATTGCAAGAAACCAAGGTATAGTGAATACTGAACTACATGAACCTTTAACATTGTATGAAACCAAGGAATGCTGAATACAAAACTACATGAAACCTTCATATTTCAAGAAACCAAGATATGCTGAGTACTGAACTATATGAACACCTAACATTACAAGGAAATACAAATATACTCAATATTGACCTAAATGAGACTTTGATTTTTGAACACCTCATTATAGAGAAACCTCTTATTGAGGTAAACACATATAATGAATTATGAACTTTAACACATCTTTACCTTGAAACAATACAAGTGTGCTTTCCAACTTGAATTTGATTAAGAAACATTTGAATACTTTTATAATTTTGGATTGAAACGCTAATCAGGGCAAAGAAGCGTTCACAGTGAATTACATCTAACCTTACAATTGACCACAATAAAGACTACAGAAAGCACGAACAATGAACTTTAAAGAATGAATGCAGTGTGGCAGGACCGCTACTTGGCGAAGGGTGTGTGATAAATTGTGGCAGGGCCATGAGGCAATCTAGGAGAAGCCAAAGGATATAAGAGTGCACCCTACAAGCTGGAAGACCAACACAGCAGAGTCAAGTAAGGGTGACAGTGCATAGGAGCAAGAGCCAAGGAACTCATCTGTTGGGCTGAGAAGTCCAGGCACCCTAGTTGCACGACCTGCGATGAGTGGCTCATGTGGACTGACAACTGTGGCTAGACCAGAGGAACCTGATGGGTGAAAGTGAAGGACACCCCGAAACCAGCCCAATAAGAGTCCAGGAATCCTGGTTGCATGACCTGTGATGGGTGGACTGTGTGGTCTAACAATTGCGCCTAGACCCGGGAATCCTGATTGGTAAGAGCTAAAGACATTACAAAACCAGCTCCACAGAACCATTGCAACATCTTTGAACTATACTTGTCTTGGGAACAGAATCCTGAGACCCCTTTTTTTCTGGATCGTGCTACTCTAAACTTGGGGAAGGGAACCACAAGGATTGTTCTGGAACTATATTGGCTTGATCTGAAGAAGGTACATTTTGAGACTTTCTTTCAAGGAACTTTATTTTGCTTGGGGAAGGGGAGCTGAGAGAAAGCTGCGAGCTGGAAGAAGCTCAGAACTTTGAGGTAAACACTGTTTCTTCTTTTCAGTTTGACATCCCTACACATTGGTTTAATATAGTTGTGAGGGCAAGGATGGGTGTTGGACATGACAGACTTTTAAGTCGAACTCTTTGACACCGGCTTTCCTTCGTTTTATTCCGGTAAGGAAAACCCAGATTTGTGTAGTATTGTGTTGTGGCAGTGGGTTTGGGTGTCGGTGGCTGTGGTATGTTTGTCAAGTATGTTTTGGGGCGCCATGGTACCATGCATGCCTCCATTGCCTTGGAGTGGTTGTGGGCAAGGCACCCAAGAGGCTAGGGCTCAGCCACAGCCTTGCTTCAGGGAGGGCAGTAAGACATTTGCACATGGAAGGATTTTTTACCATCACAGTTTTGCGATACGGACCTTTTACACAGCTACTCACTTATACTTCATTGGAGGTAGCTGCACAGATGGCTATCATTTTTTGGTGAGTGCAGGAAGACTCCTTTGGGGATGGGGAGTGCATTGAAGGCAATATGAGGGTATTTGCAGTCAATGTATTATGCTGTGTTGTGCCTGTAAAGGCGTACTGGCTTGTGTGCATGGCTAGGGCCCTTGCACCTAACAGTCTGGCCACTGTTTGGAATTAGGTTGGAGAATGTAGCCTTGTTTGAGTCCGTTAGTGTACCCATATGTACCGGTAGTCAGGAAAGCTACGTGGCCACATGGTAGCATGCATGCCTCTATTGCCTTCTAGTGGGTGTGTTGAAGGACTAGGCTCTTGGGTGCCTGGGCAAAGGCCGTAGGCCTCCACATGTACCCAAGAATCTAGGGCTTGTCCACAGCCTTGCTACATGGAGGGCAGTCACACATTGGCACATGGAAGGAATTTTTTACCATCACAGTTTTGCAATATGTACCTTTTACGCAGGTACTCACATATACTTCAATGTGTGCAGCTGTAGAGGCAACTATCCTTTTTTGGTGAGTGCAGGCAAACTCCTTTGGGGATGGGGAGTGCATTGGAGACAATATGAGGATATTTCCAGTCGGTGTGCTATGTTGTGTTGTGTCTGCAAAACCCGACTGGCTTGTGTGCATGGCTGGGGCCCTTGGACCTAACAGGCTGGCCACTGGTTGGAAGTAGGTTTCACAATGTTGCCTTAGATGGGTTCCTTACTGTACCCATACTTACGTGTGGACAGGAAAGGTTTATATCTGTTATGTTGATTTATACCACACACCGCTACCACCCAAGGGCCGTCTCCAGGAGCTCTCATGTAAAAGTGACTCTCCCCGACAAGGGTAGTGTGTTCCCATGCATGGCTCTATTGCCTTGCAGTGGGTGTGTCGAAGGACTAGGCTGTTGGCCACAAACCCGCAACTCAATGCTGCCATGTATGGGAGTACTGTGACATTTGTATGTGGATTGCAAACATATGTACAAAGAGTGCATTCCCTTTGCCTTAGGTGATTTGCATAAGTTATTATAACCATACCTTGTGACATACAATAGACTTTTAAATATGTAAGTGTCCTAAAGTACGTGCCTTTGCAGAATCACTTCAAAAGTATAGGTGCATGTCTTGGCAGGAAGAGGAAGTTTGTGTCTATAAATGGAAGGCTTATGATATGAATGGGCACTTGGGAGCATGTGGTGATGGGCTGCGATGCTGATGTATGTGGGTGCAGAACTCATAGATCGTTTTACAGTACTTTCCCATGCAGGTGCTTCTGATTTACAGTACATTTGACCTCTGCGTGTTTAACGGTTGGTATGGACTGTTCAATAGATGTGATAGCGTTACATGCGCAATTCTTGGATGTAATTGGTGGATGCATATGTAATCATTTAACAGTAGCCAATTAGGGAGTGCTGGTAAAAGAGTACTGGAAAAGGAAGAAGGACTGGCCCTCCTTTACTGGTGTACGGCCCTCGCAGTAGAGGAAAGCGCACGTGCTACATGCTGTCCTTCTTAATGTGCTTGCCATGGAAATGGGACTACAGATTATTGATTCAGGTGTATGTTTGCATTTCTATTCCATGCTACAATGTTCTTCTGTGCCCATGAGAACATTAGTGCTTCTAGTGTGATGGTTTTCAGTGGCGTTGATATTTTTTTCCCCTATTGAAATGAGTCATCTGTTGCACTATGTACAATGTATGCTGCAGACACTCGTGTAGTAATGTAAGGAGGAAAAGCAGAGAGCAATCCCTAACAAGGAACACATAAAAAGGTGTTTTTTTACACGTCGCTTAAGCAAAATTAGAAAAACACACTTTTCACAACTTCGACCAAGGTGGCCATTTTCTATGATGCTTAAAATGTGTTTGTGCAGCCCCCCATACAAGGCAATATGTTCGCGAAAGCCACGCCATTTAGAGATGTGCATGTGCTACATCCGGGTCTTTTCAGGGTGGCTGCAATGGAAATGGGACTGTGCAGGAGTTGGGATTGGTCAATATGATTTCCTCGGTGTGGTGTGTAGCAATATATTGTGCCAGAACATCTGCTTGCCAATAGGAGTAGAGATGGCTACGGGGACGGGTGTGCCGTTCAGTAGGCAGACTGTATGGCTTGTGGGCGACTCACGGATACATTGGGTACAAGTTTACGCAGAACGCTGTGCATTGGCAGCACACCTTGGTTTCCATAATGTCGATGTGCACTGGTACGGAATACGTGGGATGAAGTGGCTTCATGTGGGTCCTCTTTGTGGCAGTTTGGTGACGCTCGCTCATCCAGACATTATTATTGCTCATTGTGGAGGGAACAGTTTAGGGGCATGTTAGCGGCATTTCACTGCAGTTTGCAATGAAGGAGACATTTCGGCAACTCATGGAAATGTTTCCAAAGTCACACATCATTTTGTCTCGCATTGCCCAGAGACAGATGTGGCTGCATTCTTCCTCGTGTGGCCCACAAATGGAGAAAGCGTGGCGCAAAGTGAACAAGGCTGTTTGCACTTTTTTGTGCAACGTTGGCATGTTCTCCTTCCACAATGAAAATATTATGTTTCGTAGTAGCAACATTTCTCGTTCAGATGGAGTTCATCTGCCTGATGCTGGGAATGAGCTGTTTCTGTGTAATATCCAAAATGCAGTGCAGCACTTCCTGCAAGTCTAGCAAGCATTTCCCCTATGGTTGTTCGCCACTTCCAACGTTGCAAACACACACAGCACAAAAAGGCTCTTTTCAGAGACAGCCCTTTGTTTTGCAAATGCGTACAATGCATTTCACGGAGTCCCGCTGCCCATTGTTGCCATCTCTGTATGCGG
Organism: Ambystoma mexicanum; assembly: GCF_040938575.1. NCBI lineage: Eukaryota > Metazoa > Chordata > Amphibia > Caudata > Ambystomatidae > Ambystoma > Ambystoma mexicanum. The sequence continues at coordinate 118,761,814 of NC_090929.1, forward strand.
CGCTCATAGGCTGCGACACCGCCTGCATGCTTTCATTCAACTTCTATTTTTCAACAGTGCAAGGTGGCTCTGAAAAAGAGCCTTTTTAATCCTCCCGCCTTATGGTTGTGTAGCATTTTTTTTATGTTATTAAAAGACATGCCACAAAAGGCAGCAATGGAAGGGAGATTTGGCAAAGGGTCCCAACCACAGGGATAAGAAATCGTACGTGGAGTGCAGAAGATGTGGGGTGCACATCACTTGGGTAGGGGGCACTCTATAACATGCTCCCGGACAGAAGCCTCAAAAGCACTTCGAAAATGTTCCCCCTACACAGTACCGTGTCGCAGTATATGTACAATACAGTGACCTTTGAAAGGTATGGGTCTGTTGCAATGCGTATGTCCTCCAAGGCTGCTTGCGGGACGCAGTTGCCCACTGGAGTGTCTTATTTGGTGGCAGGAGTAGATGCAGAGGATGCTGTAGAGGAAAATAACATACTGCCTGCTTGGAAGGGGACAACCCTCTGAACAGCTTCCTAGTGGTTCGCTTGCAGGAGCCGCCGCATGGAGGTGGTGCTGTAGCTGTACAAGCCAGGTTTTCTGCAGCTGAATATTATGTTGCACTCAGTGGATTCTACCTGGTTTGAACAGGATTGTGGCACATTTCCAAGGGTCCTAAATAGTTTCCACACCCATGACTCATGCTGGCTGCAGGCAATTGGGATATCTCTACTTTATTCTCGTTTCTTTTTCGATGTCCCTCCACATTATGACACCTGTTCCCTTGCTCAGGACCTTCAGAAGGAGGTGTTGGTGGTGAGGGTGTAGGTGCTCCTGAGTCAGAGGTAGTAGCAGAAGCTCTGGTGGCCATTACTTGGCGAGGTACTTTGGAGGCACACAATTGGTGAGAAAGTAATTTCTGCATGAACCAATGTGCACCGCTGCTCTTCTCTAGAAAGCCAAAGAGGGATTGCAGCACACTTGTCGGGTGTGCCCTTTTATAGGACTGTTGTGGAGCAGGTGCCACTGCAAAGTGGGCCTAAGTCTTTCCCTACAATACCTACATGCAGAAGGAAGAGTGTAGGATCTCTGTAAGGGTGTACTTTTACTGTAACACTCCATACATTGCAGAAAACTGTCCTCTTTCGATGTGCACGGATCTGGCTCGTGTCCACCAAATAAGGGACCACTTCGCCATTGTTCCCCATTTGGACGCCTGTCTGCAGGACGTATATTGGCTGTAATATGTTGTGGCCACGTGCATAGCTCTCCTACGGATACTCCTGCCATCCCCGGACTACTTAAATGTACAGCACAAGTACATTGAGCATTTCTACATAAGCTTGGTGTGAGCACGATACAGTTGGTGCAATGTTTACGTGCAAAGGTACTCGCAGTACGTGGGTGCACGCTTCCACCTACTACAACAACATCACATGTTTCTTCGCATATCTTGGCCAGGGACGGTGTTACCAGGCATCGCAGGATGAGATACGCATGTGCGCAGTTGTGCGACTGACAAACGTACAGTCCTGCAACTACTTACAGGCGGTTCTGTGCATGCAAAACATGCGTCCCATAGTGGTGTCCAAAGGATCCTTTCATTGTGATTGCGCATAGGGCAGCCAGGTGTGGCTGTCGTACGACTCCTCCATTTTCCTCACTTGCAAACATCCCCACTATTGCAGTGCTCTTCACACATACAATGACCTTCTTAAAACAAAGGAAAATGCACATACACAATCAGTACACATTAAAATATCAATCTTTATTAGCACACATTCATAGCCACTATTCGGAAAGGGACCAGAAACAGATACATATGCTGGGGATTTTGCCATTTCGAAAAACTGCTGGTGATGGGGAAGAAGGGATTGAGGTCTCATCGAAGCGTCTCTCATGACACGCAATTTGCGGCGATTGGGGGATGGAAAATGGGGAAGACGGGCTTGTGCAAGTCAGGCAGTGATATCTTATTTTCCACGTAATATGTTCTTCTACCAAAATTTTCAAGGCACAAATTGGAGGAGCAATTCATCCATTTTGGCGGCTAGACGGTTTACTTCTATATGTCCAGAATTTACTTCAATTTCGGTGGCCGTATGTTGTGCAAAAGGTGCTGCTTCTGGTGTTCTCCTTTGCATTCCCGTATGTTCTGTTAAAGAACAACAAATGTGGTCAATTTACATGAAGCACTATATTTTAATTGTCTTAATCTTGCCACTGCGTTCCCTGCCTATGGGGTTACTATGCTCACTCATTTCATCATGCAGGAAATTCTCCTCCAGCCACTCTAGGGTGCTTGCCCTTGCAGTAACTCTTTCCCTTTTCACAGTGCGGCGGGTACCAATGGGGCTATCGTCCTCACTCATTTCTTCATGCAGAAAATACTCCTCCAGCCATTCCAGGGGGGTAGCCATTGCTGCGCACAAACAGAAAACATCATGCTTTCCTACTATTGTACACTACCGGGCCTGTGCAATTACAGTATAAACTTTTGGGTACTCACCACATTGCAGTGACGGTCTGCTCTTGGTAGTTGACGGCTCTACCTCTGCCTCTTCATCCTTTGTTGGATTGTGAAACAGGTGTGTGGTAACATTAATGAAGGCAAACGTCTCTTCTCTTGTTGGGGCTTTCCATTATGCTGCATACCCTATGCCTTTGCGCTCTTTCTTGCGAAAGTACAGACTTTGTACAGCTCCTGCATTTTCTTTCCCATTCACGCACTTGCTGCTGTTTCTATATGTCTTTGCTGCATGTTACCACTTTTTATGACCACCCCTCCCTTTCTCAGCATGTTGGACTCCACCTGATGTCCGCTAACAGATGCAGTGTTCCCAACCACTTTGACTATTGGTATAGAGCCACCGGCTTCAGTATGCTGTACAGTCGATTTATACAAACTAAGTGTATCCTGTTAAAAACGAATGGAATTCAGTGAAAGAAACATTATTAAAGGGACATTATGGTTCAGTTGCGCTACTAAAACCCTATCACCTTTCCTGAAAAAAACTATAATAAAACAACATTATGGTTAAGGCGCCCTACTAACCTATGAAATTCACTAACATAAAACATTGTTAAAGGCTGGTTAAGTTGCGCTACTAAAAATCCCCTTTATTGAAAAAAGAAGCCTAAAGCAACGTTATGGTTAAAGTGCCCTGTGCCCCACTAAATACCTATGAAATTCACTAACAAAAAATGTTGTTAAATGGACGTTATGGTTAAGTTGCACTACTAAAAAACCTATGAAATTCGATGGGAAAACGTTGCTACAGGGATGTTATGGTTACAGGTAAAACCGAAAAACCCCAGAAATTGACCAGTTATGGTAAGGTGCGCAACCATAGTTCGCGCTACCACTGCGCACTGCAAGGACTAACACCAATGACCTCATATATGACATCACAAATGGGGAATTCTGGTGACGTGACGTAGATCTCCGGCCCATCACGCAGCCAGCAGCCCTGGCTGCAATTAGCACTCTGAGACAGGTGAATGGCTGCTATTGCCGAGCGGGAGATCGCTCAGCTCTTTTATTAGAGCGGTCAAGTGGACACACAACTGACCGCAAACATGTCACTCAGCACGAACCCTGTAGCTCAGTGCGGACGTCACAACAGTGGCCAGGAATGAGAATGGCACTTCTCCCACAGGCAAAACAATGTTTCTAACCACACTGTCCCTCGCCAACACACCCTGGCTCCTCAGCCTCCCCACCCATGGCATGAATCTTCTTCACTCACTTCACCCTACAAACCCCACTTTCATTCCTGTCTGGTCCCTCAACGTCCATCTCTGCCTCAACTATAAACTAACATGAAAATGGGACTGATTTTTAATGTTCCTGGTGGCCATCTTTGTTTGGAGTTTCTTTTAAGTGAATTTGATGCACACGGCCCATGCAAGAGAGACACCCTAAAAAATTGTGCTGGTATGGCCTTTTCTTTTCTCTGCCTTCTAGCTCTGGCCCTGGGCCATTATTGGCTAATAAAGCCCCTTCCTCCATTTATGTTGCTTCGGCCTTACATTGCGATGAAAAATAGTCGGGATAGGGAACAGGACACCACTGGAACACCCAAGCTGAATCACAAGTAACTATTTGCGCCAAGAAACGGGGACTTTCTGTGAGTAGCCCACATTTTATTTTTCGTTGCACTCTTGCTTTGTGGATATTTCTGTAGGTTGTCAACATTCCGAATAAACACGTGTGACCTTAAACTCATTTAAATCTGCGATTCGTCCACCCCATTTGGTATCCTTCACCTCGCGCTGAGCGCCCCCCCTCCCTCACCATCTGTGCATTCTTTCTGCAGTGCAGGAAACGCACACTTGAGATAATGGATGTGTTCTCGCGTTCAGCACAGTTCATGTTTTCTGACGTTTTGATTCTGTTTTGAGCTTAAAATCGCAAAGCATGAGTGAGGGGCTTTTGCTTTTATTCCTAAACAAACCTCGGTGCAGCACGTGCCATACCTTGTTTGTGAGGAACTGTGCTATGCATCCTAACAGATTGCATATGTGGCTATAATGTGCCCTAGATGTGCAGATCCACACTATGTGGCGCGCTACACGGTTCGCTCACTCAGTGTAATGTGTGTAACTGAATACACGTGCCATTTCTCTTTCCTTACACATGTATATAGTGACTATGCAATTGAGGTTACGCAGGACGCTAAATGCAAAGGGTATTATAGGAAGCTTACAGCTTTGAACCTCACTTAATTAGGCATGGGTGAACTATACTGGAAAAAACGTAAATCACACACATTTCAAACTTCTAGAAATCTTTCAAAAACGTCTGTCTATCTCTCGTTCTCTCTCTTGCTCTTCTTTCTTTCTTTCTTTTTTTCTTTCTTTCTTTCTTTCTCCCTTTCTCGCTCGTTTTTTCTCTCTTTGTCTCTCTTTCTCTCCGTCTTTCTCTGTCCCTCTTTCTTTGTTTCTCTTTCTCCCTCTCTATCTCTCCTTCTCTCTCTCTTTCGATCTCTTTCTCATTCTCTATTTTCGCGTTCTCTCTCTTTTTCTCTCTTTTGCTGTCTCTCTTTCTCACTCTTTCTTTCTATCGCTCTACTCTCTCTCTCTGTCTCTCCCTCTCTCTCATCTCTCTTTCTCTCTTTTTTCTTTCTCTTCCTCTTTCTCTTTTCTTTCTCTCTTTTCTCTGTCTCTTTCTCTTCTTCTCTTTCTCTTTCTCTCTTCTCTCTTTCTTTCTCCCTTCTCCCTCTCTCCGCTCTTCTCTCTCTCTCTTTTCCTCTCTTTCTTCTCTTTCTCTCTCTTTTTTCTCTTTTTCTCTCTCTCCTTTCTCTTTCTATTTCTCTCTTTTCGCTTTCTCTCATCTCTCTTCTCCCTTTGTCTCTCTCTTCTCTCTTTCGTTCTCTCTCTCTATTCTCTTTATCTCTCGCTTCTCTCTTTCTCTCTCGCTTCTCTTTCTCTCTCTTTATCTGTCCTCTCTATCTCCCTTCTCTCTTTTTCTCTCTCTTCCCTCTGTGTCATTCTGAATCACTCCTGTTCTGATATGTATGTTCTCAAGGGCTTTGCAACAGGGGGACAACGAGTTATCATAATTTCCCACAACACTGAATTTTGTTACATTAAATCTGATCACCTTTACTCTCTCTTAACTACAGTTTTTTTTTTTTTATACCATTGTTGCTTCATGGCCCACTTGTCATGGCCTTCAGCATGTTACACCAATACATTATTCCCAAATATCCAACAGCCCCTGCCTAGTACTTGTGATCTCTGTATATGTAAAAAAAGATCTTTCCATGTCCTGTTCCTGCGGTAATTTCACTAGAAATAATGTTTGATTCCCACAGTAGTGTATCGTAAAGGCCGATGCCCCCGATAATGGAGAAAAAAAGTCCAAAATTGCAGTGGTAATCCCGCGAGAGTCGCCCGATAAATCGAAAAATGCTCAAAACTTAAAAAGTCTTTCCTGTCTTCACAGGTATTAACCATATGTCCCCCTCATCTTTTCTGGGTCCACCATCCACTCAATTGCTTTTTTTCATCCCTAACCCTCCCATTTCCCCATCATTCTTCGGTTCATTTGATGCAGTTTCTTTTCCAAATGTTTCCTGCAGTGTTGCCGCAGTAATGTCACTTGATTACCCGGGTATTAGGCGATAATACAAAATTATTTTACCAGTAACTGGCTCCACAGACCACCCCCATATCCCCAACTTCACATGTTGTCCTCTTTCCTGCCCCCCACTTCTAGCTTGATGCAATTGCATTCTTTTCACCACTTTTCGTTTTCAGCTTCCCCCGTTTTATTGCGGGAATCGCTGGTATCGAGCAAAAATAAATGTGTCTTTTCATTTCTGAAAAACCTTTCTGCTGCAAAGCACCACGGGACATATATAAAGGTTTTTGAGAGCAGAGGGCAACCCATTCTACGTCAAATATTTAAAAAACGAGTGGATGGATTTACCTCAAACTAGTCAAGCAAATTGTCAACGCTTTGTGCCCAAGTTGTTTCTTATATGGTCAAAATCCATCCAGTGTTTTTGGTGCTACAGCTGTTCCAAAAATACACTTTTTCTCTGAGGGAAAATGAATGAGAGTAGGCACAAAACAGCGTTGTTTTGTTTTCTTAATAATGTTTTCATTGTTTAACAAATATTTTCAAAAATGCTGGGAAAATGTCATCCACATCTGTCTAGCAAGTCTAGCAGTTATTAGCAAGTACATCTACAAAGGTTTCACCTTGCCTTTAATGCATATTCAGAGAAAGAAATTGAGTTGAAGTAACGTTAAGGTGCCGAGTGAATGCTACAAAATGCCTGTAATTAAGCAGGAGCTGTAAGCTATGCCATCAGCCCACATTGCATGCCCTTCAGCACACCTATGACATCACAAATGACATCACTGATGATATCACGTATGACATCACTCATGGCATCAGGAGTGACGGTACAGCAGATCACACTTTTACTGATTGTATTTGAGCATATAGCACAGATGCAATGTACCCAGTCTTTTGTGAAGGTCTGAAAACATTTGTCAAGCATTATAAATAATGGGTGGGGAACTACAGAAAGTTGTTCTTGCACATACCAACAGACAACTTAGATGCAACATAGGAGATGTCTGAAAACTATGGATCACCAATTTTTTTACATTACAACTTCCACTACCTCTACTCAGTGTAGGCAATAGTAAGAATAAAAGGTAGTCAAAGTCCAAAATATGTAGTGCCTGCTTCAACCCCCAGCACTAAACAGATTACAACTTTTGTCCATCCAGTACATTAGCTACTCTGGTCCTGATTACTATGTGTCCTCACAACATGAAAGGATATTTGAACATTGTTGATCCTTGCTGGCCACCTGTCATTATGACAGTAGTCATCTGCCATATGTAGGTACATTGACTTTGAAACCAGCCCGTTATTATGCATGTTGTATTCTGTAGAGTCATGATTGGACTACTCAACTGTGTTCTTTGTGTGGTTGAGTGTTTGTAGAGAAGAGTATCTTATCATGGTGTATGCTGAATCAATACAGAGTAACTCTAATTTGTAAGAATACCATGGTTGTAAATGGACAGTATTTTTAAATGCAAATTTCACCCGAGCATTGCACTTGAAATCCACCCTTATGTTCAGAAACTCACTTTTCAAATGTTGCATCACTCTTTCTTGCACGCGTGATCTGCTGCACCAGGGATGCCATCCATGATGCCATAATAAAGTGATATGAACAACGATATAATTTGTGATTTCATGAGGGTGCATCTGGGCTGCACAATGCAGGCCTTATAGATAACATGGCATATTTTCCAGTACCTGCCAAATTTCAGGATGTTTGTGGCATAAAATCAGCACTTTAACGTCACTTCAACTAACATTTTTTTCACTGAATTTCAATGGTTTAATTTCATCAGATTGATTAACCCTTTAAGTGCCATGGGTATTTCCCCCCCAGTGCCAAGGCCTGTTTTGGTGATTTCGGTATGTGGCCATTCAATGCCTTGTAACTTTTTTGTTACATGAGATATCTCGGCCAAATTTGGCTCCTTTTTTCCCATATGTAGGCGGTCGTAACACCACCCAGGAATAACCAAAAAGGGTGAAAATGTTGTGTTTTTTCAAAAAATGCGAATAAAATGATGTACAAAGAAGCCTGTGTTTTTTTCCTTGTTAGAGCTAGGAACAAATGGTTTGCTGTGCTGAATTCCCCAGATTTCCTGGCTTTGAAGGACAGATTGAGTGGAAATGAAAAAACATTATTTTGATGTGCTTATCAACCGTTTTGTGAGAGGTGGGCGATTTTGGCCATTTTTGCCAATTGGACATGCATGGACAGAATGGAAGAAAAGGGTAGTAAAGCCGAATTGGAGGACATAAAGGCATATATTTCTGAAAATAAGACAACATTCCAAGTATAAGAAAGGGTGATTTGCGTAGGTCAGGCAACAACTAGGTAGGGGAAAATGCCATAGATTGGGGGAAAAGCGGGAAAATGACCGAAAAAAAGGTATGTGGTGGATATGGTGGGCTTGGTATGGCAATGGCGTCTATGAATTTTGAGAAAAACAATGCTCTGCTACATTCCCCCGACTCTTGCAGTTAGGAAAGCATATATTTTTAGTAGTGTTTGACAAAACAAGCAATACCACAAGCCAAACACTGAGCCATAGTACACAGGAGTTTTATGCTTACGGCCTGAACAGACATTACTTAGCATGTGGAATTCAAGGAACCAATGTGGTGAGGAACAGCAAGCATACATTTTTTGAAAGAGCACAGGCAGACCTTTTCAAGGGTAGGTGACTTGTGCAGGTTACAAAAGTGTATGGTGCCTAAAGCAGCGACTAAATGTAGGGCACTTTTGAGAAATGAAAGGGTTGTGTGACAAAGGGCACCAGGAAATGGGTCAAAACCTTATGAAAACCACACAAACACACCAAATGTCATACCGTCCCGTGTTCCCACCCATGTCCTGATGAAAACGTTATCTCACATGTGTAGGTGCACTTACCTGGGCAGCAAGGGGAAAGCCGAACACACCCCTAACCCCCCCAAGTCTTTTCCGACATCTGAATTTCACGATTTTTCCAGACGGGCACACCATACAGATATGGGCCTTGGGTGTCCAAGCCACTAAGGAAAACAGGGAACCCCATGTATTTCTGAAAAGAGGACACCCGTGGGAATCCGCAGAGGTCTGACTTGTGCAAAACGTCCCAGAAATTATTACCTAGAAAACCCAACAAAGTCTGAAATTAGGTGAAAAAACACCCCTTTTCCGCACATTTCACTCGGCTCACCCACCGAAACACGCCGCCACCAACACATGGCCTACCGTCCTGCGTTCCCACAGGTGTCCCGATGAAAACGGTACCTCACATATGTGGGTGCACCTACCTGGGTGCCAGGGGGAAAGCCTAAAACACAGGTAACCCCAAGTCTGTTCTGACAGCTGAATTTCACACTTTTCCCAGACGGCAAACCATACAGATATGGGCCTCGGGTGTCCAAGCCACCAAGGAAAACAGGGAACCCAATGCATTTCCGAAAAGAGGACACCCGTGGGAATCCACAGAGGTCTGACTTGCGCAAATCAGCCCAGAATCTATTACCCAGAAAACCCGGCAAAGTCCGCAATTAGGTGAAAAAACACCCATTTTCCGCACATTTCACTCGGCTCACCCACCGAAAATGCCACCACCAACACATGGCCTACTGTCCCGCGTTCCCACAGGTATCCTGATGCAAACGGTACCTCACATGTGTGGGTGCACCTACCTGGGCACCAAGGGGAAAGCCTAAAACACAGGTAACCCCAAGTCTGTTCTGACAGCTGAATTTCACACTTTTTCCAGACGGGCACACCATACAGATATAGGCCTCGGGTGTCCAAGCCACCAAGGAAAACAGGGAACCCCATGCATTTCCACAGAGGTCTGACTTACGCAAATCGGCCCAGAATTTATTACCCAGAACCCCCGGCAAAGACCCACATGGGAGAAGGGTGCCCAAGGCCAGGGATATTACTACCAACTTTGCTGGAGCCCTGGCTGCCCTGCGTTACAGCTTCTCCCCTCCAGCAGTGTGCCAATACCTCCCCGAAGGGAAAAGCTGTAAGGCAGCTCAGCCACAGCTCCAGGACGGTTGGAGGTGATGTCCCTGGCCTTGGACATCCATGTACCATGTGGGTGTACCGTCCCCTAAGCACAGCAGCAGCTCCAGGGAGCCCCGGCAGGATCCCCATTCCTCCCCGGAGGTGACATCTGTAACATAGCACAGCCAGAGGTAGAGCCTGGGCTTGCAGACGGACAACCCACATGGGAGGGATCTGCTCGCAGGGAAACACCAATGTTCTGCTGGCATGGGGGGCAATTTGTGTCTTGCCCCTGCAATTGTGTCCCAGCCCACCAACATATCTGCCCAGACGGCCCATTCCTACCCACACCACCAACAATCCAGCCCCAGTCTCACCCACCCCACTGAAAGTGGGCCCTAACCATAGAATAATAAAAAACAGTACTCACATAATGTTGCAGCTGCTCACGTAGAAAAAGCTGTAAACAAAACAAAAAAACATGTGTTACCTACAGTCACACCAGCAAAAACAAATAAATCATTTTCAAACATGCCCCCCCCTTTCAAGCCATCCCTGGTGGTCTACTGAACCTCACCCCCCCCCGGTGAAACCCCATTTGCCCCTTTCTACTGGTAGATATCTGCCTCGAGGCAGGCCTGCATGAGGTACCCCTGCCACCTATTTTGGGTGAGGGGGGAAGAGGCCCCCAAAAATTGTGGGCCAGGCCCCCCAGTGGGTGGGGCAGTAAGGTTTAGGCACCCCGGGGCCAGATTGGCACACCAATGTGCCCCTCTGCGCCAAGGCAAGTTTAGTAAACAAAGAAAATAATTAAAAATGGCAGGCTGCCCTTTAGCGGGGGCTGAGGGGCCCCCTACACCGCTGGGGAATTTTCTCATGTGAAGGGGGGTGCACCTCTCCACCCCATCCCTATTGGAGGGGCGGCGCATCTCATGTAGCTCTCCCTGGGGCAGATAAGGGGGGGCTGCCCTGCACTCCTCCCTGTGCTCAGGCGTCCCTTCCTCGGAGCAGATATCTGGTCCCAGGGAGGGCTGCATGACATGGCACCCACTCCATTGCGGGTGAGGAGCGGGGGGGTCAATGCCCCATCACAATAGAAAATTCCCCGTCCCTTTGGGGTGCCCCACAACCCCCCCTATTATGCATTCCACCATTTCCCTTTTTTCCTTTGGTAAACCAACTCCCCTTGGCGCAGAGAGGCACATTGGTGTACCAATCCGGCCCTGGGGTGCCCAAACCTTACTGCCCCACCCATTGGGGGGCCTGTACCACCATTTTTGGGGGCTCTCTCCCACTCCCCCTCCTTTGGGGGACCTGCACTTATTCCTGGTGCCCCCCTCCAATTGGATGGGGGGGGCCACCTCATGTACACCTGCCTGGGGGCATAAATCTGCCCCCAGGTAGGGCTATAAGGGGTGACCCCCTTTCCACTTGGTGTGGGAGGGGGAGGGCCACCACCCTTTCAGGGGGGCAAAAAAAATCCCTGGGGTCTAGAGCCCCCCCACCCCATGCCCTATCCCAGTTGATGTTTATTTTTAAATTATATTGTGTCCCCTTCCCAGGGTTCAGCACATATGTGCCCCCATGCTTTGGGGGCTGGCGGAGGAAAGGGCTGCTTACTGTAAGCAGCCCCCCTCTCCCCAATGTCACAAACCTATCGCTGGTGGTCCAGTGGCATTGCTGGGCGCTGATCGAGCCATCTGTGCCCGATCTGCACCCACCAATGCTGCCACAAAGGGTGTTGTTGGAAAGGGGAGCAGCTCCAAGATGGCAGTTTATTACAAGGCAAAGGACAGAAAGACTGAAGAGGATTGCAAGGAGGGAAATGCCCTTGATGTTTTCAACGAAAGGCCGTTACTTTCATGAACCTTCCTGAATAGGAAACGTAAGACCAGGAATCAAGGCTGAAAAATCCTGCATTGTGTGTTGGAGGTACCCGGAGCTCTCCCGCATCGATAGTCAAGGTGGGGAGAATCGTTTGCCGCTGTGGTACTGTCCTTGGCTCCTACGACAAAGCAGCACCAGTGAAGTCAGCACAGCCAGTGAGTTAGGGAGACTGATACCAGACCAGTCTGTGTTGAAGCCCAGGTGGCAGGTGGCAACTTTGTATAGGGAAAACTGAAGAGTACAGTATATGAAGCGTATGTGGTTAGCATCACAAACACAATTAGACAGCAGATGAGTGATTGGACTTTGAAGCCAAGATACAATACTGTAGACAGAGTGGTCCGGTTTCACGTGGGTGCTCATTCGAAAATCTCTATTAGGTATCCCGCTGCAAGGTGGCAAATGTGAAAAGTGATACAAGAATTGTGCGTTCGTAGTGGTCCTGCAACGGGTCAAGCAAAACCTATGGACATTTGAAAGTCTTCGATAATTAATGAAAAAGTATATGACGTTGATCTGAGCCTGACTGCAGGGGATCAAGGATCTGAGCCTGACTGAGGGGGATCCAAGATCTGAGCCCAACTAAGGGGGGTCTGAGATCTGATCCTGACTGGGTGGGATTCGAAATCTGAGCCTGGATGAGAGGGAGCTGGGATATGAGCCCAACTGAGGGGGATCCAGTGTGAACCATGAGTCACCCGAGAAAGAATATCCTATTCTGCAAACATTGTGTAAAGCGGACCTGAGCCTGGATGAGGGGGATCCAAGGTCAAGAGAATTGTGTTAAAAGGATCTGAGCCCGGCTGAGGGGGATCCGGGATGAATAGTGAAATGCCCTAGAAATTAGGTACTTGTGAAAATCTGAAAGAGGAAAAGAACTTCTTTGTTTGTTGCATCATGACCTCTGGGTTACAAGACTTTAAAAGGCAAAGAGACTTGGGCATGGAAGTCCTTGATGCTAATGTTTGAAGTGCACCCTCATGCTAGAGAAGCCAGAGACTGTGCTAAGCTCTAGTGTACCGCCTTGTCCTGTGCTGAAAACGTGCAGAAGGGAGGCCAATTGCCTAAACATCCTGACATATCATTTTCTGAACACTTCTTTCTTTGTTATAACATTGTTTCCCACACTATTTGTATTTAGAGATAAGGATTGGCAATAAGTTTATTAGTATAGGCCCTTCTATTTTGACAAGACACCACTAGGACTGAGTTATTATTATTTGATGGTTGTAGCTTGCTCCCATCTGTAGATTTAGGATTATATAGGTGTTTTTCAAACCCTTTTTAAGTTCAATAAACATCCTTGAACTGTTGTTACTTGTGTCTGTCTTACTTTTGATTTCAGGCCTTCCTTACAGGGGTCGTGGAGGTTTATTCAAGATCTTTGCCCCCTAAACAATATTATTGAAGCACTTCCCTTTAATTCCAAATCCCGCCACGGTATTATGTAACATTCCATCTAAGGCTAAATATGTTGCAGCTATAGATCTAAAAATGTATTCTTTTCAATTCCCCTGCATAAGGACTTACAAGATTTGACTTCCTTTTCGTATAGAAATATCCACCTGACACTTACTCGTTTGCCCCAAGGGTACTGTGAGTCTCCATCAATCTTTAACAGGGTCCTTCAGATGAACCTTGGTAATGTACAGCTCAAGAGTACAATATTTCAGTATGTAGATGACATATTGGTGTGCAGTGAGACAGAGGAAAGGAGCAGTGAAGACTCAGTGCAACTAATTACCATATTAGCAGAGAATGGATACACAGTTGATAAAGAAATGTTACGATATTGTCAGGAAGAGGTCCTGTACATAGGACAGCTAATCTCTCAAGAGGGAAGAAAATTGACACCTGAAAGAGCAGAAGCAAATACAAAGACTTCAAAACAGTGAGGGAAATGCAAAATATTTTAGGCTTCTGTAACAAATTGTAGGGCCTGGGTTTTCGATTACTGCACATATATTCAACCACTTTTAAAAGGACCTAAAGAAGCACAGGTAGACAAAAGTAAGATAAAATGGACAGATAAAAATGACTCCAGGATTTGAGAAATTAAATAAGGCAATCAGTACAGCCCCAGTGTTAGGAATTCCAGACTATCATGAAGAATTCTACTTATATACTCATTCAAATGGAGAAGTCATGACAGCAGTCCTCACACAGCAAATGACATTAGGACATGGACACAAACCATTGGACTATTACCATGGGGTTTAAGATCCAGTTATTAAAGGGCATTACCCCTGCGAACAAGCTTTAGGTTCTGCTGCTGCAATTGAAAAGGCTTTAAGTATTACAATGGGGTGTACAGTAAAGTTGTTTGTTGAGCATGCATTGTTTGCCATTCTAGAGCAACCCAAAAGTAAATTGACCACACAAAGAGCATCATTTTATGAGGTAATTATCTTGAACACAGCGATTAAAATAGTTAGATGCAGAATAGTGAATCGAGCAACATTCATAGCGGAACCAGTAGGGGAGGGCGATTATGTGCATGACTGCACAACATGAACGGCATTTTATGATGATATTCTCTGTGTTAGAGAAAATGCTCTTGGAGGAGGAGATGTTCTATTTTTGATGGTTCTTCAAAAATTGATAAAACTACTGCAAAAGACATACTGTGTCAGAAGTAGTAAAGCTGAACTGAGAGGGTGATTTGAAGTAGTTACAAGCGCAAGAGTGCCTTTGCATTGTTCAGCAGAGGCTGCAGAATTAGTGGCCCTCCAAAGATATGAGGATGAGCAAGTGACGGTCTACTCTGACTGATCTTTTCCAAATATCTCTGATTTTGAAGTAAGGAGTGTTGAAGTAAGGAGTGTTAAGCAAATGACAGGATGATGAATGTTGGTAAAGGAGGGCTTTAACATGCTGTGTTTTGTTCTGTTGATTGAAATACAAGGTTGAGCCACACAAGAGGAGCAAGATTTATGGAGAGAATTGGGGTGTTCTTTAGCTCCCACTGAGGCAATCTGGAGACAGGATAGCACTGGAAAGCCAGTTATGCTTCTAGCACTATTGAGGCTAGCGCTGGAGCAGCTTCATTACCCCACTCATACCACTCGAGATAGTATTGCAGCTACAATTGCAGAAGATTGGTTTTCACAAAAGTTGTTAGAACGTGTGGCACAGCTTATTGTGAATTGCATCATGGGCCATAAATGTACTGCAGGACACACTTTGCGAACAGTGAGAGGAGCAATTCCTAGACCCAATGGCCCATTTCAGCCTCTACATATAGATTATGTTGGTATGTTGCAGACATGGAATGGTGGTATGTACATGCTGGTAGTGGTATGTCCCTTTTCTAGATAGATTGAGACAGGTCCATGTACGCACCCTGATGCTTCATGCACCACCAAGTTCCCAAAATGTGGGTGTGTGTGAAGTGCTGCAGTCTGACAATGGACCACATTTTGTATTTGTATTTTATTTGTATAGTGCCAAACCCTTGGGTACCTGGGCGCATTGTTACATTTACATTTGAAATAGTTACAGACCATATAATTTGAGCAGGCAAAAAAGTTGGCAAATATATGACATACATTTGCACATATGAGGGAATCCAATTTATACAAAGTAGTCTATTTTAAAACCAGAATATAATACAGTAGTCTAGCAAAATGTATGCAAGAGGCTAATACGATAGTCATGCAGTATATATGCATGCTATAGATAGGGCTGTGCCATAGGTACTTATGACAGGTTAGTATAGTGTGAGGCACACCATTTTTTGGCTATAGACCTGAATTGGTGCAGGGTAGTAGCAGTTCTGATGGCAATAGGTGTTGAGTTCCAAAGTTTGGAGGCTAATACCGGGAAGCTAGTGCCTCCTGATTTTTGGTGGTTGTATCTAGGTACTTGAAGGCAGTGCATTTGGGCCAATCGAGTGGGCCTTGTGGCTTGTTTTTTGTTAAATCTGCAGACCAAGTAGTTTGGTGCAGAGTTTGTGAGGCATTTGTGGGTGAGTGTTAGTGTTTTCAAAGAGATTCTATTCTCGATGGACAGCCATCTGGCGTTCTGTCTTGTTTCTGATATGGGGTGGGAGTGAGGTATACTGAAGGCAGCTCTAGCAGCGTTGTTTTTCATGACCTGGAGTTTATTTAGGTTATTTTGCTGGTTCTGAGATAGAGGGTGTTGCAGTAATCCAATTTGGAGAGTACCAATGCTTATTCAGAAGTTTGGAGTCGGTGTCATGATTGCCAGAGATTGGGATGAGGATTTGGGTGTCATCTGCATAATTAGTGTTGGTGACACCCAGAAGGTCCAGATCCTAAAATAAAGGCTTAGTAAATATGTTATAGAGTGTGGGTGACACGCACACACCTTGCAGTTCTCCGCAGGTCACTGGGGCTGGATCTGCAGAGGAGAGAGGTGAAAAGACTCTCATCGTTCTGTTCTCTAAGAAGGATTGGGTCCACTCAATGGCTTCTTTTGAGAAGTAGGCTGCGGAGGCTAGATGGTTTCAGAGTACTTCATGGCTAACCAAATTAAAGGTGGCTGATGGGTTGAGGAGGAGGAGTAGCGTTATCTTTCCTTTATCTATTTGCTCATCGATTTGTGTCTTAAGGTCTATTAGGGCTGTTTCCATGCCATGTCTAGGCTGGAAGCAAGATTGCTGTAGTCCTAGGAGGTTGTTTGCTTCTAAATAGGTCTAAATTTGGAGATAGGCTGCCCTATCGAGAATTTTCAGGAGGAAAGGCACTGTAGTGATAGGTCTGTAATTTGTAGGCACATTCGGGTCAGGGCTGTTATTTTTTAGGAGTGGGAGCACCCAGGCATCTTTCAGATTGTTAGGGACAGTATTCATTTTAAAGGAGGAGTTGATAAAGGCTGTGACGGCCGGGCCAAGTCTTTAGCGGAGTCTTTAATGACAGTTGCCGGGCAGACATCGCCTTGGCATTGAGAAGGTTTTAGGCTAGTGATAATGTTTTCCACTTTCAGCAATGGATAGTTGTGAGAATTTGAAAGGGTGGTCAGGTATCTCTGTGTGGCTCAAGGTTTTGGGGGTTCTAGAATCAGCGTTAATACTGAGTTTTTTCATTTCAATCTTAGATTGTATTTTAGAGATTTTATCAAGTAAGGCTCCTTGAATCTTGGTGCACCCTTCCTTGTTTTCTGTGCAAGACTCGACCGGGGGGATAGGTGATTCAAGTTTGCAGAGTATCTTAAAGAGTTCTTTCGAACTCGATTTAGAGTTGTAGATTCTATTGTTGTATATTTCCCTTTTTGTTTCTAGGATGGCTATCTTATAAGCCTTGGCTGTTTTTAAGAAGGCATTTCTCAAGGTTGTGGATGGTTGGTTTTACCAAGCCAGTGCTGCTTTCCTTTTGTTATCACGTAGAATTGTAAGGTCAGCGGTGAACCAGTTGTTGAAGTGAACCTGGGGTTTAGCTTTACGTAGTTTCAGGAGAGCTAAGGGTATCTATGGCCTGGAACATCGTGTTATTGTAGAGGTCCACAGCGCAAGGTACATTGTCAAGGATGTTAGTTTCACAATTAAGGTCCGCCATCCAGTCGAGGATTCTGCCTTTGTTGTGGGTAGGTTTCTTAATATGGTGGGCAAATCCTAGATTGGTTATTGAGGTCGCTAAAGATGAGGATAAGTTGTCTTTAGGGTCAAGGAAGCCTAAATTGAAGTCGCCAAGGAGTAGGATTTGAGATCCTGGTTTGGTATCAGTGGTGAGTAGTTGTTGTACATCATCCTTGAACGATGAAGGTGGAGCAGGAGGTCTGTAGATGAGATGAATATTAAGAGTGAGGGAGGCAGAATGAGTTATTTTTGCTGTGAGGAGTTTGGCAGAGAGGAAAGGGAGGTGTGGGAGCATTCTGACACCAAGGTTAGTTTTGCAGATGATGGCTACTCCACCTCCTTTGGAAGATTCTCTGTCGTGGCTCAGGATAGTATACCGGTCAGGAATAGCTAAGGCCAGTGTAGGTCCTGCTGCAGCGTGCAGTCAGGTCTCAGTGATATGTTTAAATATATGTGGAAATCAGGGTGAGAGGTTACAAATCAATGAGCTTTTACATGGGAAACTATACTGTCAGTTGAGAAGGGCAATAGATCACAAACAAGTGTTTCAACCTGGTGTGTTTAATGTAAACTTTTTCTTAAAAACAAATGTGGAGACAAAATACATAGAGGTATTCAAAACTGTTTAAACAAAGCATACAATACAAGTGGGTACAACCGGTCAGATGGACTGGGTTTGGATGAACAAAAGTGATGTTTTATTTACATACAATAACATATGGTGTTTTACAAATAAATGAAGAACACAGAAAAAACTTTCAGTGAACATAAAATAAAAATGATGACAGTCTGTGGTATCAACACTGGAACGATTGGGAAATTGTCGACACTATGGTGTTTCAGCCTTAAAGTAGAGCTGTGCAATGAAGCTCTTGTGTGCAGGCCTTCATCCGGATGTGTGTAAGGATGGTGGATCCAACTCCTGGGTATTCAGTCCGTAGACAAAAAAGTCCTATGGTAAGTGTGTTGGACCACTCTAGCATAGGTGGGATCCGGCGTATGAGTCGCCAAAAAAGGAACAAATGGACGTGACAGGGTGGTGAATACCTATTGAGGGATATTATACACGTGAGTCTTGTCCTGGTGACATGTTGCCAAAAAGGATGAGGAGAAATACTGTACACTGTATCAGCTACCTCACGAAATATGCGCAAGGCAGGGGGATCGAGATGGACCTGCACTGATTCATTTGCGACCAAGTCCCTAACAACGGACTCTTCCTGCATTAATTGTGGACACGGCAGATGAGAGGCCTCGAGCCCCCTGCCTTGCGCATATTTCGTGAGGTAGCTGATACAGTGTACAGTATTTCTCCTCAACCTTTTGAGATGGCTTTGTTACCGTTATTGGGTAAAAGGGCATCATGAGGTTGATAAGTTAATGTTGGCAGGAACAGTGAGGGTGTCATGGTAGTGTGGTGGACATGGAGAGTGATACACTAGGGTTGGCGTACGAGTCTTTGGTAAGGATATTAGGAGAGTCTATCATCGTGCCAGTATTTGACACTGTGACTTGAGTAAGTAAGGTGGTTAGTAGGCTTATACTAAGGAGCGTTTGGAGCGGTTGGGCTGCTAGGAGGCAGTTGGTGTAGTCAGAGGGCATGATTGGTTGTTGCATGTCTAACAGTGCAGTAGTAAGGTGTTGTGAATCTATTAGGTGTTCATTCTGTGCTGGTTTGGTGGCACATGTACCATAAAGTTGAGTGTAGGCAACTCTAGGTAGGCTAAGGCAGGGCAGAGACAGAACAACAGTATTCCAAGGTCTCACGAGACACTGGAAGATTCTAATGGTGGAGGTATGTCATTTCGAAAAGGCAAGCTAAAAGTTGCGGCGGAGGTGATACAATTACCAAGGGCATGTTACCTTAGACATAGGAATGCAGTGACAGTCATGCTTGAAGCTCACCGTGTAGGGCATACAATCATGAGGTGAGTGTGGGAGATAAGGGTCGAAGTGGCACATTATAACACAAAGGTAGTGTCAATGAAAGGTCTAAACAGCAAATTGGAAGATATATTGATTACTTTTTGCAACCCCTCATTCAGAGGACTACAACGTACATTAAGGATACAACCCATTTTTTGCAATTACTAGCAACAGTACCACACTCATCATCACATATTTTGTTTACTGTCGACGTAAAGAACTTATACACGTCTATTCCTCATGACCTAGGAATTGAAGCAATAGAATGGTTACTTTTAAACACAGGGGAGATCGAAGCAAATAAGGAATTCATCATTATTGTATTACGATTCATTTCAACAAACTCCTATTTCAAATATAGAAACCAATTCTACATGCAAATAACGGGAACTGCTATGGGAGCCACAATGGCCCCCGCATATGCCAACACATTTATGCACAAATTTGAGTCAGACCACATACTAAGTCAGCAAAGGTGGAAGACACATTTGGCTATTTGGGTTCGTTTCATAGACGACATATTTGGATCTGGACAGGTACAGAGACAGATTTATTGGAATGTTTCGTATATCTCAACACAATCAGTGAAAAAATACAGTTCACCTATGAGTTCTCCAAAAAGAGCATTCATTTCCTTGACGTGAATGTGGTTTCCACGAACCTAGCTTGATCAGGAACTTACCGTACAGCCAGATGCTTAGAGTGAAACGCATTATCAGTGATCCAAGAGACTATGATAAAGAACTTCAAGAAATGGGTGAGAAGTTCTTGAAACGTGGATACAAGGAGGAGGAGATCAGAAAAGCCAAACACAAGGTGGAGCAAAAAAACAGAAATGAATTACTTACAGCTGCAAGGAAAGTAAAAACAGAACCATCACTGGTATTTGTCACACGGTTTTCAAGGCAAAGTGGGCGCATCAAATCAATTATTAAGAAACATTGGCAAGTATTATCTTGCGATCAAAAAAATGAGGATCTTTTCAAAGAACCACCTATATTTGCTTATCAATGGAACAGGAACTTTTGTGATAGTTTGGTACAGATAAGACAACGCAAGAAACGACCTGAGACGAAACGTGTTAGAACGTTTCCATGTCTACAATGTAGTAACTGTAGCTACGTGCAAAAAGGATCAATCATTAACCATCCACATACAGGAAGAAAAATCATGTTGAAATCATTTGCAACTTGCGACACCACTAACATTATCTATGGTATTAAGTGTCCCTGTGGACAGTTTTATGTGGGACAGTCCCAAAGAAAAGCAAAACTTCGATGGAACGAGCATCGCTCGTGTATACGGAATAAGAATTTAAATTCTGCGGTCGCAAGACACTGGATCGAAGAGAGACATAACTTGACACAGATTTGATTCATGGTGCTGAAGGTTGTCTGGAGTAATGATCCTCATGAGAACATACAGAACGAATTAGACAGAAGGGAATGTTATTGGATTGAAACCCTGGGATGTCTCACCCCGAGAGGAATGAATGAAGAGATAAACTGGGCATGTTTCTTATAAGCATGCTAGTGATTGCGTAAAAGGATGTGAGGGGAACACCAACATGGATATATCTATTGTGGCTAAATAACAGTTGGGGACACATAAAAAGAAAGCAGTGTAAACATGGAACCTAGGTATTTTAGGTCCAACAACAAGATCCTGACAGATGGTTGCTGCACGCAGTGCAATATACATGCCTGATCGAGTATGTACAATTTATTATTATTGTTGCAAACTATCTGAACATAGTAACACACATGATATTTTTGGGTATAAGCATTACGTATAGTGCAGAATATCAGTCATCATTAATTTCACTTGTTTACGCAATTTTGTATGTATGAAACAATATTCAGTTTATGCTCAGTGCAACACGCTCAAAATGAATGTGTAAACAGATGCTATAATGAAATTCAGTACATCTGAGGCTTAAAGAATGACATCGGTAAATGAGTGATTATATGGAAAATATAAGCATATATGCAGCTTCATAGAAGAACAAAGTAACCCCGATTATCCCGTCTCCCCGTTTCTATGGGGGCACGGGACCCAAGGCGTCGCCACGCAGGCTAGCAGCCAGGCGCGAGCGAACGCTCAAAGGGGCACTTACATGCATTTTGGTTCAAAGGTATTATCGATCTATTATAAGTCTTTATGAATACTTATACACAGTAATGGATATTTAAAATACTTGGCAGCAGCGGAGTATGCGTCTGCACTTTTTTGTATATTTATCGTCCGACTTCCCGGTTCCCATAGAAACACGGGACGCGTGACGACGTAGCACTGATTAGAGGTCATGTGACCACGCACACCGTAAGTGGTTACCTTAGTAACTACTTGGAAGCTTTTTTTCACCATTTTTGCTCGGAACACGGCTTTACGTGGATTAGCTTACATGCAACACAGGCAGAGCACGAGTTAAGCGTTAGACAGAAGCTTATCCAGATGTTTAAACAATACAACGGGTGAGTCCGTGCCCCACACTTAAGAAGAATTAGGTATAATGTTCGTAAACGTATAGAGCAATGGTTACAATATATATCATTGCCAGTATTACATTTCTTTTGATCTAGAATACAGACGGCTGGAGTGCTGTATGTAAAGAGTTGTTCATTACAGAAAGGTGCTAGACACCACAGGAAAACGATTAAGGTAATTTTGAAAACATGTTAGTCTTGCATGGGATTTATTTTGGATTTAGAAGTGAATGTGCGCAAACATATACCTACATTTACCTAACAAGGTCTCTATATTGTTTTTGTCCCCCCCCCCACTACCTAATCTTTCACCTTTAACGAATTACCTTCATTGGGTATGTATGTTTTTCAATTATTCATTTTACACATTTGTTGATTTGTATATTCAATTATGGTGAACAATGTTAACATCCGTTATTTACTCTCAAACTGTTGATTGGATTTATAATCTGGTTTTGATTTGGACTCTACACATGGTGTGTATTGAAACATTTTGATTTATACTTGTATTATAATAATGTAAGAATTTACAATAAGTGGTATGGTTAACGCCCTGAAGAAGGAGATTCGCTCCGAAATGCATTGGCATTAAAACAACCATACAAAAAATGAAACAAGTCTGCTTCTTATTCAGTAAAACACCCAGTTGTTGATGCTCCTTAGATTCAGAATTATACTTTTGGAAATCTTTCTCAAGTGGCTATAAACACCGTCTTGGAAATCCACAAGCGATGAACTCTAACCATATTTGACATTGAAACATACACAATCTGAATAGTGAGCTCCAAAAAAGCTCCAACGGAGAGCGCCGGACTTAGCTGGATGTGTTCATCCAACTTCTTCTCATAAGCTATACAAATCTCATGCCTTTAAAGCAGATTTAGATGCAGATAGCAGTGATAGGTAGAGGCAGGCAATATACAGTCATTTAGAGCAGCAATAACAAATATATGCATAGATCTATGTGCTGCAAGGTGATAATGACAGTGGTGAGTAACTCATGCAGGTGATAATGCAGGCAATAAAGGATAGGATAGAAAGTACATATGGTCTGGATGCTCGTCAGTCACATTCAAGGTGCTCAGTTTGACGAAGAGCGCAATAGCAATAGGGTGACTTTCGTGTATGGATAGTAGTATACAAGGTTTGCTGAGATGTGGATATGGCGGCAACAAGTAAGTTAATCGTACTTGTCAGTGATCGCCGGCAGAGGTCACTTGGGAGTCGTATGGGTTGATGGTGCCTGGGGTAGCTGGGGTAGCTGGGTGGTGATGAAGCCGTGGAGAATAAGTTTAGTCGCTAGGCTAATATGGCATGGTAAGGGGTTGGTACAGCTTACCTAGGTCCAGGTGTTGTTGTGCAGGAGGATATGCAGTTCCAACAGGTATATGCTCCGGCTCACACGGCTATAGTGCAGACAGAACGCAGACAGGGCCTTTTTCATGGCCTTTTTCGTAAGGCTGGCTTCTGCCTGCCGGCGGCCTGGATTGTTCAAATGTAGGCAATCCGTTGCTGTGCAACGAATCATTTTGTAATTTTGTAAATTAACTATTTCAGCAAGTAACTTTTTAATTAGGTATAAAACACAGGTACTCTTCTGCCTAGCACCCTCAGGCAAATGAAATTTGTGAGAGATTGAACAGACTCCTTAAAGGAAGGATAGCAAAATTAAGGTAACTTTGAAGAAGCTTGCGCTGTATGAACTGCAAAATCAGCCTGGCTCAGATGGCCACCTAACTCCTCATGAGTTGGTGACTGGACACCAAATGAGAACACCCCTTGCTCCTCCAACAAGAGTAGAAACTGATTCCCACAGTGTAGCAAAGGCATTAGCTGATGAGATGCATGATAACCTAACAGTAATGACCACAAGTGTCTCTTTCATTTCTCAACAGATTAAGAACCGTAGGAAGGGGTCAAAAAGGATTGAAGAAGAAAGCCAGCCAACTGATCCAGACTGCTTATTGAAACAGCCAATCTTATATTCAGGGGACCAGGTGCTGGTGTGCAAATCTGTCAGCTCCTGGAATAAGCCCTGCTTTGACAGACACTATGAGGTGGAAGTAGTTATCCCCACAGCTGGTAAACTACAAGGTAGGCGAGCCTGGCTGCACCTGACCAACACCAAACCATAAAAGGGAGAAACTTTGACCCCTCCTTAATTTACTGACAGTGAAGCAAGAGAAGAAGTTCTGCGTATGCAGACAAGACCAGCAACCAAGACTAAAGAAAAGGAGTCTATGGCATAGTAAAAATCCCCATGAAATAAAAGTGGTCATTTCTTAAATCTAATAAGGAATGAATGGACTTGCAGTTATCATGGAACTCTTTTAGATAACTAAAAGGAATAATGCGTTGATGCACTGGAGCCAAAGGACAAGGAATACATTGCACATTTTATGCTAGCCGTCATAATAACATTATGCACATTCTATATGCCGTTTTCACCTACATATTAATCTTGCACAGCTCTGATAAGACAACATGTGGATATTATACACATTTTTTGCAATCCTAAAAATAATCACATTCATTTTAGAATCATTGTGGCAATTATTTAGCACTTCTTGATATAAAAATGTCAGTTACAGAAGATAACACAATTACATATTGAATTAAATAAAATGAGAAGGTTCCAAAATGTGAGACTCACTACCATCAAGAAAGTCAATGGGCCTCATTACGAGTCAGGCGATAGCCGTGCTGGAAAAACTGGTAGGCTGCCGCCGGACCCGAAATACCATTCCGACTCCATGATTGCCGTAATCACTGGGGCATTACAACCCCGGTGACCCGATAATTCCGGAGGCAAATTCCGTAAATCCCCATAGGACTCCATGGGGATGGGGACAATGGAAACACCGTCTCCGTCTCTGACGGAGCCGGTGTTTCCATCTCCACCTGCAGGCGGGTGGCGTTACTCCCGCCAGGTCAGACCTGATGGGAGTGACACCTCCTGCCTGCAGAACTCGGGATCATCCGGGCCGGATACAACGGTGGCGGCGGATTTACTGCCACCGTTGTTGCCTGACCAGCAAACTCGTAATGAGGCCCAGTATCTTTTTCACGAATGGTAATTGTGATTTCATTTTGTCTTATATTTTGTCTTTTCTTTACTCAAAATCATGGCATTTAGACACAACAATTAAAAGTGCAGATACATAGGGGGACAATGAAACATCCTTTATAATCTCTAACAAAAGCACGAGCAGCATCTTCCCTAATTTCACTAAACAAATAGTTTGACTTAATAGAAATGTTGGAGAAGATCATGAAGGCATAAATACATATCTTGATATTTCAGCTCACTTAAAGAATAACCTATGGTATCAGCACATGAAGGAGGTGGGAGAGAGAATGTCAGATGAAAGCTGCTACATGTGTTCTCTCATCCCCTCTGCCATGAACGCAGCCATGATATGCCTGCACATGGCGCAAAGTGCCTCCGTAATCCGGCAGTGTGCACAACCGGAGGACAATTCAAAGGAAAATGTGCAACAGTGTGATTGCGATCAAGGAGAACATTTCAATATGAAGATACCTATGTGAAAACTCAGAGGATGGAGAAAGGGATGGGTTGGACAAGCAACAAATGTATGTATCCATCCCAGATTGGAGAACAAATAAAGGTTGTCAAAATGAGGAGGATGGAATGTTCAGACATAGTGGAAAGATCAGGAGTATGAGGATGCTGGGAGAGACCTCCGCTATTGGTGTATGGACCAGATGCTACTAGCACACAATGGGAAGAAGGAATGATATCTTGCCCAAATTTGTTATCGAATAGTAAATGACATGTGTTTAGAGTCATGGGCCAAGTACTCAAAGCTACTAACATGAGTTGACAATGAAGCAGGACCAGTATCTATAATACCACTAAAAAATGCATCAACATTTTTCAAGAATTAAGGCCTGGTCCTGGTTGGAGAAAATAAAGGCTGCAAGAAGGTACTCAAAGTGCCAGGAATTAATGGAGGAACTGCCATGCAGATGGATCAATATTGGGTCTGTGGATCCAGTGCTTGCATGCAGCCGCCTAAAAATTGAGGAGTATGCTCCCTTGTGATCATACACATTCCTGCATTAGTGATTCCTCAAAATGATCTCAATATGACAAATTTCCAAAATTGGATGAACACCAGAGAAGGAAGAGGTCGCTTAACCTCCACCGATTAAAGAGGGAGAACTATTTCTCATCAAAGTCAATAGAAGCCTATAATGACATACCAGATGAGCATACATTATTCAGCAAGATAATGACATCTATATTTATGCCAGGACTCCAGACTGCACTGAATGCTAAATAGCTGCAGATTACCAGATGGTAGCTTCTACAACGGATCAATGTAACAATAAAAGTATTTAATGCGATCAGAGTAGAACTGAGGGCCATAAGGCTTATGACCCTCCAGAACAGGTATGACCTGGACTTAATTACAGCATTGGAAAAAGGCGTTTGCACACAGGTCTGACCTTCTTGCTGTACATTCATACCTTCCCATGATGGAGAAAATGGGACCCTTACAGAAGAAATAACTATGCTGATGACCCTGCATATGAAGATGTAGGATGAAATTGATGAGTCAGCAGGAGATGACTGGTTTTTGTCTCTGTTTTCGTGGATTCCAAACTGGCTGGAAAATGCTTTCAAATTACTTGGAGCAATACTAGTGTTGGTATTGCTAGGATTCTGTCTCATATTGATCTTTTTTGGGCAATGTCAGGAAACTACCAAGAAAGCTATTGGGATGAATATATTGATTGATGTGAATGAAGATTATACAACGCAGACTGAAGATACCACCCATGAGAACATAAAGAAAAGTCACCTGGCACCCACAGAAACAAAGTTCTACTACCCTAAGGATCACAAGAAATATGTAGGACGTTGGGTATTTTGTGGACCAACTGAAGAATGCTGTCACATGACCTGGAGTGTGGATGGCCTTTATAAAGAATGGGGGGTGATGAAAATATGGATCCCAAAGAAACCTAGATGTGAAGAGAGATTGAAGAAGATTGAAGAAGAGGAGGTGGTTGAGGACTCAACCAGAGGGGGGATTGTAGAGGAGTAGATGGACATGTCATCCCTAGTTCCCGCCCCATCACCTCCATCATACTGGAACAGTAGGAGAAGAGTCCCATGTGGGACACCAGGTATCATCCTAATACTGTATTGAGTGTATGAGAGATGATTTAAACTCAGACAACCGTATTGAATGTACCCTCACGCTGAGATGGTGGAAGGATGTCTGCACACATCATTGGACATCATAGAACTATAAGTGAAATCTGACAATAGCAAAGTGATGTCATAGAGGAAAGATACTGAGACTCACTGAAGCAATACGCAAATACTCAAAGAATATAGATTTAACTGAAGTAATAAGACTTGAATATGAAGAAATCATATGTGCAAAGAAGATAAAGTAACCTGCTGACTAACAAATGTATATACGCAGAAACGTAAGGTAGATGATACATATAGAAGCTTGGTGCAGAGGAAAACATAACATGGCTAGAGTGGCCATGGTGGCAAGATGGACGTCGGACTTGTATTAAAACCATTTAAGTTTAAGCAACCTCAGAGACAGACCAGTGCTGCAGAGTCGGGAGACACTGTAAATACAGCTTCATGTGAAGAATAAAGAGGAGTCTATTTGCCTGGGATCTAAGATGCTACTTCAAGGAATAATTGCAAGGCAACAAGGGGAATCAAAAGGATAAGCCATGTTCGTAAGACATATTTCTCTTAGATTAAGGAAAGGAGAATAACATCTGCAAGAGCCAAGTATTAGACAATTAAAGAGGCAGAAAACCTATGTAAGATGGAGTGATCAAGTCTCTAGAGGCCCAGAAGGGTAATGACACCCAATTCAATTGAATCAAATAGCAATTAATAGAAGGTTGAGATGGATACATTTGCGGTCTCCTCACACGTGATTTAGAAGTCGAAAACAAGGGCTACTTTTAGGGTACATTCTGGGGTCGGCAGAGCCGTACCTAGGGTCCGTGGACCTCCAGCTCCCAGAAGGCCCTAAATCCTTCCAATGTGCCAAAGAAGTCGAGGTCCACACAAGGAGCAAATGGTTACTGCTGTTTTATTATAGCAAATAAGCAGGGATCATACGCATGGAGTAAAATCCAGTCCAGGCATATCTCGCCGATTTTGGGCGTGCAGGCCACTTTTTTACACTTGTGATGTCACAAACAGCGTCACTTACCAAAATCCTTCCCCAAACCTAACGCCACTCTGGTTTGGCTCCCAGAGTGGTAGGTCCAGTATGGGGACATATAAGCTATAAGGTTATTGGTGGCCCCTGTGTCAAGTGGTATACTTGGGTCATCCCTGAAAAGTGCTCCCTGAAAAATGTTACATTGAAAACCCTGATGATTGGCTGGGGATACCTGCCGACAGCCCATAGCCCCCGTGTCCTCATTGGTCAGGCCACTGCCCCCCAAGCCTGGGACTACCGTTGTTCCCAGCCCGCAAAACACCTGCTCTCGTACAATGTGTATCGACAAAGCGTGACTATGTGACAGTGTGTAACAATGGGGTGCTTCTACTAATGCCATGAGAGCGGTCCATTCCCAGCGCATACTGTAGTTGGATTGTTGCAATTTGTTGCGTGCTCGGTCCCCATTGTGGGACGACGCTTCCTCCCAGCTTCTTGGCCTTGGCACCATGTCAGTTCGGCCCAGTCATGTGTGAGGAGACCGTCGGTGAGGCAGAATTACTTCGATTTAATTTGTATTTTGGCTGGGAATATTCTCTCCTGTAGCCGGTCTCAAAGTGGTGCGGTGGGTGAGGAATGTCACTTCCAACATCATGACCTTGGCGGCAGCGGTCCCTGCTAGGGCTATTCAGCTTGCACAGCAACTTGCGGCCTGGGATGTCTGTGAGACGACTGTGGCTTGCTGGATTTTCCCAAGGCCTACTTCGGGTCCGATTATTCAGCGTAATTGTCCACATAGTTAGGGCATAACATGGTCGGTCAGGTTTCTTGAATGCTCCTGTCCATCCATAGGGTTAATATCGTGTAGCATCTGCAAGCATGTGTACGAGCTCTTCTGTCATCTTGCATTTCTGCGGTGCTGTAGCAGGTCTAAGTGGCAAAATATTAAACATGCAGACAGTATGCATGTCACTGTCCTCCAGCGCATAGAACTGTACGCATGTGTTCTTTGTGTGGATTGGTGTGTGAATATCCCCAATGTGCAGGTTGCACGTGTGCTTCCTGTCTGATGCAGCTATGTCGTCATGGTGTCTCTAACGACCTGCAACATGGTCTCCAGCTTGGTCTTGACTGTCGTTGCTTGGTTTGGATAGAGTCTGTACCATTGCTGGGTTATATGGTCAGATAGATGGGTACCGTTTGTAGTGCGTGCTCATGCTGGGACCATTGGGGTTTGGTGTAACTTCATACGGTCGGTGGTTATTATGTCAGGGTGCTTCTTCCGGTTGGGGTGCCCGTCGGGAGGGAAGGTACACTCGGATTTTCCCTCTTCAGTCCCCCCTCTGGTCGAATTGTTGACCACAAAAGTATTGCTTCTTTTGTCCTCTTTCAGGCACCATACCTTTGTGATCCCAGCCAGATGTCCGTAGTGATTTACATGATCTTCAAAGGACCAATACATATACATGCATCCTCCTCCAGGCTTGCAGTAAACTCATTTTCCAATATAAATCTTGGAATTCCTTGGATTCTCTAGTTTCATTGATGGTGGATACATGTCTGATTCCATTAGCTGTTGTTGTAGTCTCTCTAGTTCCATACATATGATGTCTGTCTGCTGGTCATCCTCTGCAGGCAGGAGTAGCTTCATTCCGATCATTTCTTCTGTAGTCGTCTTAAATTTTGCCATGTACGCTTTTACCCCAAGTAGTGTGGCCAACCGCAGGATCAGACCTCTTGACAGTATTTTTAGGCCTTCCGATAGCCAGGACAGCATCCAGGACCAGAGGTATGAAAACCAACTTATGTCTTTCTTTGTGCCTGTGGATTCTTCTTCCATCTTAGCGTGCATTTTCGCTAATTTTGATACAACTTCTGATAATGTCCTGTTGTCTTCATGGTTTGCCGGTGTGAATGTGCAATAGGAACTTCTGATCTTTGCGCATACTCCTCCCTCCATTGCTGTGAGGAGGTCCAAAACATACCTGTTTTGTAAGGTCACCAATCGTATGGCTCGGAGCTCTTCCTTTATTGCGTTGAATCCTTTCACTATTGAGTTTATTGTCATCATTATCTCCCATCTTGTTATTTGGAGCCATTTTGCATTTGCATTCGTTTGGAACCCGGGATATATTATCGCAGAAAAGAACAAGGCAGTCCTGCTGAACAGCCGATGTGATGGTGGCACTTCGTCGAGAGCAGTTTCTGATTTGCCCCACAGGTAATTTCCTTGTTGTTATACTCTCCTTAATTTGCCATCTTTGGTGGTGTTGTTGCCTGGTGGTAGTTCAGCTGGGGATAATGACCTCTTACTTCTTCTGTTGCCTTCATCCATTTTTGGGAAGTCCTCTATTTTGACATGTTTCTTAGGCACTACCAGTGAGGGTACGTTGACATGTGCCAGTGAACAAATCCCTCCCCAATTTGGTGGTAGTTTGTCATATGCTTTTGATCCACAGGCCCAATAATGATCCATGAGTAATCCCATCTCCATTATCTTCTCTATCCGCCTGCATCCCTCGTTTGTTCCTTCTTCAATATCCCTGTCGTGTTGGTAGCACAATGTTGGTGTTGTTAGAGGAATAATTGTCAGTGGTTCATCTTTCTTGTCTAGCCATGTCAGCAAGCTTGCACTCCTGGCCCACTCCTTGAGGCACTTGTCATTTTCTTCCTGAACCTTGCTTACTGCAACTTTTGTCAGCGTTAACGGCTTAATTCCCACCACTCCATCTACCCATCCTTCTTTAGTATATACATTTCCAAACACCAACATTTGGGGACACCTCCAGCAACCGGGTTCTCTGCCTGTTTCCCTGGCCTTCCATTTGCACGGTAGGTAGCCCAATGTCATTTCCTTCATTTCCCCTTTTTCTGATCCGTCAGTTATGTATCGTAGTGCTTGAGTGAGCTGCCAATAATTATCAAACATAGGCAGTGTTTTTATGAAACTATCCTCATACGGGTATGTTGCCTTTGATCTCCATCTGAGTGTTGCTGTCTTCCCTTGGGACCTCCCTTGGAACAGTGCGAGATATAGGAGACGACGTGCGGTCATTGTTGGTACTTCTGTAGCTACAAAGGTCTTGGAGGCGCTCATGGCATACGGGATCAATGAGCAGACATAGCAGCTGTCCCGTGTAGTGTCCTTACCAATTTTCGCATGTGTTTATACCACATGTTGTTTGTTATGTGTACCATAACGGTGAGATATGTGTCCACCCCATTAACATCAGTACCAGGTCTACGCTTACCTCTCCTTACCTTTTCATCCATGCTTGTCACACCATCTGACACAGTGCTCCTTGCAGCTTGGGTAGGGGAAGTGTTAGTATCAGGTTGCACGTGAGCCAAGCAGAGACAAGCAGAGCGATATACAGTTGCCAAATGACAGCGGCTAGTAATCCCATGGACAGCATTAGCCACACGTTTGTCAGAATACATTTTATTATCACAGCCATGAAAATATATATATATATATATATATATATATAAATATTCACAATTTTACCTTGAGGGCAATATATTCGAGCTGCACTCTCCACAGCAATTAGCAAACCAAACAGATTTGGAAAAATTAATTCGGGTCCACACCACTGTAATCAGAAAATGTCTTCCTTTATTCTTTCAACCAGGGAAAAATCGTAGTATCACCTTAACATGGAAATCCATTTAAAATACAAGAGACCAAAATACATAGGTGTTACGGTCACCTGGTATCCATGGGGACGCAACTCAGCCCGGTTTGGTTGCAGGTATCTTCTCCCCAGTTTCCCAGATGTTGTCTATGGAGGATGTTCAGCCTGAAAATACAGGAGGGCTGGAATTCAAGACTGGCCAACTGTGGTAAATATCCTACCACCACCCCGTTTGACTTCAGCCCCCTCTGGGCCCTCTCCTCACCTTGTTGTGGGATTAGGCATGCTCTCCGTCCTGCTTTCTTAGCAGGGGCGTGTTGTCTTCTGTGGGCATGTGCGGCCAAGTTACTTCCCTGGCGCGTGCCTGTTTAAATGTCTCTAAGGTAGGTCTTATTGCAGCAGTTCTGTATAGCGTTGTTATTTGTGCGGGCCTTTCTTTGTCTAATAATGTCTTTTGCTCCCCTAGGTGTGCGCAGCTTCAGCGTGGCAAACTGGTTGAGTTGGGCCTCGCCGGTAAATGATGGCACGTGATGTGCGCTACAATGCGGTAAGCAAGTGCTATGTGCAGCGCTGCCTTGTCTTGCCTTTGCTAACCTGTTTTCTTCCAGGTCGCGGTTCTTCTCCAGCGTGTATGGAACTCCGGAGTGCTACCGGCCGGGAGGCGACCAGCCTGGTAAGCTTCTTGTGCTATTTGTGGTTTTGCACTGTCAGCTTTATCTAATATTGTCCTCTCCTTCCCTCTTTCAGGTCTTTCGGTCTGGAAGGTATGCGGAATCCAGAAGAGGCTGTTCACTGGAGCTGAGAGCGGATAACAGGATGGAGATTGCAGGTAAGATGCTGCTAACGATGTCCCTTTTGTCTCCTCTGCAGGTTCTTCTTCTCCGAGGCTTGTGGGGATCACAGGACATGGTGAGCGTCACGTTGCAGTCTGCAAAGTAACATGAAGCGTGCTTTCTTGTTCGGGTGTGGTTTAAATAGCCTGAACAAAGTAGTCCAGGTCAAATAGTCCCTAGACCACCACACCCAAAACACTATAGCGCATAGCTTAGTTCCTAGGAACCAAGCTATGTGGGTGCCTCCATGTTGGCTGCAGGCCCAAATTAAAAAATGAGTCCCTCTTTACACAAGTTCTTCAAAGTGTATGAGCCTGGCACCATAGGCGCCACGACAGGCCCCAAGAGAGTCTTGGGAGTGGGTGCCAGGCCTTCAAGGCCTTGATGGAGCTCTGAGCCCTGATCCTACCTGGCAAGTGGACTTGCCAGTGAGTGTCTGGGGTAAGGGTTGTGACAATAGGTCCTCCCAAAGTGTATCAAATATATTGCTGAGACGTTCACGCGTTCCGCGGCCAACTCGCCGCTTGCTCACAACAGTTTGTCTCATTGTCAGAAACCCTTTTAAAACCTAGAGGAAAGACAGAAAGGAAAGTTTGGGTGCGAAAATAGAAAAAGGACCAGTTTGCCCTATTTACTACAAAGACCAAATCGCATGTCGGCCATTTTAGCCTAGTGTGCTTTTGCGTTCTGAGTACAATAGGTTTAGTATCAAACGTATAAATGATGTGTCATGCATCTTCTTTACAAAATCGGATACTTGCCTAAAATGCAAATTGTAGCACCCACATAGTAGCGTGCCTTGTGCGAATGTGTGGCTTGTTCTACCTTTGAGTGCAAATCATTTCTGGCAGTCTGTCGGCGATATCCAGTCTGTGCTTTTTTATCTGCCAACAGTGTATACCATTGCTTTTGCTGCACTCAAACATTTGTTTAAACACTTAAAGTGATTTTCGGGTGATCTTAAATGCACCCATAAAGTGCCTGGTTATAGTGCCTAGTATTCTAGCAACATATTTCAATAAAACCATCATTTAGTGAGCCACTGAGAATCATCTTGAGCCATCTTAAGTACTTGCATAAAGTGCTTTGTTAAGGTGCTTAGTGCTCTAGCAGCATGTTCCAATGAGTCCAAAGTGCCAGGTGCAGTAGCAGCATATTCAATTAACAATATAATGCATAGTGCAGATCATAGTTATCATTGTCATCTTGAACCCATCTCAAATACTTTCATAAAGTGCCTCATTAAAGTGCTTAGCGCTCTAGCAGCATATGCCAATGAGTCCAAAGTCCTGTCAACTGCTCATAACCTTTGGTCATAATGCATAGGTCTTCCAACAATCTTTATGTAAGTGTGCTTTCCTACCCCGCACCTTGTTCCGTCTCTCCCTCATGAGAATTCTGTTCAATTTCTCCATTAACAAAAGTGTAATTGAAACAATCACGAATAAACCACTTAAAATCTTAATTAAAACATTGCAGGAAACCGATCATTTGCAATTAAGCATGGTCACGAATTCTACATTCAAACATTTCTTCAGTGGACAGGAAAACCTGAACTGTACAATGGGGAAACTCAAACTCAAACATTACACAGAGGACACAGATGATTACTCCTAGCCACTTTTCCTCACAGTTAACTATCTCTAGGGGACCATCGATATTTTTTAGCAGCCCAGAATATATATATATATATATATATATATATATATATATATATATATATATATATATATATATATATATACACTGCTTACCACCCTGTCCAGCTGTTGGTGAGGTGATAAAGTTGCTTGCCATAAAATCACGATAAAAAGCATTATGATGTTAGTATTTAGAAGTACTTCAAGCCCGGTTCACTAAATAATCATTCAATTCCCATTCAAATAACTCTTCCCAAATGTTCCATATGGATCTGTTTCTAAGTATGGGCAGGGCGTGGTGGAGTTGTGGGTATGTTTGGGCTATGTACTCTATAAATGCATTGTAATATACACGTGGTGGCCTTGGTCTGGAGTGTATGGGCCTTCGTAGAGCATGAATATATTGGTGAGACAGTGTTTCAGGGTGTTCAATGAGGGGTAACATCTAAATCACTTTTCAACCTAATTCTAACATTCATCCGTATACATTTATTAAACACAGAACTCTGCATGTGCGGATTAAAAGAGACAATGTTAAGACAGTGTTAACACAGTGTATTCCTAATGAGATTGTGCGTGCTGTATGGTCATATCTACATCAGGGCATTCTTCATTTTTTCCATGGGTATCTCCTGTAGGACTCTGTATCGTTTAATAGTAAAAATCAGTTTTTTAATTTAATTGAATCAGTGACGCCATGGGGGAATCAAGTGCTTGTGAGCGTCTAACCATATGGTGATTACTACACTCTCGCTCACTTGTGTTACGGGAAGTATCTACATTTGATGGTATTGCTGGTGG
Source organism: Ambystoma mexicanum (assembly GCF_040938575.1). Lineage (NCBI taxonomy): Eukaryota > Metazoa > Chordata > Amphibia > Caudata > Ambystomatidae > Ambystoma > Ambystoma mexicanum. Next base: position 118,796,785 of record NC_090929.1, read on the forward strand.
AACACTGTTGATATCTTGTGTGTCTGTTGTTGCTCTAGCGTTGGCCCTGTCGATGGTGTGTTGGGGTGAGGCTGATGCTTTGTAGGGCTTAATGTTGTGAGGTGGTACCAAACAGTTTTATTTTTAAGTTTAATTGCCCTATCTGCGACCACCTCAACTATATGCGGCCCTGTGAACCTGGGTGAATTCCACTTCTTCAAATAGGTTTTTAGGGGCACTTGGTCTCCTTTTTTAAGAAGCCGTTCTGTTGGCTCTTGAGTGTTGTATGTTTCTTGTACATCTTTCTCTGACCTCCCCTGTCTCCGTCGGATCTGTTGAGAGATGAAAGAAGTGCTAGAAACAAGTGAATTAACATATTCATGCATTCCAGTACCAAACATTTCTGCTTTCTCTTTGCAATCCTTGATGGCCCTTGTGGGTGGAGCTAACGGGAGATGCATTTGGCGTCCGGTCACCACCTCGTGGGGTGTGAGGTGGTGATCTGACCCGGGTTTGTTCCACAGTTCAAACAGTGCCAGAGGCAGGCAGTAAAGCCAGTTCTTCCCTGTGCTTTGTTGGTTTTTGGCTATAATCTCTTTAAGGAGTCTGTTGAGGCGTTCACAGACACCATTGGCCTTCGGGTGATATGCACACGAGAACTTATGCTTTATCCCTAACAATGTGGTTACATGTTGGAATAATTAGTTTGCAAAATGATGACCGTTGTCAGACCGAAGGACCTTGAAGACGCCCCACCTTGGGAATACCTCTCTGACCAGGAATTTGGCTGCCCTTAGAGTGTCAACATGGGAGCACGGGCCCACCTCTATCCACCTTGAAAAAGGGCAAACTACCACAATCATGTAGCGGTAGCCTTGACATACGTTGAGCATATCAACTTAGTCAATGTTGAGGTGTAAGAATGAACCTTTGGCCCGGGGTATTACTCCTTTGATCACCTTAAGTGAGTGGCCGGTGGAAAATTGTTGGCAAGTTAGGCAATTGCCAAAGAAATTTGATATATGGGCATTTAACTCAGGGCAGAACCATAATTCTCCAATGCGTGCCGCGATCACCTCTTTCCCTGTGTATGCAGGATGGTGTAGTTGTGTTAATGCTATTTCTAATAATGCAAAGGCCAAATTACTTTCCCTGTATTGTTTTGCCTCCACAGGGTATCTGTAGGGGACATTGAGCACCCTCGTTTTACCCAGAGTTCCTTTCCATCACTGGACCTACTGCCTGAAATGCCATTACCTGTGTCTGTGGTAGGTGGTTATAACATTCTTTCATTAGCATCTGTCTCTCCCCTCCCCTCTCTTTTTGTTTTTCTCAGAGGCCTCACACTTCTCCAAAATAGGAGGCGTGTTTTGCATAGAAGTCTGCTGCTTCATTCACTTTTGATATCGGGTTTCCCAATTAGTGTGTGCTTAGCACTTCCCTAATGCGAGTTCTGCCGGGTATGTTACAACCTCTATTAATTCCCCTAGTAGAAGAACGTGTTGTACTGGTGTGCCATATGCCCTTCTGAACCCCCTTCTCAACCGTCTTGCTAGGGCGGAATGTACTGTGAGGTTACGTAGGCACTGTCCTAAAAGATAGTGATCCTTTTCCCCTCACTTTCCCTGAGAGCTAATATCAAGGCCACTAGTTCTGCTGCTTGAGCCGAGTATTGGGGAAGAAATTTAACACATTTTACCACCTCGCTTGGCCAATCCTCTATTAATCTTACCACTGCCGCCCCTGTTCTTCTCACCCCATCACCTTGATCAATTGTTCAAGACCCTTCAATATAGAGAACCTCTCCCCCTCAATCACATCTTCCTCTACTTTGCGTGTCTCTGAGTAGTACTCAATAGCTTTTGTACAATCATGGAAATAGTCTCCTTCTTCAAATTCTTCTTCCAGGAAGTGTGCTGGGTTGACATTCTTGCACCTCACTATCTTTAGTTCAGGTCATGAGGGATTATTTCGTATCCTGTTGCTCTTTGCATTGTCAGTGTGCTTTTTGGCTTGTGCAGAATCGCAAAGAGGGTGTGCTCCACACAAAGTGTTGCAGAACATCCCATGGTTATGGATGATGCTTTTTCTACGGCGAAAGCTGCAGCACGCAAGTGTTGTTCACAAGGGAAATGCTCTGCCATTACCTGGTGTAGTTGCCCGCTGTAGTATGCAATTGGTTTGTGGTCCAGACTTGTCTTTTGTGTGAGTACTGCTTTCATTACCACTCCATAAGAGTGTGAGACTATAAAACATTATTTTTTATAATCAGGGGTACCCAGGATTGTTGATATTGCCTCCATTCATTCATTGAATGTGTCCGTCATTTCCTGTGTCCACCCCAGGTTCTTCTCCCCCTTTGGGCTTCATTGAGGGCAGTAAGCAGAGGACGTGTGTAGGTGCTGTAGTCAAATACCCATGCTCTACAATAATTGCAGAGACCGAGGAACTGTTGTAGTTGTCATACTGTTTTTGGTTGTGGTGTGTTGAGTTTTGCCTGTGCCCTCTGTGGTGCTATGTGCCTGCACTTTTGAGATATAAGTTGACCTATGTATAGAGCCTCCTCCTGGCAGTATTGCAGCTTTGCCTTGTCTTTCTTGTATCCTTTTTCTGCTAATACAGTGAGCATCTTAACCGAGTCCTTCCGACACTCAGCTTCCGTGGTGCTGCAGATGAGGATATCATCCACATATTGCAGAATCGTACTCCATATCAATGTTGCCTAGGTCCATCTGGATTACATACGGTCGGTGGTTATTCTGTCGGGGGTGCTTCTTCCGGTTGTGGGGCCTCTCGGGAGGGAAGGGACACTCGGATTTTCCCTTTTCACTATTCATTAAGCCCAAACAAAGATAATGGTGTGCCTACAGTTCCTTCAATGTTCCAGAACAGAGAGCGGGCTTCGAGATCAACTACACAGGAGAAGCCTTGGCTTAGGGCCTGATTGATGAGAGACGATCGACTAATTGGGAAAGTAGGGAGAAAACTGATGTTGCTTGCAGCACCTGAGTTTAATTGTGCTTATGTGCTGCTAACGAGCCAAAGGTCCAAGGATGGGAAAGCATGGCAAACAATCGGAGGATCTTTGTAGCAACATGCTATACAATGTAGCAAAGACCAACCCGCTGCCTTCCCCCCGGTATAAACAGTATTATATGTATTAAGTGGTGGTTCAGTTATTAACACTTATGTATACTATAGGAACATGTGTTCCCTTAACCAATCCCTCCCTTCAATTTGTTTTAGTTTGCCATGTAGGATGATCATGGATGATGCATATCGAGGTATAAAGCCTTTGTATAATCACACTTGGGTGTGAGTGCATGAATTACTGCCTGTCATTCACCAGATTGCCCTACTTTAATTTAAGGCCAACAATAAAGTAGTATTTTGCCATTTTCTTTTAGTATGTCCAGTTATTTGGGTCCTAGATCATTATTGGTAATTCCATCTAGCACATGAGATGCTTCAGGGTGCTAGAGCACATAAGTGATTCAACTAAAATGTTTTCACTAAATTTCAAGGGTTTTGTTGCACTGAACATATTCACCTTAACTGTCCCTTAACTAAAGTTTTTTTCACTGAATATCAATGTGTTGTCATATTATGCCTCCCACCACCTGTAATTCTGTCTTTTCTTCTGATGAGAGATATCCTTCCGGCCCAGAGCATAGGTCAAAGGCAACATGTTTGTCTTGGAAGCAAGACAACACAGAGCAGCACAGGTTTGAATCGCGGTCAAACGCTTAGAGACTGCTCTCCGGTGATATAGCATGTCATAAAAGGTAAATTAATTAATATAACTGATGCCATATCATTTGTTATCAATATCTGTTCCAGAGCAACGCAACATCGGGTTTATCAAGTATTTCATCTTTTTGTGTGTCTAATAGATAAGAAGGGATTAGTAACAGTGTGTTGTGTGATGAGGAAGAGCGAGGTGGGATTAGTGGGCATTGCGATGAAAACTGAAGTTGTGTAGTTGGGGACTGTGATGAGGAAGGGTGAGTTGGGGTAGTTGGGAACAGTGATGAGGAAGAGTGAGGGTGCAGTAGTGAACGACTGTGAAGAGGAAGAGTGAGGTGCGGTAGTGAGGGACTGTGACAAGGAAAAGTGAGTTGGTGGTAGTGGTGTACTACAATGAGAAAGAGTTATGTGGTGGCAATGGGGGACTGTGATGAGTAAGAGTGAGTTGGTAGTGGAGGGCTGGAAAGAGGAAGAGTGAGGTGAGGTTGGTCGGGGACTGTGATGAAGAAGACTGAAGTTGTGTAGCTGGGAGCTGTGATGAGAAAGAGTGAGGTGGGGTACTTGGCAATTGTGAAGAGAAAGAATGACATGGTAGTAGAGGGGTTTGAAGAGGAAGAGCGAGGTAGGGTAGTTGGGGGACTGTGACGAAGAAGAGTGAGGTGGGGTAGTTGGGGACTGTGGTGAGGAAGTGTGAAGTGGGATAGTTGGGGACTTTGACGAGGAACAGTAAGTTGGGGTGCATGGGGACTGTTATGAGGAATAGTGGGGTGGTGGTATTGGAGCACTGTGCTGAAGAATAGTGAGGTGGAGCTAGTGGGGGACTGTGATGAGGATGAGGGAGGTGGAGTTAGTGGGTTAATGTGATGAGGAAGAGTGAGGTGGAGTTTGTCGGGGACTGTGACCAAGCATGAGGGGTTAGTTGGGGAATGTGACAAGGAAGAGTGTGGTGGAGTTAATGGAGGATCGTGATGAGGAATTTTGAGGTGGAGTTGTGGGGGACTGTGACGAAGAAGAGTGAGGTGAGGTAGTTGGGGACTTTGACAAAGTAGAGTGGGTTTGAGATAGTGGGGAACTGTGACAAGGAAGAGTGAGGTGGGGTAGTGGGGTACTGAGATGCAGATGAATGAGATGGGGTAGTGGGGTACTGCGACGAGGAAGAGTGAGGTGAAGTTAGTGGGGTCTGTGGTGAGAAAGAGTGAGTTAGAGTTAGTGGGGTACTTCGATGAGGAAGAGTGAGTTGGAGTTAGTGGGGTCCTCAACGAGAAAGTGAGGTAGGGTAATGGGACTGCAATGAGGAAGAGTAAGGTGGAGTTAATGGGGTACTGAGACAAATAAGAGTGAGGTGAGTTAGTGGGGAACTGCAATGAGGAAGAGGGAGGTGGAGTTAGTGGGGTACTGTAATGAGGTAGAGTGAGGTGGAGTTAGTGGGGAACTGCAATGAGGAAGAGGGAGGTGGAGATAGTGGAGTACTGTGATGAGGAAGAGGGAGTTGGACTTAGTGAGGTACTGGAACGAGGAACAGTAGGTTGGATTTAGTGGGGTACTGCAGATGAGAGGTGGAGTAGAGGTGTATTGCGACGAGAAAGAGTCAGGTAGGGTAGTGGGGGACAGTGATGAGGAAGAGTGGGATGTAGTTAGTGGTGGACTGTGACGAGGAAGAGTGAGGTGGAGTTATGTGAGAAACCTGAAGGTGTCTCACCTGCCGGTCTCTGGAGATCTCTCCTACAGCTGGCCAGGACACAGCTATCGCTATTGGATCCAGTTCCTTTTGGTGGACCAGTGGGGGAGTATGACCTCAGCAAGGGGTCTTCGGGGAGCAGAAGTGGGACACTGAGTATCGTGATGAGGAAGAGTGAGGTGGAGTTAGTGGGAGACTGTGACAAAGAAGAGTGAGGTGGGGTGGATGGGGATTATGATGAAGAAGAGTGAGTTTGAGTTAGTGGGGGATGGGACAAGGAAGAGTGAGGCGGGGTAATGGGGTACTGAGATGCAAATGAGTGAGGTGGGGTAGTGGGATACCTCAATGAGGAAGAGTGAGGTGGAGTTAGTGGGGTCTGTGGTGAGAAAGAGTGAGTTGGAGTTAGTGGGGTAGTGCGATGAGGAACAGTGAGTTGGAGTTAGTGGGGTCCTCAAAGAGAGAGTGAGGTGGGGTAATGGGACTGCAATGAGGAAGAGTAAGGTGGAGTTAAGGGAGTACTGAGACAAAAGAGTGAGGTGAGTTAGTGGGGAACTGCAATGAGGAAGATGGAGGTGGAGATGGTTGGGTACTGTGAAGAGGTAGAGTGAGGTGGAGTTAGTGGCGTACTGCGATGAGGAAGAGTGAGGTGGAGTTAGTGGGGTACTGCGATGAGGATGAGGGAGTTGGAGTTAGTGAGGTGCTGGAACGAGAAACAGTAAATTGTAGTTAGTGGGGTACTGGCGATGAGAGGTGGAGTAGTGGTGCACTGCGATGAAAAAGAGTCAGGTAGGGTAGTGGGGGACAGTGATGAGGAAGAGTGGGATGTAGTTAGTGGTGGACTGTGACGAGGAAGAGTGAGGGGGAGTTATGTGAGAAACCTGAAGGGGTGTCACCCGCTGGTCTCCGGAGATCTCGCCTCCAGCTGGCGAGGACACAGCCATCGCTATTGGATCCAGTTCCTGGGGGTGGACCAGCGGGGGAGGATCACCTGGGCGAGGGGTCTTCGGAGAGCAGAAGTGGGACACCAAGGGTTGAGACCCATGCTGCACTGTAGGATATTTAGAAGCTCTACCCACCAACCCCCTTTTCCCACATGAACACTTGCTTGCACGGTAACAGACAACGGACTAACACCAGAGCCATTTACCTAACATGTCCCAACACTCGGGTCAGGCAGAGTCAGGCAATTGACAATAACACGTACACCTGACAGCCATGCACCTTTCCCAAAGGGATAAAAGGCAGAGAACGAAGACACACTTTGAGCAAGGCAGAATGCACGAGGCGACAGCTACACCAAACTGGCAGTACAAAGGGAGAAGAAAAGCAGTGAAATCTGGAAGAAAGACGAGGGGGAAATTGCCCCCGCCCTTTTCAACTCAGACGCGCAAAGCCTCCAGAAGGGAACACTTAAGACCGGGAGTAACAGCTGGCATGCATAGCAACACAGGTAAATGGTAGACTGGGGCCTCATGCGTTGATAACGCAGGCGGAGAGGCATGCTGGCTACCGTGGTACTATTCTTGACTCCAGAGAACCAAGAAGCCAGTGGGTTCAGCACAGCCGGTTAGTCAGAGGATGCTGATACCAAACCCCACTGTGTTAAGTCCAAGGTTGCGAGTAGCAACATTTTGAATGCAAGGATAAAGCACTTGTGTGTATGTTGAACTTTAAAGGAAGCCCAGTTGAGGTCCAGGTGGGACTGGTCCGGCGCCACATGGGTGCTCATTCAAAAGGCTCTGATCGGGACCTGTTTTTGAAACAACAACAACCCAACGGCCCGAGGAAAGGGTGGCAAGAGGCGTCAGAGTGGTCCTACAAGGGTCATGTCAAATCCAGGGCTGGACTGGCCTAGAGGGAATATTGGAGATTTCCCACTGGGCCTCTGCACCCTGGGCCTCTTTTGTATTTTATTTTCACATTTTCTCATAGGAAAGGGGTTGGGCTTGCTCAAAATGTGTAATATTAATAATTAATATAGAGCCACTTTGAACATTATTTCCAGTGCCTCTTTTGGTTCCCAGTCCACCCCATGTCAAATCCCTTGTACAATTGAATGTTTCTAACCAGTTGCTAGAGGAAATCTAGGGGAAGGGAACCCCGCTTTCCAGTACGATTATGAATTGTGATAATTGGCAAATGTTAACCCGACAGAGGGATGCCGAAAGAAAGCTGAAGAGAAAGAAATCCAGCTTTATGATAAAAATGAGCAATACATGAACTTTGTATAAGAAAGTCAATAATGAACCCGATGGGGGAGGCCCGTTTTTTGCAAGAGAGGTTCCGGACCAGGCAGAGGGAGATCCCAGGGCGAAGAGCAATCACCCAAAGATTGCAAGAATTGATCTAAACCCGGCAGAGGAAGATCCCAGGGGCGAAGTGCACTCAACCAGAGATTGCAAGAAGGGATCTGAGCCTGGAACAGTAAATTGGAGTTAGTGGGGTACTGGCGATGAGAGGTGGAGTAGTGCTGTACTGCAATGAGAAATAGTCAGGTAGGGTAGTGGGGGACAGTGATGGGGAAGAGTGGGATGTAGTTAGTGGTGGACTGTGATGAGGAAGAGTGAGGTGAAGTTATGTGAGACACCTGAAGGCGTGGGTTCTTCGGAGAGCAGAAGTGGGACACCGAGGGTTGAGACCCATCCTACACAGCAGGATATTTAGAAGCTGCACCCCCAGCCCCCTTATCCCACATGATCACTTGCTTGCATGGTAACAGACAACAGACTAACACCATTACCTGACATGTCCAAAAAATCGGGCCAGGCAGAGTCAAGCAATTGACAATAACAAGTACACCCGACGGCCCTGTACCTTCCCCAAAGCGATACAAGGCAGAATACGAAGGCACACTTTGAGCAAGGCAGAACGCACAAGGAGATAGCTACACCAAACTGGCAATACAAAGGGAGAAGAAAAGCAGTGAAATCTGGAAGGAAGACGGGGGGAAATTGCCACTGCTCTTTTCAACTCAGACGCTCAAAAACTCCAGAAGGGAAAACATAAGACCGGGAGTTACAGCTGGTGTGCGTATCAACAGAGGTAAATGGTAGACGGGGGGCCTCATGCATTGATAACGCAAGCGCAATTGCATGCTGGCTACCGTGGTACTATCCTTGACTGCAGAGAACCAAGAAGCCAGCGGGTTCAGCACAGCCGGTGAGTCAGAGGAAGCTGATTCTAAACCGCACTGTGTTAAGCCCAAGGTTGCGAGTAGCAACATTTTGAATGCAAGGAGAAAGGACTTGTGTGTATGTGGAACTTTAAAGAAAGCCCAATTGAGGTCCTGGTGTAGAGTGGTCCGGCACCACGTGGGTGCTCATTCAAAAGGCTCTTACCGGGACCTGTTTTTGAAACAACAACAGCCAGAAGGCCCGAGGAAAGGGTGGCAAGAGGTGTCAGAGGGGTCCTACAAGGGTCATGTCAAATCCAGGGGTGGACTGGCATAGAGAGAATTCTGGAGATTTGCCACTGGGCCTCTGCACCTGGGCCTCTTTTGTATTTTATTTTCACATTTTCTCATAGGAAAGGGGTTGGGCTTGCTCAAAATGTGTAATATTAATAATTAATATAGAGCCACTTTGAACATGATTTCCAGTGCCTCTTTTGGTTCCCAGTCCACCCCTGATAAAATCCCTTGTACAATCAAATGTTTCTGACCAGTTGCTAGAGGAAAGCTAGGGGAAGGGAACCCCGCTTTCCACTACGATTGTGAACTGTGATAATTGGCAAATGTTCACCCGAAAGAGGGATGCTGAAAGAAAGCTGAAGAGAAATAAATCCGGCTTTCTGATAAAATTGAGCAATACAAGAACTTTACAGAAGAAAGCCCATAGTGAACCCGTTGGGGGAGGCCCGTTTTTTGCAAGACAGGTTCTGAGCCCGGCAGAGGGAGATCCCAGTTGCGAAGAGCAAACGTCCAAGATTAGTAGAAATGATCCAAGCCCGGCAGAGGAAGATCCCAGGGCCGAAGAGCAATCGCCCAAAGAACTTTTGTTTGTTACTTCCAATCAGCAAACCTTCTAAGGCACTAAGACACTTTTGTAGGAAAGAGACTTAGCCTTTGAAAGGGTTTTGATGTTGTTGAAATGAACTGTGAACCTTGTGCTGTGGAGGCCAAGGAGTGTGCTGAGCTCGAGGGTTCTGCCTTGTCCTGTGCTTCAAGCGTGGGGAAGGGAGACCCTGCTGTACCATTCTGATTTATCATTTTGTGAATACGTCTTTCTTTTCTGGTGAACATTATCCCACACTTTTTTGTAACCAGTAGTAAGGATTGACAATAGCTTTTTTTAGTATAGGGTATTTTTTATTTGACAAGATGCCACTGGGACTGCCTTATTATTATTTGATGGTTGTAGCTTGCTTCCAGGCATTTATCTCCCCCATTATAAAGTTTAATAAACACGCTTGAACTGTGATCACTTGTGTCTGTCTTTACTGTTGCCACCATGAGTTCCTTACAGTTAGTAGGGACTGTGACAAGGGAGAGTGAGGTGGAACTAGTGGGGGTCTGCAATGATGAAGGGTGAGGTGGGGTATGGGGACGAGGAAGAATGAGGTGGGTGTAGGAGGGACTGTGACAAGGAAGAGTGTGGTGGAGTTAATGGAGGATCGTCATGAGGAATTTCGAGGTGGAGTTGTGGGGGACTGTGATGATGAAGAGCGAGGTGGGGTAGTTGCAGACTTTAACAAAGAATAGTGAGTTTGAGTTAGTGGGGGACTGTGACAAGGAAGAGTGAGGTGGGGTAGTGGGGTACTGAGATGCAGATGAGTGAGGTGGGGTAGTGGGGTACTGCGATGAGGAAGTGTGAGTTGGAGTTAGTGGGGTCCTCAACGAGAAAGTGAGGTAAGGTAATGGGATTGCAATGAGGAAGAGTAAGGTGGAGTTAATGGGGTACTGAGACAAAGAAGAGTGAGGTGAGGTAGTGGGGAGCTGCAATGAGGAAGAGGGATGTGGAGTAAGTGGGTTACTGTAATGAGGTAGAGTTAGTGGGGTACTGCGATGAGGAAGAGTGAGGTGGAGTTAGTGGGTTACTACAATGAGGAAGAATGAGGTGTGGTTAGTGTGGCACAGGGTATGAGGAAGCGAGATGTTGAGGTGGTATACTGCAAAAAGGAAGAGTGAGGTGTGCTAGTGGGAGACTGATTAGGAAGAGTGAGGTGGAGTTAGTGGGGAACTCCAGCAATGAAGAGTGCAGTGGGGTACTGCAACGAGGAAGAGTGTGGTGGGCAGTGGGGACTACGACAAGGAAGAGTGAGGTGAAGTTAGTAGGGTACTGCAATGAGGAAGTGTGAGGTGGAGTTAGTGGGTTAATGCGACAAGGAAAAGTGAGATGGAGTTAGTGGGGTACAACAACACGGGAAGAGGAATGTACTATTATGTAGATATCTTCCTGCCTGACGTTGGGTATGAATCCAAATCTTCAGTGTTAAGTCACGTGAAAAGCTTGCCCAATTACAGCAAAGGGTATAGTAAACAATCCGCATTGCACATGTTGTCTTCCACTAATTTAGCAAATATAAGCTGAATTAGCACAGTTAACACCCCAAAACACACTTAGCCCCTAATGCCCTCCTCCCACACATTTTAAGTTAATATAGGAAGCAATTCCTGTAATTCTTTCTATATAAAAAAACGCTCTCTTCATTAGCTTAAAATACACCTCTTCCCCTAACTAGCAATCAAAGTGATTGGCAAATCTCAATATATTATCGTTCTAAAGTAATTTCACTTTTATTTTGCTGTTTGTCCCATTTCTCGATCTCGGAAAAAGGACAGAAAAAAAGAATAAACAAAACTACAGCCTCCCCAAGCCCCAAACATTCACAGATCATCCTTTCTTAACCTGCCCACATGCTCATTGGCCCCAAAACTGCCCTACCTAAATCATTTTACAGCAGTTACCAAAAATCAAGTAATGGTGGATTTCAGAACTGAAAAAGCTTGGCACCAGCAATGCATCAGTGGAGATATAACTATCGTTTTGGGTACGGGCACACGCCTTGCTAAGGCAAATAAAAAATAAATATTGGATGGATTTGTGCCAAAACAAGAAAGCATTTCCTTTGAGCGATTTGTGCCCGACTTGTTTCTTATTTGGTGCAAATCCATCCAGCGGTTTGGTCTGTGCGCATGAGCAAACATTTGACATTTTATCTATGGAAAAATGAATGAAAAAGTGAAAAACACTCCCTTCTTTTTTTGTCAATGTGTATCTTTTGAAACGTAACACAGATCGTGATGATCCATCCTATGGATCCAAAGTTATTAACCATCAAATTTTTGCATTTCCTTTGAATGATAGGTTTCACCTTAACTATAGGGCAGCTAATCCTGCCCTATAATACATGCATACATATATATGTACATGTGCATATACTCATATATTCATATATATATAATATAATAAATGGACATAAATGTATATAAAAGTCAGCAGTCGAGCTATAAGGCACTTTTAACTTCATATGGAAAGGATGTACACGAGGCTCATGAACCTTCTTGTAATTTTAATCATAGATACTTTGTTTACACCACACCAGACATTGTGCAAGAATATCTCACTTAGAGTAACTGAGTAAATGGTAGATGCCTCATCACCAGAGCACGTTTCAATTGTTTACCCTTGAAAGCAACAACTGCAGAATGGCAAGGACAGGCTGGGGATACTAGTTGTCTTCTATGTAATGTACCTAGAGAAGATCTTCTACATGCTGTGATGTTCTGTCAGGGCTATTTACAAGTTAGAAAGGGAACTATTTTATTCATTATAAGAGAGTATGTTGCCCAGCTTGCTGTTATGTGTTAACAGTCAACTTAGTTTCCACGACATGGACCTTTTGAAGTACCTTAAACAAGCATTTAAAAGCAGACAGATATGGCTACCTCCAAACCGTGCTCCATTACCGGGTTCCTGCAATGGGGACTTACCGGGTCATTCCGACATAGGAGGACCTGGTAAGTCCTCCTTGCAGGAACCGTTGCCCATTCCCATCTGAGCCCCCATAGGGCTCAATGGGAATGGGGAGGGAGGTAACAACGGGCACATTACAAGTGTCCTGTTGTTACCTCCCCCTTCTCCTCGCGGGACCCGGAAAAGACGTCTGGTTCATTCCATCAGCGCAAGGGTTGTAATGAGGCCCATAGTGTTTTCTACTGGCATTGTAAAATAATTATTTTTTTATTTCAAGTACATAACACATTTTTTGTTGTGAATGTGTTTTAAGGGATATTAATTTCTGAAAGAAACAAATTGAAGATGATAATGAATTTTATTGTATTGATCTAGAAATGTGTATCTTGTGTATGTGTATTTAATATATTTTTGTATAACTGCTATGTGCTTTGATCTACATTTTATCCGACTAAGGTTCTTTGATGATAAATGTATATATGTGTATATATACATTCAATGAAAAAACTTTGTTAAAACGGACATTATGGTTACGTTGCGCTACTAAAAACCTATCAAATTCAGTAAAAAAACGTTGTTAAAGGGACGTTATGGTTCAAAGTAAAACCGAAAAACCCCTGAAATTCGCCACTTATGGTAAGCTAAGCAACCATAACTCGCGCCACCGTGCACTGCTAACACTAACACCCAGGACATCAAAGAAGACATCACAAATGTCATTGATGACATCACTGATGACATCACATGTGCATTTACTTTTCATGAAAACTCTGTAGGAGGGATTCTTATAATGTTGACCAAAAAGTGTCAAGGATCATTTGAATAAATATCCTGAGCTAATTAGTGCATTAAGCAATGCATTGATATAAATAGCATTCTATTATGAAGTTCTATCCAGTATACTAAGCAACTCATGCAGAAACTTAGGCAGTGTGTGCAGTATACATGATGAAGGTGCAATATTCATAATCTTGCCATGTAGAATAATGAAATAACTGCTTTCTTATTAGAGTTTTGCGTACTGTGAAACATGTAATAAGTAGCTAATAAAACCCACTTAATACATAATTACATTATTACAGACAAAACACAAAGAGACAACAACACATACAAATGTGATTATATACAGGGACAGAGAAGTAAGCAAAAAAGCAGAAGTAGTAGCAGAAAGAGTTCATAACCTAACTGATTATCTTTATGCAGAGAAATGATTGCTCTGTTTCAAAGCTGCTACTTACTGTATATATGTGTATCAAATGATGTCAGTGAACCCTAAGGAAAGGAGTGTGAGTACAATGTATACAGGGAAGGTATAGTAATAAAAATAAAACTATGAGAAAGTGCTGATAACTCTAAATCTTCATGCACAGAAGGGATTGCTCTCTTTCAAGCCTGTGTCTTCCGCTATATATATGTTTAATATGATATGACTTGACCCTAAGTCTACAAATATAGTACCTTTTCAATTTTTACTTCCTGACTGTTACTGAAGAAAACTATGTGGCTTAGATATGTCAGTAAAGGAAAAAAAGGGAGAGCCAACCATGTGATGTCATCAGTGATGTCATCAATGACATTTGTGATGTCATCTTTGATGTCCTGGGTGTTAGTGTTAGCAGTGCACGGTGGCGCGAGTTATGGTTGCTTAGTTTACCATAACTGGTGAATTTCAGGGGGTTTTCGGTTTCACTTTGAACCATAATGTCCCTTTAATAAAGTTTTTTTACTGAATTTGATAGGTTTTTAGTAGCGCAACTTAACCATAACGTCCCTTTAACAAAGTTTTTTTACTGAATTTCATATGTTTTTAGTAGCACAACTTAACCATAATATCCCTGACTTTATATATATGTGACATAGAACATACTGAACCCGTAGCTAGTGATTTCGATGTCCGTGGACTACCGCCATGTCCGCGGACATATCGAAAATCTGAGCGTGGTGAATGTACATTTAAATAGTGGGCCCCATTTCCCCTTTGAGGTTGGCTCTGAAAAGAGCCGTTTTTTTTGTTTTCTTTTTGCAGATGCTTGACAGACACCTGTTATTTTGTATTTTATTTCTTTATTTTTCTTACTTTACTCCTAAAATCTTCGCATAACCTTCTCCAAAGCAACCCTTACATTCCAAAACAGAATGGCATTTCCCATAAAAGATAAGGAAATGCCATCTTCTTTAAAATAAACAGCATTACTGGAATCAATATTCTCATTATTACAGAAGAACATACCAGCTCTAAGCATGAAGGCACACATGCCTCGGTTGATTACACACCTAGCATTGTTTTGCCAAGGACAAAAAACTGAACTATTGTCCCATATTGCCCTAGGTACTAATCCAGAAAAAATTACTTTGGCATTTGGAAGGATGTTCATTACTGCTTGAACCAAGTGTTCCAAATCTGCCAACAAAGTAAGGGCACTGACATAGCCCAAATGGAAAGCGCCCAAATGGAAAGCACCATAGTGCAAAACTACCACATGGGGACTGTTCATCCTGCCCATATCTTCACAAACTTGTACAATTCCCTGTACATTTCAATCAGGCACAGTGCTCCACACCTCCTCCACTCCTTTAACATCAAAATTCTTTGCAACATGCCTGCATTGAGCATACTGTTGTAAACCATGCACAAACATATCTCCAAGCACCAACACCCTGACTTTCTCCACTTCTGCCATCTTCACTACACACAGTCTCTTTGAACACAAATCCACAACCTCAACATCTGATTGGCTGATCCCTACCATCTTCTTTCCATGCTGGATTTGCTGGAAAACCCCGGATGTAGCACGCCCTGTCCGCGGACCGCGTAACTCTTAGACAGCCCTTCTACCATTTCCACTTCACTCTCTGTGCCATTCCCTCATTGGATACAGCTAAGAAGGCACACAATACGGAGAACGTCCTCAGAACACCCCCATTTTGTTTATTTTCGTACATTTCAGGACACCGCGAGTGTTCTTAGAACACATTCAACTTACCAGCGAACAATACAGACAACGTCCTCAGAACACCCCCATTTTCTTTATGTACGAACATTTCAGGACACCGCGAGTGTTCTTAGAACACTTTCAGCTTGACAACGAACAATACAGACAACGTCTTCAGGACACCCCCTGCGAACATTCCAGGACCCCACGAGTCTTCTTAGAACACTTTCAACTTGACACCGAATCCATTCTGTCTATTTACGAACATTTCAGAACAGCCGTGTTGTCTGCAGAAAAATCGAACACAAAAGCGTCTAGCACATAAAAAAACAGAACATTGAACCTATCTCATACTCCCCCACCCTCCCCAAACACTCTTACACACCAACACACTCCACTAAATACAATTTTTAATCCAGGTTTCACAGGCTGTCCGCGGTGGTCGGCGAATGCAAGATGGCGGGCGCCACAAAACATCTGACGCGCTCCACGCCCCACGCCGTCCAATCAACGAACACGTCGCATGTCCGCGGACATCACGCAAGCCGCCCGGCCAATCAGGGCACTGTCCGCGTAGCGAACCGGGAAGTCCGTCCGCGAAGCGAACGGTGATATCACTAATTTTTTTTTGCCCTACACTTTGGTCATTTTAAAAAAAACTACTGGACGGATTTACACCAAATTTGCAAAAGCACGCTTTCGGGAGCAAGCTCCTGCCGCAAATTAGGTGTAAAACCGTCCAGCGGTTTGGGCTGTAGGCATGCGCAAAAATCTTTCCCATTATGTCTATGGGAAAAAAAAAGTTTTGGGACTCCCCCCTATAACTTTGCCCCCCTGGACCAAACCTCTCCAAACTTTGCAGAAAGATTGGGCCATATACCCTTTTTGCAAAGTTTGGTGAGGATTCGTCCAGAGGGAGCGAAGTTATAAGCCACCCAAAAAAAGCTCTTCCTATGGAAACACCAACTTAACCATAACTACATGGACTCTACCGCGTCCATGTAATATGTTCAAGGAAAAACCTTTAGCTAAAGTGCAGTTAAGGTGACTAAACTTAACGCAACAAAACCCATGAAATTCAGCGCATTGGGAAACTCAGGAGCGGCTTACCTCAGCGCGTTCCCATTGATATTCCCCATAATGCCATATCCCCATAATGCCATTTTGTTTGGCATTATAAATTCCTTCTCTTATAATATATATCTGCTCTTGAGTTTTGTAGCGTTAAGTTTGGTCACCTTAACTGCACTTTAACTAAAGTTATTTCCTTGAATTTCAAGGTTTTTTTTTACCATAGTTATTTTTGACGTCACTGGCCTTTGGCTATGCCCTTTGTATATTTTCCACTGCCACTGGCCATGGCCTTCATCCATGCCCACGGTTGTATATTTTAAATAAGTAACGGGCCACTAGCCATGGCCTTTGGCCATGGCCACTGTGTATTTTTCTGCGCCACTGGCCATGGCTTTTGGCCATGCCCACTGTTTTATATTTTAAATTAATAACGGGCCACTAGTCATGGTATTTGGCCGTGTCCACTATATATTTTTCGGCGCCATTGGGCATGGTCACTGTTGTATATTTTAAATCATTCTTTTTTGTGGCCACGGCCTTCCGCCGTGCCCACTCGATATTTTTTGGCAACACAAGCCATGGCCTTCGGTGACTGCCACCCTATAATATACATATACATCCATATATCTGCGTATACAATATAGTAAATGTACATGTTATGTATAGAAATATATTTTATAGGGCGACGCAAGTCATCCTATAGTTAAGGTGAAACTAATCATCCATTGGAAATACAAACATTAAATGTCTAATAACTTCTGAGGTGTAGCACAGATCAGCACAACATTTTTAAAATGTAATTTGCGGTACAGGACCTTACATCATCAAAACTGGAACATTTTGTGCAAATCAATGTTACAGTTCAAAAGACATAAAGGGTAAAAAAGGGTGTTTTGTTAACTTTTCCATTCATTTTCCCATTGGGAAAATGTCAAATCTTTGCTCAAGCACACACAGAAAACCACAGGATGGATTTGCACCAAATAAGAAGCAAGTTAGTAACAACGTGCTAGAAGGAAATTTATAGTTGGTTTGGTGTAAATCCGTCCAGTAGTTGTTTTTTATTTGGTGCAAAGTGGGGTTCCCTGTACCCAAAACGTTAGTTATATCTCCCATAATGCATTGCTGGTTCCAAAGATTTTTATTTCTAAAAATAATGGAAATCTCAATTTGAATCTAGATATATTTTTTAAACTGCCCATAAATGATACGAGGGGTACAAGTAGAGTAGTTTTGGGGGCTGGGAGAATGTGGGCAGTGTAAGAAAAGATGATTTGTGAGGGTTTGGGGCTTGAAGATAGTTATTTTATTTTCAAGCGTTGATGGTAGTTAGGGGACGAGAAGTACTTTAAGTTAATTTAATAAGCAATCAGTGTTTTTAATAAAACATATATTACAGGGATTGCTACCTAAATTAACTTAAAATGTGTGTGAGGAGGGTATTAGGAGGCTATTAGTGTTTGGGGGAGTTACATTTGCTTAAAAATCATTTATTTTGTTTAATTGCTTTGAAAAAAAGTGTGCAACGTATGATTGAGGAAAGTCAATACTTAATATATGCTTTGTTGTGAGTGAACAAGCTTTTCACTTGACTTAATATTAAAGTTTTTGATTCACTCGTGACTTCAGCAGGGAAGATATCTACATCATCGCACCTCACTCTTATTCGTCACAGTACCGAATTAGCAGTCCTACCTGAACCCCTTCATCCCTATTCCTCATCTCAGTACTGAATGTTAATCTTACCTATGTACGCCCTCATCCTTCTTCCTTGTCCCAGTACCACATAGAAATCTTAGCTTTCCCCACAAATCCCCTTTCCTCGTCCCATTACACAATGGTAATCTTACCTTTACCCCCACATCCCTCCTCCTCATCACAGTACCCCACTCCCAGCTCATGACAGTCCTCTACTACTAACATGCCACTCTTCCTCATCACAATACCCAACTACCACCAACTCACTCTTACTCATCACTGTACCCTACAACCATCAACTCATTCTTCCTCTTCATAGTCCTCCACTACCACCACATCATTCTTCTTCATCCTCGTCCCAACTACCCAACCTCACTCTTCCTTATCACAGTCCACCACTAACTCAACGTCACCACAGATCCCCACTAACGCCACCACACTCTTCCTCATCACATTCCTCCACCACCCCCTCACTTTTCTTTATCACAGTCCTGCCCTACCACCACCTCACTCTTCCTCATCAGGCTCCACTACTACCACCAGCCCAGTCTTCCTCGTAGCACTAACACACTACCAATAATAGACTCTTCCCTCTTACAGTCCCCCACTACCACCACCTTACTCTTCCTCACTCTTCCTCATTGAAGTCCCTCATTAGCCCACCTCACTCTTCTTCATCACAGTCCCCAAATACCCCACTTCAGTCTCCCTTGTCACAGTCCCCCACTACCACCACCCCAGTCTTCCTCATCCCAGTCCCCCATGGCCCCTCACTTTTCTTGATCACAGTCCTGCCCTACCACCACCTCACTCTTGCTCATCAGAGTTCACACTACCACCACCTCAGTCTTCCTTGTAACACTACCCCACTACCAAGAACTCACTTTTTGCCCTTACAGTCCCCCACTACCACCACCTCACTCTTCTTCATCAAGGTCCCCCACTACCACCACCTCACTCTTCCTGGTCACAGTATCCCACTACCACCACCTTACTCTTCCTTTTCATAGTCTCCCACTACCACCACGTCACTCTTCCACATCACAGTCCCCACTGCCCCGCCTCACTTTTCCTCATCACAGTTCTGCCCTACGCCCACCTCAGTTTTCCTCATCCCAGTACCCCACTACCACAAATCCACTCTTCCGCATTACAGTCCCCCACTGCCACCATGTCACTCTACCTCTTCACAGTCCTCCACTACTCCACCTCACTCTTCCTCATCAAAGTTTCCCATTACCCCACCTCACTCTTCTTCATCACAGTCCCCAACTACGCCACTTCAGTCATCTTCGTCACAGTCCCCCGTTAACCCCACCTCACTGTTCCTTGTCACAGTACACCATTAGTAATCCCTTCTTATTTAAGGGGCACAGAAAAAGATAAAATACATGCTAAACCTGATGTTGCCTAGCTGAGGAACAGATTTTGATATTAAATTAAATGACATCAGTTATGTTATCATAAAAAATGCAGAACAACAGGCGGTGGGAGGTTAAGCAAAATAAAACCCTTGAAATTCAGTGAAAATAACTTTAGTTAAAGGACAGTTGAGGTAAATAAATTCAATGCAACAAACCCCTTGAAATTCAGTGAAAAAACACTGTGACTTTAGGGTGGCAATATAATGCCCCAAAGCCCCTGAAATTCGACAGGTGTTGAAAGCTACACCAGCTTAACTATGAGGGCCCCCATTGCACAGCCCCTAAGCACACCAATGGCATCACTGATGACATCACTTAAGGCATCATCAATGATATCACTGGTACAGCTGATTGTGCATGCAAGTAAGAGAGATGTAACATTTAAAAAGCATGTTTCTGCATACAAGAGTGGATTCACGTGCAAAGCTTGATTGGAGTTTGCATTTAAAAATACTGTCCATGTACAACCATAGTATTCTTACACACCAGAGTTACTCTGTATTGTATGAACATGCACCATGATGAGATACTCTAGTACCTTTATCACTCTGTTCTAAAAGCATTCCCCTACGCAAAGACATATGACTTTGCACCAGACCGCAGAAGAAGTCAACATACATGAGAAGAAACAGTTTCTGAAATCATATCTCCATACATCAGATGACTTAATGCCAGTATAACAAATCAAAAGGTATCCCCGGCCCGTGTGAAATGGTAAAGGTTGGGGCAGGTGGCCAGCAAGGGTCAACAATTAAAAAAAAAACACTTTCATCAGGACTAGAGTAGCTATTGTACTGGACAGACGAAGGTTCTAGCACCGGGGTTCGAAGATGGTATTCCACTCCATGTTTGGACTATCATCCCATGATCCCTCACCATTGCCTTGAAACACGTGTGTGTATAGCCGCGTTATAAATGCCATATCATATATCATATCATATCACTGGGTAGGGCTAATGGAAGTTGTAATATAAAACCTCTGGCGATTTGAAGGTTGCAGACTGCCGCTGTACTGAATCTGAAATTGTAGATTGCTATGTGCAAGACCAAGTTTCTGTAGTTCCCCTACCATTATTTAGATTGCTTGATAAATGTTTTTAGACCTTCATAAAAGATGGGGTATATTGCATTTGTGCTATATCTTTCAATACATTCCAAAACCTTTCCCAATGACTGGTACTTACCATTAAGGTAACTGATGAGGTCATTGGTGGTCTCCTACCTGGTATCTCATTTGATGTCCTAAGTGATTTCATATGTGACATCATGAGTGGTGTTATTTGTGATGTTATCAGTGTGCTTAGGATTTGTGAAATGGGGCCTCATAGTTAAGGGGCAAAGCTTCCAACACCTGCTGAAATTTCAGAGGTTTTGTGGCATTAAATCGGCTCATCAAAGTCACTTCAACTAAAGACTTTTTCACTGAATTTCTAGGGTTGCACAAGAAAGAAATATATATATATATATATATATATATATATGTATATATATATATATATATATATATATGACAAAAATGAGGAAAGGGGCGCACTCCAGTTCCCTGCACAACCTTCCAAGCCACTGGTGTTCTCCTCCGACCGGTTTCTGTGCCAATACACGTCATCAGGGAGGCTGTGCTAACTTGCAGCTCACCGCAGGTGCAGGTGATGATAATTAGCTGCAAGGGCTTCTGGTAGATGTAGTCATTTGGTTAGCAGGGAAAAAGCTCCCGCCCAATCTCACAATGGAGAAAGGGGGGGGGAGTAGCTTCCAGTGATGCACTCCAAAGCCGGGCATATATATGCCCGGCTTTGGAGTGCCTCACTTGAGGCTACACTCCCCCCCTTTCTCCACTGTGGGATTGGGCGTGAGCGTTTTCTCTGCTGACCAGATGACTACATCTACCAGTAGCCCTTGCAGCAGATTTTTATCACCTGCACCTGCGGTGAGCTGCAAGTCCACCCAGCCTCCCTGATGACGTGTATTGGCACAGAAACCGGTCGGAGGAGTACACCAGTGGCCTGGAAGGTCATGCAGAGAATTGGTGTGGGCTTATATATAAATATATTATATATGTGTATGCATATACCATATTCCTGCCCATTTTATCCTGCATTGAAGGACCTCCAGAAACACTGGCATGCCTCCTCACCACGAGGCAACATCAAAGAACACCTTTTTCATTGAAATTCACCTAATCAGCAGGTAAGCCCCATTGGGCTTGGGTGCCTGCAGAGTGCTGATCATCTTCTAAATTATCCTGTGTACCTGCTGATTTTTGGGGTGATATTATATCTATGGTGCAGAGGTGCAGTATTTGTGTGGGGTCTACTGGTAGCCCTGTTTGGCTTTGACTACAATTGCTGGGGCATCCATTCCAAGATGGCCGACACCATCTGTCCTCTAGGAGTGCCTCCCCTGACAGCACCACAGTAACTGCTATTGGAAGGCCTGTGGCCACAAAATGCCAATCAGGGTACTGGCAGGCTGTGCCACCCTCCTTCTTGAGGCCACCCACTAAGGCCCCTGTCAGAGCCTGTCTGGGCCATAGGAGGGCACAGAGGGTCTACCAACCTGTTCTCCCACAACACCTCACACTTCATGACGTATCATACCCATGGAACAGCCACCAAGCATGCAGCCTACTTTTCCACGAACTTTGCTCTGGAACCTTGTTCACCCACCACAAATACCTGTGAGTCTCGTCCTGGACATTGTTATGCCTTTGAATTACCTCACTCAGTTGTCTGTAGCCGGGTATGCCTTCTCCCTTCTGCCTTCATTCTTAACCAAATTCTCTGTCATTAATGCATATCTGTGCATGTTTTGACACCCTGTTTGCATTGTTCTGCCGTGCTTTTTGGAAATTTGAATCCTAGTGTGTCTGTAACATCCCTTCACCCCCATTTTGCATTGTTTTTCTGTGCTTTCTGGTAATTCGAACACTGTTATGTCTGTACCATCTCTTCACTCCCATGTTGCATTGTTTTGCTGTGCTTTTTGATAATGCCAAACCTGGTGTGTTTTAACTACACTTTGCCCCATTTCTGGTGCTAAAGTGTCTCCATTTCATAGGTTTTCTTGCTTCTCTTGGCTATTAGGCCACCTAGAGAGTTTGTGCTTGTGCTTGTGCTTGTGCTGTGCAGTCCCTCCGCTATCTTCCACCGCTCCCTATGGCACTCACCATTTCCCCTATCTTTTCTAACTGCTATATTATCACTTATACTCCCTCTCTTACAAAGTCTGAAAGAAAAAAGCTTACGACTAACCCCGGCCTACCCATTGCAGACACCTATGTCAACGCAGATTTTCACTGATATCCTCTTTTCTGCCCCCATCCAGATCTCTGGGCTCCTCATCTTATCTCTCCTCTCTCATCTGCACCCATTAATGGCGGCACTAGATGGAAAGTACTCTTCGTGGGCCTCTTATCATCCAAGTGTATCATTAATGTCTATCTCAATGGCACTATCACGGCTCAGGGTCCTAAACCCAACCTCCTCCTCTTTGACCGGCGCTTGCCATCCCTCGTCAACGTCCTTCCCACACCTGCTACTCCTTCTTCCACTCCCTCTATCCCCCCTCCTCCAACTGGTGTGCCATGCCCCTGTACACCTCCTCAGAAAGGCAGTGACCTCTTGCATCTAGCCATGCTTAATGCTCGATCTGCTATCAATCTTTCTGCTGACATCTGCCTTCTCCTTGAAGACCTTGACCTCGATATTCTCAGTCTTACTGAGATGTGGTTCAACGCCAGCTCGGTCACTGCTTTTGACTCCCTCCTCCCTGATGGCTATAAGATCATCTCCAAGCCTCGCCCTAACCGTGCTGGCAGTGGGGTTGCCCTGATCTTCCTTGAGTGGGCATCTTCTTCCCTCATACCCACCCAGCTTTAGTCTTCTTTGGAGAGCCTGCTCTGCAAGCTTTTCATCTCTCCCTCTTCCTCCCTGACCACTGTCACTATCTACAGGTCACCTGGCAATACTACTGTGTTCCTTTCTGAATGCGCTGATTTCTCCTCCTCTCTCCTCACATCACCCTCTTACCTCCTTCTCCTGACAGTCTTCAACATACACCTTGAATCCTCAATCATGGCATACACTCTCTTCTGTGACCTTTTCACCTCGCTGTCCCTCTCTGTTCTCCCCTTTGGTCCTACCCACTTGACTGAACACACTCCTGATTCCATCATCCACACTGATCTTTTGTTCTCTTCCCACACTCACTACCACACTCTCCTGGTCAAACCATTCCCTCCTCTCCTCTCACCTGGGTCCTCTCTGCCATCTAACTGTACCTCCCCCAACCCTGCCAACCTTGTTCATGAACATCCGTCCAATGAAACGAATGACAACTGTTGCCTTCGCATCTACCTTCGTCTCCATGTCCCCCCACTGCAGACTCTCTCCCTGTGACTCCACTCGCAGCAACCTCCATCTTGCTATCACTAATACTCTTGACATTCTTTGCCCGTCATGAGGATCTGCCTGAAACATGCCTCCAAGCGTAACACGTGGTACGATTCTGAACTTGCAGCCCTGAAACGCAAGTGCAGGGCTGTGGAACAGAAGTGGCAGGCCTCAGGCCCGACCTTTGAAAAACTGGCCTACCGCCTTCTCCAAAGGCAATACTGACTCTACATTTGCTCCAAGGAAAGAGCCAAGATCCAGGCTTGCATCTCTGCTGCATCCAACAACATTGCTGAACTCTTTAAAATCTACAAGGAGGGCCACCAGGGGGCGCACAGGTAATGGCTGCCTGATCGCTGGGTTCCCGCCGAGGCTGGGCCTTTCCAGGGGAGTGAGCCCCCCCGGGACCCTCAAGGCGGATTCACTCGACGGGACCGCGCCAGTGACCCCCCCGTGATGCATCCGTGCGAAAGAGCGAAGCTCCAGTACCCCGGGAAGCCGGTTTACGAGCAGTGACGGAGGAACGGCGGGGCACACGTCGGCCCCGGCGCTGGTAAAGGAGGAGCGGCCCGCCGAGGCGAGGAAGTCCAGGCGAAGGGACCGGCCCCCTCTCAGCCACCCGCCACCGGAAACCGGGCAGCCGAGGCATCGGGGCCTGACGCCCTCCGGAGGCGGTACAAGAGGACAGGTGACATTGGGAACGAGGGCCCCCGCAACGCACCACACCACGGACGGGTTGATGCGGCGCCGCCTCATCCCTGCGGCTGCGGTCCCCCCATTGCAGGGCCGTCAACGACCACCAACGGACCACGGCAATCCGGTAGTTGGAGGGGAAGCGTGCCCCCCCTTCCGAGAGGGCTCAAGGGCCTCAGTGACCGCTCCCGTCCCGAAGACAAGCGAAGGGACAGCACACACCCGCATCCAACTCCAGCAGGTGTGCCCGCCTGGCAACAAAAGGATTTGGTCAGAGGTAGTGGAACGACAACAGTGACTTACTCGCCCGGAGAAATATCACCAGCACCGAGGCGAGACCCAGGTGAGAGGCCCCCCATCCAGAGTTGGTGGGGCGAGTGCCCGCCTGAAGGCTGCCCCCCGCCCACAGAGGAGCGCATACCATTCATAAATTCCCCAAGACGCTCCATCCAGGTTCCTACAGGGCGGGGTGGTACTCCCCTGTAGGCCCCCCAGCCCGAGGCAGACCCCGCGTTGGTTGTACTGTACGACTATATGAGCTGGCAAGAGACTCTGCAGGCTTTCCGCTACAGGGAGACGGAGAGCAACACCAGTGGCCCTACTCGCACCAGGGACATTGCTCACCCAGAGGCCTCGACACAGTCCGCGTTGACGATGGAGACGGACTTCACCTCCATCCTCCAGGAGATCAGGGAAATGCGATCTGACATCGCCCAGAAGTTCGAAAAGATGGACCAAAGGGTGAACAAAGTCGAGGACAAACTCCTAAAGTGGAAACTATCCAGTCCTCCTCGGCTTCCCAGGAGGTTCAACTCAGTATGTGGCTAGCGGCCTTGGAGAAGAGGGACGAGGAAAGAGCCAGGCAGATGGATGACTATGAAAATAGGGAAAGAAGGAACAACCTTAGATTCTTTGGGGTCCCGGAATCGGAGGGCGAGACGGAGAGAGATTTGACCCGAGTCGTGAAGGACATTATTACTCTATTGTTTGCAGAGGAAATGACTACTGAACCCACATTTGACCGGATGCACAGGGCAGGGGGAAGGGCAGGGAGCCCCAGATCGGTACTGGTCCAGTTCCACTACTATACCGAAAAAACGAAAGTCCTGGAAGAAGCGAGGAAGGCGGCAGTGATTACTTACAATAACGCCCAAATCACCATTTTTCAGGACCTCTCCGCCTATACCTTAGCCAAACGCAGAATGTGCCGCCCCCTAACACAACTACTGAAGGAGAAGGGAGTGCGCTACAGATGGGGATATCCCTTCTCCCTGGCCTTCGAATACCTGGGCCAACGAACAATGCTGGTTACAGAGGAGGACATACAAGGAGCCATCTAGGATGATGTGGTGGAGCCTACCCGCCGGAGGGGCCCAGTAGGCCCAGAAGGACTCAGTAGGGGCACCCCCGGCACGTCAGGTGCCAAGAGGAGGAAAACCAGTTCGAGGAAATTCAGAAAATTGAATACTTCGCCGTCTGCAATGGAGGAGGAGCATATCGACTCGGAGGGTTGATGACCAGGGCTCCTGGGTCTGCAGTGGAGCGGAAATGGAAGACATGAAGGATGCACCGAGGACAGTTCCCCCATGAACAGCAAGTACAATGGGTGCAATTGAAGGGGCACAACTATGGGGGGGAGGGGAAACGATATACTGAGGTCCTGGCAGGGGAAGGTAGGCTGGAAATCCAGCCCAGGGGAGTGGATGACCACAGAGGCACGGGGAAGTCCTGACCATTCATAGTTCGGGACCCGAAGAACCGGGGGTTAAGTCAAACTTAGAGTCCCTCTAAAAAGCGATCAATGTGGGGTGGACCAAGGGGACCAAGCTGGGGGGAGAAGGGGCTCACGAAATTGAGCTTTGCAAACAACGCCTGGCCGAAGGGGACAGGCTGGTGGTCCGGCCAAAATGCCAGAAATGGCAGAAGTAACTGGCTGGACGCCGGGGAGGGGGGTGGGGGTTCACAAATTAGTTGGGGTTTGTTTGTTTGGGAGGAAGTTGGGGTGACAGTTGGAGAAACATTGTAAAAGTGTCCAAACGAGGAAACAGAGGAGGCAGGGAGAGAGTAACGATGCAATGTTGATGACCACTAGAAAGGGAAACATAGACTATGGCTGATGACCGACCGGCCCTGGGAGTGGGCACCCTGAATGTGCGGGGTCTGAACACCCCTACGAAAAGGTCCCTGATCTGTAGGGAATTTAGGAGGGCGAAACTAGACTTGCTCTTCGTGCACGAAACACACTGGGTGCGGGGGAAAGAGCCCAAAATGCAAGGGGGAGGAATCGAGGAAGTTTTTCACGCATCCCATAGGGCAAAGAAAAGAGGGGTGGCCATCCTGGTAGATAGGTGTGTAGGTTTCGAGAAAGAGTCAGTCTTGAAGGACCCTGAGGGCCGTTACCTGGTGCGTGGTTCCTTACAGGGCTCTCCCCTAACCTTGGCGGTAGTGTATGGCCCAAATGAAGGTCAAGCCCTATTCTGGGAAGGGGTAAGGTACAGGCTCAAACTGTTTGTGCAGGGGCCCTTGGTGGTGGGAGGAGATTTCAATATGGTCCTGGACCCATCCAGGGACAGAAAGCGGATAAGCCCCCAAAACCCTAGACCTGCAGACAAAGCCTTGACTCGAAGCTTTCAGAGGGCGAATTAGTGCTTGGGCCTGGCAGACACGATCCCGACCCCCCGAACAGGGGTTCCCTCCTTTTCTTACTACTCCACCATCCACAACACGTTCTCTAGGATAGATTATATACTAGTGGATGAGATCCTTCGCCCATATGTCGCAGGCTACAGGATAGACTTGGTCCCTTGGTCAGACCATGACTTGGTCCGAGTCGCCTTAGCGGTAGGCTGGTGTAGGGAAGGCAAGGGTCGCTGGAAATGTAATGACGCCCTACTGAGAGACGAGGCCCACGCCGAAGCTGTCCTGGACGCTATAACAGAATTCTTTGACCTCACTGATAACGGGGAGGTGGGCACGCACACGCTCTGGGACGCCTTTAGGGCAACCCTAAGAGGAGTACTTATAAAAATGGGAGCCCAGAAGAAAAGGGAGAGGGAGGCCCAGGAAAAAACCCTGCGGGAGAAAATAGCCCGTCTCCAACCAGGGGGCTCACCGGAACAGGCCTTAGGGAGTGACCGGGTGGCTGCGCTGGAGGACTACAGGCTCCAGCTAAAAGACCTACTCCTACACAAAATGGAGAGGAGCCTCCAAATGGTAAAACAAAAATACTATGACAAGGGGGACAAAGCGGATAGTATCTTGGCCTGGAAGCTGAGAGAGGTCCAGAGAAGCAGAAGGGTGAAGGAGGTAAGGGACGATGAGGTGTCCCTTGGCTGCGACTCCCCCCACATAGGAGAGGCCTTCCGCCAATACTACGAGTCACTATACTCATCTGAATATAACGGGGGAGATTCCCAGATAGAGGACTTCCTGAACTCCATACAAATCCCGTCCCTGTCAAGAGAGATGTCAGAAGGGTTGGAGGGCCTGGTCACAGAGGAGGAGGTGGATAAGGTGATCAGTGGAATGAAGGTGGGAACCTCCCCCGGGGAAGACGGCCTTTCAGTTTATTTCTACAAGAGATTTCGTTCCTCCCTGATCCCTTACCTAGTGAGAGTTTTCAACGCCGTGCTGGAGGGGGGTTCCCTCCCTGACTCCATGATGGGGGCCATAATAGCTATTTTACCCAAGGAAGGAAAGGATCCAACAGTGTGCCTCCTATCGGCCCATATCATTGTTAAATATTGATGTCAAGATCCTGGCCAAGGTGGTGGGGAGGCGGATGGTGGGGATTATGCCGAAGCTAGTCCATGGGGATCAGGTGGGCTTTATCAGGGGCAGACAAGGGTCGGATAACATACGTAAAACATTAGACCTGTTCCACTTTGCCCAAACATCAGAGCTTAACACGTGTGTCCTCTCACTAGACTCGGAGAAGGCCTTCAACAGGGTCGAGTGGAGATACATGGAACTCCTTCTCCAGAGAATGGGCTTCAGGACACACATTATGAACTGGGTGGCCACCCTCTACAGAGCCCCCACGGCAAGGGTTCAGGTGAACGGGTCGCTGTCCAAATCATTTCCCCTCTCCTGGTGGACAAGACAGGGCTGCCCGCTCTCCCCCCTAATTTATGTCCTTATGATGGAGGCACTAGCCCTAGCTATTAGATCTCACCCAGACATCAAGGGAATTAGAAGGGGGGAGGTGGAATTTAAGCTTTCCCTGTTTGCGGATGACATCTTGGCTTATTTGGTGGACCCTGGATCCTCGATCCCCCCCTCCTGGCCCTGGTGGACACTTTCGGGAGCTTCTCGGGGCTGAAAATTAACACGGCTAAATCTGTCCTGCTCCCAATGAGACCAGTGGACCCGGTGTTAGACCCCCTGAGCAGGTTTCACGGGATTGCTGTGGAGACAGAGGCCATAAAATACCTGGGCGTCCTTCTAACTAGGGACTTATCGAAACTAGGACCCACCAACTATGACCCCATAATGGCAGAGATTACATCTGACTTGAGGAGGTGCGGCAAGATGATTCTCTCGTGGTTGGCCGGATGACTGCAGTAAAGATGAACATATTACCACGGCTTCTGTACCTCTTCACTGCGCTCCCAACCAGTATCCCCGCTCAGACTTTCAAGGACCTACAAAGGGAGGTCTGGGACGTCGTGTGGCAGGGGAAGACCCCGAGAACCATGAGGACCACCCTGACTCTAACAAGGGAGGAGGGGGGATTTGGGCTGCCAGACTTTCATCTATATTTCTATGCCGCCCAATTGCGCGTCCTCCTAGAACATATGAAAGAGGGCCTGGGAATGTACTGGACATACTTAGAGGATATGGATGTACACCCTTTAAAGGTCTGTGATCTCTTATGGGCCCCGCGCAAGACAATTCCGAAGCATGTGAGAACCCAACTGACCCTGGGAGTTCTCTGGGACATCTGGAAGGAGGGCCCCTGGACAACACACCTAACCTCATGGCTGTCCCCGATGACCTCCATATGGGGCCACCCCCTCAAACTGGGTGGCAGGGGGTTCCGGCATTCCCAGCAATGGTCAGATATGGGACTAGAATGGGCAGGCCAGATGTTCAGGGAGGGCGAATTCCTATCCTACGAAGACCTGAGGGAAGATCTGGGAGGTGGATCGCTTTCCATTTTCCATTTTCGAATACCTCCGCCTTAAGGGCATCCTCTGCGATCAGTCATGGGGGCCAAACCTGAGGAGACAACTGACCCCTTTCGAGAAGCTCCTTGACTCGGCTACCTTCAGAAAGGGTGCGGTGTCCAGTATGTATAAAATCCTAAATACTTACGACCTTCAGGGTAGGAGGAGCTCTGCAAGTTCTGGAATGACCTGGTAGGCGAAGAGATCTCAGAGGACGCCTGGGCCAGAATTTTCAAAATAGCGTTTCATGGGAACCTATTCACCTCGGAACATAACTTTAACATTCTGCAGGGGTGGCACAGAGACCCAGCAAAACTGTCAAAGATGTTTCCGGGGGTGTCACTAAGGTGCCCTAGGGGTTGTGGCCAGACAGGCTCCAGAGGCCACATGTGTTGGCATTGCCCGAAGGTCCAGGCCTACTGGGGGTCAGTGAGGGGCTGCATAGCGGAAGTAACAGAGGAACTCCTACCACATAATCCCCTGACCATGTTGCTGGGACTCCCCCCGGAGGAAGCAGAATTATACCGTTACCCAAGGATGTGGGAAACCATGCTGGGGGCGGGCAGAGTGGCCCCCGCTCAGAAATGGAAGAGCCTGGAAACCCCCTCCAAGGAAGAGTGGGTGAAAAAGGTGAAAAACATGTTTTTGATGGACAAACTGACTGCCATGGTGAATAAAGACACAAGCTCATTCCTCGCAAACTGGTATGGGGTACAACAAATTTGGGGTTGGGATGTGCATTGACTTCAAGGGTAAGCCCCCGAACTGAGAAGGGTGCTAATGGCCCCAAAAGGAACAGCAATAAATCGGGGGTCCCAGGGCCCGGGGAACGCCGCCACCAAGCCAGTCGGCGAGTTGGTCACCTATCGCATCACCTCCGAGGCACAGGAAACGGAGTGAGCATTACGAGTCTCCTTTGTCGAACACTTTGAACTGGACACGGGGAAGCGGGGAGGGTCGGTGTTGGGGAGGGGGGTTAGGGGGGGGCAGGGGTTTTTCTAATGTTCTGTTTTATTACAAAATGCTAATAAAAACTTAAGTTTAAAAAAACAATCTACAAGGAACTAGCCAACCCTTCCGCAGTCTTTACCTCACCACTTCCTTCCCAGGCCCTCTGCAATGCACCGGCCACACACTTCATTGCAAAAACTCACGAAATCCAGAGCACCCTTGCTTCCCTTTCTCCCTCCCCTTTCCTCGCCCCTCTGCCTCTACAGCCCTCCCATCTACCCTCTGCCTTTCTCTCCTCCTTCACTCGTATCACACCTGACAAGGTGACTAGATTTGTCTGCTCTATGAAGGTCTCCTCCAGACAGGTCTCCCACTTTTCTTCCAGAACCACTAAGGATAATATTGGCTCTCTTGCCCCTGCATTTAATGATTTCTGCAATCACTCTTTTGCTACTGGACCTCTACCCTCTTCCCTCACACACTCTCTTGTGGGCCCCCTCCTGAAAAAGACTTTCTAGAGACCTGTCTTGTCCGGCTAACTTCCGCCCCATCTCTATAACCCCCTTCAATGGGAAACTCTTGGAGAAGCTGGTCTTCCACTAACTGATCCAGCACACTGAGCTTGTTGGTTGCCTATACGACCTTCAATATGGATTCCGAGTATCCAGAGGCACGGAAACTGCTCTTCTGAATACTTGTGAAATACTGCTCTCATCTCTTGATTGTAACTCTCCAGCTGTTCTCATTCTACTTGATTTATCCTCTGCATTTGACACAGTCAACCACTCCATCCTCCTAAAATGGCTCCACAACACCCTAGGTATCTCGGAGCAGGCACTGGACTGGCTGACCTCCTTCCTCAATGACCGTACCTCCCAGGTTTTCCTGGGCTCTTTCTGCTCCCCCACCTCTATCCCAGATCCTGATTCCATTTTCAGGTAATTAGGAGCAGGACATCAATCAAATCAATGCACTAATCCAAAACTGGATGGCCCAAAACAGTCTTTGCCTAAATGACGAAAAAACAGAGTTGCTCATTGTTGGCTCCCCGATAAAAATGTCTACTCTGCAATCAGACTATGCCATATTTAATAGTGATGGCACATCAATACCAGTCTCAAATCAAGTGAAAACCCTGGTTATCTACTTATATGTCAAAGTAACCATGACAAAACAAATAAGTGCCCTCTCCTCAGCCACTTCTTACGCGGCCAAGCTTATTGCCCTAAGCCGCAAATTCCTCACCCCAATCAACGCATCACTTTAGCAAGAGCCCTAATACTCTCTAAGTTGGATTACTGTAACATACTTCTTCTAGGTGCATCAAACTCTAACATCGCCAAACTCCAACTCATACAAAACAAGGCCCTACGTGCAGCACTAGGAATAAAAAAGTCTGACTATATTTCCCACATCAGGAGGGAAAATCATTGGCTTCCTATTAAAGCCAGAATCATCTACAAAACGCTTTGTATCACACAAAAATGTATCGCCAACAAAGCCCACAAATATATCAACAATGTAGAGTCCAAAAAAACCTCCATTAGAACCCTTAGATCCAACACAAATCCTTGCCTAGAAATCCCACGCTACAAAAACTCGAGAGCTGGGGGCTGCAGTTTTAAAGTTCTAGCCCCTAAACACTGGAATGCCCTCCCAACAAATATCAAGAACGAAGAATCCTTTCAACGATTTAAGAAATCCTTACAAACCTGGATTTTTAACCAATTCTAACAAACCCTATTCTGATATTCCTGCTTCTTTGCTAGTATGACCCCTATCACCCCTATGATATACTGTAGCCTGTATGACTTTTCTGCTGTCTCACTGCCCTAGTGCTCTGTTAATATGCCAAATTGTCAACATGTACTATGAAAATGCCTAATCCATACTGGCTGTAACTACGCCGTGATACCTCAGGGTCTGGGCATCTAACAAATGTAATAAATAAAAAATAAAATAAATATCTCCACCTGCGGCATCCCCCTGGGCTCCAACCTCTCCCCCTGGCTCTTTAAAACATATCTTGCTCCGCTTGTACACCTAATTTCCACCTTGTCCCCTTACTTCCAGTGTTATGCAGATGTTACGCTCACCTGGTATCCACAGGGACGCCACCCAGCCAGGTTACTCGTTGGTATGCTTCTCAGCTTTGCCCTGATGTGGTCTGCGGGGAAGGTTCTGCCTGAAAATACAGGAGGACTGTGTTCAAGACTGACCGACTGGGGTAAGTATCCTCCCTCCACCCCCATAATATTTCAGTCCCTCTCGCTCCCTCTCCTCACCTTGTGGTAGAATTAGGCGTGCTCTCCGTCCTGCCTTCTTTGCAGGGGCGCGTTGTCTTTCATGCGCAAGTGCGGTCCAGTTACATCACTGACGCCAGCCCGTTTGATATTGTTCAGGTAGGTCTTATTGCTGTTCTTTAGTTTTGTTGCTATCCTGCATGCCTTTCTTTGTTTAAAATGTCTGTTTTTTCTCCCTTAGGCATGCAGAGCTTCAGGGCGGCGAACTGGCTTGGTTTAGCCCCGATGGTAAATGATGGTGCATTAAGAGCGCTATGATGCGGTAAGTAAGCGCTATGCGCAGCTCTGCGAAGTCCTGCCTTTGCTAACCTGTGTTTTCCTTCCTTGTAGGTCGCGGTGTTCTTCAGCGCGAGTGGAATGTCTGGAGTGGTGCCAGCCGAGAGGCGACCAGCCAGGTAAGCCTTTTGAGTAGTTCGTAATTTGTAAATGTCTCTACTGCTTTCTTTAATGTTGCCTCTATCTTCCTCTTTCAGGTCGTTCTGTCTGGGAGGCGTGCAGATTCGAGGAAGCTGTTCTCAGTAGCTGCGAGTGTTTAAAGATGAAGACTGCAATAAAGATGCTGCTGCTAATGATGTTCCTTTTGTCTCCTTGCAGGTTCTGCTTCTCCGAGGTTCAAGAGAATAGCTGGACACGGTGAGTGTCACGTTGCAAGCTGCAAAGTAACGCAAAGCGTGTTGTCTTGCTTGAGTGTGGTTTAAATAGCCCCAACAAAATAGTCCAGGTAAAGTAGCCCTAGGCTACCACACCCAAAACACTTGACCGCATAGCTTGGTTCTTCGGAACCAAGCTATGTGGATGCCTCCATGTTGGCTGACAATACAATAAAGTAGTTCCCAAGCACATTGTTTTTCATGGTGTATGATCCTGGCATCATGGTGTATGATCCTGGCATCATTGGCATCTGCCACCGCCTACACATGCAAGCTCATTAGAGCAGGCAAGCACTTTCTCTCCGATTACAACTGCCTTATCCTAGCGAGAGCATTAATCCTTTCGAGGCTTGATTATTGCAATGCCCTCTACATTGGAGCAAATAAATCCATTACCCACCGACTGCAAATTCTTCAAAACAATGCCCTACGAGCCGCCCTTGGTGTACCTAAAAGATCACATATCTCAAACATTAGGCGTCAAAACAAATGGTTGTCCTCCCAAAACAAAATCCACCTTAAAGTTGCATCCCTAGTTCATAAAGCCCTGAACAATGCAGCACCAAGCTATCTCCGCAACAAACTCACAATAAGACATCACTTGCGCCCTGCCAGAACTGCAAATGCCAACTGCCTCATCATTCCGAGATTCAGGTTATCTAAGGCGGGGGGTAGTAGCTTCCCGGTGCAAGCAGCTCAATTATGGAACTCATTGCCTAATCCCCTACGCGAGGCACAGCCCTTCCCTAAATTCAGAAATAACTACATCAATCTGCTAAGGACTGCCAATGAATAGCCTACCGGTGCCCACTTATCCTTCACCCCACCCTAGAACATACACCTCATCATGATCTTATGGTCCCACCCACTTTGCCCACCTGACCGTTGAGCTTTCGCCCACACAGTACCTGTACATAGACTGTCTTGATCATATTTTGTATTTATTCTGCATGTAAACTGCAATTGCTGCCTTTCCGTGATATTTTGCATTCTATATTTGTATTTTGTATTTGTACAGTGTATGTATCCCATGACCCCACCCTGCAACCTAAGCTTCGCATTTTCTGTACTGCTGCGCCCGGTTACCTTCGGGTCTGGTGTGCATTATAAGTGAATAAAACAAACAAACAAACAAACAAACAAACCATAGGCGCTGGGACTGGCCCCATGAGGGCTTTTGAAGAGGATGCCAGGCTCTAGAGGCCTGAGTCCTGACTCCATCTAGCCAATGGGTTCGCCAGAGGGGGTTTTGGGCGAGGGTCGTGACAGCAGATGACACTGAACTATTCTTCAAACTTCCCACTGATCCTCTCCTTACTTCTTCCAGCATTCCTGACTGCCTATTTGACATGCAGTCCTGGTGTGCCGCCAATGATCTCTGCCTCAATGCCAGCAAGACTGAGATCTTTCCCTTTGGGAGTCCTGCTGCCTCTTTTTACAACTAATTCCGCCCACCCTCTATGGGCTCACCCCTTCTCCTTCATCTGAAGCCAAAAACCTTGGTGACGTCTTCAACTCCTCTCTTTCCTTCCTCCCTCCCCTCCAGGACCTTGCGAAGATGGCCCACCTTTAACTCTAGCTCCTCAAAGGAATCCTTCCTTTCGTCACTTTCCCCCAGATGCTCAATGTCTCTAGAGTTCTGGTACTCTCTGGGCTTGATTACTGCAATAGCCTCTTCCTTAATCTACCCTCTTCCTCTCTACGACTCCTCCAGATAATCCAGAATAGAACTGCAAGACTTATCCTTGGCCTCAAGCCCAGGTACCACATCTCTCCCACCCTAAAATCTCCCCACTAGCACCCAGTTGCTGCAAAGATCAAATTCAAATTCCTCTGCATTATCCACTAGGTTGTCTGGGGCCGGGGACCGCTCTATCTACAACTGGCTCTCACTAAATACTCTTCCTCCAGATCTCTACCTTCCTCCGGCCCCAACTCTCTGTGTGTCAAGCGCTTTGCTAAACAGCGAGCTAGTGGCCAATCTCATTCCTCAGCTGGCTCCCTCCTATGGAACAGCCTCCCCCTTCCTCTTTGTATTGAGCCAGATCTCCTGAAATTCCAGAAGCTCCTCAAGACTTTCCTTTTCACCTCCTCCTTCCCTCCCTTGCTCCTTTGCTAAACCCCAGAGTCTATGAGATTGGTGATCAGGGCCCTTATATGGCCACCTGGGTTCTGGCCTCCCACCCACAATCGCCTTCAGCATCCGCCCTCTCCCAGCACTTGCTTTGGCACCCACTGACCTGTGCTATCATTGGCATGCACATATTTATTGGCGGTTGACCACTCTTACCAAGTGATCTCTGCCAGTCACTTAACAGCTGCTTGCAACTTACTAACTAGCACTTCCCTCCATGGTACTCCTAGCATTTACCCCCCTCCTTCATCCTTTCTCTCTCTCTCTGCACTTGCACGTTCTGAATGCTCATGGGGCCTAGTAGGACCACCTCTCTCTTTCATTGTTATATTTGCCTTTCATTCCCGGGATCCCTCCCCGTTGACCTGTGGGTGCTTTGAAACACAATATACTTGATGTATAAGCACCTTACAAATGCACACTAAATAAATAAATATATAATATCTATATATACACTTTCTAATTCGTGGTCAGAAGTGAGTTGGGCCTTTTATAAAGCCTCAAACCTCATTTAGGTCATTCAAGGCTCTATAAAACCAGCATTTTAATCTGAGATTCAACCTGAATTTTGAGATTTTACTTTAGATTACTAGTTGGTAAGACACACTATGAGAAAGTAAATAAAAATATATTTTGACTTCCAAAAGTGTGCACTATTTTCAGATGGTAGCAAAAGTAGTGAGAGAGGGAAGGGCCAGTCTCTTCATCTACCCCTAAACCTAGATAAGCGGCCCACTTGCGCACACTGGGGAGATACCATCCATGTAAGGGATAGTTAGTCTCTTTTGTAGGGATATTTAGTAATAAGTAGGGCTTTTTAGATGTAGAAGTTACAATTAAATAACTCTTACACTTTCTGTCTGTTTTGTGATATAAGGGTAAAGGGCCTCAAGCAGAAGTTGCTTGCCCATAGACTTTTGCTGTAATTCAATTAATGTGATTGATGTCAGGAAGCGTCCAGGAGAGACTTTTGAGAGACATTTAATTTTAACCCCAAGAGCTGGAAGTAAGTAGAGAGACTGTCATTCTTACACATTTCTTGAGTTACTAGTTTGCCCACTTTTCTGTTTTGAACTTCACCTAGGCCTTTTGTCTTATGTGGCGACCACTCAAGCATATGGCGGTACATGCAAAACATACTGAACCATTTTTCAAAGAGGAAGCATGTAATCCAAAATGAAGGTATGATTATTGCAATGGATGTTGAAGGTAGAGGATACGAAGCAGTAAAGCTAAATCTGAAGGAAAGGGAATGCTTAATTACCCGGATGCAACTTGGATTAACTGTACCAAATGCACCACAGAGCGTCCTCAACGACAGTGTTCCAATGGAGCTGCAGTACACTGTGTATTGCTGGAAATTGACTATGTGTTTGAGGCAGTTTCAGAGTAACCTGTTCAGTAGTATGAGAATCAAAAATTGAAAGATTTACTCACAATTGCTCCTCTCATATGTGGAAAAAGACAGGAATCTGTGGACATTCTTTAGTCGGCCTACCTGAACATGTTTGGCTAAGCATCTTACACTGCATCGAAATGTTGGAAGCACATGCTGGCACCATGCACAACTGAAGCAGCAAGCTCTGCTATGCTACAAGTGTGTGCTCCTGACCTTTACAAAGTGAACACGTCTGTTGACATGTTCTGCTGAGGAAATTTCATAGATCAGTAGCCAGATCCAGACTGTGCATTTTAGAGGCGAAACAGGAGAAGGTGACCATTCCTCCAGACAGACTAATCAATCGGTCTATTATGGCACATTTTCTGGATCAGAAATGATACCATAATGATTGACTTGCAACGATGTGTATGATCAGTGGCTGCCGCACCACGACAAGGCTTCAACCTGGAATATTGAATCTTAGCCGATTCAACCAATATAACATAATTTTATTATGCTCAGCAATTGCAATACTGATTTGTTGGAATCAGAAATACAAACAGCATATTGAGTAAGCTGAAATGTCAAACTATAGTTGTGATTGTTTAAGCACTTGTTATAAGTCAAAAGATGCAATGGGTTGAGATTAACAACAAAATAGCATCTTTGGAAGTATCACGCCATTTAAGTGGCTTTGTACATCCTATTCGAGTGCTTAGTCAGTTACTTTTTTTATTTTTATTTTTTATTTGAAATAAACTACAGTTTATACATAAGGCACAAACTTTTGTTACAAATAGTCCATCCAGATCTGCCAAAAAATCCAATGAAGAGTAAAGTTCACACTGAATTTCATGACATTCAGTCATTCTCTCCCTCATGTCCTTCTACCAGGAGCAACAATGTTCCATAATTCGACCATTCCATGCACTGCATTAGACATCTGCTGCCAAAAGTATGTCCAGATAGTTCACAATTGCACAGACAAGTTTTATATTGTTCCCAGTAATGCTTCTGGACCACCACTCATCCATGTTGTTGTTGAGTGGGGCAAACTTTCCAAGATGTAAAGAACGTTGTTTTATTGTCTGGGTGCATTCAATAAGCAGATGTTTCGAGGATTCGACACATAGTCCACAGAAACGACAAAGATTATCTTTAATAGATTTGTCTTTTCTTAACCAAAGTA
Organism: Ambystoma mexicanum; assembly: GCF_040938575.1. Classification (NCBI taxonomy): domain Eukaryota; kingdom Metazoa; phylum Chordata; class Amphibia; order Caudata; family Ambystomatidae; genus Ambystoma; species Ambystoma mexicanum. The sequence goes on from NC_090929.1 coordinate 118,835,092, forward strand.
TTTCTTTTGTTTTTAGAATGTTTATCCGAAACCTCAGAAATTGTATGCGATGATGGCGAGGTGGGCAATGCAGTAGATATCGTGCTTTTTGGATTGCTTCCCAGGAATGTTATTGGATGCATCATTTGACGATTTTGTTGATTTCCGGTTTAAGATCTCTTGATTATTTATGTCAGCTGCAGCCAAAAATGCCAATAGTTTACGAAACCACAAGTTAAGTAAATTTCGATTGTTAGGTGCATACTCATTGGCAAAGAGTTGTTAGGCCGGTGCCGGAAACTTTAAATATGAAACAGGTGGTGGTGCCGGAAACACGAGAGCAACTGAAGAACAAGGCAAAGTATATTACATCAAAAATTCATTTTATTTTATTATAAATTGTAAAACATCTTTAATTAGTTCACTTTATAAAAAACATCCTATATAGCAGACATTCATTCAAACTAATACAACTCTAAAAATAGTACATTTACATTTTTTTAAAGGAAATGTGAAGCAAATGCAACAACTGTTCCATTGTTAAGATAAAAATTACACTTTCAAGAAAAACAACTAATGTGATCAAAGGAAAACAAACAGATACAAATTCTGTATAATGGAAATGTAAACAACACTTCCAATGTTCAGTAATAATGGTTCACTCCAGACAAAAGTTATCGACTATTAGTGCCCAGTTTCGTGAAACCGGTTTGGCGTATGTCCGAAATCAGTGCGACTCTGGCCCAATTTGCAAGTTTTTGCCTTAGGTTTGACCCAAATATTTTGCCGATCGTATCCAACAGGGCAATTGGGTGATCGTTGTTCGGATCGTCCCAATTGCCCCTCTTATAGATTGGGACTAGTATTGCGGTAGTCCATGAGTCAGGCAATCTTTTTAGCGCAGCAATTTTCAAGAATAGGTTCTCAATAAAGTGTGCCCACTCACTCAGGTGTTTTTAAGGGCTACATTTGAAATTAGATCAGGTCCAGCTGCGCGCAAGTTTTTTAGTGCTTTTATGGTTCTTACAATCTCTACGTCCCACTGCGCATCATTGGCAATGGTCAGTTGACACGTCGCAATATCAGACTTTATGAATACTTTAGAAAAATGTGTATCCCATGCATCTCCTGAGATTGTGTTAGTTAACATTGGAGTGCATCTTGAGAAGTCTGTATTCAGGATCCGTCAAATTTCACGGGTATTTCTTGCCAAGAATTGATGTAACAATAATTCGGCACGATCCTGCTCAATGACGATTGCATGTGATTTTGCCCAATTTCTATAAATCGCACGTCTTGATTTTATCGCGACTTTAACATCTGATCTTGGAAGACTTTTTTCTTAATGCTCTTAGATCTTTGCGCAGTTCCTTTTTGGCTTCATGTAACACTTTGCTGTATAATTGTTGATGCGACTGCCCATAATGTGTTGACAATTTTATAACGGATGTAAAGTCAGTTCGCAGTGGAATGTAGTTATTTCCTTGCATCACAACGGTATTCTTTAGCCTAATTCCAAGCCCTTGGATCTGTTTTCCATTCAGTCGAAGGCGATTGCCTTTGGAATTTGGTTCCATAGCAATCTGATGTGAAACCTTAACTGGGGTTGTTGCCATCATGCAGCTGAGTTTCAAGAGGCAGTGGTCGCTGTGGTTCATTTTCATGAGTTGGAGGTTTGAGATCTTGGATTCAACATTTCGAGATGCCCAGATGTAGTCGAGTATGCTGTGCGTTCGTTCACGATGCCACGTTGATTTTGGAGGGACATCACTCTTTGTATAGCCATTGAGCATGAACAAGTCACGCAACAACATTTCCTTCTGCCATCTTTGCCCTCTGACTACGTCGTCGACATCGGGTAGACGTTTATAAATCTGCAAAGCTTGATCGAACAGGAACCAAGAGCAATTTAGGTCTCCACAACAGATTATTGACAAATTATTATGCGCTAACATAGCATCATCTATTAACTCTAAGATAGCATTGATGAAGTTTTTGGTACTGATTTTTGCTGGATTCCAATATCTGTTTATTATCAGTAAATGTTTTCTTCCTTGAGGGCTTTTTGCCATTGTATGCATAATAGTGCCTTGCACGTATGGATTTGGATTTGTCATGACAGGGGTTGACCATGTTTGCGTTATTCGTACCATTGTAATCAAGCCAGAACTTGGACGTCCTTTGATATTTTTTTCCGCCGGATTTAGCAGGGTGGTAAAACCATCACACATTGGAGCTTTGTGAAGCCAAGTTTCCTGTACACATATAATGAACACACGTTCCAGTGGGATTTTAAAATAAATGTTTGAACCCACGTGTGTTCCAGGATAGAAACTCATGCAGGGCCTCATGGGCAATCAATCATGTCTATTGGGAAGCCCAATTTCTGCTCAAGTTTGCTTTTTTTGTTGAGGAATTTTTTTGACGAATTTCGTTCAAGTCTTAGATTTTGACTGGTACTCATAGACTGCTGTAACCATACAGAGTCAACAGGTTTTAATTTGTTTTGGTTTGACTCTGATTCTTTGTTCTGTCGCAAAGAGTCTTTCTGTTCAACCGAAATTTCGAAACCAAAGAACAAGAGATCATCGCTGGCACTTAACAGAGTACTTCGAACACCTGCTGAATTGATGTGTAGAAGGACCTGGTCCGAAGATTCTTCTGTAGCATAATCAATGATCTTTATGTCATCTGATTCAATTGCGCGCAGAAGTGGAATACACTTGAACAATTTCAAAATGTTTGTTTGGTTTAGATTTACTTCTGTGTCATCACTTTGAATATTTTGTAATCAGAGTTTCCTGCACGTGAATGCCCCTTTATTGTGTTTGTTATCATGAACCTGTGTTTTGAAGTGTAGATGCTGATTGCGTTGATTTGACGTGACTTTTGGGTTCATCAAGGGATCAAAGCTCAGCGCTTGCGTGTGCTGCGATGTCTGATTTTGTGGTATGTTACATTCGTATAGATTTTCTTGCAATAGAAGTTTCTTTTTGTGATTTCATCAGGTTGGTCTGATTTGTCACTGGTCGATGGCCACTAGAGGACGAGGACACATCATGCTCCTCAGGATTCGAATAGGTAGATAAGTCACATAGATTTATTGAGTCAGATGCACATGAAAGGCCACTAGTCTCAGAGTCAGAAATTATTCTTCGTCATTTTGACGCTGGTTTTCGTTTGATTTGAATGCAGGGTGCATGAATCCCTTTTTTTGTGCAATTCTCGAAGGGTTTGTTTGTTATACCATCATCACGTGTAAATAAGCTCTGCTTTAACGGCGAAGATAAGTTCCTTATGAATTTCTTGGTTTTTGTGTTGCTGGCCGATTTACCTTTCTTTGCCGGAATCCGAGCAGCGGCTTTATCGGCTGTTTTGTTTGCGGTCACCATAGATGTGGTAGAGGTGGTTTTTGCCGCACCACTGAAGATTCCAAATGATGAAAAAGGATTTTTGGTCATGATCTATTTTGCTTGAGTGGCATCTTGGGAAGTTTTGTCATGCACCGTATTGTTTCCCTTGTCACTGCATGTACTTTTCGAGCCACGAAATGATTTTCCATTGCTGGTTTGAAGTACCTGCGCAGGCAAGTGGTGTGGCATTTCATCGACCAAGATTGTAGTAGAGTTTACCGATGTCGACCGTAGGTCAGTAGAGTTTTCCGATGTCGTCCGTAGGTCATTCGTGTCATTCGTGCCTACTTTGCTCAAAACGACTTTGTCAGTCACGGCCAAGGGCACGTCCGAATCAACAATTTCTCGTGGCGTGTTTGAAGCATTCATTTCGTCTCTCCGTAGACGATCTCCATTTTGAGGGCTGGGATTTGCGTATATATGCTCTCGCATCCACTTAATAGTGTCCAACATACTTTCAAACAGGAACTCACTTTGGGTGCGCTGTTGAGTGGTGATCTCGTTTTGCCTTTGTTGCCACTCGGCTGTTTGAGCAGCCTCTGCAAGTATCTTTTCTTTCAAGTAAACATTGAACTTTTCAGTTTGTTCCATTTTTTGGTTTAAGTTTAGCAACATTGCACTTTGGTCTTGAATCCTTTCATTTAATGCTTCGTAGAGTTTCACAAATGGTATTAAGGCAAGGGATGAGGCGACCATCACGTTATTATGAATCTGCATTGCGGCGGCCGATGAAAGACTGGCCTTTGCAGGTGTATGACCATAATTTTCTGCCCCAGTACTCGTGTTTCTCGATATGTCGTCAGTTGACATGTGGGCCTCCACTGCTTGCACATTATTTTGAATTGACGCTGGTCTTTTAATGTTGTTGCTTTTCCTTGATGGCGCCATCGGCGTACTTGTCTTGGACTTAGCATGCTCTAGCACTTGGGAGGGCATGGCAGTTCCTAAGGAGTTCATTATTTGCACAGTTTTGTTGTTTGAACTCACTTTTTCCTGGCCAACTGTGGCAGATTGAAAAGCCACATCCAGTGCAGTTGAAATGGTCAAAGAGTTCCGTGTGCCGGTGCCGAGTAGCAATTTCTGTGATAGATTAGAAGAAAACCGATTTGAGGGAATGGCATCCAATTGTGGAACAAGAGTTACAGTAGCCACGGTAGTCTGCGTCTGGAGAGGACTCTGCTATCTAAGCCAGGCATCATCATGTGCATAGTTCACACTGCTTTCATCCGGCAGTAATTCCGAGAGGTCTAAAATGTTTCTTATGGACTTATGATGAGTATCGTCACTGGGCATCGCGTGGAATCATAGTGCCTTAGACCCATCAGGCACCAGACCCTCTTCGGTAGCATGTAATTGAATTACATGAGAAGTTTTTACAGAAGCGCTTGACACACCATGTTTGTTCCCACAGCATTTAGGCATAACATCAGATTTATTTGCTGCAACGCTAGAAACGAGATTTTGTATAGGCTCTGATGGGGTGGCAGGAGGACTTTCAACTGCACTGAACCCAGCCAATAAACTTAACTTTTGGCTCGTACATGTATGTGGTGCACGATCTTTTGGGCTTTTCATGATGGTTTTTTCCGTATCATTCAAAATGAGATCATTCTTTGGAACAGTCATCAACTCGGCATCAGTGATGTCGAAAGGCGAATAGAAGAGCTTGGGGGTCCCTGTACTAGGGATGGACTCCCGTAAGTCACATATCAATTTGGAGACTGGTTCCAAATTATTTAACGATAGCATTGGAAATTGTGGGAGCTCTGGTGCAAGTAGCGTTTCTTGCCTAGCTGGTTCGCTTTGATTTCCGCTTACACTGTGGGGGCTGCTGTTTATTTCAGGCAGCGTATCAGGAAGTAACACAGCTTCCGGCAGCACAGCCTGTGAGCTAATTTCCACTAAGTCAGCCACAACAGGCTCTGTGAAGTCAACAGTAGTTGCAATCATTTTCTCAGAAGAAATATCAAACGGTAAGGCAACAATCTGTTTGCTTACCTTGCACTTTCCAGTTTCAGCCTTGTTTGCGACGGTCCAAGGATTCAGCACCCGTCGCTGTTGCAACGTTTTGTGTCTGGTCTGTGGGCCGGATTTCTTTAGCGGACAGTCCGCCATAGAGGCGTCCTGTGGCGGACTGCGGCAATGCAGCAAACAGCCAAACAGCAGGGTACAACAGAATTCACCCTTTACGTGGCCGGGCTTCACGCCGCAAGGGTTGTCGGGTCCTTGTTTTCAACCCGCACTTCCTGGATAGGCGAGGCTTCAAGCCGCGATGCAGGGGCGGCTCTCTGACTCGCTCAAGCTCTCACACACAGAGCAGGGAAAGCGAGGGGAACACGCTGCTAAGGTTCTGATGAAGGAGTCTGCAAATGAGGGATAGTAGATCCCAGTACAGCCAAACAGCAGGGTACAACAGAATTCGCCCTTTACGCGGCTGGGCTTCACCTAGTCAGTTACACACATTGAACACAACATGACCACCTTCTGACCTTCTGGGCTTCTGAAGGGTACCTGTGCAAAGGATGTCTATCCTATACTCGACTTGAAGGACAAGGTCAGAATTCTTGGCACAAACTTTGGTGAGTCTGTTTTGCTTCTCTGGCTGCACACAAGCTCTGTACACATGGTGATTCACAGAGAGTCCACTGTGCTATGCATAGTGCGGTTCTACCGCAACCCGATTCAGAAAAAAGGAGCACATTTCCAAGTCTTTGAAAGGGAACTTTAACATGAGAATGTAAAAAAGTGAAAACATTAAATTACACATTTCAAGGAAATAATTTTCAAAAAAATAGGGCATTTTGTCCTGCAGATTTTCTTGGGTTCTAAAAACGATTTATGCCAGGATGGAACATTCGGAAATTGTGAGAATAGCAAGTGCCTTGCTCTCTTTTGTCAAGCAGCTGTCCCATCTGCATTTGTAGGCATGTCATTTCTTTTTCGCTGCCTGTCTACTTGTGATGCTGGAAATGCATCGGAGGGACAGGGCCTCCGTATCCTTATACTTTACTGCTTTTTATTGTGTGTTCTGTCGTGTTTTCCGTGCAGGAGTTCATGTGGGACTCCAGGCGGTGCAGCTCTCTCTTTTGGTTTGGTGAACGGACCCGTGGGATACCCCTTATGGGACCCATGGGTGGGGGTACAACCCTGTGCCCCTAGTGTATGTTTTTGGGCACCTGTGGGTGGCCCGCAGAGCAGGGTATTGGCTGGCGGCAGCTCCATGCTGAATTTGACAGGTGCGTGGCGTATCCTCCATTTTGGGATACCCCGGCCCTGCCATTGGGATCAGTTGATTCCTGATGGAAAACAAGATGGCCCCTGTGGCCTCTTGCTTTCTATTACCCATTACCTTGTTTTCCCAAAGTCCTGGGAAGCCCTGACTCTGTCCCTTCCCCCTGACTGGCCGTTAGCTGGAAATGCCATATATGGTGGTGTTGTGAAGGCCTGGCCAGACTAGCTGGAGCCTTCCCGGTGATGTATGTTGTGGGTACCTCCTGTGGGTGGAACCTGGGTGAATAGAGTGTGTGAAGAATATGCATTCTGTGTTGTGGATGTCAAGTATCTGGTGTTTGACACAATGGTTGAGACAGCCCTGCCCGAAACCGGTATGAATGCAGCTTGGAGTGTTGAATGGCTCGGTACTTGTCCCAATACACATAACTTGTTGTGAGTGTCTGGAGTGAAGTGAATGGCCTGAATACCTTGTGTCCCTGATTGGCTGCCTGCCTGCCTGAATGCCTGTAGTCGTGATTGGATGCTTGAGTGTGATCCAGCGGAATGAATGGAAGATCAACAGTATATCTGGGAACCCCTCACTGCTAGGAATCGTGTTCAGAAGCTGAAGTCCACTACGACGAGTAACTGAAGCTTGACCTTGAAGCCCCGCTGGACGAGAAGAAGTGCTGTTGCTCTCCTTTGCAATCTGAAAGCTGCTGTGCCTCCAACGACTGACCCAGAGAGGACCTGGTAAGGCGCCCTCTTCCCGAGCTACGAGGGACCATCGTGCACAGCTGATCTTTGCCAACGTTCCCTGGTAGACAGACCTTTGACAGGCTGCCGACCCGATATGGGGACTGCTGCGGAACTCCAAGGAGAAGCACCCAGACTGTTGTCCGCCACTGTCGACGACCGCCATCGTCGACCGGAGCCGCCGTGCTCCCGTTTGCCTAAGAACTTCAATTGATCATCGGACGCTCTCGTCTGCATCGTCACCCGCTTGTCTCCCGCTGGAGAAGGCCCGACCGTCGACACGCCGAGGAGCATCCACCGGTGGGTTTCCCGCCACCTAAAGACCACAGAGATGCCGACGACTCGACACCCTTGCTGGGCCACAGTTCTTCATCATCTCTTTGCGGTCCAGAACTATCGTCACCGAGGTGCCCCACATGCCTCTTCCTTGCAGGACGCCAACGCTCTGTCATCGACCAGCACCGCTAGGAACGAAACTGCCACTTCACCGCCATAGTTCAACCTGTTCACCGTCGGACGTTCGATGACCCGTGACTCCTGCCTTAAAGGGAGGGCACTCAAGCAGGGCCGTCGATTCCCCGACACCGAACGCCAAGTTCCCCCGACGCCTCTCGAAGATACGTGGCTCCTGCTTTAAAGGGAGGCACTCAAGAAGGATCGGTCGACGCATCGTCGGAGAACTCTACTCCATACAGGTACATTGGGAGAGTAAAACCTTTTTTTTTTTTTTTAAAATATCTTTATTGTTTCCCGAAAGGGAGAAGGGGAAAAGGGGGAAGGGAAGGGAAGTTACAACGTACAAACACATAACATAACATAACATAACTGGCATGTTGGCATTTCTGTAGATATCTCTGGTCGGGTCTGTTTCCTTGGCGCTTCTTGGCGACCTTGTTATCCATGTCGCCGGCTGTCTATGTGGGCAGGTTCTACCCTCCCATCTATGCTGTCCATTCGGTTGGGTGCCCCTGTGTCCTTGTCTTATATCTCTCCTTGTCTTCATGCCTCCTCTAGGCCTTCATCTCCCTCACTCTCCTCCTCTTGGCCAAATAAGTCCTGAACCAGGGAGTTCCATGCTGCTATTTTCTTGGGGGAGTAAAACCTTAATAGGAGAAAGCGAGACTATTGAACATATGGACTGGGCTTGTGCTATATATCTTTATTTACAGGTTGCCCAGGTGGGGGGATCTCCACACAGAACTGTGCCTAAGGGTAGGGTCAGCATTCTGCCTATTGTTTCAACCATCTTATGTTCCTGCCTATCTCTATTGCTGGTTTCCTCGTTATTGATATGTGTGACATTTTAACCGTACAGTTGATGCACTTTAATGAGATTTGAAAACATTGGTGGTACCACTTTAGAATTGTATATATTTATCATTATTGACTTCCTAGTACAAAGTGCGTTATTGTGATCGTGTACATACCTTTGAATATTAATTATATAAAGACTGTGGTTTCAGTAATACAGTGTGTGGACATTCCTTTGTGGGGGTTTGGGGGCTACACTGTACTTAAGAACCAGCCTGCATCACCTCCTGAGAAGCTAGGCCTTGATTGCTTGTCCATTGCTACCAAATAGATAATCTTGGCTGGGGTCCTCTGTGCCTCTCCTCTACCATATAGAGCGCCGAAGACAGACACCCCCTACCAGTCTTTACACTACTTCCACCCATCCAGCTACATTTTGCATAGGCAAATTAGTTGCTAAGGGGGGTTCACCCACTGCAACCCATAAAGTTGCAGATAACCGTACATATAGTGCTTGCATCTCCTGAGGGGTATTCTTCCTTTCCTCTCCTTCCCCCAGAAGCTCATTGTCTCTAGAGCTCTGGTTCTCTCTAGTCTGGACTACTGAAACAGCCTCTTTCTAAACCTTCCTGTTACCACTCTCCTCCCTCTGCAACTGATCCAGAACAGGACTGCAAGACTTGTCTTTGGCCTCAAGCCCAGGGATCATATCTCTCCAGCCCTGAAATCTCTTCACTGGTTGCCAGTGGCTGCGTGGATTAAGTTCAAGACCCTCTGCTTTGTCCACAAGGCCTTCTGGGGCCTGGGTTCCCAATACCTTCAACTCTCCCTTCGGAAATACCTTGATACCAAAGCTCTTCGCTCCTCCACCTCCAACTCCCTCAGGGTTAGTCGCTTCTCCAAGCAGCGAGTTGGTGGTAGATCTCTTTCTTCAGCTGGGGCCTTCCTCTGGAACAACCTTCCTGCCTCTCTTAACTTGCGGTGAACCATCTTCAGTTCCGGAAGCACCTCAAGACCCTCCTTTTTGCTTCTGCCTTCTCTCTTCCTCTCCCTTGCTGATCTCTGAGTGTTTCTGCACTGGGCACTTGGCTACCCTCTGAATTCGGGCCCAGATACCTGCCCACCCAGCTGCATACCCACACTGCCTCCTGGCAACCCTTTGCACTTGGGTCTATATCTGCAACCCTACAGTCCCCTTACCCACACCTATTAGACACCTGTCGTCTGCGCTTCATTCTTGCACTTGCCTCCTGCTGGCCGCAGTACCTGTTGTTGTTTTGTTCACGTGTTCAGCACTTCCCACTCCTCCCCTGCCCCTTGCACTTTCCCTCTTCCCTCTCATCGGTCCTAGTAAGATCTTTGTTTTGTCCTCCCTTGTACCCCTCCCTTTCCTTGTCGCGCCCTGAAACACTTGTGTATGAGCGATATAAATAAAATATCATATCAATATCATAACACTTTATCAATCAGTTGCAGTTCACAAACATGCTAAATGCTTTAATTAACATTTATTTGTGCTTGCAAATACCTTTGTGAATTGGGCCTATGGAATGTTATTCAGAAGTGAACCCCTACCTCTCAAGTGCTAGGATAAAGAATGTAAGTAGCAAAATTTGAGTGTGTTTACCCTGAAATTGTATATTTCTGCATCCGTGACTTCATGGATGATGCTCTTGAAATGTTACAGGTGCATCAGTCAAACATTGTCTTATTAGTATTTTCGACACGTGCTTAGAAATCCATTTTTACCTCTTGCGTCTGCTCCCCAGGAAAGGAGGTTGATAAGACGACAGCCATTTTAAGGTGAACTCAGAAGATCTCAAGTCCCAATAAACATTGCCAGCATTCTTCATCTCTTGTTTGAGAGTAAAGTAACCACATTAGGCAGGTGGACCACAACACACAGTGGCATACCGTTCGTCAGCATGAGAGCCATTGAGTTAGTCGAACATTTTAAGCATGATGGCAAAGTGCTAGAATCAGAAATAGCAAATATCTTGACCAACATGTTTGGTAGTAAACAAAATACTGGCCCTACCATTTGGTTTGTTTCTCTGAGGTGGGCAAAGTTTAATTCCAATGTCTCTGCTTTGCTCACAAAGACAGAGAACATTTCAAAACAAAGGGTGAAAGGCGTTTCTTGGATACAGTGAAGGTTTCACGTGATGCCCATCATCACTTTTAGCTATGTTGAATTTCATCAACAAGTTTTTTCAGGGATGGAGTATCATTTAAGAGGTACATCAAACATTTATATGTTGTTGATATTGATATTGATATTTTATTTGTATCGCGCTTGTGCACACATGTTTCAGGGCGCGACCAGGCAAGGGAGGGGAGCCGTTTGGAACAAAAACAACGATCTTACTAGGCCCATTGACATTTAGAACGTGCAAGTGCAAGGGAGAGTGAAAGAGAAAAAGTGCATGGAAGGGGGAAAGTGGAAAGTGTGGAGCAGAGGACACAAGATAAACAATAATAAATGAAAATAAATAAATACAAATAAATGGGTAATAGAGGCAATATTACAACACAATTATAGTCCTTAACAGTAGGATCCTTTTTCACATATAAACTTCATAAAACAGACCTAATACAACACTCAGGTCTCATTGAGTTGTTTCAGTCCATGTCAGATTGCAGATGCAGAGCGACCAGAGCAGCAGACCCGACAGCGTTTAACACACGTCAGGACCCAGGGAAAGCAACACAATAGCCGATAACCCAGCCGATTTCACAGCGTCTCCAGCGTTGTTTCTCCCACGACGAGCAACGTGTGGTGAAGAACAGCAACAGCTGGAATACTGCCTACTGTGCATCAGGATTGGTACCAAAAGACAGAGCCACACAATTTGTTGCATGGCGGAGTAAGAACACACACCATTGGGAGAAAAGTTTTTTTCCCGCAAGGGAGTCAACCCCCCTGTTGAAATTAACGTCCTGAAGAGGGTGACCTAAAAAACTATGGTTATGAAACCGGTCAACCCTGTTCTAGCATGAGCTGGTCTCATGTTTTTATAAGATCTATGTAATAAGCAATCTGACATGGACTGAAACAACTCACTGAGACCTGAGTGTTGTATTAGGTCTGTTTTATGAAGTTTATATGTGAAAAAGGATCCTACTGTTAAGGACCCTTATGAGTGTGTCACATCAGTACAAGGTGTTAGATCTTTCTAGTAGCTAGCACTACGTTGGTCAATAAAATAAAATAGTATACAACGCTGTGCAGAGAAAGCTCTAGAAAAATCTAGAACTGGGCATTGTCTAATGTAAAATGCCCCTTTTTACCCACTTGTTTACTTAATACACTGAGTCTGATTTTGAAACTTTTGTATCTGGAAGTTAGTTACCATCCTTCTACTTTCCGTTACAAGTGTTGCTATATCCTATGTTAGGGATAGCCCTCTAATAAGTGCTGTTAAGAGTATATGATGTACTGAGTATACATATATAATATGTTTAGCAGAATCACTTCTCCATAGACCGTGATAGAGTGTTAATATAATAGAGGCAATAAACAGAGGTAGTGCAGCCAGCAAGTGGCAAGTGTTGTGTTTATGTCAGCAGACTGTGTGAGTCTGATAAGTGCAGACAAAAAAAAGGGGGCGTGGGGTCTGTGTGGGTACAGATACAGTCCCCAGTGCAAGGGGTGGCCCGGAGGCAGTGCAGGAGTGTGGCATGGTGAGCAGGTACCTGGGCCCAGGGGACAGAGGGTGGCTGGGTGCACAATGCCAAGAGAGCAGATCAGCAGGGGGGAGGGGGAGCGAAGGCAGAACAAAGAGGAAGGTTTTGAGGTGCCTCAGGAACCGGAGATGGTTCTCCTCAAGTTTCAGAGAGGCAGGGAGGCTGTTCCAGAAGGAGGTCCCAGCCGAAGATAGGGATCTACCCCCAGCTCGTTTCTTTGAAAAACGACTGGCCCTGAGGGAGTTAGAGGCAGAGGAGTGAAGAGCTCGAGAGGGGAGATATTTGTGGAGGGATAGCTGAAGGCATTATGTCGAATATCCATAGGAAACAGTATTTGAATCTATTGGAAAGGAAATGACATGTACTTTCTACACTGTAGAAGAGAACTGAGCCTTTATAGCACAGTGCTATGTTTTCAAACACACACCTTTGCTCTATGTTACTGATGCTAAAGACTGAAAGAAAGGTGAATATTACACAACGCTTTGCTTTTGGTTTTCCAAGCCTGTGTGTTCATAATTTATGGGGAATACCATTATATCAAGTGTTTACCACAATGTCACTGGTAAGTCTCTCACAAATTCCTGCAATATCCAACATCAATGATAATAATTCAGCTATTGCTTCATTGTAGAATGTCAACTTAGAGGTTCAGTTTGTAGTGGCTAGTGCAGCTGCTACTGCATGTTATGTTAAATAGCTAGTGGTTTAATATCTCCAAGGTTGTGTCTGGGTAGTGGGATATTGTACCATGACCAGTGGTGTCCTGACCATGGTTGGCGTAGGAAGAGGAAAGGGTGACGAGTAGAAGATGCGCAAAGTGGCAAAAGGAAAGGCGAACATTAAGGGATGGGGAAGTAGAAGACAGCGTAATGGAGGCAGGCGGTTTATGTAATTGGTTTGCTAACTAAGGGGGTAATTCATAGAAATCAGCGCACAAGTGGCGCACGCGGCTGGCGCACACTGTGCGTGTGCGGCAGTCTGCGCCAGCCGCGTGCGCCAAAACCCATTTCAGCGCACAGCGTATTCATGGATTTCAACACCCATAACCAGCCGTGGCGCAGAGTGGCGCAGCGACCCTGCAGCAGTGCCAGTTACGCCCCAACCCCGTCCCGTGCGCCATGAACATTGCACAAATCCAGTACATGGCGCAAAGGCCAGTGGACCAGCATACAGCCCCCAACCACGAAAATGCATGTAAAACTCCCCGCGCACCCCTCAGAATACATGTAAATACATGTACCCCTCTCGCGCTTGCGAAAACATGTGTAAAACTCCCCGCGCACCCCTCAGAATACACGTGCCCCGCTCGCACCAGCGAAAATGCGTGTAAAACTCCCCGCGCACCCCTCAGAATACATGTACCCTGCTTGCGCCAGGTAAATTGCATGGAAAAAGTCCCCCCTGTGGTATGGGCTGCCTGTTGGGCATGGCCAGGGTGGATGGGCAGCCTGTGTGAATTTCGGGGGTGCGTGGGAAGTTTCACATGCGATAGGGCCTGTGCGAGCGGGGTACGTGTATTTGGGGTTACGCGGGGAGTTTCACACACGATAGGCCTTGTGCGAGCGGGGTACATGTATTTGGGGAGTATGTGGGGAGTCTCACATGCAATAGGCCCTGTGTGAGCGGGGTACGTGTATTTGGGGGTACATGGGGAGTCTCACACGCAATAGGCCCTGTGCGAGCGGGGTAAGTGTATTTGGGGGTTAGGCGGGGCGTCTCACACACGATAGGCCCTGTGCGAGCGGGGTATGTGTATTTGGAGGGTACGCGGGGAGGCTCACACGCGATAGGCCCTGTGCAAGCGGGGTATGTGTATTTGGGGGGTACGCAGGGAGTTTCACACACGATAGGCCCTGTGCGAGCGGGGTATGTGTATTTGGGGGTACGCAGGGAGTCTCACACGCGATAGGCCCTGTGCAAGCGGGGTACATGTATTTGGGGGATACGCGGGGAGTCTCACATGCGATAGGCCCTGTGCGAGCGGGGCACCTGTTTTGGGGGTATGTAGGGAGTTTCACATGCGATAGGGCCTGTGCGAGCGGGGTACATGTATTTGGGGGGTACGCAGGGAGTTTAACACACAATAGGCCCTGTGCGAGCGGGGTACGTGTATTTGGGGGGTACGCGGGGAGTCTCACACGCGATTTGGCATTGTGGGCCCTCCCGGGTGTGCGGTGTCCCCCCTCCCCCTGCCCATGCCCTGCAGGCAGCCCACACCATAGGGGACTACCCTACAACCCTCACCATGCCCTGCAGGCAGCCCACATGGCACCATGCACTTGTGAGCACACTTGTGAGCCCCGACTCATGTCCCCCACCCATCCACCAACCCCCAGTGATGGGCACCTGCCAGCAGGCCCCGACTCATGTCCCCCTGCACCCTCACCCACCCAGCAGTAACGGGCACCTGCCAGCAGGCCCCGACTCATGTCCCCCCACCCATTCACCCACCCACCATTGACCGGCACCTGCTAGCAGGCCCCGACTCATGTCCCCCTGCACCTCGACCCACCCAGCATTGACGGGCACCTGCCAGCAGGCCCCAACTCATGTCCCCCTATGCCCCCATCCCCCCAGCAGTGACGGGCACCTGCCAGCAGGCCCCAACTCTGATCTGTTTGACATTTTAACCGTACACTTGATGCACTTTAATGAGATTTGCTAACATTGGTGGTACCACTTTAGAATTGTATATATTTATCATTATTGACTTCTGAGTACAAAGTGCGTTATTGTGATTGTGTACATACCTTTGAATATTAATTATATAAAGACTGTGGTTTCAGTAATACAGTGTGTGGACATTCCTTTGTGGGGGTTCGGGGACTACACTGCACTTAAGAACCAGCCTGCATCACCTCCTGAGAAGCTAGGCCTTGATTGCTTGTCCATTGCTACCAAATAGATAATCTTGGCTGGGGTCCTCTGTGCCTCTCCTCTACCATATAGAGCGCCGAAGACAGACACCCCCTACCAGTCTTTACACTACTTCCACCCATCCAGCTACATTTTGCATAGGCAAATTAGTTGCTAACAGGGGTTCACCCACTGCAACCCATAAAGTTGCAGATAACCGTACATATAGTGCTTGCATCTCCTGAGGGGTATTCTTCCTTTCCTCTCCTTCCCCCAGAAGCTCACTGTCTCTAGAGCTCTGGTTCTCTCTAGTGTGGACTACTGAAACAGCCTCTTTCTAAACCTTCCTGTTACCACTCTCCTCCCTCTGCAACTGATCCAGAACAGGACTGCAAGACTTGTCTTTGGCCTCAAGCCCAGGGATCATATCTCTCCAGCCCTGAAATCTCTTCACTGGTTGCCAGTGGCTGCGTGGATTAAGTTCAAGACCCTCTGCTTTGTCCACAAGGCCTTCTGGGGCCTGGGTTCCCAAAACCTTCAACTCTCCCTTCGGAAATACCTTGATACCAAAGCTCTTCGCTCCTCCACCTCCAACTCCCTCAGGGTTAGTCGCTTCTCCAAGCAGCGAGTTGGTGGTAGATCTCTTTCTTCAGCTGGAGCCTTCCTCTGGAACAACCTTCCTGCCTCTCTTAACTTGCGGTGAACCATCTTCAGTTCCGGAAGCACCTCAAGACCCTCCTTTTTGCTTCTGCCTTCTCTCTGCCTCTCCCTTGCTGATCTCTGAGTGTATCTGCACTGGGCACTTGGCTACCCTCTGAATTCGGGCCCAGATACCTGCCCACCCAGCTGCATACTGTCGGGGGGAAATTCTGCCGGGGTCGGCCGGGCCGTCCGCAGACCTCCGGGCAGGGAGGCCCCAACTCCTCCCGTGTATATCTCGGATCGAGACAGAGTATGAGGCACACACAAGGAGCAAGGCAACTTCTGCTGTTTATTATGCAAACGGCAGGGATGGGTCAAGGAGCGTACGCGTCCGTCCTGACACACACACAATCGTGGGGCTCGCAGGCCCTTTTTACTGTAATGTGACGCGCTACTAGCGTCACTTCAGAAAGTTAACAAAAAACCTATCGCCACTCTTAATTGGTTGCTCGAGTGGTAGGGTTAGTATAGTACACATATAGAGAATGATATTAGTGGTCAAGGTGTAGTCAGGTGGTATATCTGGGTTGTCCCTATAATTAGATACATGAGAATTGTTACATGAGGACTCCTAATGATTGGTTTATATTACTGTCGTCAGTGATAAGAGCCCCATGTTCTGATTGGTGCGCCCGTGAGCTTCCCAGCCTGGGACCATCGCTGTTCCCAGCTCTCGGTGTACCTGCAATCTGCAACAATGTTTCACTATTGGTACATGCAGACAATGTGAAGACTTATTCATGAGCTGGACGGCCGACTACTCCCACTGTCGCAGATGTCCATTGATCCTTTCAAGTGTATCTGCCTGTGTCTTGTAACGAGGGATCCAGACGCCTCTTTCCTCCTGGGCTTGGCATCTCGTCAGGTTCAGCTTGGTCACGTGAGATGGGACCGTGCTTGAGGCAGAATTCTGCACAATTAATATTGTTTTTCCACTGTGTGCCTGGTTTAATTAGCAGGTGCAACTTTGATGTTGGTGCATGGCGTGCGAGGTTGCAACATCGTGCCCTTGATGGTCTTCTTTTGGAATGTGGGTTTGCAACATTATGACCTTGGCTGTCTGCTTTCGCCAGGCTCATTCTGCGGGATCAGCAACCTGATTTTTGCTTTGTTAATGTCCACGGGAACTCTTGCTTGCGGCCTACTTAGGCCTGGTGTATAAGTGATCCATTTCGGGCATGGGTGCTTTAGGTTATAGTGGCATATGTTTCCATGACCAGTATCGTGTTTCTATTATACCTCTCATGGTGGTAACGGGTTTCAAGAGAAGCGTGAGCAAGCGGCGTTATAGATGAGTTCATGATGCATCTTGCGTTTCTGCTTTCTGAAAGCCTATGTAAAAATAATAAAGATGCACGTCCGTGAGTATGCCTGTCGCCTATGTCAGAGCACTGAGTATGTTCTTCGTGTAGATTGGTGTGGAAATGTTAGGCGTGTATATTTGTACTGATGTGCTTCCCGTTGTCTAGGTCATCATGGCATCTCTAACGACGTGTGGTTTTTAGTCTAGCTGATCCGAGCCGCAGGTGTCGGCATGGCCAGTACGGGCTGCTGGGCAAACAGGTGGACACATCCGTATGTTCCTGTACCAGGGTACCTGGTCGTCTGGTAACTGGACAAACTCTTCTCGCGGCGGGTGTCTGGGCCGTGACCCTCTAGGCCAAGCGCGTGAGGTGAGGGACGGGAGCCTGGTCTTCCATTCTCCCACTTCAGTCCCCCCTCTGGTCGACTTGTCGACCACAAACATATCCTTCTCGTTATCTCCTCTTACCCTCCATATCTTAGTTATCCCTCCGAGATGTCCATAATGGTTTACATGATCTTCAAATGACCAATACATGTATTCACATGTTCCTCCAGGAGTACAGTATACCCATCTTCCTATGTAGCTCCTGGGGTTCCTTGGGTTCTCGATCTTCACTGATGGTGGGTCTAGATGGTTGGTGATGATTTGTGTGCGCAGCTTCTCCCTCTCTTGTATTATCACCCCTGTATGCTGGCCATCATCTGCTTGCATCAAGGGGTGCATTCCCACCATTTCCAGCAACTCGTCATTCGTGCGTGCCTTCCGGGCTTTCCAAAATCTAATTATGATCAAAATAGCTCCAGCCAAAATAATACACCCCACTATTATTTTCAGTCCATCTGACAGCCAAGATGGCATCCATGACCATAATAGTGAGAACCAGCTCTTATCCTTGTTTACACCGTTACTCTCGTCCATCATTTTAGAGTGCATCTGGGCCAATTGTGAAACTGCTTCTGTCAGTGTACCATTGTCAGCATCGTTGGCAGGTATGAACGTGCAGCAAGATTGTCCTATCTTTGCACAAACTCCTCCTTCCATTGCTGTGAGAAGGTCCAGTACATATCTGTTCTGTAGAGCTACCATCCTTACAGCTCGCAGCTCCTCTTTAATTGCGTTGAACCCATTTACTGTTGAATTGATGGTCATCATTAGTTCCCATCTGGTTATTTGGAGCCATTTTGCGTTTGCATAGGCCTGCAGTCCCGGATGTATTATTGAGGAGAAGAACATTGCTGCTCTGCTGAATAGTCTGTGTTCTGGCGGTATTGACGTTAGTTCCGTTTCCGACCTTCCCCACAGGTAATTTCCTGTCAGTGGCTCTCCTTGTCGTTTTCTCCTATGTAGGACAGTATCTTCGCTGTTGGTCTTGTTCTCTTGCTCCTCCTGGAGTGGTGCAGATCTCTTTCGCCTCTTATCCCCTTCATCCATTTTAGGAAATTTCGCCACATTGATATGCTTCTTAGGTACCACTAGTGATGGTACATTGACGTGTACCATTGTGCACACACCATTCCACAGGGGAGGCAGTGTATGATATGCCTTTTCTCCACAGGCCCAATAATGGTCCATTATTACTGCTGTTCCCGCACCCCCCTCAGGTAACTCCATCACACTTGCACAATTGGTGTTATAGCCTACGTCCACCTCTCCTTTATGCTGGTAGCATACTTTGGGCGCAGTCAATGGTAGTATGGTTATTGGGTCTTCATCTTCTTCTACCCACGTGAGCATTGGTACATACTTGATCCACGTCGTCCAACATCGATGATTGTGTGTCTCGATGGTTGAGATAGTTTCTTTTGTTACCATGTTGCTGCCAACCACTCCTATCTCCCAGCTGTTTCCCAAATACACCTTTCCTGTTATCGCCAGTAGCGGCCTCTCCCAGCATCCTTGTTTACCCGGAACTTCAGTGGCGTACCAATCACATGGTAGATACTGCAGTGTTACCTTCTTTGTTTCTCCTTTTGCAGGGCCACTTGTTATGTACCTGAATGCTTCAGCATGTAAACTGGTCTTGTGATAACTCAGATAGGTCTTGAGGAAGTTGTTTTCATATGGGTATGAGTCTCGTGTTTTCCATGTCATGTGCACTACTGTTCCTTGGAATCTTCCTTTCGTTTGGAACAGGGCCAAATATATTATGCACTGTGCTGTTTTTTCATCTATTTCTGTGGCAACAAATGTTCGTGAAGCGCTCATGGCGTATGGTATTAATGAGCAAACGTAACAGCTATCCTCAGTTGTCTGCTTACCAATGCGGGTCATGTGCTGGTACCATATGTTGTTTGTGACGTGTGCTGAATCTTGTACATAATTATCAATACCTTTATTATCTGAGTATGTGCTGCGTTTAACTCTATTTTGCTTGGGTGCAATGTTACTATTACCACCTGACGTAACACCTGTTGCAGCAGGGGACGGGGGTATGTTAGGTTTAGGTGCAGCAATAAAATCAATAGCATAGCTGTACTGCCATACAGAGGCAGCCAAGAACCCGGTGATCATAAAAATCCCTATTATTTTTATTACATATGCTAATTTCACCGGCATTTTGCTCTTACCCTGCTGCAGTCCTGGCAGCGTATTCTTGCGACGTTAAAGTTGCCCGCCTAAAAATTCTCAAAAGTGCTCGTTATTAAATGTTAGTTTTAAGCTCTCCCTATCAAGTAGTCATTCAGTGCCCAGGCGAAGAGCTGCTCCCACGCTACTCTAAGTGATGGGTCTCTTAAGACCGGTAAGTATGGGTGGAGGTGGGGCATGTGATATTCTATGGCCAGGAGGAAGGCTGTGTAGTAGACACATACCCTTCTCTTTTTTAAGTATGTTGGCCTCTTTATTTCGTATACGAACTGGTGTGACAATTCTTCTGGGTAGTTATCGTCTGGCAGCACCATCTACACCTGCACACTGAATTTGTTAATTAGCTTTCTTAACAATGCAATATTACGCGGTTCCTGTATGTGCGAGAGAAAAGGAGAACATTCACGTGTTTACATGTGTATTGGTGCAAACAATGTCCTTCAGTTTTGGATACAACTGTACTTATCAGTCAGTGGGGGGGGGGTTTGTGCTCAAATGGCGGAAGTATTTTTACTCTTTGAGCGAGTGATCATGGGGTGGGCAGTATGGGGATCACCCCCTTCTTCGTCAGTTATTGTCTCTGAGGGAACAATTGGGTCGTTGTCTGTGGTGGAACTTTCTTCCGCTGTAGGGGATGTGGTTGCTGTTCTTCCAATGGACCTGTCGTTGGCGCTGGGGCGGGTCTGCAGTTTGTAGATCTTTACGTCATGTAGGTGATTCCAGGCACGCTTATCCTTTAATTTTACAGCTCTTGTCGATACGTCCTCTACCAGATGGGGGCCAGTGAACCTCTTCTGGTTCCACTGTCTATTGAAATTGCGAAGTAACACGTGGTCACCTTTGGCAAGTTTGCACGAGTTCTCCTTTCCCAATTCCGTACTTTCGTCTTTTTCTTGATTGCTGGTAGACCCGCCCCGTGTGCGCTCGAGCTGTTGAGACACAAACACGACACTAGTAATCAAAGAAGACACATATTGATACATTTCATCACCTAACACATTCGCTGAACTTTCGTGGTCGGTGAATGCCCTTGATGTTGGTGTTAGGGGAAGGCGCATTTGGCGTCCAGTGACCACTTCGTGTGGGGTGAGGTGGTGGTCGGACCCTGGCCTGTTTCTAAGTTCAAACAATGCTAACGGAAGGCAATACAACCAACTTTTCTTTGTTGTTTGTTGTATTTTAGCAATTGCTTCCTTCAATAGGCCATTCAGGCGTTCACATACACCATTAGCCTGTGGGTGGTATGCACATGCAAATTTGTGTTTAATGTTCAGCAGGGATGTGATATGCTGGAACATTTCATTTGCGAAATGGGGGCCATTGTCTGATCTTAACACTTCGCACACTCCCCACCTGGGGAAAACCTCCCTTACTATGAATTTGGCTGCTCTAAACGCATCAGGGTGTGAACAGGGCCCCGCTTCAACCCATCTAGAAAATGGGCATACTACTACAATCATATACCTATTACCTTGACATATGTTGATCATATCAACATAGTCAATGTGAAGGTGCCGAAAAGGTCCTTCTGGCCGGGGTATGGTACCTCTTATCACTTTTAAAGTATGACCGGCCGTAAACTGTTGACATGTGAGGCAATTGCTGATAAAATTTGACACATGAGAGGTTAACTCGGGACAGAACCAATCTTCTCTAATTCGTGCTGCAATTATTTCCTTGCCTGTATGGGCAGGGTGATGTAATTGGCTCAGGGCGGTATTTAACAGTGCCAACGGTATTACAACTTTCCCAGTGCCACCCTGGCGCCATAGTGCGTCAGTTGGTGACATTGTGCATCCTCTTTTCACCCATACTTCTTTTTCGGCCATTGGTGCAGCCGCTTGTAGTTCCATAATCTGTGTGGCTGGGAGATGGGTGTACCCTTCTCTTATTAACATCTCCCTAGCTATTCCCCTCCCTCTCCCTCTCTGTGAGTCTGTGGGGTTCCATATCTCACCAAAATATGCAGCATATTTCGCATGTGCGTCTGCTGCTGCATTTCCTTTTGAGACGTAGTCTTCTCCATTGGTGTGTGCGGTGCATTTTACTAGGGCTAGTTCTTGGGGGTCGTTTATTACTTCAATTAGTTCAGCCAACAAGAGGGCATGTTGTACTGGAGTGCCATCAGCTCTCCTAAACCCTCTTCTTCTCCATTTTGATAGCCCTGAGTGGACAGTGGATGTAACATATGCACTGTCGGAATATATAGTTACTCTTTTATTAAAACTTTCCTTTAATGCCAATATTAGTGCAACCAGTTCCGCGGCTTGAGCAGAGTAATGCTGTGGTAATTGTACACACTTCATAGCCACACACACCGGCGCCTCCATCATTTTTACTACTGCTGCCCCAGTCCTTCTTATCCCATCCCCTTGATCAATAGTTGATGACCCATCAATAAACAAAAGCTCACCTCCCTCTAGTGCGTTTTCTTCAACTTTCCTAGTATATGAGTACATTTCAGTTACTTGGGTGCAGTCGTGGGCGTAATCGCCCTCTTCAATTACTTCTGCTAGGAACCTTGCAGGGTTAACCGTGCTACATCTAACAATTGCTAGTTCAGCTTTAGACAAAATAATCTCATAACCTGATGCCCTCTGTGTTGTTAGTGTGGACTTAGGTTTATTCAATATTGCAAATAATGCATGTTCCACAAATAGTGTAGTTGGACACCCCATAGTTATTGCTGATGCTTTTTCTACTGCAAAAGCAGCTGCAGCAAGACCTTGTTCACAAGAGAAGTGGCCTAACATTATAGGGTCTAAGTGACCGCTGTAAAATGCTACTGGTTTGTAGCCCATGCTAGTTTTTTGGGCCAACACTGCTTTCATCACTGCTGAGTCGCAATGTGAAAATATAAAGAAGCGCCGCTCATAGTCTGGGGATGCCAGTACTGGAGCAGTTGATATCGCGTCCTTTAATTCGTCAAATGCCTCCCTCATTTCCATAGTCCATCCCAACTTTTTCTCTCCTTTATTTGCTTCCTTCAAACCCTCAAGCAGGGGTCCTATGTATGAGCTATAATCAAATACCCATGCTCTACAGTAGTTGCACAGCCCCAGAAATTGCTGCAGTTCTCTCACAGTCTGTGGCACGGGAGTGCTTGAGATGGCCTGTGCTCTTTGTGGTGCAATCCTTCTTCCATGTTGGGATATCAGTTGGCCAATGTAAAGTACCTGTTCCTGACAGTATTGTAACTTTTCCATGTCTACCTTGTACCCCTTTTCAGCCAATATTGTTAACATTTTTAAGGAGTCCTCTCTACATTTGCTTTCGTTTGTACTGCAAATTATTATGTCATCCACATACTGTAACACTGTGCTTTCCACCTCAATGTTACCCAAATCCATCTGTATTACTCTATTGAAAATTGAGGGTGATTCACAATACCCCTGTGGTAATCTGGTATGTTTCCACTTTGTATTTCGGTAAGTGAAGCTTGTTAAATCTTGTGAGTCTGGGTGTAATGGTATTGAGAAAAAAGCATTTTTAAGGTCAATCACTGTAAATCGTGATGCTTCTGCTGGAATGCCACACAATATTGTGGCCGGGTTTGCTGTTACTGGATACTCTGCTTCTACTATGTTGTTCAAGGGTCTGAGGTCCTGTATGAAGCGCCAAGACCCCCCTTTAGCCTTGCGCACCGGGTACACAGCTGTGTTACATGGTGATTCTGAGGGGACCAATATGCCATTGTTTATAAGGGCCGTTATGGTTTCATATATGCCCTCATCTGCCTCTTTTGACAATGGGTACTGTTTCACTCTAGGTAGTATGGCACCTTTTTTCAATTTTATCCTTACACCCCCTATGCTTTTTATGCATCCCACGTCATAAGGGCTAATAGTCCATAATGATTTGGGCACCTTTGACATATCCTCCTTAAAAAATGGGACTGGGGTGCCTGCGGGTGCCTCAAGTGCCATTGCAATTTTCTGTGCTACTTGTTTGTGAGCCACTCTTAGCCATATTTCTACACTCATCATGAACACCATTTCATTTTCTTCCTTTTCTTCTGAGAACAGCTCTTCATCTGACACCTGTGTCAGCCTACACCCTTCTGCTAGTGCTATCACCGCCCTCCATGCTCTCCCTTCTTTATCTTGGGCGTGCACAGCAACATAATCAGCCGTTGCAATAATGCTTTCAATGTCCACTACAAACACCTTCCCTTCTAGTTCATTAACTGGTGTTTCTGGTCGGAATAGATAGGCTGCTGGTCTCCTCCATATTTTCCCTTCTATCCCTGGCATCCATGCAAATGCCATGTCTGTGCCATATTGGAATATCTTGCCATCCAGTGGCTCCGCCCTAATCGCTGTCTGTCCACAGTATGCTTGCAAAATCTGTCGTGCTGCGAGCATGTTAATCCCTGGAGTAGAGCAAATTATGCCATCCTCTGTAAAGGAGATCGTCATATTCAACCTGTTCATTATGTCTCTCCCCAGTATATTTACTGGCGAGGCACTATAATACAAAAGTGGGACTGACAGATCATAATCTCCAATAGATAAGGGAACGTTATCAGTAAATGGAACCAACCCTTTAGCCCCAGAAAATCCTTGGGTGTTCATGGCTTCGCCTGACATCTTAAATTTACCTTCCCTTATGCAAGACCGGGTTGCCCCGGTGTCAACAAGAAATGATAATTTTTTGTCACCTATCGTTACCTCTATGCGTGGCTCCTCCGCACTATTAGGTGTTACTGACAGGATGGGACACACCAAGGCCGTCTGTGGGCTGGCCTATTGGGGGTACAATGATTGGCCATTCCCTGTGTAAGGGTTGTGTCCCAACACCGACACCCCACCCAATTGTGTTCGTTCAGTTTGGGGTGGTGGTTGTATTAACGCCACTTGTGGTTGTTGCTGCGTCAGTTGCTGTGTTATTTGTTGTTGTGGCAGTGAATAGGTTTGTGGCTGTCGTGTTTGTTGTAGTTGGTCACTCCCTTGTTGTGACATCTGCTGTTGTTGCATGCCCTGCTGTTCTTGTGAGGTCCTAGGTTGTGCTTGTTCATTCCATGCTGGTGTTCCTGGCCTGACCCTACATGTACGTGACATGTGTCCTAATAGTCCGCAGCTCCAACACACGGGTGGTTCCCTGTTTTGCCATGGGAAACTCCCAGTGTTGTCCTGGTATACGGGTTGCCCTGTGGGGTAGTGATTTCTCAGTCCCCCAGCCTGTTGCTGGGTATTATATCCATATCCTCTCCCTCTCATAAACCCTCCTCTCCCTCTGTTATAACTATAATACCCAGTTCCTTGCATTGGGTACCCTCCTCCCATGTTCGGTGTGTGTGATTGCAGAGGCGGCACTTGCTGTATTACACCTTGTGGGGGCGCTATTTGAGCTGGATCTTGTGCAGCCACTACTTGCGTTGGGCTTTGGGCCATTGGTGTGGGCGTAGTTATTAGTGCCCCTTCCATTGTATATTTAGTAAGTTTTTTCTGTACTAATTTGGCCTCTTCTGTTTTCCTGTCCTCCTCCTTTTGTTTCATTTTCCCTTGCCATGTCCTGCAGTGATGTACTATAGTCAGTTGTATTTCTGGCCATGGTTTTGCTTCCATTCCCACTACTTTCTTTAGCTGTTTCTGAACTCCTTCTGGGAGCCCTTGTACTAGTATATGATAAAATATGGCTGGTGTTTTGTCCCATTGTTCTCTAGTTTCCATGCGCCACTTCTCTTGAATATCCTGGATATAATCAACAGGATCCTCATTTTCACCCATCTTACGGGAAGTAATGGCTCCTATGTCTGATGTGTCTGGGTACTGCACTCTCAGTGCCTGCCATAGCGCATGTCTGCAGTTTGCAAATGGTGCCCCATCATGTGATGTGTTTGTTATTGTTACCCCATGGAATCCCGCTCTTTTCCAAATGTCATCCGCTCTATCCCCTAATATTGATATTAACAGGCCCTTCACATCTCCTACTGCTAGTTTCTGTCCTGCGGTGTGTTTTTCCATTTCATATATCCACTTACCCGCACCTCCACTTAGTGATGGGAGCCTACATTTTATATTTTCCTTATCCGTATGTTTCCAAGGTACATACTGAGGTCTAACCCCTCCTCTCTCCAGCAGTGGCATTAAATTCTGTCTTGTGTCCCCCTTTACGCTCCATGATATTGAGTCTTCGCACCCCTCCTCTTCCCCCATTTCTTTTACTACTTCAAATTCTTCCTTACTACCTCTGCCCTTACCTCCCTCTTCTTCCTTTCCCCTTCTTTCATCATTTCCTGTGTTCAATATGGGTATGTTTATTTGTCTATCTTGCCTGCGACTAGGGAGGTCCCTAAGCCGACATGCATAAGGTGTAAGTTCGTTCATGAAGGGCGCGAGCTTTATTCTGTGCAGAGAGTGTGCGGTGGTTGAACATGTAGGTAGTGACGTGGGAGGGCGGCGTGATGGGGATGTGGGTGGCGTGGTTTCATTAGTTTGTGTTTCCTCTATTCTTTTCGTTTCCTCCTTACTTCTCTCCAGCTCCTCCCCTCTTCTACTTATCCAGGGCGAATCTATGTTTGTTCTAGTGAGGTATAGTTTATCTAAGCTTTCCCTTTCACTCTTTCTTCCATCCTTCTCCACTCCTTCTTCTTCCTCACTGCAAAAATCATTTATAAATGGCACCCCCCACTCTGCCTTTTTTCCTTTTATTGTTACTGTTTTCAAATCTATTAGGTCTCTTTCTCCCCTTTCGTTGTTACCAACTGTCCCCCCTAGTGCTGATGTCGTTGCTACCTCCCTACTTTTATATACATCTCCCCATCTTTCACTCTCCCTACCCCTTCCTTCTCTTCCTTCTTCACTTCTCTCCTCCATTTCCCTACTATTTTCCTCCCTTTTCCTTTTTAATTCCTCCATTACTTCGTTGCTCATCTGTTCCAATATCCTTTCATCCTCCCTCTTCCTTTCCCATTTCACCCTTTCTCTTTCTACTATACTCTCTATTACCTTCTCCTCTTCATATTTTTTAGCTGTCTCAGATATTATCCTCCTCCTCCATATTTCCATTTCTTTTTCCTTTTCTTCTTCTTCCTTCTTCTTCTCTCTCAGCACTACTCTTGATACCCTATCTGCTGCTGCTTTTACCCTTTCAACTTCTCTCTTTTGCTCCTCACTTCGTTCCCTTAATCTTTCCAATTCGTCCTTTCCTTCTTTCCTTTTCCTCACTCTCTCTTTTTCCTCCCCCTCAAGTTGTTTGATCAGTTCATTCTGCTCATCCCTTAGTTTTGCTAATCTTTCCTCCAAAATCTCTTCCTTCTGCCGTAGTAGCTCCTCTCCCCTCATTTCACTCCCTCTGGCACTATCCTCGTTTGTTCTCCTTACCGCCTCCCTTTCTTCTCCAGTTAGTGAGCCTCGTAATTTCAACAATATCTGTGCAGCTACCCACTCATCGTTTCCTATCTCTACAGTCTGCTCTTCTCTAATCCTCCCTTCCCCCATTGGTATCTTCCCATGAGCCACATATGGTGGAGGGCTATATGCCGGGTTTGAATATCCTTCAGCCGCCCTTAACTGTGCTTCTATTTCTCCTAATTCTCTTAAAGGGTACAACCCTCCTCCCTCCGTTTTCACTCCCGGTGTTATGGGTATCTCATTGCTCGGTTCCTTTTTTATGTCGTCTGATTTATCGACCTTTTCTCCTCCCTGTCTTTCGTTCCCCGTATTTCTTGTGCTTTCGCACTCCTTTTCCCCACCCGTTCCTTCTTTCTTAATCTCCTTTTCTTCCGGTGTTTCCCCCATAGTGAACATCCCATTTGGTCCTGGTCGAGACCCCTGGAACATCCTCCATAAGTTAAACACCTCCACATGGTTTGCCAACTTCTTCCCCTTGTATGTATTGTGTAGATGGTTCAGTAGTGAATGTTGGGCATATGGATCGAAACTACCATTAGGCGGCCATGGTGTTAACATTTTGTTGTCTGTCCCCTGGGTCCACTCTATGCTGTACTTAATTAACTTCTCCCTGTATGGTGGCAGTGTGATGCATATGTGCTGTAGTGGGGTAGTGAGGGTGTTCCCCCACCCTCCCGACCCTCTCCCGTATGACATGGTTGCACTCCCCTTGTTACCCTCCCCCTTACTAGCAGTTTACACTATACAACCTTGTATTGCATACCTCGCCCCGCAAGTGTGGGGACTTACGACAATCCTTTGACAAGTTATGCAATAATAATAAATATGATGTTATATTATATTCCTTCCCCTACGGCCCCCTGCGGCCGAAGCGCACGCAGCCCCCTGCGGCTGCGTACCCCTTACGACG
Organism: Ambystoma mexicanum; assembly: GCF_040938575.1. NCBI lineage: Eukaryota > Metazoa > Chordata > Amphibia > Caudata > Ambystomatidae > Ambystoma > Ambystoma mexicanum. The sequence goes on from NC_090929.1 coordinate 118,863,109, forward strand.
ATCTTATACAGTCGTCCTGTTTCTCCGTTCTCCTCCCCCTCTTACACTTGCCGTGGCCGGCGTTCTCCGTGCGCAGCCACGCCCCTTTCCCCTTCTTCTTTCGATCCACTGGTTTATAGTTTATCTCCGTATCAGCTCCTTTATCATGCTTCTCTTCCCCACCACTCTCAAACCCAAGGTTCCTTGTGCTCGCGATATCCTATTAAATCCCTACTGGTGACGTCACCGATTTCTTCGAGCTACTGGTACATTCTTATTATGTTCTTTAAGTTCAAATACACTTGTGATCTACCCCGCTAACCCTACAGCTGTCTTCTTGTCTCTCCTGGAACAAGGTAATCTCACCAATACTATAACCAATACTATAACCGGACTGCGCACGCTGCGTCGCCTCGCGTGTGATACGCCCCTCAACAGGAGGGCTTAACCAGCCAATTATCTTCCGTTTCGAGCAACTATGTAACTAGCCACCACCCACAGGGAAACGTCATCTACCTATCGAGTTTCTTGCTCGAACAATAGGGAACCTCATCTATTCATTGATCAATAAATGTCAAATCATAGGAAACCACACACACCCACACACGTAGTCGCGATTTAGGCCAATCAGTGTCCTACGAGCAGCTGCACGTGATGTTTTCGTGCCCTGCCCCCCTCTTTCGCGTAACGTTAGCCGCCTGCTCTCGCACTCGTTTCGCTACCATTCATTCCATTAGTAACACCCAGTTAAACCTTCGCCGCTTTACAATACCTCCCTCCTCCCTTATTTACTTCCTCCCCCTCCCAATTTCGCATTGCTTGTTGTGCGTGTCATGCTCACCAAGTTCTCTCGATGCAGGGCCGCTCGACTGCGTGCACCCCTCCAAGCGGCTCGCCACCTCCCCTCGTCTGGACCACGTCTGGACACTCGCCGACCGCGGGCGGGATACTTCTCAACCGGCTCCCGAGGGCCAATATCCGGATTGCGCTGTCCGGTCCTCTCGCAGTTCCGCGATGGTCCTGTAGTCCTCAGAAGGGGGCAACGGCAGAGGGGGCCGCGCCGCCGGGCCTCCTCGCAATGGGAGTGCCTGGAAAAATTAAAAATAAAAGTCGATCTTAAACAGATCTCAGCAGTGCCTCCAACTTGTCGGGGGGAAATTCTGCCGGGGTCGGCCGGGCCGTCCGCAGACCTCCGGGCAGGGAGGCCCCAACTCCTCCCGTGTATATCTCGGATCGAGACAGAGTATGAGGCACACACAAGGAGCAAGGCAACTTCTGCTGTTTATTATGCAAACGGCAGGGATGGGTCAAGGAGCGTACGCGTCCGTCCTGACACACACACAATCGTGGGGCTCGCAGGCCCTTTTTACTGTAATGTGACGCGCTACTAGCGTCACTTCAGAAAGTTAACAAAAAACCTATCGCCACTCTTAATTGGTTGCTCGAGTGGTAGGGTTAGTATAGTACACATATAGAGAATGATATTAGTGGTCAAGGTGTAGTCAGGTGGTATATCTGGGTTGTCCCTATAATTAGATACATGAGAATTGTTACATGAGGACTCCTAATGATTGGTTTATATTACTGTCGTCAGTGATAAGAGCCCCATGTTCTGATTGGTGCGCCCGTGAGCTTCCCAGCCTGGGACCATCGCTGTTCCCAGCTCTCGGTGTACCTGCAATCTGCAACAATGTTTCACTATTGGTACATGCAGACAATGTGAAGACTTATTCATGAGCTGGACGGCCGACTACTCCCACTGTCGCAGATGTCCATTGATCCTTTCAAGTGTATCTGCCTGTGTCTTGTAACGAGGGATCCAGACGCCTCTTTCCTCCTGGGCTTGGCATCTCGTCAGGTTCAGCTTGGTCACGTGAGATGGGACCGTGCTTGAGGCAGAATTCTGCACAATTAATATTGTTTTTCCACTGTGTGCCTGGTTTAATTAGCAGGTGCAACTTTGATGTTGGTGCATGGCGTGCGAGGTTGCAACATCGTGCCCTTGATGGTCTTCTTTTGGAATGTGGGTTTGCAACATTATGACCTTGGCTGTCTGCTTTCGCCAGGCTCATTCTGCGGGATCAGCAACCTGATTTTTGCTTTGTTAATGTCCACGGGAACTCTTGCTTGCGGCCTACTTAGGCCTGGTGTATAAGTGATCCATTTCGGGCATGGGTGCTTTAGGTTATAGTGGCATATGTTTCCATGACCAGTATCGTGTTTCTATTATACCTCTCATGGTGGTAACGGGTTTCAAGAGAAGCGTGAGCAAGCGGCGTTATAGATGAGTTCATGATGCATCTTGCGTTTCTGCTTTCTGAAAGCCTATGTAAAAATAATAAAGATGCACGTCCGTGAGTATGCCTGTCGCCTATGTCAGAGCACTGAGTATGTTCTTCGTGTAGATTGGTGTGGAAATGTTAGGCGTGTATATTTGTACTGATGTGCTTCCCGTTGTCTAGGTCGTCATGGCATCTCTAACGACGTGTGGTTTTTAGTCTAGCTGATCCGAGCCGCAGGTGTCGGCATGGCCAGTACGGGCTGCTGGGCAAACAGGTGGACACATCCGTATGTTCCTGTACCAGGGTACCTGGTCGTCTGGTAACTGGACAAACTCTTCTCGCGGCGGGTGTCTGGGCCGTGACCCTCTAGGCCAAGCGCGAGAGGTGAGGGACGGGAGCCTGGTCTTCCATTCTCCCACTTCAATACCCACACTGCCTCCTGGCAACCCTTTGCACTTGGGTCTATATCTGCAACCCTACAGTCCCCTTACCCACACCTATTAGACACCTGTCGTCTGCGCTTCATTCTTGCACTTGCCTCCTGCTGGCCGCAGTACCTGTTGTTGTTTTGTTCACGTGTTCAGCACTTCCCACTCCTCCCCTGCCCCTTGCACTTTCCCTCTTCCCTCTCATCGGTCCTAGTAAGATCTTTGTTTTGTCCTCCCTTGTACCCCTCCCTTTCCTTGTCGCGCCTGAAACACTTGTGTATGAGCGATATAAATAAAATATCATATCAATATCATGACACTTTATCAATCAGTTGCAGTTCACAAACATGCTAAATGCTTTAAATAACATTTATTTGTGCTTGCAAATACCTTTGTGAATTGGGCCTATGGAATGTTATTCAGAAGTGAACCCCTACCTCTCAAGTGCTAGGATAAAGAATGTAAGTAGCAAAATTTGAGTGCGTTTACCCTGAAATTGTATATTTCTGCATCCGTGACTTCATGGATGAGGCTCTTGAAATGTTACAGGTGCATCAGTCAAACATTGTCTTATTAGTATTTTCGACACGTGCTTAGAAATCCATTTTTACCTCTTGCGTCTGCTCCCCAGGAAAGGAGGTTGATAAGACGACAGCCATTTTAAGGTGAACTCAGAAGATCTCAAGTCCCAATAAACATTGCCAGCATTCTTCATCTCTTGTTTGAGAGTAAAGTAACCACATTAGGCAGGTGGACCACAACACACAGTGGCATACCGTTCGTCAGCATGAGAGCCATTGAGTTAGTCGAACATTTTAAGCATGATGGCAAAGTGCTAGAATCAGAAATAGCAAATATCTTGACCAACATGTTTGGTAGTAAACAAAATACTGGCCCTACCATTTGGTTTGTTTCTCTGAGGTGGGCAAAGTTTAATTCCAATGTCTCTGCTTTGCTCACAAAGACAGAGAACATTTCAAAACAAAGGGTGAAAGGCGTTTCTTGGATACAGTGAAGGTTTCACGTGATGCCCATCATCACTTTTAGCTATGTTGAATTTCATCAACAAGTTTTTTCAGGGATGGAGTATCATTTAAGAGGTACATCAAACATTTATATGTTGTTGATATTGATATTGATATTTTATTTGTATCGCGCTCGTGCACACATGTTTCAGGGCGCGACCAGGCAAGGGAGGGGAGCCGTTTGGAACAAAAACAACGATCTTACTAGGCCCATTGACATTTAGAACGTGCAAGTGCAAGGGAGAGGGAAAGAGAAAAAGTGCATGGAAGGGGGAAAGTGGAAAGTGTGGAGCAGAGGACACAAGATAAATAATAATAAATGAAAATAAATAAATACAAATAAATGGGTAATAGAGGCAATATTATAACACAATTATAGTCCTTAACAGTAGGATCCTTTTTCACATATAAACTTCATAAAACAGACCTAATACAACACTCAGGTCTCATTGAGTTTTTTCAGTCCATGTCAGATTGCAGATGCAGAGCGACCAGAGCAGCAGACCCGACAGCGTTTAACACACGTCAGGACCCAGGGAAAGCAACACAATAGCCGATAACCCAGCCGATTTCACAGCGTCTCCAGCGTTGTTTCTCCCACGACGAGCAACGTGTGGTGAAGAACAGCAACAGCTGGAATACTGCCTACTGTGCATCAGGATTGGTACCAAAAGACAGAGCCACACAATTTGTTGCATGGCGGAGTAAGAACACACACCATTGGGAGAAAAGTTTTTTTCCCGCAAGGGAGTCAACCCCCCTGTTGAAATTAACGTCCTGAAGAGGGTGACCTAAAAAACTATGGTTATGAAACCGGTCGACCCTGTTCTAGCATGAGCTGGTCTCATGTTTTTATAAGATCTATGTAATAAGCAATCTGACATGGACTGAAACAACTCACTGAGACCTGAGTGTTGTATTAGGTCTGTTTTATGAAGTTTATATGTGAAAAAGGATCCTACTGTTAAGGACCCTTATGAGTGTGTCACATCAGTACAAGGTGTTAGATCTTTCTAGTAGCTAGCACTACGTTGGTCAATAAAATAAAATAGAATACAACGCTGTGCAGAGAAAGCTCTAGAAAAATCTAGAACTGGGCATTGTCTAATGTAAAATGCCCCTTTTTACCCACTTGTTTACTTAATACACTGAGTCTGATTTTTAAACTTTTGTATCTGGAAGTTAGTTACCATCCTTCTACTTTCCGTTACAAGTGTTGCTATATCCTATGTTAGGGATGGCCCTCTAATAAGTGCTGTTAAGAGTATATGATGTACTGAGTATACATATATAATATGTTTAGCAGAATCACTTCTCCATAGACCGTGATAGAGTGTTAATATAATAGAGGCAATAAACAGAGGTAGTGCAGCCAGCAAGTGGCAAGTGTTGTGTTTATGTCAGCAGACTGTGTGAGTCTGATAAGTGCAGACAAAAAAAGGGGGCGTGGGGTCTGTGTGGGTACAGATACAGTCCCCAGTGCAAGGGGTGGCCCGGAGGCAGTGCAGGAGTGTGGCATGGTGAGCAGGTACCTGGGCCCAGGGGACAGAGGGTGGCTGGGTGCACAATGCCAAGAGAGCAGATCAGCAGGGGGGAGGGGGAGCGAAGGCAGAAACAAAGAGGAAGGTTCTGAGGTGCCTCCGGAACCGGAGATGGTTCTCCTCAAGTTTCAGAGAGGCAGGGAGGCTGTTCCAGAGGGAGGTCCCAGCCGAAGATAGGGATCTACCCCAGCTCGTTTCTTTGAAAAACGACTGACCCTGAGGAAGTTAGAGGCAGAGGAGTGAAGAGCTCGAGAGGGGAGATATTTGTGGAGGGATAGCTGAAGGTATTATGTCGAATATCCATAGGAAACAGTATTTGAATCTATTGGAAAGGAAATGACATGTACTTTCTACACTGTAGAAGAGAACTGAGCCTTTATAGCACAGTGCTATGTTTTCAAACACACACCTTTGCTCTATGTTACTGATGATAAAGACTGAAAGAAAGGTGAATATTACACAACGCTTTGCTTTTGGTTTTCCAAGCCTGTGTGTTCATAATTTATGGGGAATACCATTATATCAAGTGTTTACCACAATGTCACTGGTAAGTCTCTGACAAATTCCTGCAATATCCAACATCAATGATAATAATCCAGCTATTGCTTCATTGTAGAATGTCAACTTAGAGGTTCAGTTTGTAGTGGCTAGTGCAGCTGCTACTGCATGTTATGTTAAATAGCTAGTGGTTTAATATCTTCAAGGTTGTGTCTGGGTAGTGGGATATTGTACCATGACCAGTGGTGTCCTGACCATGGTTGGCGTAGGAAGAGGAAATGGTGACGAGTAGAAGATGCGCAAAGTGGCAAAAGGAAAGGAGAACATTAAAGGATGGGGAAGTAGAAGACAGCGTAGTGGAGGCAGGCGGTTTATGTAATTGGTTTGCTAACTAAGGGGGTAATTCATAGAAATCAGCGCACAAGTGGCGCACGCGGCTGGCGCACACTGTGCGTGTGCGGCAGTCTGCGCCAGCCGCGTGCGCCAAAACCCATTTCAGCGCACAGCGTATTCATGGATTTCAACACCCATAACCAGCCGTGGCGCAGAGTGGCGCAGCGACCCTGCAGCAGTGCCAGTTACGACCCCAACCCCGCCCCGTGCGCCATGAACATTGCACAAATCCAGTACATGGCGCAAAGGCCAGTGGACCAGCATACAGCCCCCATCCACGAAAATGCATGTAAAACTCCCCGCGCACCCCTCAGAATACATGTAAATACATGTACCCCTCTCGCGCTTGCGAAAACGTGTGTAAAACTCCCCTTGCACCCCTCAGAATACACGTGCCCCGCTCGCACCAGCGAAAATGCGTGTAAAACTCCCCGCGCACCCCTCAGAATACATGTACCCTGCTTGCGCCAGGTAAATTGCATGGAAAAAGTCCCCCCTGTGGTATGGGCTGCCTGTGGGGCATGGCCAGGGTGGATGGGCAGCCTGTGTGAATTTCGGGGGTGCGCGGGAAGTTTCACATGCGATAGGGCCTGTGCGAGCGGGGTACGTGTATTTGGGGTTACGCAGGGAGTTTCACACACGATAGGCCTTGTGCGAGCGGGGTACATGTATTTGGGGAGTATGTGGGGAGTCTCACATGCAATAGGCCCTGTGTGAGCGGGGTACGTGTATTTGGGGGTACATGGGGAGTCTCACACGCAATAGGCCCTGTGCGAGCGGGGTAAGTGTATTTGGGGGTTAGGCGGGGCGTCTCACACACGATAGGCCCTGTGCGAGCGGGGGGTACATGTATTTGGGGGGTACGCAGGGAGTTTAACACACAATAGGCCCTGTGCGAGCGGGGTACGTGTATTTGGGGGGTACGCGGGGAGTCTCACATGCGATTTGGCATTGTGGGCCCTCCCAGGTGTGCGGTGTCCCCCCTCCCCCTGCCCATGCCCTGCAGGCAGCCCACACCATAGGGGACTACCCTACAACCCTCACCATGCCCTGCAGGCAGCCCACATGGCACCATGCACTTGTGAGCACACTTGTGAGCCCCGACTCATGTCCCCCACCCATCCACCCACCCCCAGTGATGGGCACCTGCCAGCAGGCCCCGACTCATGTCCCCCTGCACCCTCACCCACCCAGCAGTAACGGGCACCTGCCAGCAGGCCCCGACTCATGTCCCCCCACCCATTCACCCACCCACCATTGACGGGCACCTGCTAGCAGGCCCCGACTCATGTCCCCCTGCACCTCGACCCACCCAGCATTGACGGGCACCTGCCAGCAGGCCCCAACTCATGTCCCCCTGCACCCTCACCCACCCAGCAGTGACGGGCACCTGTCAGCAGGCCCCGACTCATGTCCCCCTATACCCCCATCCCCCCAGCAGTGACGGGCACCTGCCAGCAGGCCCCAACTCATGTCCCCCTGCACTCCCACCCACCCAGCAGTGACGGACACCTGCCAGCAGGCCCTTACTCATGCCCCCCCAACACGTCATCACGATCCACACTTATGGCCCTTATGGCCACCCAAATCCCACCCTAGTCCAAACACCCAACCAAGTATTCCATCCACTCCACATTGAAATCCCCATGTCATGATAGATCCCAAATGATAAGTATGCACATCAATACATGTCCATCAGACTCACACAACGGTGCAATTGAATGAGAAAACCCACATCGTGACATGCATGACACCAATGAGAGATGACCACATAAATGAAGTATGAAATCAAAATGTATTAAATACAAAATCAAGGGAATGAAAGAAAATCACACAAGGAAAGAAATAATAAACAAAAGGCTGGATGTCCAAAATGAATGAAAAATATATGAAAGCAGAATCCAAATAAATCCAAATGAAAATGGCTCCAAAGAGTTCCTCCATCAAATCAAATCCAAAGGTAAACAAAAAAGAAAACCATTGCTCCATGGGTAAAAATAAAATCAATGAAGTCATATCCAGTCCAGAACTATATACAATGTAAAAATCCAGGGTCCATAAGCCCAACAATCCAAAGGAAACCTACAAAAAACCCTACCTAACAAATAACTATATACAAAAAGGTGGGGCATAGTCCATGCGCCCCAAATGAAAGAAAAATAGAATGGAAACCTAACACTAATACACAGTAATCACTTTTGGTTCTGAGGCTGGGTGGAACCTTGACGCGAAGATTTGGCAGAAGCTAGAGGGCTTATTTTGGCGTCGTGTGCTGAAACTTCCATCTTACATTTCAATGATCCAACTAAATTACGAGCTGTCACTAATCCCCTTGTACACACATGTCATGTGGAAGTCACTAATGACCTTGCGTAAAATGAACCTGACCCCAAGGGCCCCTGCGTACAATCTTTTCGAAGTAAGCCCTGACCAAACACAATCTGGTCTTCTACAAGAATGGAGACAATTGTTGGCCGAACTACTGACTCGAGCAGGCATCTCGCAAGAAGATCTGATTCTACGTCCTCAATGGGCCAAAAAGAAATTTGAGCAATGGAGTTGGATCGAGAATTATGATCAACGTGCGTTAATGCCAACAACGCTGAAATCTGATCTAGTAGTTCATAAATTAAATGTTCCTAGTCGATACTTGACCAAATGTCCATCTAGACATCACCGTACTCAGTTCTTGCGACTTCGGTTGAACGCCCTTCCGACTAAAGCAATGCAAGCATGTCGTCACATGAGAGAAATGACCGACAACCTCTGTCGATTCTGCAAGCTTGAGATCGAAACTACAGAACATCTACTGTCGGGGTGTACGGCGTTGGTTGAACGGAGGATACAACATTTAAGTGGTTTTACCCCCGAGACCTCAAACAACCACCATTGGTGGCAATATGCAGCATCTGGACATAACGTCAAATTGACATATGGGGTAGTGAACTTTCTAGATTCCTTGAAACTAAAGGATTACCTTAAGTTTAGTCTTAACTACTAGGAAGAGTGACTGACTGGTATAGTGTCTTTCCTACTCCAACAGATGAAATGTAATAAAAGCACGGAGACCTGTCTGTTTACACACAGGTTTATCGAGCTGAAATTATATAAAAAAAAAAAAAAATTAACTATATACAATGGCGGCAGGCAAGTCCTACGGCTCACTTGTTGATTTCCCGGGCCAGGGCATCATCAAACTCCTGTTCAACGTCCTGGAGACGGGCCTGTTCCCTGGCCCGAGGTCTTGCAGGGATAATGCCATGTCTACCTCCAACTCCCTGCAAATTTCCTCAAGGCACTCAGCCCACCTCATCACCCTGCGCATGGAGTTCTCCACCCTGACCATAGTGATCCGTGCCTCTTCCGCCCGCCGCCGCTCCGCATCTATTTGTTGGCCCAACTGCTGCCACAGGGAAGACACTCCCAATCCAGGGTCCTCCTGCCCTCTGGCCGATGCCTGCCCTTCTAATGTTGATGGCCCATAGCCATCATCGTGCCCACCTTGAGCCTGCTCCTGTGGTGCATGTGCCCTGCCTGTTGATGCCTGCATGGCCTCCTCCTGCTGGGGTCCAGTTGTTGGGGTGGCCAACCCTGCTGGACCTCTGACTCCCGACCGTGGCAGGGATGTGTCATCCACCAGCCTGGCCGCTGGGTCAGAGGCAGCTCCACAGGGTGGCCAGATGATACATGGCCAGGAAGATGGCATGGAGGACGACTGGCGCATAGGGGGTTCAGTTGAGGAGGGGGTCACTAGAAGGTCCAGCACATGGAGGAACCCAGCACCGGTGATCACTCCTAGCTGGTCGATGCGGTCAATGAGGCATCTGAAATAACATGCAGCGTCCTCACGAGAACCCTGCACGTTATCCCGGATGCCAAGTTGACGCAACGCCAGCCCAGCCAGGACAGGCTCATCACCATGCTGGATTGCCACGTCTGCAGGGAGAGGAAGGCCAGTTGTTGTTAGCGGATCCCCTCCCTGAAAACGGGTCTGGATGAAGGCATCCCTGATGGTGCGGGATGATGCAGTCACAGGATCGGGGACAGGATTACACACAGGCACCTCCGTGACCGCCTGTGCTGCCTCCTGTCCCAGCCCCTGGACTGCACCACTAGCACCAGTGGAATCCCCTCTCCAGACCCTGGTTGTGGCCCTTCCACGGCCTCCTCCTCAACCAAACCCCCCACCGACCTGGATGACTCCGTGCCATCTTCCTCCATAGGCCCCTGTGGGGTCTCAGCTGCCCCTTCCGCTGCTGAGGAGTCCACCTCTGACCTCTGCCTCTTGGACCTACCCTCGGCAGCTGCGGCCACAGACGTGGCACCAGACTCCTCACTCCCTGACAAGATGACAACATGGGAGGGGAGGTGGGCCTTGCGCCTCCGGCTGGTGGTGGGATCCCTGCCGCTGTGCTCCACAGCACCGTCTCCGCCCTCTTCATCAGTTGACGCTGCAGACAGGGAGAGACAGAACACAGGCATCAGGGCACTGTACAATGGTCTGATACACACATGACAGGTGCACATAAGTGGCAGTGTCAAACTTCACACATGGCATCACACTCCCCAACACACACATCATTTGAACCCGCACACATGAGCAAATTCACAGGAATGTTGCAGCAGGCAGCACCATCCATACACATACAACAGCATAAGTACCCGATGGTTAGCCTGACCTCACATGCAACAGGGGGAGTGCCAAACACATGCACACATGCCACCAGACATACAAGCATCTGCACAACTCCACCACCTGTTGCAGTGATATTATCGGCATCCATGTCACATCTGCCAAACAGCCTCCTACATGTCGGTGTCACATGCATCCATGGTGCATCACAGTGGCACACATGTCAAATACACACACATGCACATGTACATTGTGCACATACATGAAGATAGAACCAGCATCCATGTGTCACACCACAACCATGCCACAGTACATACACAGAACTCTAAACATGTGTGCACCCACACATGCATTTGGGCACCATGCATTTGAACACATACACCATTGATGTGCCTCATACATGACTGGACTCACATGCATCAGGCTCATGTCCCTATACATACACATCCATACATGGACCTTTCAAGACATATGTCCAACCTGCACACTCCTGGCACACCTCAACATGCACAGCGTCCAATCACTACGCATGTACACTTACCGCACGACTCTGGACGGGTCTGCCTCTCAAGGACCTGGAGGTGGAGCGCTGGGAATACATTCCAGGACCCTCATCTGGTTGTCAGTAAGGCGGACCCGGCACCCCTCAGCATCGGCTGCCTTCAAGAGGCGCCGGGCCTTGCTGATGGTCGTGGACCTGAAGTCCTCCCAGCGCTTCTGGACGTGTTGCATGTTGCAGGCTGCCACCGCCTCCACGTTGATGGCAGCCACGATGTCCTTCCAGATCCTCTTCCCTCCTTCATTGTCAGCGTGTGAACTTCCAAAGAGGGCATCATAATGCCCCAGGACTTGCTCCACCAGAATGCCAACTTCATTGGCACTGAAGCTGGCAGCCCCCTGCCTCTCTGCTGGGGGGTTGCCACTGGTGCCAGATGGTGGTGTTTTGGAGATGGGAACCCCTGAGGCAGGTGTGGGTGGGCAACTGGGTGCTGGGGCTGGGCTGTGGAGCGATGGAATACCAGTCGGGAGTCTTCTGTTCCAGCAGGGGTGGTCACAGCAACTGAACCCCTGCAGATGGCTGACGTGCAGGCACCCAATACCAAGCATGTGGCCAGCAGGCAGGCAGGCAGCAGCAGATGGCAGGTGGGAGCATGCTCGTGGCTCTGGGGGGCAGGAAAATGGCATTCTGGGCAGGAGCGTGGTCTTCCGTGTGTTGTCGCTTGGCCAGCTTGATACGGAGTGATTTGGCACGTGAAAAAACTGCACATCAGCATGTAATTCGAGAAAAGGCGCTAAGCGCATAAGCGCGTATGTTACGTGATACGCACAGGCATTTCCCTCAGCACCGGTGCATCCGCACATGCAAAGAAATCACGTCCGCGTGTGAATACGTGTAATCCTAGGAAAGGGCCTAAGCACGTAAGAGAAGTGAAATGCACGGGCGTTTCCCTCAGCACGGGTTAAAGGTGAGCGGGGACAGCGGTTCGCTGTACGTGCCTTTCATGTAGACCAACGTGTGTGTTGCTACTTCGTGTTGTTTCGCGTGCCATCCCAACTCAGATCAAGGATGTATCTCTTCTTTTGGCGGGGGTATTGGCTATGCGTGTTTTTCATTATCGCGCTAGTCTGACAGTGAGTCGCGCATGCTATTTTTCTCACTGCGGGTGCCCCTGTGTATCGCGTACCCGTTTTCGAGGTCATAGTAGCCTGCGTGTCCCACGTTTATGTGTATTTCGTGTCCTTGGGTGCCACCGCGTACTGCGGGAGGATAATTCCACACGAATGGGCTACCGGGGTTGCGTGCACGGTTTTACTACAGGTTTGGGGTGTCTGAGCCTTGCGTGACTTGTCACTTTATCACTGGGGCAACATACAGCCTTGCAGGTGCAGGGGTGCTGTTAACATCTTGTATCCCACCCCCTTCACCCCAATTGCCCAGGACAATTGTCGTGTACACCTCCCATTGGCACTACTACATCTGTGCCATGGCTGGGAGACCACGATAGGTGAGGGGCGCCTCAGCTGGGCGTACTCCACGTGGCGGGCGTGGTCAGGGGCATGGCCGGGGTGACCAGGGAGTAGGGGGACTCAAGGGTGTCCAGGGTGGCTGCAGAGGGGGAAGAGGCAGGGGTGCGCCACTTCGGCACAATGTTGTGCCATGTGTTGGTGCAGTCATGCCACCACCCCCTGTGGCTCCGGGAGATGCAGTTCTTGCATCTGGCACTGGCACCCACGTGACCCAGCAGTCCGTTTCATCGAATGCCACGGGCCCAAGGGGAGTGGTAGCTGCAGGTGCAGCTGTGGACACCACCACCCAGGCTCAGGGTCTGCCAGCGCAGTCTGTGTTGGTACCTGAAGAGTCCCTGGAAGATTTCCAGAAGGTCAGGAGGCAGACGGTAGGTGCACGCAGGGCTGCCCTGAGCGAAGCACGTGTCCCAGTAATGTCATCTGGTGCCCCGACCAGCTGGGTGTTGGCAAGTGCATGGGCAGATGCAGCCGACACCACCCCGGTTGTGAGTCTACCATCCAGGACAGGCCCGGTCAATGACCCTGGCACAGCGGATGTTGCTGCACAGGGTCCATTCCAGGGCACCCAGCAGCCACTGACGCAAGTCAGTGCTTCTGTCCTCGTTCCACCTGCCACTCCCTCGGTTCAACCCACCAGCGCCACAGCCCATACTGATCAGGGCGGCATTTGTCAGCCAGAGTCAGGACCACTGTCCAAGAGGAGAAAGGTTGCATCTGCAGTAGAGACTGGGACCCCAGACACAGCTCCGGCCTCCGGCACGTCGTGGAAGAAGCCTTTCTGCATGCAGGAACTGGATTCCTTGTGGACTACGTGCGGGACCACAACCGTGATATGCTATTGGGGCCGAATTGTCAAACTACGGCTGCCCATCGTATGTCCCACTGGAAGCAAGTTGCGGATCATGTGAGTGCATTCGGCCATGAGGTGCGCACAGCTCAAGAGTGCAAAAAGCGTTGGGATGACCTCAAACGCAGTACTAAGGCGAAGCATGCCTCTAATTACAACATGACTCTGGTGACTGGCAGTGGGCCACCACCTGAGGAGGAAGACCTCACTTCGCATGAGTCAGTCGCTGCAGAGTTCATACCAGCAGGAATGGTCGAAGGAGTGGGAGAGATGCTGGACTTTGATGCCCCGTCCAGTGAGTGTTATTGCGTGTTTGTCGAGTACATGTGTGGTTTGCTTGTGTTATGTGTTGTGCTTGACTGCCACTACATGTCATGTGTACATGGTTCTCATGTGCAAGTCATGCAATGCTTCACTGATGCGTGCCTGCTGTGCAGGATGCTGGACATGTAGAGCAGACGGGGACTGTCCTCATCGCCACACTTGCACCCTACTCACATGCTAGTCACCCGGCTGACCCTCTGGCCCATGTTCCAACTCACTGGCCCTTCTGCATGTAGCCTGGGGTGTCTTTCCTCTCAGCACTGGGACTATGTCATTGCATGACTGACATGCATGTGTCTTCTGCCTGCATGCGGGTACTCCACGTAGGCATGCTCCCTTGCCCCTCCACCTCCCCTGTACCCCAATTTCACCATGGCACTGGTGTGCATCATGTTGGCATACTGCAATGGCCTGTTCAAGTCTCCTGTGTACATGCAAACTTCCACCAGCCAACCTGGCAGACACATGCAGTGGGGTACATCCTCTGTCCTTGATGCAGTGTGTCTCACTTGGACTGTGCAGATGTCAGATGCTCCACAGGGACATGAGTGCCCATTCATGCTCCATGTGCATTCCATGCATGCCCCTATGTGTCCTTGACAGGATGATCATTGTAGTACGTGTCCAGGATGACCTACATTTCATGGCACTTGATCATCCATTCCAAGCCCACTCTAGCTCAGTCCAGCATCACACACAGGTTTAGGGTGTCACAGTCTGTGTAGGGCACAGGCCTCCCCCTGTTTCAGGCCCACTGACTCTGTTCAACTGGTGTAGTGGCTTCTGCACACATGGGTGTCCTACTGAGGGTTCATAATGTGTCCTGTTTACTGTCCCATCATTATATGCTGTGTTGTCAGTTGACTCAGATGATGCAATTGATGCTAGTCAACACTGTCAGCCAATACACAGGTCTCTGGTCACCCTTTCGCTGCCATGCAATGCCTCCCTGCATTTTCACTTACGGGGGCTGGGGGGATTGCTTGTAGCCATGCAACCCATTGCATGCACATTGCACGTGATGCCTGAACTTGCCCTTGCACTGCCTTCACGTTTATTGATAGACATCATAATGTACTTGTTCATGTAGATAGTGGGTAACGTACACATGTTCTGCACTGCATCAACCCACTTCTGAGCTGTATTACACCCTTCTACATGCCTACTCACTGATGCAATGTCAAAGTCACCTGTCATGCATGGGCAGTTTTTCATCCCTTCTCTGTCATGTATGAGACGGGCACAGGTGCATCCTGTGACACATGTACTCAGTATTGGAACTCCCTAGTGGTTGTTTAGATGAGTTGATTGCTCAATCTGTGGCCTATACCAACTAGCATAGGGCACTGATTGGATGTAGCCTGCCAATCGGGTTGTGTTGACTGTGAAGCTTCCTTCACATGTGTATGTGTGCACTTCCACATACATCAAAGCAAGCTGCGTTATAGCTGCTTGCTTTGGTGTATTGGATGCTGGTCATGTTCACAATACAGGTTTATGGGGAAATGGGTGTTTTTGAACGCTTTCACATGTACATATGCAAGCAGCTTCAACGTTGTGTGGTGCGACATTGTGAGTACTCACGTATGTGTTTGTAAAAGTGTCCATTTACACATGTGTCTTCCGCAGCTTTTTTTTGACTCACTAATATGTAGTTGATAGACGTTTATGCTGGTGAGATTTCTGCATTGCGCACATTATGTGGAACTGGCATGATCCAAAAGGTTCACTGTTGTGCAGTATGTGTATGCCCAGGCCCACTTAGCTACTATGGTGGGCCCTGGGCGTGGAGATTTCCACAAGGAATTATATAATAGGGCACATTCATAGCCCAATGTGCTCAATCAGGCCCTATGGGGTGTTGTGGAGGCTTCATGTCCTGCAGCTCAGATAGTACTGGGCGTTATGTTCCCTCATGCCTGTTTGCAGGTCCTTGCTTTGCTTGGGACATTCACTATATCTACATGGCCCATGCCACCCGGTACGGGCCGAGCTGCAGATGGATATAGCTATATTGATGTTGATGCTTTAGTGATGCATGTCTACATGCCTGGTACCTGTGTCATTGTGTGTTTGGATTCGCTTGCAGCATTGGTCAATTTGCAGTTCAGAAATGCTTATGGTGTGTTGCATCTCTTAGTTGCTGCCTGTGACATGTGTCTGACAGAGGTGGTGTCTGATGGAGTTCACATTCTACATTTTGTACTTGTGTAGGCTTTGCTATTTAGACACATCCATTTCTGCTTTTGGGATGTGTTTTCATATCAAGGCCACTGGATGCATTGCGGGTTCTCATTTGTGTGTGACATGCCTGCTTCATGTGTTGGTTGTCAATGTGATGTCTATGTGTGTTTGTGTTATGTATTTCTGACATGTGTACTAATGTTAATCTTTTCTCCACTTTTCAGATGATGACGCAATGGAGCCAGAGGATGGTGTTGTCATGCCAGACACAGGGTTGCTATCGCACCAGCAATCCAGCACAAGTGGGGGTCGTGGGTTGGTAGGCCACCAGAACCCACTTGTGTCACAGACAATCTTGTCTAGGGCTGGCAATGAGTCTAGCTCGGATAATCACTCTGACGACAATGTCAAGTTGGATGTGCATCGGGTCCATTCGTCAGGGGTGAGTGATTCTGATGTGGACGCTCCTCTGTCCGCGACACCTGCACTGAGGGGCCAGACAGTGGTGGGACCTCCGCCTGTGGTGGTTCGGGACGCAGGGTCACCCTCCACTCCAGTTGCTGATGTGCCTGGGGCTTCACGTCAACAGAGGAATGTACGTCGGCTCCTTGGGCCCCGCAGGTGTCAAGCCCAGTAATCCGGTGGCCGCGCGTCACTAGGGTATACTGAGTGGGAGCAAGCCATGGTTGCCAATTCAGAACACCAGGGGGCAGCAATTGATAACATGGCTGAGAGCATGGAACGTGTGGCCCAATCCCTGCTACCCCCTTTTAGGCAGGTGGAACTCCAGCAGCAGGTGGCACAGTCCATGGCCCGCTCACTCAGGCTGGGCATGGCAGCCTCAGAGAGGCACGCTGGGATGAAATGGTGTCTTTGTGTCAAGCAATTGCTGCTCACGCAGGGGCACACATGGAGGCCATGAGGGTTGACTATGAATCCCTCAAATCTACTCTGGCTGTGCTCATGATGTCCCAGAGGAGGCGGTCAGAGGAGAGGTTGGAGCAGCTAAAGAATACCATCTCAGCTGAGCTACGTGCTTGCCGGGAGGTGTACCAGTTGTCCAGCCAGGCCATGCAGGAAGACCTCTGTGTTACACGTGTTACCTTGCAAGAGGAAGCACGCGTATCACGCGAGGTTCTACATGCTGACCTACGTGTCATCACCTCACAGAACCAGGCTCACCCAGCCTGCAGACTTGCTGCCGACGAGGGGCAAGCTGCACCTAGGCGTGGTCAGGGTACTGTGCCACGTCAACCTTTTCAGCCAGAGGGTGATGAGGACAAGGAGTTATCTCCCACACAGGTTGGACTGTGCAGGCGTTGAGCCCATGGAGGTTTTTTTTTTGTCTCAACATCATCGCATGTGGGTGTTGAGGTGCACCCTGTACCTCCACCCTCCTGGGTGCCTCCCCCCCGGGTCATATGTGGCCATTTTTTACTTTTCTTGTTACTTTAGTTAGTTAATATGGTTTTTGATAGTTAGTTTAATTAGGTAATGAAGGTTTTTTTTATAGTTAGTTTAATTAGTTTATATAGTTTAAAATTGCTTGTCTATTTTGCATTCATGTGACAGTGTGGTGATTTGTGGCTTTTGAAAGCATCCACTGTCTGTTCCAGCTGGGCCCTTCAAGCTTGTCTCGTGTATGTGTTTGCAGCTTAGGGTCCAGACTCACATAGGCCACTCCTGCTTCCCTTGTCCATGGGCTTGCAAGGATGGTTCGATGTAACAAACATTTACACAAGGGTTTTGGACTTTCGTCATATCTGTGGCGTGTCTGCTGCTGTACTACTTGTGTTAACACCCCTAGTGGGGATTGAGTGGGTTTTATCCACAACATGTCTGTAATCAATTTGGGTGAACACATGATTGATGTGTCCATTAATTGGAGTGGATTCTTGCCTGTATATGTGCTTGATGCACTTCATGCTGTAGACAGTAGCCTGCACCCTTTCCCTGTCAAAGGTGGTGGGAGGAGTTCTGATGTGGGTCTCAAACATGGCCCAATGACAACCAGCATGAAGACACACACACAGGGAACTTTCCAGCATTATGATTATGTTTTATGCCCTTTCTGCAGGAAAATGAGCCTCCAGACTACCTTTGCCAGCAGACACAGGGCCAAGTACTACTGAAACCTGACCACGTTCGGTGGTGCAGACGTGCGCATGTGTGTGCAAGCAGAAGCACAGGGCTTGTGCTCAGACGTCCGACAGAAGCAGACGTAGCCAACCTTCCACCAGGCCACTTGCACATGCATGCTTAGTAGCGCCAGTGCTGGGGAGCTTGGCCAAATATTGTTGTAGAAGCGCACAGTACAGCTAAGATATGTTGAGGGACATATCCTCCAGTCCCCCCAGCTCCATAGAAGCTGAGTTAATAGCGCAGTAGCGTTGTCTTGCATTTGACTCATTTAGTACAATGTGCATGTAGAACATGGTTTCTCGGATTGAGTATGTGTTATTGTCAATAGTTGAATTTTGTATTTTGCCTACTTTCCCATGCCAATCTAACTCCCCTCTCCTGCCCCTCTTTCCGGTTATCCTGAATACCAATGCCTGTCCAACCAACGGATCCCTGACCCTCTTTCCACGCCGGTGTCTCGGAGGCCTGTTTTATTTTTTTCCGGCGCCCAGACCACAGAGGCGGTGGTTGGTTTGTGCCACTCCTGCGCCTGGAGACCGGAGCTGTGACACTACCATCAGTTGTTGCACCCTCATTGTATGTTGTTTCCTGAAAAAAGGTACCCATCCTGTTGAACCATTGTTGAACTGTGCTACCTTGGTAGTTCTATCATTCTGCTTGTACATGTGCCTGGACTTTTTATTCCACTTCAAGTAATCTACTGGAGACTCTTCCAGGTTTTTTTTTGTGCCTAGAGGCTTTTTCCCTGGTTTGGGGGTTTGGCTCCTTGGAGTTCTCTGCGATTTGTTATTTTTATCAGTCAAGGAGGCCTCTGAGGGGGCTGGACCCTATTTACATGCAAGGTGGAACATGAAGACCAAGGGGTAGGGGGATCCTGTAGCCAGATAGACTAAAGGGGAGAAGGCTACATACCCCAGACACAGTTGTTCAGAAGGTCATGGTGATGTGTAAATGAGGGAGGGCCTTTTGTTGTTGGACAGTAAGCATGGGCTACAGTGTTTGGGCACTCTCTGACTATGTCATTGTGGGGTATTTGTACATGATGTGTTCTGCTGGTCAATGGCTGTTCCTGTGTTGCATTTACTTTTCAGGTGTCAGGGTATTGTTGTGGTTTGACATGCTGGGGTGTACACATGGGCAATGTTCGCATGTGATGTGTACAGGACACTGAGGTTCACTTGATTTCACATGCATATATTGAGTGCATGTCCCTACTGACACACACATTTATACAATGCTCCACCACGCGTACAACCACCCTTCCATGCCCACAGATGCACATAGAATGCCTTCTCGGGCACGCTGTGTCCCTGCAGCGCATGATCAATTGCCATTTGGGAATCATGTACATGTGTCAATGGGTTGTTTCTTTTGTTTATCCTTTTCATGTGATGCTCAAGGTGTATCCCCAACACAATGCCTGCTCACTGTGCTGTGTGCTGAGCAGTGTGTTGCAGGAGACACACACAGCACACAGGCTAGGGAGTAGCCATTTTGCCTTAACCAATGTGCATGTGAACTGGCATTCAGTCTTTTGTTCATGCTAACACTGGTGGAAAGCATTTGTGTATGACTTGGTATGTGTGGGAGGTTGTTGGTCAGTCGTTTCAGGCCACTTCCCATTTATCAAATGTCACTTCTTATGTAATTAGTCATTTGTTGGGCTTTTGCTGTTGCATGCCATGTCATGGTGTGGCAGACAAGGGTGATGTGGGTTGGGAGGGTTTGGGTGACATACCAGTGATTGTCATGGTCTGTTTTGCAGGGGGTGGTGTAATACACACCTTGCATGTGTTCCTTTTGGTCGCACAGGATTGATTATGTTTAAGTAGCTAGAGATGCACACAATGTAGCACTTCCGTGGCAACATTCTCAGGGTGGTAAGGTTGTGACAGTCATCATCGATTGTCACCTGGTATGTGCCAGGCCTGTGTGCACTCTGCAGGGGTGTGAGTTTAGGTGAAAAATGTGGCCATAAACTGGGTCCGGGCTGCCTCGCCACGTGCCCTTTCCGCTCCCATGGGCAGCAACTGTGCCTGTGGTTGGGGATGTGGGGGCACCACCATGTCCACCGGTACGTCCCGCCGTGTTGCAACACTGTGCAGGACACATGCTGCCACAATGATCCTGCACACTACTGGGGGTGCATATAGTAGCTGGCCGCCAGAGCAGTCAAGGGAGCGAAAGCGTGACTTGAGCACTCCGAATGTGCGGTCCACTATGGCCCTGGTTGCAATATGGGCAGCGCTGTATCTTACCTGGGGTGGTGTGGTGGGCTTCCGGATTGGCGTCATCATGTGGTTGCTCAGAGGGTAGGCACTGTCCCCTGTGAAGGTGATGATTGTTGTGATTAGTTGGGTTTGTGTATTTGTCTGTGTGTGACATGCATGCATGTGCACAGGCAATTGTACTCACCTAGGAGCCATGTGTCGCCATGCTTCCCAGCTTCCAGGGCCCGGCTCAGGGCGGACATTCTGTATATGAAACTGTCATGGGTTGAGCCAGGGTAGTTTGCATAGACAGAGGTGATGATTCCCTTTGCATCGCATACAACCTGCACGTTGATGGAATGCCAGTGCTTGCGGTTTCGATAGATGTGCTCAGTGGCCCTAGGTGGACGTAGGGCCACATGCGTGCAATCTATGGCACCAAGCACTTTGGGGTAGTGTGTCACCCTGTAGAAGTCCTGGACCATGTCCTGCCTTTCTGCGGGTGTTCTGGGCATGTATATGTGCCTGCGGACTGAGGGGCGCGCAGTCATGATTGCCAACACCTGTTGTAGGCAGCGTGACTGTGTGGCCTGTGAGACCCCCCCACTTTGGCAGTTGTCTGCTGAAATGACCCAGTGGCCAAAAAATGCAGGACACTGAGCACCTTCTCCAAGGGGCTCAATGCTTGGGAGCACAGGGTGGGTGATGTAAGGTCATCTTCCCACTCCCTGACCAGGTCTAGGATGATATGAGGTGGAAACCTATACTTGCCATAGACCTTGTCGTCCGGCATCCCAAAAAGGCTGGTCCGAGGCAAACAAATGTGGGGCGTGGCTATTCTCCTCCTCCTGCGGTGTGCCACGATCAGTGCTGCGACAAATGGGGTATTAATCGTAGCTGTATATACGTGTTTGTTGTTGCACGCACTTTTATACTGCGTGCGGGGACGCGTCCGCCTGCCTTCCTGTGGCAGACGTGTTGATACCTGTGTCCATCTTTTAGCGTGTGCGAGTTTCCCGTATTCGATTCCATGAATACGTGTTGTCCGCGTGCATGTGGGCGTTTTGTGTATTTCCCTGCAGTACTTCCCCAGTTACGCCTTCTTTTTCACGCGTTGTTCCCCATTCCGCGTGTTACGCCCCGTGTCCCGCCCCCTTTTTGGTGAGTGCGCCGACGTTGTCCGCGTCGCGCACGGCGTTCGGGATGTTGATGCAACATGTGCGCCCTTGCGCACCATGCTCGGATTTGGCGCACATCCCGCAGTAAACACACGCAGGCACTTCCATGAATCGCACGCATGCGCGTGCGCTTGCTTTTTCACACTTGCGCCGGCTTGCGCCAAGATTTTCGGCACACATTTGTTCCATGAATCGGCCCCTAAATCAGGATAAGTGACCTGGGAGGTTATTGCAATTACATCTTTTCTGTGAAATATAATTCTAAAAATACTGTCCAGTTTGGAAATTAAGTTCTCTTGAGGCTTGGTAGTAGTAAGAAGAAATAAAATACCAAGATAATGGCATCTGCCTTCATTCAGCAGAAAAAATGTAAACTTTATGATGCGTCCAAGAAATTAAAATAAAGTATGTACCATTAAACATACAACAAAACTCAAGATAACAAAGAAAACAATAAAAAAAGAGTATTTAATTAAAACTGGACATTAATGAAAGTAAAATCTTTCCTGCTGCACCTGGAAAATGCTCCTGTTGGAGGTATTTACAGATATAATGATATCACTGGAGTAAACTGTGAGGGCACTGTAACAGTACATGTTCTTTTTCAAACATCATCACTTGTGGCGCTTGATGCACATGACCATGGAATACTGTGCCTCCAGGTAACATGCCACCCAATTTCTGATTTGTGACGAGATGGAGGATGGGCACGGAGTGGAGTCACGAGCCTGGCCATTTTGTCCTCCTCTATCGCTCCAGTGCTGCTCTTTGTACGACTGCAGACCTACAGCAGATGGATTCCTATGTTAGGTTATGTTGATTTATACCGCGCACCAATACCAGCCAACGGCAGGCTCCAGGCACTCACGTGGGTCTGCAAGAAAGAAAATGGGTTTGTTTAGTGAGGGAAGAATGATAGGATAGGTCCGGAACCAGGAGGTACTAGCGTCTGTGTGTGTTGGCTTGCAGATGGTAGGTTGCATGCACTGGCTTGTTGTATCTGTACGGGTAAGGTCCAATGCCTGGGATGTTTTCTGTGTGGCTGTTTGTTGTGTTGGGGTGTGTCTGTGAGTTTTATGTGTAAATTGCTGGTATTTAGGCTTGTGTGCACTGGCATGTTTTATCTGTACCTGCATGGTCCAATGCCCGGAATGTTTCTATGTGACTGTATGTTATGTTAGGGTGTGCATGTGAGTTTTATGTGTAGATTCTCAGATGTTTAAGTTTGTGCGCACAAGCTTTTGTCCGTACGGTTAAGGTCCAGTATCCGGGTTTGTTTGTTTTGTGTGATGCCTGTGTGGGTGTGTGTTAGGGTATAGGTTGACTAGCCCAGTGGGGGTGTATAATGTTTGGGTGGTGTGTTTGAGGAAGTAGAAGTGGGGTGGTTAGTGCTTTGGCTACTGGCTAAATTCTTCTATGTGGCTAATCTGCACAGTCCTATCTGTTGTGACAAATGGCTAATGCATTGTTAATATTCCCAATACTTTCTGAATGGGACGCATGGCTAATCTTCATAATTCTATCTAAGTCTAGTGCATGGCTAAACTTCATAATTCTCTCTAAGTGTGATGCGTGGTTAATCTTCACAGCTATAACTGGAAGTGACGCATGGTTGAACTTCACAATTCTATCTAGGTGAGAAGCATGCATAGTCTTCATAATTCACTCCAAGTGTGACACATGGCTAAACTTCACCATTCTATCTTAATGTGATGCATGGCTAAAATTCACCTGGCCTGAGGGTGAACTCACAAATTGGAGGCACAACAGAAAATGCAGAACACCTACATTTGAGATATCTGGATAGAGGGAGAGCATCAAAGTATGGGACACCAGAGTAAAAAAAACAAACCTAAACATTGGTACACAGGAGTGATGGGAATACTATTTCTATCTGGCTAATTTTGGTATGGTATTTTATGTAGGTAAGAAGAATGACAGGGCTTTTTGGAATACCGTGATTGCTGTACTCCGCACCCAGACCACACTTACCTATGTCAACTGCCTCAGTTTTATGTTATGTTATGTTAGCTCTACTTGTAGAGCGCACTATCGCCCGGAGACATCTTGGCGGTTAATGGGATAGAACAACAGTAAAAACTGCACCTGGTCAAAACCATGCGACTGTATGAATCCATTAGTAAACGCTGCCTGCAAGGCCTTTTTGCTGATGGCTTCGCTTTGACATGAAATGGGGGTGGGGAAATGAAAGAGTAGAATCAAGTTCACCTCTCTTTTACTCTTTCCTTTTCCCTTCTGCTTCGTGTAGGTTCAAAATTGCATTATGTTTCTGAGTGGCGCTCGGAAAGATATTTCATCAACTTGATGCATCATAACAGGTGTGATGCACACTGAGCATTAGCAACCTCTTAGAATCTTTAACATATGTAGCGCAGGACATTCAAAACCATCTGATTTAAAATTGCATGCAGATGACCCCAGAGCACGTAAGTGCCATGAGTGCTAATGTTGATGGTAGTCTGCATGCAATAGCCATGCATGATAAAAATAACTCTGTACATATGCAAGGACATCCTGACATCCATCACAGTTTCTCTGCGTTGCAATGTTGTCTATACATTGAATAGCCAACAATGTATGTGTTTCCATTAGTCTTTGAAAAGAGACACATGACAATGAAGAACACTCTAGGTCTGTCTGACTCTTACACATGCACTCTTGGAAGCCATATTTCCCATTCATTCCCATTCATTCAAATACTGATAGTCAACAATTTGTGTAATTGTCATTTACAAATTGTGGCACTGCCCAGTCTGTAAATCAAACGAAAATTGACTTTTTGATATCAATTGTGATATTTTATCCACATTAAAACTAACTTGAAGCGGGCAATATCATTTTGATGGCTGTAAGACTTTTCGAATGCAGAAAGCTCAGATTTCAAATATGGAGAAGAGTTAATGTGTGGCAAAATATTATCCACCAATATTAAACACAATTTACCATGAGCAGACAAGATAATGGGCCTCATTATGAGTCTGACGGTAGCCATGCTGGTAAATACCGGCATGGTTGCCGCCAAAGTCATGAATTTACCAGCACCCGGCAATGGGCACTTACTGGGGCATTACAGCCTCACCGGACCCGGTAAATCCCCCTTGCTGGGTGCCGACGTTCTACAGAAACTCAACTCCACAACTTACCATCAAAATCACCTCATGTTTACCATTGACGTCAAGAGCTTATATACTTCCATACTGCATGACCTGGGAATCGAATCAGTTGAATGGCTGTTATTACAAACACCCGATGTCCGAGCACAGAAAGAATTTATATTGACTCTTCTCCAATTCATTGCAGAGAATTCATACTTTCAATACCGTAACTAATTTTTTCTGTAGACCTCCGGTACATCAATGGGCGCGACTATGGCGCCCTCATACGCCAATTGCTTCATGTACAAATTCGAGAGTGCTAATTAACAAGGGGGGTCCTGGGAGTCCCTCTGCCAGACATTAGTCCTGGTTACGAGAGACTTACCCAGAGTCTTTAGCTCACTATCTTTCACAGAGAAGAAATATCCCAAACATATCAGTCTTTGTCCTGCCCTGGGGCAGTCCAGCACCGAAATGCTAGGCAATTCTCCTCTGAACAAGAGTACCAACAGAAACCCCAGACACGTGTTTCGGTCTGGTTGGACATCATCAGTAGGGTGGATCTGTGCCTCTCTAAGAATAGTGAGCAAGGGGTCCAGGTCTGGATTCCCCTAGTAACTTAGGGTGAGACCCAAAGCTACTTAAATATGCTAATTAACAAGGGGGGTCCTGGGAGTTCCTCTGCCAGACATTAGTCCTGGTTACGAGAGACTTACCCAGAGTCTTTAGCTCACTATCTTTCACAGAGAAGAAATATCCCAAACATATCAGTCTTTGTCCTGCCCTGGGGCAGTCCAGCACCGAAATGCTAGGCAATTCGAGACTGATCATGTACTCAGTAAACATGCATGGAACAAAGACATACATCTTTGGACACGATTCATTGATGATATTTTTTGAGTTTGGAGAGGCACTCAGATGGCATTTTATACCTATTTTGAGTACCTCAACAGCATAGACAGATGCATTCAGTTTACCAGAGAAATATCACACGACAAAATTACTTTCCTTGATGTCAAGATTGAGAAGAACACAACAGGTTACAGTATGACTCTTTTTCAGAAAGCCACCGACCGTAACAACTTACTGCACCACCTGAGCTTTCACCAACCTACCCTACTCAAGAATCTTCCGTACAGCCAACTTTTACGTGTCAAAAAGATTGTCAGCAAAAAGACTGCATAACACAACAGCCTGAAATGAAAGAGAAATTCCTAGCACGTGGCTACAAGAAAGAGGATCTTGATTCAGCAGCCCAAAGGGTCAATGCTTTAGACCGAGACACACTGTTGTCCGCCCCCAAGAAAACCAAGAGAGAGCTCAAATCTCCTGTATATGTCTCCAAGTTTTCCGTGCAGAGCAACAAAATCAAAAAAACCATTAAGAAACACTGGAGTATTTTCAAAAATGACACAAGGGTACAGAACCTGTTTAGTGAAATACCGGTGTTTGCTTACCAAAGGAGCAGAAATCTCAGGGATGAACTGGTGCACACAAGACCACCATTGAAAGAACCCATCACTCAACGCACTGGCACATATTCCTGTCTCCACTGCAGGAATTGCAATTTGGTAATTAAAGGCAATTTTATTCACCATCCATGCACAGACAAGCACATTTTCCTCAAAACATTTGGTACCTGCGATTGTGCCAACATCATTTGTGGCATAAAATTCCCTTGTGGTAAGTTCTATGTGGGCCAATCCACCAGGCCAGCCAAAACACGGTGGAATGAACATCGGTCCTCTATCCGCAATGCTAACCCCAACTCTGCTGTGGCCCGACATTGGGTCGCAAATCGCCATAACCTAACACAAATAAGGTTTCTGATTCTCGAGGTTCTAGCACAAAACAACCCACATGAAGATTTTGGGTTTGCGACTCAACCGCAGGGAAACTTTTTGGATTGACAAACTCTGCAGTCTGACACCCAATGGTCTGAACGAAGAAATCAATTACGATTGCTTCATTTGAAATGTGATGTATTTCCTATTTGAACCGATTCTTTACTCTACTTAAGTGGCAAAAATGGTTTACTACTGTTTCCTAATAATGTTTGACGTTTTGAGCATCCCATTTTCTAAAGTGTTTTTAACTTTAGCTTGGCGTGAGTGCGATTTAACACTCCTTAACCACTTGCTGTTTTGTTTTACCATTTGTATCATTCATGCTTTGTGCATGTTTGAGCACCCCCCATCTTTCCGTTTCCTCACTGTTTTGTGTTTATTGTTCCTTCTTACATCCAGCTGCTGTCGCATCTCCCAGACAACCCATCTGGGACCCAAGGTGCCGCCGCTTGGTGACACCTCCCGTGACAATGCAGCCTCATATCCCCCTATATTTCACATTTTACTTTATTATTCCCCCCCTGTCTTTTCTTGTCAGGTGCCGCCGCTTGGTGACACCTCCCGCGACAATGCAGCCTCATTCCCCCCCTAGGTCCTTTCTACTATCTTTTTTGTTTCACTTCAATTTTTTCTGTCCGTATAGGATTTCTTCTATTTCCATATTTTATTTTCTATTTTCAGTTTTTCCGTGTGGCTCCATGTTAATTCATTTTATTGCCTCAGGATTCCTCATAATTGTTTAGACAATCATATCTCTACCCGATACTCTCACTAACAGAGTTTGCAGAATCTCAACGACTCGTGTCTGCTTTAGACTCAAGACGATCACGTGGTACTTAAGAGTACTGTTACCGTAGCAACGCTCTAACGCGGCTACACAGCAGACAGAGGCTTCGCTCGTCTGCACTTACATCGAGTCACGACCACCCGAGCAGTCCAGGATATGTCGTCTGCTCATTCAGGATCTTTGCAATCACTACCACACGTAGAATCTTTATAACCAGTGCTTTACCTTACATTTAGCTGCCGAGGCACACAATCCCCTTCTACAACGCGCAACTACACGTATGCCATTATTTCATCCAGCACTTCAGCAACACCGCTTTGCTTTCTATTGAAACCTGCCACACCACACAGGTAAAGGTCTTTACCTGCTTCACCTTCTGCCACACACGCTGTGTGTTTGCTTTAAATATTCATTTTCTCTTATTTTGTCTTTTGATTCCCTACACTTTTCGGCACTATTTATTATTCACACAAATTGTAACGGCATGTCACCTTTTGTAATATGTTACTTTGGTTATACATATGATTGTTTTTAACAATAGACTAGCCCTGATGAAGGAAATAAGTTTCCGAAATGCATTGGTATATTAAGTCTGTTTCACTTACAAGCTGTGGCAGCTGCTTCCTCACTAAGAATCTATTAGTGACCATTCTATTTTGAGATTGTTTTCGATAAATTACTATTTGGGCAACACAACAACGACTGATTTATTGGAAGACTTGGATCAAATTGTGATTACTTTATTTAATTTTTCTGAACTCGGATTAACTTTATAACCTAGGTTGGGAGAAACAGAGAGCGGCCATGTGACTTGGTATTTTTACCCATCTTTTGCTGCCGGTAATTATTACTCCCCATTCCCATTTCAGTCCCATTGGCCTCAATGGGAATGGGAAGGCCAGATGTACCGGCACCATTCATGAATGGTGGCGGTGCATACTTCGAGGTCTGCTCGCGGATGCCTTTAGGCCCGCCAGGACAGACCTGGCAGGTGGAAAGGCACCCGCGGGCTCAAATCGTAGTTTGCCGGTCTGGTAACAACGGCACCTGCAAGCTTACCGGTACCGTTGTTACCGGACCGGCAAACTTGTATTGATGCCCAATGTCTGTATTAGACCTGGGCCTCATTACGAGTTTGGTGGCAATTCAGCTGTAAATATGCCGAATGACTGTCAAACTCATTTACCATTGCCGCCACTTGCTCCCATGGGTTTACCACAGGATTACATGTGGTTAGGGCGGTGTTAATTGGCTTTTTTGAGTGCATGGAGATTTTATTGACATTACCTTAAGAGGTAATTCCGCTGTGGTAGTTCGACCGATATTTGGTTTTAAATTGGCAGATTTACCTCCACCATGATGCTGGAGGAAAATCCTCCATTTCAAAGTCAAACTTGTAGTTCAGTGGTGTGGCAAAAACAATGGTAATTCCAATACTCAAAAAGGTGGTGGTAACAGAATTACCATCAGTTTTCTCATGCACTGCCAAACCTGTAATGAGGCCTTCTGGAATGCTTTAAATGCAATCACACACATAATTCAGACAAAGATTACCAAACAGTTTAAGAAATGTGTTTATAGTTAAGCAATTAACCCGATAGGCAGGGGTTTTACCAGGCCAGGTAATGACCGGGCCGGTTGGAAGCCTTAGTGAAGCAAGGGCTTTTGCGTGACAGTGGGCATTACTTGTCTCGGTAAAGCTCCTCCTCCCCCCGCGACCAGAGGGGTTAATTGCTATTAGCATCCTGACATGTTATACCGTTATACCGCGAAATATAATACTGCTAATAGGTTTTTTCAAGTTGAGAAACTGCATGTTTGCTCTTTCTCAAATTGAAAAAACCTACAGTCCAAGATGGTGGGCATGGACTAATAGTTCCTTATCCCTTTCCATGGAGGGCATTGCCATGACAGAGATGCACCGGGAGCACTGCAGAGCGCACGTTCGCTGGGGGCATAACATGAATGAAAGGTCTAAAAGCCCTTCATTCGCATTACATCCCATTTTCAAGCGTTTCTATGGCAGAGAGGAGGGGCGGAAAGTAACTTGCGTTTCCACCGCTCCCTTTCTCTCCATTCTCCAGCATCTGCGCTGGCATGTATTTTCATGCCTGCGCAAATTCTGGAGATCCCTATGGGGCCTGGTGCTTTATGCAGCCGCATAAAGCAGGCGAACCCCTTAGGGATCCATTGTACACGCTGCCTGCCATGTGACCATGGCAGGGAGCGTGTACAATTCCAATTGAATGCTCCCCGACATGCGGGAGGGTTTAATTTTAATTTTGAGTGCCACCTGCCATGCATTCATGGAAGCGACACTCAAAAACAAAGTAAAAGTCGACTGGCAGGCCAGTGTGCCAGGCAGTGTTTACTCGCTTTGCAATGCGGAGGGCCCTTTTCCCTTTAAATGTATACCCCCACAAATTAGGGTGCTCATTCCGAATTCCCTTTAAGTAGCATTCTAATCAAATTAATGTTTTCCTCTTCACGTGAGATAGAACTGCATTTTCTAAAGGATATGGCAGGTAACGTGATGGGCGTATATAATGTAATATGAGTTACAGGAATTTAAGGTATTCAATTAAACACTGAAAAGCCATTTCCTTATGAAGCATTAGGGCGACAAGGATGAGAAAATATTCAGTCTCATTTCTAGGCTACGGTTAATTACACTAACAAAGAGAATGCCTTGCATACAAGCAAAGGAAGTCTGACCCACAGTTATTTTAAAGTCAATTTGTAAATGTTGTAATTGTGCGTTGGCCTTCCAGAGGCCACGAGCCACTCACATCACTGTACAAGCAAACTTGAATGTTTTATTACCTTCTGTTATCAAGTCAAGGCATTACTTCCTCATTACAGCGGGTGGTTCGTTAGATTAAAGTATACATTCTTTAGCTGAAATATTGTAAATTAGTATTGTAAATTAGTACCAGGGGCGGATGGAGCAACCAATCAGGTTGCTCGGAATGTGGGCTCAATCTACCAGTAAGATAGCTGTGGTCTGCTCTTTCTTGCTCCCCAGTTTCTCACTTACTGCCATTGCCTTCAACACAATGGCCTTCATTAAGAGTGAGGCGGTGCGGCAAGATTCAGCAGTAATGTCCATTGATGCCGCATTCCTGCACTGCCAACTATGCTTTTGGCAGTGGGGTGGAGGAAAAACTGCCACCTTACGCCATACCGCCATTTGTAATTTGGCTATAATTCCGCTGGACCAAGAGGCAGTAACAGGAAATCTGGTAGGCAGTATTTTGGCGGATTTACCGCTGGAAACCGCCAAACTAGTAATGAGGCTAAATGTGTGAAATTCACACTTACACCCCACCTCCTTCACCAGCTCCTTACACCAGCCGCATCTCTTCTTTTCCTTTAAAGACTATCATGGAAATTGAAAACGGCTCTTCCCAGGCCTACCTTTGCTATTTCCAAAATGGTGAACTGGTTTTATAGTTTTTTTTTAATGAAGAAACCTTTTACCAGAACAATATATAAGAACTATCAGCACACTGGATGTCTCACTGGGCAAAGTATGCATCTGGCTGAACTGTACTCGCTGGTCACTGTGTCAGAGCCCTTGGTAGCAAAACGTGCTTCACTATGTACTTTTATGGTTGATTAACCGAAATAAAGTTAAGTAAGTATCAAGAGTGTGACATAGACAACAGATGACAGTTTTCAAAACCTTTATTAAGATTATCAGGACGGTGTAACACCTAGCTTGCACTATAAGTATGGTGGGAAGTTCCTTACCTAAAGGAATACTAAGGAAAGTCTATGGGTCTCATCACGAGTTGGGCGGGTTTCCCGACTAGGATACTGCCCAAATTTATTTTCGTTATTGCCCACCTGTCCGTTGGTATTACTGCTGGATCACGGGTTGAGCGGTAAACATAATTCCCCATTGGGTCAATTTTCGAAGCAATTATGGCATTTTTCTGGCATGTTCACCCCCAGCTCTTTGCTGATGGTAAACATGCCTTACTAATGTTTGGCGGACGCTTAAACGTGGCTGTAATGGCGTTCCTGCTGCATCTAAAGGTTACTGCACAACTCGTGATGAGGCTCGGTGTCTGTAAGTCTAAACGGAAAACTCTGCCTGTGTCAAAACCTATGCTTGCCCTCACATCTAAAACTAAAATGCAGTGTAGGGATATTCTAAGATAACTAAACAGTGTTCAAAGTTAAATGTGGAGCTGCTTCTAGCCCCCTTACCCAAGTTCTGGATACAGTTCCAATACTTGATGGTTTCCAAAAATGTTCAAGAAATCTCGGGATTCTCTTCCCCAATTTCAAAGCACATTTATCTTCAATGTACAATGTTCAAACTGTTCATTAGGAGCTCAGGGTTCCCTTCCCCAAGCTTAAGGCATTTGATGTGTACACAAAATATCCAATTGGACTCACACAAAGTCAACAGGAGCTCTGTGCTCCTTTATCCAAACTCAAAGCACAATGTTCAAATTATATTCTCAGGGTTCCCTTCCCCAAGCTTTAAGCACTTGCTCTCAATGTTCAAATTCACAGTGTTCAATAGGATTCACAAAACTCGATAGGAGCACTGAGTTCTCCTTCCCCAGCTCCAGACGCTTGTTCACAATGTTACTAGTCACAAAGTTCAAGTTGTTTTCACAAGTTTCAATGAGAAGGCTTCCTTCTCCAAGCTCGAAATACTGGGTTACAATGTTTGCAGGCTTGAACAGGAGCTTTGGGGTTCCCTTACCCAAGCTCAAAACACTTTATCACAATGTTCATAGGATTCAACAGACTAGTAAGAACACTCTGGTCTAGGCACAGATGACAGACCGCATGGTCCACCCATCACAGGTCGCGCAACCAGTTGTCCCTGGCATTGTAAACTGGCCCAAGCTTCTTCCCCAGTATTGCTTGGCCCCTTTTCATTATCTTGATGGCTATTAAGACAGATTTATTCTTCCCCTGCTGATTTACTGGACAGTATCCTACAGAGGGTTCCTACTCTTCCCATAAAGGGTTTGGCTTGTCTTTCTTTTCTATCAGTTGGTGAGAAAATGTTTCTGGAACAATTTCATCCCCTTGTTTTCCCTTGTTCTCCCCAGTGGATGAATCCCACAGCACCTCATATTTTAGGTTTCCTAATTTTTCGCATTTGGTCACCTTCATGATGTTTGGATGTGGTTCACTACTCACACTTAATTAGATTTTCCCTTTTGTGTGAGCCATTGAGAGATGTTTCTGGGTAAAATGGCTCGTGCTCTCTGTTCTCAAGAGGGCAGTGTCACAGGGGAATTTTGACTCTTTCCATGTGGGTTCTGGGTCTTTGAAGGAAATGAGAGAATAGTCAGGTGGTATCTTTTTGTTGCAAAAGGGTGTTGACTTTAAAGACCTATCGCTCTGAAGGCGAGACAGTTCTTCCCCTTCGCCTTTAAATAAGTCAGCATGATCATTTTGGGAGAAGTCAAGTATTTTTGGGGTTTTCAGGATCTTCTTAGATATGGGTTCCCACATACTCTCATATGCAAGGTTTCCCACTATGTCACCTCTGTTGATCCTCATGGGAGTGGAAGAGAAATGAAGTAGAACTAATCTCAGTTTATCTCTACAGGAGAGAAGGGCTAGTATTTGTAATTCTCTCTGTCTGCAGGGTATCACATTAATTCCAAAGAAATCACAATCGTGTCCCTCCCTAGTATTAGACAGTCTTGGGGACACGGAAGGTGATAGATATTTCCTTCCACAGTTTTCCTTTCAGGATGAATAACCTGTGTGGGTAAAAAGATGAAAGGTGATCCTTATTCTATAGTTTAGGAACATGTGCATTCGGTCAGGTTCTTTCTCATGGGGAAATAGCCTTCTTTCCCCTGGAGAGATGGTTTATTTCCCACTACTGCAGGCATCGAATCCAACTGAGACTTATTTGGCTACCATGGGTCCGATACTCTGTCACTTAGTCTTTCATATTTCACGGTCCCCTAACCTGTATCGGTTGAGCTGTATCCAACTTCTAACACCTTATGTGAGACTGGCATGGTATCAAGAGATGTCACAGACAACAGATGACAGTTTTCAAAACCTTTATTAAGATTGTCAGGATGGTGTAACACCTACCTTGCCCTGTAGCTATGGTGGGAAATTCCCTACCTAAAAGATTATTAAGGAAGGTCTGTGTCTGTAAGTCCAAATGGAAAACTCTGTCTGTGTCAAAACCTATGCTTGCCCTCACATCTAATATTAAAATACAGTCTAGGGATATTCTAAGATAACTAAACAGTGTGCAAAGTTAAACATGGAGCTGTTTCTAGCCACCTTCCCCAAGTTTTTGATACAGTTCCAAAACTTGCTGGTTTCCAAAAATGTTCAACAAATCTCGGAATTCCTTTCCCCAAGTTCAAAGCACACTTATCTTCAATGCACAATGCTCAAACTGTTCATTCGGAGCTCAGGGTTCCCTTCCCCAATGTTAAGGCATTTGCTGTGTTCCCACAATATCCAATTGGACTCACAAAAAGTCAACAGGAGCTCTGGGTTCCTTTTCCCAAGCTCAAAGCACAATGTTCAAATTTGATTCCCACTGGTCACTGGAAGCTCAGAATTCCCTTACCCAGGCTTTAAGCACATGCTCTCAATGTTCAGCAAAATGCACAGTGTTCAGTAGCATTCACAAAACTCGATAGGAGCGCTGATTTCTTCTTCCCCAGCTGCAGACGGTCACAATGTTACTGGTCACAAAGTTCAAGTTGGTTTCATAACTTTCAACAATAGCTATGAGGTTTCCTTCCCCATGCTCGAAATACTTGGTTACAATGTTCGGAGGACTGAACAAGAGCTTTGGGGTTCCCTAACCAAAGCTCAAAACACTTTATCACAATGTTCATAGGACTCAACAGACTATTAGGAACACTCTGGTCTAGACGCAGTTGATAGAACGCATGGTCCACGCATCAAAGGTAGTGCAACCAGTTGTCCCTGGCTTTGTAAACTGGCCCAAGCTTCATCCTCAGTATTGCTTGGCCCCTTTTCTTTATCTTGCCCGCACTTACACTTAGCCTTTTCTTCTTTTCACGGGGCTATGCAGCCTTTCAGTTTACCCTTTGCTCCCCCTTCACTGCTCCCCCTGCTGCTGTTCGCCCGACAGTGTTTAAATGCTTTTACTTGATTCTCAATGGCTTAGAAACGTTCTTATTCAGTTGTACAGAGATCTTCGATAACATGCAAATCTGCACACAACAACTCTGATACACAGTTTCATTGTATAATGGTTTTATCCTTTTAGTAACTTCCTTCCAACAATGTTTTTATTCCAGGTATCAGGCTTTTTGGCACTCTCTGAGGTTTGGCTTCTCCTGTCTGCTTTCAAACCTTTCAATTACTTTGGCAATGGAGTTTCAAAAATGTGATTATCCTGGCTTTTATGTTTTATGTTCATGTATTGGCTGTATATCTTGTGTTGAATTATATTTAAAATGAATAAACATGTAAATAAAAAAAAAACAATGGAGTTTCAATGTGTTCTACGGAGGTACGTTTGTTTGGGAATGACGTTCTATTTCATAACTCGTCAAACGCTTAAACAATGGTGTCCTACTTTATATCGGCTTGCGTATACGTTTTTGCTGGTAAAGGATCACTTGACAATGCTTTAGTGCATACAGTTTCACTCAGAAGCAGCGCTCGCGTGTACAACAATCCAGCGTCTTGCTTCACACAGACACTCACAGTGCTTACGCTTGCCTCTGCTCCCTGCTTTGCTGTACCTTCTCACCATTACAGCTGTCAGGGTTCTTTACTCTGACCCTTAGATACTTTGGGATGTCTGGAGTTAATGAGCACCTTTCTTCTACGATCGATGAATGGCTCAGCGTGGCATCACTTCCAGCTTTACGACCTCTGCAGGAAGGAACTAGGACTCCTTTGCCTCTCACGAGATCAGACCCCAGTCTCTCTGGTTCAATCTCAGCGCCACCTGCAATCTCCAATGCTCTGCTACAGTTCCAGCCTACACCACGCTCCTCCTCTTCCTCACATATGCACCTGCCTCTCTCTTGTCTGACTCTCTGCTGCAGATTCCTGCCTTTAAGGGTTTCAGGTGTGACTCCTTTGCCTGGCCTGCCTGACCATAACTAATATTATGAGTAGGACATGCCTGACCTTCAGTCCTGTATTCCTGCCAGCCCCTTTTCTTCTTCTTCCCAGCATTATAGTGGTGGTTCCTATAGGAAGCATGCACTACTCATTGCAACCTCTTCCTTGTCTCAGTATTCCGTGGGACCTCCTAGGGTAGAACGAGTCTTGAATGGAAATAGCCCATGAAGGCTGAGGGGTAGGTTAGGTCGGTTTTAGGGGCGGGGGATACCATGTCTCACCGCCAGGCATCCTCTGTCCACTTCCCAAGGACCCTCCGCCCAGGTGATCATCCCTCGATGGTCCGCCCCCAGGGTCAGAATCCAAAAGCGTTGGCCCTTCCCTGGCCACCTGAGCAAAGGATCAGAGGGGAGTAAATGTGAGGACGCCCTCAGGTTTCTCGCATGACCCCCATTCCAGTTTTCTGCCCTTTGGCTCGTTGTACATTTTCGTGAGCAATGCTATTGCACAGTATGCAGATCCCCTGTGTGTCTCTTAATGTTTACAAGCATCTGTGTACCTTTGTGCTTCACTTTTACCTTCCACCCCAGGCTCTCTGCAGCTTTAGGGCAGTGGGATTGAGAGACCGAGCTTGAGGGAGGAGGCATCCTTGCCTCTCATAGGCTATGATGCCATGCGTCGCTCCACCCTGGAAATACATTCCTTTTCGTATTCTATTTGGGATATTTTCCTACCGTACGGTGTAACATCTTTCATTGTGTGGTATCGCAATTGGCCATTGCTAATGATTTGGTGGAAGGGCTTGCTGTGGCAATGCTAAGGAGAGACTGGGTATGCTCTGGCAGAATCCCTGTCTACCACCACCAGAGGTCCCACCACATAGCAGGCACATCGCACTAGCCTCCAGATTCCCCTAGCCTCCAAATTACCCCAGTCTCTGTCCATGGCCACCCAGAAGTGACTAAATCACAGGGCATAGATGAAACCATTAAGAGGCTTATTTCATTGATGACTGTATCAAGAGCCCTTTCACTTAATTAAAATCTTCATTATATCTCATGTTTTTTTTTTTAAATTGTAGCTGCATGGACGAGAAAAGGGAGCTTCTTTGCTTTAGCTAGAAAGTAGTATTTTGGCAATATGCCCCGAGACTGCGGGCCATTACCGCATAAGGTAATGCCCCCAGGGCCCATAGTTACAGCCCCGAGCGTAGGGAGGGCCTTAATGAAGGCCCTGGGGGCATTACCTATGTGGTAATAGCCTGCAGTTAAAGGACATATTGCCATTAGTACCCCAGCCCGTAAGACTGGGGTACTAAGGGTTTTTTTTTTCGCAGCTTCAAAACGCGTTGCGCTTTGCAGCAGGTAAAAAAGAAAGTTAAAAAAGTATACAAAATGGCTACCATGTTTTCTCTTTTTGTGGTGGCCAAAGTAAACAAATAAAAAAGGCCACCGTGGAAGGGGAGAAGGGACTACATGTGGTCCCTTGTACCTTTCAATGGTGGCCTGAAAGAAAAAAGAAGAATAACGAAGACCGGCACGAGGGATGCAAAAGGATGTGAGCTGGCTTATCGTGTGGTAAGGCTCGCAAATGCACCAATCGGTGTGTTTATTTGCTTTAAAATAACCTGCGCTGGGTACTAATGGTAGATAACGGACCACATTGCAGTTCTGAATGCTACTTTGTGCAATTTAAATATTAACTCAATATAAAGATATACAACATAGGAGATCAAGAAATAAACAAAAATAAGTGGAAAGTGCCGACAAATTACCTCATCCTGAAAAATAACAAATTATGCTATGAGCTAAAGAGAACAAGAGAGACGGGAACAACTTCAACACAGTATTAAGGAGATTTCCAAAGCATACAAGTATGTTTGGACCAAACAAATTTCACTTCCACCGTCGGGAGTGACACTACCCAAAAGAAAGGATGTGATCTAGGAATGATATGTCGCACAGACATAAAAATGCAGTCCCAGTGAATGTAGACATTGGAGATGCTGATAGACCTGGGTCCAAAAAGGCACATTCCACACAAGAGAGAACCTCTCTGCAGGGCACAGGCGTTGCATGAGCAGGGCATAGACAATCATCCCCTTTACTTCAGTATGCCTTTCATCCTCGCACTGAACAGTGTGAAGGGACAACCTGGAACTATCTTGGCGACAGAGCAAGAACAGTAAACACACTCACATGTGTTGTTCTCCTGATAGAATTGTATGGCGAACCAGCTATTCCCCAGGCAAAAGCCCAAGAAAATCTACTAGCTGACAATTGAATCAGCAAGGTACATAGTAGAAAAACTCACTTAATGGCATTCGGCTCAGTTTGTAGATCAGCCCTGTGGCAAATCCTCACTGCACGGAAAGCCCCCCCAATCTGATTCGTAAAGATCACCAGCTCTATTCTGAAAATGGGGCTAGCATTCCATTTGGGTTGAGTGGTGTGCTATCAGGCTAATTTGTTGTAGAGAGAAGGGTCAGACAAGGATGTGTCTTGGCCCCCTTCTTATTCAAACTCTATATTCAAGAAATCATAGATGAGTTGCTTAGAGATTGCCAAGATTGTCCCAAAATGGGACAAGAGAAGTACCCAGCGCTGTTATATGCAGACAACGCCGTCCACATATCTACAACCCCTCAAGGCCTTAAAAAAAGCACTCTCTATTTTCTTAAATAAGTGTAAGGAGCTTAACCTTGAGCTAAATATTGCCAAATCCAAGACCATGGTGTTGGAGCCCCCCAACTCAAAATCCCTTCAATTAAAATTGGAAGCAAACGGTCAGGTGTTGGAGCAGGTTCAATACTGTATCTACTTAGAGCTGAGATTCCAACACTCTGGGAGTTGGTCCGAACAAATTAAAAAATCCTCCATCATCTTAGTGACATACTATCATTCCATGTAAAACATGGTAGTGGGGCTATTTCCCCAGCACTAGACATTTTCCTCAAACAGGCCCTTCCTGCCGTCCCCTATGGCTGAGAGCTCTGAGGCTACTGTGATACTTATGAGCACAGGTTTTTAAAATAAGCTTTCAATGTTACTTCCCGGTGCCCCCTCAGCTTTGGTCTACCTAGAATTTGACATAATCCTGGCCACTCCACTAATTTGTGCAAGACCAGCCTTTTTCTGGGCCAGACTATGGAATCAACGTGGCTTGGAATCCTATCAGGTGGCACTGTTCCACTTGCTCACTTTGGAGGGAGGAAAAAGTGTAAAATGGATCTCTAACGTAAAGAATGTTCTTCAGGATCTGGATGCCACAGCCCTATGGCTAACCCCCGACCACCTCCTCAACATCTTCTATATCGAATCTGTAGCATACTTTAAAGTCCAAGTGTAGCAAATCTCTTGTGATCGATGCCACCCGTCTAAAGACGGGTCTGGACTACCATTCGAAAAATCTTTTACATAAGATATAGATTTGGCATTTTTCCTGTCGCCGCTTTTACCAAAAACTGGTGGGTATCTAACACAAATGTATGCCCCCTTTGTGGGGCTGCAAATGAGACAATTGCTTGCTTCCTGTTGATTTGTAATGATCT
Source organism: Ambystoma mexicanum (assembly GCF_040938575.1). NCBI lineage: Eukaryota > Metazoa > Chordata > Amphibia > Caudata > Ambystomatidae > Ambystoma > Ambystoma mexicanum. The sequence goes on from NC_090929.1 coordinate 118,902,162, forward strand.
TACCAATTTGAGGGAAAAGTATTTAAAGCCGATCCTGAGAGAGGCAGGGGTTGGTCAAATAGCAGTGGCTGAAAGATTTCTGAGCTAACGTGCCGACCTGCGCGTAATCTTTGCAACTGCACGTTTAATACACAAGGCTTGGCTACTAAGAAGGTGGTGTCAGGGATTGACAGGAAGAAGTGCCATAGTTTGCTGATGTAGGCGAGACTAGATGTTTTTCTCTCCTTGTCTCACACTGCTACTTTTTACTTCCAGAGTCACCCGTCCACTGAGGTCTTGTTTGGGCCTATGAATTTGATAATGCTTTAGCGGTTCATGTGAATTTTATCAATTTTTAAATTTGTTCTGATTTTAGCTTGATTGTTTTTAATAGGTCCCTTGTACCACTGTATATGTGCTTCCTTTTAGGTCACCCAAAGCGCAATTGTGACTGTATGACATGTGTCGGGGTAATGTCTTATTATGTGTTGTTGTATTTATAAGCACCTTTATTGCTCTTCTGCTGAAATAAAGTTTCAATGATGATAAGTAGAAAGATTTCCTTAACTGCAGGAGTGGGTGGAGCCTCCAATGATTCCTTATGGGAATGGCAGATGAACATACTTGTCCGTGGCACTTAAGGGTTTACGAGAGCCACAGTATCTGGTTATACGCACAGCAAGCAGAGATATGCAACAACTGTTCTATAGTGTTGGAGCAATGGAAAAACCTAGATATACCAGGAGCAGATTTCCTTGAATAAATATCATACTTTGCAGTCTGCTGTCAAGGCGGGAGTCCAACCGTCCACATATAGGCCGCATCAACCAAGAGGAAGCAAGACGACATGGAGCAACACAGGTTCCATCCCCGGGTCCGCACTTAGAAACCTCTGGGTATTAAACATGTCATAAATAACCTATCATATCATACCTTATCATAAAATCAACCTAATGCAACATCTATATTACAACATTCACTTAAACAAAATAGGGACAAAAGTCTCTGCCAGGGTACTTAAAGGAACAGGCCTGGATCATCATCCTCTGAACCAGGCGTTGCAACAAGTTAAACCCAAAGCAATACCCCCAATGAATCAACAAGAGGACTGATATCCATGTAACATCCTCAGATAAACCTAAGAGCACCCTCCCCCAGTAACTGAGACTTACCCAGTTTCAGGAACAGAAATGGAACATCATGCAGCAGAATCCTATGCCAGCCTATCCAGAGAGTGGTATTAACAAACTACAGAGACCAATGCACACAGAGCTACAGAATGGGGACAACAATACACTATGAAACAAAGTGTCTGGTGAAATGATCACCAGACCTGAGGACGCCAACGGGTGTAGTAGATACTAGGCATATTATAAACATTCATGCTAATGTACACAAATTAATGTTGTGGGTGAAATCTTGTTTTCAATTTTTAATTTTTAATTGGTGCTGTACAGAGGCCCTTTGCCAGTGCATTATGGACGATGTGTCTTTCTTCAGGCTGGGCTCTATGAATACATAATCATTACAACAGTGTTTTAGTTTCACATATTATTTCTCCAACAACTCTTCAATCTTCAGACACAGTACTGGCTTGTTAAGAAATACAATCACAAGTATGGATGTGTACCTGGGATAAAAGATGGTAAAGATAGTTACGATCCCTGGATGTCTGGAGAGAAGCTGTAAGCAGGTCGAGTTGACTATGGGCTGGGGGTGCGTAAAGTCATGCCTACACTGCTCCTGTAACGCAATTATATGTGTTGACGACAAAAAGCATAATTCCCTGGGCACAATACACTAAGACCTATTTCAGGATGTAGATAGAATAGAAGCTGTAACTCTTTGGAGTTTTCTTCAGCAACAATAGGGTCTCTCAGGTGGAACCAATCAAATGTAAACTATAGTAAAGTTCATGGGAAAAGCCACTACAGGGAACTGAAAGGTACCCAAAGACGCCCACAACATGGGGGAGGTTTCCCAGAGCAGAAGAGTACCTGGTACCACAATGAAACGCACCATGAAAACAGTACTAGAGAGACAGTGCGTCTCATTACGAGTCTGGTGGTAACCCTGCCGGTGCTACCGCAGACTTTTAATCACTTTCGAAATGTTGGACAAATCCGTTAATTAAATCAAAGGTTATTAAGAATATAAAAAAATGAAAAGGTTATTAAGCGTGAACGTTTTTTTTATCCAAATGTGTGGCCTACTTCCCATTCATTTTCCCATAGACAAAAAAAGTCAATTTATGCCAAAGCGCACAGCCTAAACCGCTGGACGGCTTTGGAACAGGTCCAAAACAACTTGGGCACAAAGCGTTGAGTCGCAAACCTTTTGTGGTTTGGGGTTATTCCATGCAGCAGTTATTTTAAAATTTGACAGAGAAGGGGGTGCCCCCGTCCCAACAGAAATTATAGTTATATCTCCCATGGTGCATTGCAGGATCATGGTTTTTAGAAATGAAACGACTGCCATCTTTTTTTCCTCTCGAGACGAAATATATTTGCGGCTACAGCTGAGGTTATGGGAAAACGAAATGCAGTAAAAAGCAATTTGTAGGTCGTAAAACATACAGATGTCGTCAGGGTAGAGGTGAGGGGATGGCCAGAGGACACTGTGGGAAATTTGGGAGTTGGAGGGGGCGTAGGGACCGAGTTTGCAGCACTGAGCTTTCCGCAGCCACGGCTATAGCCGCAAATAGCCGACATCTCAATGCAAACTTCGTCACAGAAGCAGTGTGTGTTCTGGGGTGAAAGGGGAGGGCAGAGGAGGTGAGCAGGCCATCTAGGGAGTGGGGGGAGCTGACACAGATGAAGGTGGCAATTGGTGAGGGCCTGGGGGGAGGGAAGCATTTTCTTGCTGCTGTTTTGACGATGTTCGTGGCTATATTCAAGGCTACAAAAGACTACAGATAGCCGCGGGTAATGTGTAGTTCGGTATGAGCAGCTATATAGTTTGGGGTGTCAGTGTTTTTTATTTTTTGAATAGTTTTTTGTTTAGGTATAGTCACTTCGGGGGTATAAAATCCCTGGCCATGGCCAAAGGCCATGGTCAGAGACTTGGTAGGTATTAGAGAATGTGTGTTTTCAGTCTTTTGAGCATGTGAGAATTTGGAGAGAAATAGGAGAAAATAGTTTAACAAAATTAATATGAAAATGAGGAATTGTAGTGTAGTTTTAGATGTACAATAGAATGTATTTTAAGGTGTGTATTTTCAATTATGGTTTTATATTGTGTGGCTGTGGAATGTTAGCCTACCTAGTTTATTGTTACATAGTTTTATTATTTTTCAGTTATTTAATTTAAGTTAATGAGCATTGTTGTGTAGATGATGTCTTGAGTGGGTAGTCAAGGGAGGTACTACATTTGAGGAAAGTTAATCGCGGAATACCTGATTACCTGTCATTCTTATTTCTTGTTTTAAGTGGCAGTTATCCCCCTTTTTTTCTAAAAACAAAATACTATATATATATTACATGGACGCATTAGCGTCCATGTAGTTATGGTTAAGTTGGTGTTTCCATAGGAAGAGCATTTTTTGGGTGGCTTATAACTTCGCTCCCTCTGGACGAATCCTCACTAAACCTTGCAAAGAAAGTATATGGCCCACTCTGAATTTATTTGCAAAGTCTGGAGAGGTTTGGTCCAGGAGGGGCAAAGTTATAGGGGGGGTCCCAAAACTTTTGTTTTTTCCCATAGACATAATGGGAAAAAACTTTGCGCACGCCTACAGCCCAAACCGCTGGACAGATTTACACCAAATATGCGGCAGGAGCGGGGGCTTGGTCCCAAAAGCGTGCTTTTGCAAATTTGGTGTAAATCCGTCCTGTAGTTTTTTTTTAAATGACCAAAATGTAAGGCAAAAAAATTAGTGATATCTCCGTTCGCTCTGCGGACGGACTTCCTGGTTCGCTCCGCGGACAGTGCCCTGATTGGCCGCGCAGCTTGCGTGATGTCCGCGGACATGCGACATGTTCGCTGATTGGGCGGCGTGGTGCGTGAAGCGCGTCAGATTTTCTGTGGCGCCCGCCATCTTGCATTCGCGGACGACCGCGGACAGCGCGGTGAAACTTGGATTAAAAATAATTGTATTTAGTGGAGTGTGTTGGTGTGTAAGAGTGTTTGGGGAGGGTGGGGGAGTATGAGATAGGTTCAATGTTCTGTTTTTTTTTATATGCTAGACACTTTTGTTGTGTTCGATTTGTCTGCGGACAACACGGCTGTTCTGAAATGTTCTATATAAACTAAATGGTGGGGTGTTCTGAGGATGGAGTATGTGTCCGTTTTGTTTGCAAGCAAGCTAAAATTGAGCTTAGAACACTGGCGGTGTCCTTAAATGTTCGTACATAAACAAAATGGGTGTGTCCTGAGGACGCTGTCCGTATTGTACTCTGGAAAGTTGAATGTGTTCTAAGAACACTCGCGGTGTCCTGAAATGCTCTGATTACTTACCGGTAATCTTCATTACTCCTAGTCCTACTCTTCCTCATCACAGTACTGACGACCCTCCTCACCCTCCCTGCGGGGAAGGTCCCATGCTGCGGCTTGGTAAAATGAAACTGAGTGATGTGGATGTGGGGGAGGAGTTATAGGAATTTAAAGAATAGAAGAAGGTCCTGTGTCGGAGGCAGGGGCCTCATGAAGTAAGTACTGGGACGAGGAAGAGTGGACGTGGAGGTAATGTTTGCAATTAAAGAAAATGGGGGTGTTCTGAGAACGCTGTTCGTATTGTTCGTTGTCAGGTTGAAAGTGTTCTAAGAACCCTCCTTATGTCCGTTGACATTACAATTTCCTATGGCCCTTACCCGACTTTTTGTCCACTAAACAAACGATAAATCAGGCTGCTGTGCGTCGACATTATGTGATAATCCTATCACTTGCCCCATCGACCTGGCTGACCTGCTTTTGCGACACTAAATCATATCTCCCGCCCCTAAGCCTGACATTATCAAAGCATTCATATTCCCCGTCTCGCTCCGTGACGGTGCAGGGTGCATAGCCAAATGGGCCCAGTTGTCTCCAGTCCTACGCGACTTTACACAGAACCCGGAAAACAACACAGATCATCTCACAACACAGCGCGCAACAATTCGGAATATGAAACTGTGATTTAAAAGCAAACAGCAAGATTGTACATTTCGTAAAGTACTTTTATTTGACATCAAATGTTTAGAGAATATTCAGCGATTTGCATTTGTCTTTGCTGTCGATCCGCAAAAGTTCATCTTGAGTCACGCGCTGTTCCTTTGCGGTACACAGGGTGTTGGTTTATGATAAAACAAGCACTATGGTCGCACTGATAATCGGAAGGCTCTTCCAACAACGAGGCTTTAGACCACCATAATGGTTGGTATGTTGCTTCTAGCCGTTACTACCGTGTAAGGCACAGTCGTCTCCAGTCCTACGCGACTTTACACAGAACCCGGAAAACAACACAGATCATCTCACAACACAGCGTGCCACAATTCGGAATATGAAACTGTGATTTAAAAGCAAACAGCAAGATTGTACATTTCGTAAAGTACTTTTATTTGACATCAAATGTTTAGAGAATATTCAGCGATTTGCATTTGTCTTTGCTGTCAATCTGCAAAAGTTCACCTTGAGTCACGCGCTGTTCCTTTGCGGTACACAGGTTGTTGGTTTATGATAAAAGAAGCACTATGGTCGCACTGATAATCGGAAGGCTGTTCCAACAACGAGGCATTAGGCCACCATAATGGTTGGTATGTTGCTTCTAGCCGCTAGTACCACGTAAGGGCATACTGGTCCTTGGCGATTGTCCCATAAAATGGTGAGGGTCATGAAGTTGTTTAGAAGTAGCTTCATCTGGCAGTTAAAAAATCCGTCGGCCGGGGTCTGAAAATCGTGACATTGACAGTACGGAAGGACATACCTGTTTTAAAAAACATAAATTAGTTTCACCAGCCGATCTTCATTAAAAATATTCATTTTATTTATTAGCGCGTGAAACTATTTGCTAGCGAGGATAGTGCAACGGAGTATGTTAACTTATTCCCATTAACCCACCCTCTGTCCTCTGCCTTTTTCTGAGCCCTCTAAGCAACAGGGACCAATTTGGCGGTGATAGTGCACGGTAGAAAACATTATGCCACATTGAACGAACAAGTACAACTTAACCAGGCTTTAACGCCACGTTATTGTTATTATATTCCGGTATAAAATAATCTAAAGGGTTACTTACATTATATTGGCATTTTCCATTGTCTAAGCGTAGTGCAGTCCCAAAATACGACTCTGTCTGTGCCAACGATCTTTCTCATAGTGATATAATATATAAAAGTGGTTTCGTTTCAGAAACTTCATCCTTATCGTGTCTTACGTTTTTGCAACACTCCTTCAAAAGAAGTCTTTTAGCACGATCCCTGTCTGTCAAGGTCAAAAAACAATAGAACCTTATAGTGTGAGTCGTGGGCCTCTCCGGCACGTAGCAAAAAATGGAAGCAAGTGACCTTCACTGTAAACGACCATAAATTCTTAGTTTGCAACATTCTGTGTACAGCCATCTCTGAGAAATTGCTTTTTACACTCCATCTTTGTATATTGTTTGCGTGCTAATAAAAAAACTGTGCTAAAGGGACATTATGGTTAAGTTGCGCTACTAAAGACCTATGAAATTCAGTGAAAAAACTTTGTGAAGGGACGTTATGGTTCAAAGTAAAACCGAAAACCCCCTGAAAATCGCCAGTTATGGTAAGCTAAGCAACCATAACTTGCGCCACCACCGTGCACTGCTAAGACTAACACCCAGGACATCAAAGATGACATCACAAATGTCATTGATGACATCACTGATGACATCACATGTGTATGTACTTTTCATGAAATATGTGTACAAGGGATTCTTATTATAATGTTGCGAAAAAAGTGTCAAGGATCATTGCAATAAATATCATACCCTAATTAGTGCTTTGAATGATGCATTGATATAAATAGCATTCTATTATGGGGTTCTATCTAGTATACTAAGCTACGAATGCAGAAACATAGAATTGTGTGCAGCGTACAAGATGAAGGTATAATATTCATAATGTTAATATGTTGAATAATGAAATGATAATTGTTTTCTTAATAGATTTTTGTGTACTGTGAAATATGTAATAAGTAGCTAATAAAACCCATGTATTACATAATTGCATTACTATAGAGAAAGCAGAAAGAGACAAGAACACATACCAATATACATATGGTAAATAGCAGCTTTGAAACAGAGAAATCATCATGTATTTGCTTGAAAATAATGCTGTCTTTAAAGCTTGTGTCTTCCCCTATGTATATGTTTCATATGATGTGACTGGACTCTAAGGGAATTACTATAAGAACCTACTTGTAGGATACGTCTACAAATAAAATACAATTTTTAGTTTCTGACTGTTACTGAAGAAAACCATGTGGCCTAGATATGTCAGTAAAAGAAAAAAAGAGTGAGCCAGAAGAACACTTGCGGTGTCCTGAAATGTTCGTACATAAAGAAAATGGGGGTGTTCTGAGGACGTTGTCCATATTGTTCGCTGACAAGTTGCATGTGTTATAAGAACTCTCGCGGTGTCCTGAAATGTTCGAAAATAAACAAAATGGGGGTGTTCGGAGGACGTTCTCCATATTGTGTGACTGCTTAGCTGTATGCAATGAGGGAATGGCACAGAGAGTGAAGTGGAAATGGTAGAAGGGCTGTCCAAGAGTTACATGGTCCGCGGACAGCGAGGCTGTCCATGGATAGGGCGTGCTACATCTGAGGTTTTCCAGCAAATCCAGCATGGAAAGAAGAATGTAGGGATCAGCCAATCAGATGTTGAGGTTGTGAATTTGTGTTGAAAGAGGCTGTGTGTAGTGAAGATGGCAGAAGTGGAGAAAGTCAGGGTGTTGATGCTCGGAGATATGTCTGTGCATGGTTTACAACATTATGCTCAATGCAGGCATGTTGCAAATAATTTTGATGTTAAAGGAGTGGAGGTTGTGTGGAGCACTGTGACTGATTGGAATGTACAGGGAATTGTACAAGTTTGTGAAGATATGGGCAGGATCAACAGTCCCCATGTGGTAGTTTTGCACTATGGTGCTTTCTGTTCCGGCTATGTCAGTGCCCCTACTTTGTTGGCAGATTTGGAACACTTGGTTCAAGCAGTAATGAACATCCTTCCAAATGCCAAAGTATTTTTTTCTGGATTACTACCTAGGGCAATATGGGACAATAGTTCAGTTTTTTGTCCTCAGCAAAACAATGCTAGGTGTGTAATCAACTGAGGCATGTGTACCTTCATGCTTAGAGCTGGTATGTTCTTCCGTAATAATGAGAATATTGATTCCAGTAATGCTGTTTGTTTTAAAGAAGATGGCATTTCCTTATCTTTTATGGGAAATGCCATTCTGTTTTGGAATGTAAGGGTTGCTTTGGAGAAAGTTATGTGAAGATTTTAGGAGTAAAGTAAGAAAAAAAATACAAAATAACAGGTGTCTGTCAAGCAACTGCAAAAAAACAAAAAAAACGGCTCTTTTCAGAGCCAACCTCAAAGGGGAAATGGAGCACACTATTTAAATTTACATTCACCACGCTCAGATTTTCAATATGTTCGCGGACATGGCGGTAGTCCGCGGACATGGAAATCACTAGCTAGGGGTCCAGTATGTTCTATCTTACATGTATTTAAAGTCAGGGATATTATGGTTAAGTTGTGCTACTAAAAACCTATGAAATGCAGTAAAAAGACTTTGATAAAGGGTCGTTATGGTTAAGTTTCGCTACTAAAAACCTATGAAATTCAGTGAAAATACTTTGTTAAAGGGACGTTATGGTTAAGTTGCGCTACTAAAAACCTATGAAATTCAGTGAGAAAACTTTGTTAAAGGGACGTTATGGTTCAAAGTAAAACCGAAAAACCCCTGAAATTCAGCAGTTATGGTAAGATAAGCAACCATAACTCACGCCACCGTGCACTGCTAACACTAACACCCAGGACATCAAAGATGACATCACGAATGTCATTGATGACATCACTGATGACATCACATGTGCATTTACTTTTCATGAAAACTCTGTACAAGGGATTCTTATAATGCTGACCAAAAACTGTCAAGGATCATTGGGATAAATATCATGAGCTAATTAGTGCATTAAGCAATGCATTGATATAAATAGCATTCTATTATGAATTGCTATCCAGTATACTAAGCTACTCATGCAGAAACATAGGCAGTGTGTGCAGCATCCATGATGAAGGTGCCATATTCATAATCTTGCCATGTTGAATAGTGAAATGATAACTCCTTTCTTATAAGAGTTTTGCGTACTGTGAAACATGTAATAAGTAGATAATAAAACCCACTTAATACATAATTATTACAGACAAAACACAAAGAGACAACAACACATACAAATATGAGTATATACAGGGACAGAGAAGTAAGCAAAAAAGCAGAAGTAGTAGCAGAAAGAGTTCATAACCTAACTGAGTGTCTTTATGCAGAGAAACTATTGCTCTGTTTCACAGCTGCTACTTACCATATGTATGTGTATCACATGATGTGACTGCACCCAAAGGAAAGGAGAGTGAGTATAATGTATACAAATATGAGCATATACAGGGAAGGTAGAGTAATAAAAATAAAACTATGAGAAAGTGCTGATAACCCTAATGATTATCTTCATGCACAGAAAGGATTGCTCTCTTTCAAGCCTGTGTCTTCCGCTATGTATAATGTTTCATATGATGTGACTTGACCCTACATCTACAAATATAGTACCTTTTCCATTTTTACTTCCTGACTGTTACTGAAGAAAACTATGTGGCCTAGATATGTCATTAAAGGGAAAAAACGGAGAGCCAGACATGTGATGTCACAATCTCAACATCTGATTGTCTTATCCCTACAGTCTTCTTTCCATGCTGGATTTGCTGGAAAACCCCGAATGTAGCACGCCCTGTCCACGGACCGCATAACTCTTAGACAGCCCTTCTACCATTTCCACTTCATTCTCTGTGCCATTCACTCATTGGATACAGCTAAGCAGGCACACAATACGGAGAACGTCCTCAGAACACCCCTATTTTGTTTATTTTCGAACATTTCAGGACACCGCGAGTGTTCTTAGAACATTTTCAGCTTGACAACGAACAATACAGACAACGTCTTCAGGACACCCCCTGCTAACAGTCCAGGACCCCACGAGTCTTCTTAGAACACTTTCAACTTGATACCGAATCCATTCTGTTTATTTACGAACATTCCAGAACAGCCATGCTGTCCGCAGAAAAATCGAACACAACAAAAGTGTCTAGCACATTAAAAAAACAGATCATTGAACCTATCTCATACTCCCCCACCCTCCCCAATCACTCTTACACACCAACACACTCCACTAAAAACAATTTTTAATCCAAGTTTTACCGCGCTGTCCGCGGTCGTCGGCAAATGCAAGATGGCGGGTGCCACAGAAAATCTGACGCGCTTCACGCACCACGCCGTCCAATCAGCGAACACTTTGCATGTCCGCGGACATCATGCAAGCCGCTCGGCCAATCAGGGCACTGTCCGCGGAGCGAACCGGGAAGTCCGTCCGCGGAGCGAACAGAGATATCACTAATTTTTTTGCCTTACATTTTGGTCATTTTAAAAAAAAACTACAGGACGGATTTACACCAAATTTGCAAAAGCACGCTTTCGGGACCAAACCCCCGCACCTGCCGCAAATTTGGTGTTAATCCGTCCAGCGGTTTGGGCTGTAGGCATGCGCACATTTTTTTCCCATTATGTCTATGGGAAAAAACAAAGGTTTTGGGAACCCCCCTATAACTTTGCCCCCCCTGGACCAAACCTCTCCAAAAAATGCTCTTCCTATGGAAACACCAACTTAACCATAACTACATGGACGCTACCGCACCGCGTCCATGTAATATATATATATACATATATATATATTCAGTAAAAAAACTTTGTTAAAGGAACGTTCTGGTTAAGTTGCGCTACTAAAAACCTATGAAATTCAGTGAAAAAACGTTGTTAAAGGGACGTTATGGTTCAAAGTAAAACCGAAAAACCCCTGAAATTCAGCAGTTATGGTAAGATAAGCAACCATAACTCGCGCCACCGTGCACTGCTAACACAAACACCCAGGAAATCAAAGATGACATCACAAATGTCATTGATGACATCACTGATGACATCACATGTGCATTTACTTTTCATGAACACTCTGCAGGAGGGATTCTTATAATGTTGACCAAAAAGTGTGAAGGATCATTAAATAAATATCATGAGCTAATTAGTGCATTAAGCAATGCATTGATATAGATAGCATTCTATTATGAAGTTCTATCCAGTATACTTAGCAACTCATGCAGAAACTTAGACAGCGTGTGCAGTATACATGATGAGCGTGCAATATTCATAATCTAACATGTAATAAGTAGCTAATAAAACCCACTTAATACATAATTACTCTTAATACAGACAAAACACAAAGAGACAACAACACATACAAATATGAGTATATACAGGGACAGAGAAGTAAGCAAAAAAGCAGAAGTAGTAGCAGAAAGAGTTCATAACCTAACTGATTATCTTTATGCAGAGAAATGATTGCTCTGTATCAAAGGTGCTACTTACTGTATGTATGTGTATCAAATGATGTCAGTGAACCCTAAGGAAAGGAGAGTGAGTATAATGTATACAAATATGAGCATATACAGGGAAGGTAGAGTAAAAATTAAACTTTGAGAAAATGCTGATAACGCTAATGATTATCTTCATGCACAGAAAGGATTGCTCTCTTTCAAGCCTGTGTCTTCCGCTATATATATGTTTCATATGATATGATTTGACCCTAAGTCTACAAATATAGTACCTTTTCAATTTTTACTTCCTGACTGTTACTGAAGAAAACTATGTGGCTTAGATATGTCAGTAAAGGAAAAAAAGGGAGAGCCAGCCATGTGATGTCATCAGTGATTTCATTAACAACAATTGTGATGTCATCTTTGATGTCCTGGGTGTTAGTGTTAGCAGTGCATGGTGGCGCGAGTTATGGTTGCTTATCTTATATATATATATATATATATATATATATATATATATATATATATATAAATATATATATATATATATATATATATATATATATATGTGAAAAAAAGAAGGAGAGGGGCGCACTCCAGTTCCCTGCACAGTAAACCTTCTCAGCTACAGGTGTTCTCCTCCGACCGGTTTCTGTGCCAATACACGTCATCAGGGAGGCTGTCTAAACTTGCAGAACACAGCAAGTGCAGGTGTTAACACTTAGTGATGATTCTGCTGCAAGGACTTCTGGTAGCTGTAGTCATCAGGTTTGCAAGGAACAGACTCACACCCAATCCCATAAATGGGGAAAGGGGGGGAGTAGCCTACAGTGAGGCACTCCAAAGTTGGGCATATGTTACCCCGGTGCAGCACCCTATTAGATTTCTGAAGATTCCACCCTTCAGAAAACTTGCAAATGTGAAAAAAAGAAGGAGAGGGGCGCACTCCAGTTCCCTGCACAGTAAACCTTCTCAGCTACAGGTGTTCTCCTCCGACCGGTTTCTGTGCCAATACACATCATCAGGGAGGCTGTCTAAACTTGCAGCTCACAGCAAGTGCAGGTGTTAACACTTAGTGATGATTCTGCTGCAAGGACTTTTGGTAGCTGTAGTCATCAGGTTTGCAAGGAACAGACTCACACCCAATCCCATAAATGGGGAAAGGGGGGGAATAGCCTACAGTGAGGCACTCCAAAGTTGGGCATATGTTACCCCGGTGCAGCACCCTATTAGATTTCTGAAGATTCCACCCTTCAGAAAACTTGCAAATGTGAAAAAAAGAAGGAGAGGGGCGCACTCCAGTTCCCTGCACAGTAAACCTTCTCAGCTACAGGTGTTCTCCTCCGACCGGTTTCTGTGCCAATACACGTCATCAGGGAGGCTGTCTAAACTTGCAGCTCACAGCAAGTGCAGGTGTTAACACTTAGTGATGATTCTGCTGCAAGGACTTCTGGTAGCTGTAGTCATCAGGTTTGCAAGGAACAGTCTCACACCCAATCCCATAAATGGGGAAAGGGGGGGAGTAGCCTACAGTGAGGCACTCCAAAGTTGGGCATATGTTACCCCGGTGCAGCACCCTATTAGATTTCTGAAGATTCCACCCTTCAGAAAACTTGCAAATGTGAAAAAAAGAAGGAGAGGGGCTCACTCCAGTTCCCTGCACAGTAAACCTTCTCAGCTACAGGTGTTCTCCTCCGACCGGTTTCTGTGCCAATACACGTCATCAGGGAGGCTGTCTAAACTTGCAGCTCACAGCAAGTGCAGGTGTTAACACTTAGTGATGATTCTGCTGCAAGGACTTCTGGTAGCTGTAGTCATCAGGTTTGCAAGGAACAGACTCACACCCAATCCCATAAATGGGGAAAGGGGGGGGGGAGTAGCCTACAGTGAGGCACTCCAAAGTTGGGCATATGTTACCCCGGTGCAGCACCCTATTAGATTTCTGAAGATTCCACCCTTCAGAAAACTTGCAAATGTGAAAAAAAGAAGGAGAGGGGCGCACTCCAGTTCCCTGCACAGTAAACCTTCTCAGCTACAGGTGTTCTCCTCCGACCGGTTTCTGTGCCAATACACGTCATCAGGGAGGCTGTCTAAACTTGCAGCTCACAGCAAGTGCAGGTGTTAACACTTAGTGATGATTCTGCTGCAAGGACTTCTGGTAGCTGTAGTCATCAGGTTTGCAAGGAACAGACTCACACCCAATCCCATAAATGGGGAAAGGGGGGGAGTAGCCTACAGTGAGGCACTCCAAAGTTGGGCATATGTTACCCCGGTGCAGCACCCTATTAGATTTCTGAAGATTCCACCCTTCAGAAAACTTGCAAATGTGAAAAAAAGAAGGAGAGGGGCGCACTCCAGTTCCCTGCACAGTAAACCTTCTCAGCTACAGGTGTTCTCCTCCGACCGGTTTCTGTGCCAATACACGTCATCAGGGAGGCTGTCTAAACTTGCAGCTCACAGCAAGTGCAGGTGTTAACACTTAGTGATGATTCTGCTGCAAGGACTTCTGGTAGCTGTAGTCATCAGGTTTGCAAGGAACAGACTCACACCCAATCCCATAAATGGGGAAAGGGGGGGGAGTAGCCTACAGTGAGGCACTCCAAAGTTGGGCATATGTTACCCCGGTGCAGCACCCTATTAGATTTCTGAAGATTCCACCCTTCAGAAAACTTGCAAATGTGAAAAAAAGAAGGGGAGGGGCGCACTCCAGTTCCCTGCACAGTAAACCTTCTCAGCTACAGGTGTTCTCCTCCGACCGGTTTCTGTGCCAATACACGTCATCAGGGAGGCTGTCTAAACTTGCAGCTCACAGCAAGTGCAGGTGTTAACACTTAGTGATGATTCTGCTGCAAGGACGTCTGGTAGCTGTAGTCATCAGGTTTGCAAGGAACAGACTCACACCCAATCCCATAAATGGGGAAAGGGGGGGGAGTAGCCTACAGTGAGGCACTCCAAAGTTGGGCATATGTTACCCCGGTGCAGCACCCTATTAGATTTCTGAAGATTCCACCCTTCAGAAAACTTGCAAATGTGAAAAAAAGAAGGAGAGGGGCGCACTCCAGTTCCCTGCACAGTAAACCTTCTCAGCTACAGGTGTTCTCCTCCGACCGGTTTCTGTGCCAATACACGTCATCAGGGATTGGGTGTGAGTTTGTTCCTTGCAAACCTGATGACTACAGCTACCAGAAGTCCTTGCAGCAGAATCATCACTAAGTGTTAACACCTGCACTTGCTGTGAGCTGCAAGTTAAGACAGCCTCCCTGATGACGTGTATTGGCACAGAAACCGGTCGGAGGAGAACACCTGTAGCTGAGAAGGTTTACTGTGCAGGGAACTGGAGTGCGCCCCTCTCCTCTTTTTTTCATCACATTTGCAAGTTTTCTGAAGGGTGGAATCTTCAGAAATCTTATAGGGTGCTGCACCGGGGTAACATATGCCCCACTTTGGAGTGCCTCACTGTAGGCTACTCCCCCCCTTTCCCCATTTATGGGATTGGGTGTGAGTTTGTTCCTTGCAAACCTGATGACTACAGCTACCAGAAGTCCTTGCAGCAGAATCATCACTAAGTGTTAACACCTGCACTTGCTGTGAGGTGCAAGTTAAGACAGCCTCCCTGATGACGTGTATTGGCACAGAAACCGGTCGGAGGAGAACACCTGTAGCTGAGAAGGTTTACTGTGCAGGGAACTGGAGTGCGCCCCTCTCCTCTTTTTTTCATCACATTTGCAAGTTTTCTGAAGGGTGGAATCTTCAGAAATCTTATAGGGTGCTGCACCGGGGTAACATATGCCCCACTTTGGAGTGCCTCACTGTAGGCTACTCCCCCCCTTTCCCCATTTATGGGATTGGGTGTGAGTTTGTTCCTTGCAAACCTGATTACTACAGCTACCAGAAGTCCTTGCAGCAGAATCATCACTAAGTGTTAACACCTGCACTTGCGGTGAGCTGCAAGTTAAGACAGCCTCCCTGATGACGTGTATTGGCACAGAAACCGGTCGGAGGAGAACACCTGTAGCTGAGAAGGTTTACTGTGCAGGGAACTGGAGTGCGCCCCTCTCCTCTTTTTTTCATCACATTTGCAAGTTTTCTGAAGGGTGGAATCTTCAGAAATCTTATAGGGTGCTGCACCAGGGTAACATATGCCCCACTTTGGAGTGCCTCACTGTAGGCTACTCCCCCCCTTTCCCCATTTATGGGATTGGGTGTGAGTTTGTTCCTTGCAAACCTGATGACTACAGCTACCAGAAGTCCTTGCAGCAGAATCATCACTAAGTGTTAACACCTGCACTTGCTGTGAGCTGCAAGTTAAGACAGCCTCCCTGATGACGTGTATTGGCACAGAAACCGGTCGGAGGAGAACACCTGTAGCTGAGAAGGTTTACTGTGCAGGGAACTGGAGTGCGCCCTTCTCCTCTTTTTTTCATCACATTTGCAAGTTTTCTGAAGGGTGGAATCTTCAGAAATCTTATAGGGTGCTGCACCGGGGTAACATATGCCCCACTTTGGAGTGCCTCACTGTAGGCTACTCCCCCCCCTTTCCCCATTTATGGGATTGGGTGTGAGTTTGTTCCTTGCAAACCTGATGACTACAGCTACTAGAAGTCCTTGCAGCAGAATCATCACTAAGTGTTAACACCTGCACTTGCTGTGAGCTGCAAGTTAAGACAGCCTCCCTGATGACGTGTATTGGCACAGAAACCGGTCGGAGGAGAACACCTGTAGCTGAGAAGGTTTACTGTGCAGGGAACTGGAGTGCGCCCCTCTCCTCTTTTTTTCATCACATTTGCAAGTTTTCTGAAGGGTGGAATCTTCAGAAATCTTATAGGGTGCTGCACCGGGGTAACATATGCCCCACTTTGGAGTGCCTCACTGTAGGCTACTCCCCCCCTTTCCCCATTTATGGGATTGGGTGAGAGTTTGTTCCTTGCAAACCTGATGACTACAGCTACCAGAAGTCCTTGCAGCAGAATCATCACTAAGTGTTAACACCTGCACTTGCTGTGAGCTGCAAGTTAAGACAGCCTCCCTGATGACGTGTATTGGCACAGAAACCGGTCGGAGGAGAACACCTGTAGCTGAGAAGGTTTACTGTGCAGGGAACTGGAGTGCGCCCCTCTCCTCTTTTTTTCATCATATATATATATATATATATATATATATATATATATATATATATATATATATATATATTCATTTAAAAAAACTTTGTTAAGGGAATGTTATGGTTAAGTTGCACTACTAAAAACCTGTGCAATTCACTAAAAACACTTTACAAATGTGTCAGTATAGTTCAAAGTAAAACCGAAAAACCCCTTAAATTCACCAGTTATGATAGGCTAAGCGACCATAACTGCCCGCACCACTGTGCTCTTAGCAAAAAAGTATCAGGGATTATGGAGACATGTGTAATATGGTACATACCTCACCACGCAATGCAGTGTTCTGCAGTGTTCTTTCTAGTACAGGAACCTACTCATACAGAAATGTACGTATTGGCTGCAGCATACACCAGAGAGGTGCTATGTTTGTTATTTCCAAAGTTGTATAATACATAGATGCAATAATCTTTGCCAATAGTATTCTAAATTTGCAAAGCAGTAACGTGTGCTACTAAAAAGAAGGATTACTAGTTGTTATTCGGTGAGGCTTTGTCCGGTCTGATTACGAAACAAAATCCTTTTTCAAGATGGCCACCATAGAATGGGAAGGCGGTTATTTCATACATAGTCCCTCTTCCCTTTCCATGGTAGGATGCAAAAAACACAAGTACGTGACGTGACGCAGAACCTGTACATAAACATATAGCGATGTACAGCCTAATATTGCACATTTAGAAATAATAGACTGGATTGTAAAAGAAAACGTAAACATTTTAGCGGTGATAAAGTAGGTTCATTTAACAACAAACTGTCAGAGACCATCAGAGTAATCCCATTTTCGATGCAATCATCAGAAAGGTTCAAATGGTGGCATTGCAAATGTTGAAGATGAGGAACATGTTGGTTTTTCGCCATACAAAAAGTATGGGTTCTTGGTTAAAGCCGCCCCTTTGTTTCCACAGTAATTTCCAAGAAGTCGCCATAATCTTGAGCCTAGAGCACCATAAAGGATGTAACGTTGCTCTGAATAGCGAGTTCAGCGTACGGACAAAGCGGGCTTAGGGTATCATCCCACATAATTGTTATGGACAGACAACCGCTCACAAGCAGTTGTATTTGCCGGCCGAAAAAGCCCTCACTCGGCATTTGAAAACCATGGCACGGACAATAAAGCAAGATGTACCTAGCCGGGAAACGGAACAGAAAATACGTGTCAGTAACCAACCTCTAACAAAAATAAAAATCAAAGAAGACACAAAAAATGTGCAAAGTAATACAAAATTTAAGTGGAGAGACATGACATTTTAGTGAAATGTTACTAATGACCATTTCTAACTATAGTAACAGTCTGCAAACGCTGAGATTCTGCATGCGCCGGAAGGTAAAAAAAAATGGAAACTACACAGAAAGACGGTAGTGCAGTTATGAAAGCAAAAACGAATGGACAATTTAAAATAAATACGTCTCGTGATTACAAAGAAGACCAATAGAATGTGCAAAGTGATGCACAAACCTTTGTGCAGAAGCAGAACCTTGCAAACAAGAAATATTAATGCTAAAAAAGGATGAGTGTAGGCATACTCTCCAAATGTGAAACCTGTGCAGTTGGCAATATTACAGGAAAAATGTAACAGTGCAGAAACATAATATGTCAGTTATATTGGCACAATTACATTTTCGGTAATGTAAAAATAAAGCGCAGTTCCTTGTACAGTGGGAAAAAGTAAACTTACATAATATTTATTGCCTCCATTTTTTTTGTGGAAGTCCGACACCAATGTATTCGCATTGAAGAATCTTCATGGACTAATATTGCATGTCCCTTACAAACTTTTTAAAACATAACCTTATCAATTGCTGTTTTTTTCAAAACTTTCATTCCTTGAATTTCTTCAAAGCTTTCCGTTTCACTCAAGGTCAAAAAACAATTGCCCCTTATACAATCACTCGGATACGCGGGCGTATTGAGCGTCCAACCAAAAAGCAACTCATGTGACCTTCACTCAGAAGGCACAAAAATTCTTAGTTAGCAACAACATATTGAAATCCAATTATGAGAACCTCTACTCCCATACACCTCCAGAATCGCTGTTTCCAGCAAATAGTGCAGATGGTGGCCTTAGTTTTGAAAACTTAGACGCCAGTCTGATGGCAAGATTATTCCAAAAACATTTTAACCCATGCACACTAATTGGTAGTTGTACAGTGAACACAAACTTGCATTGAAATGCATTTCTTTAGTGACATGAAAACTCCACTTTTTCTGTTTGTGCTCCCACATTCCATCCCACCCTCTTCAAATGTTACCTTCTGAAGTAGTATTACAAAAGTGTGACAAGTGCAATGCTGTCTTGTTTTGTTTGTGTTTCTGGCGATGTCCGCGCACACCAAAACAATAATTAAAGATAGCGGGGGGACCGAAGAAAGTTGACGTACTTGACGCTTTTCCACAACCAATCATGGAAAGCGCCACACGTTCGTGGGCACAAACTTTTTCCCCCATCCAGTCTAAGGGGAAAAGAGAAGTTTTGCGAACCGCCCGCCCATATAATTCCCCCCCCCTTCACTAAACATCATGAAACTTTACAAAGAAATGTAGAGTATCCGATATATTTTCTTTGCAAACTTTGGTGAGCATTTGTCCAAGGGGAGCACAGTTGTAAGGCACCCAAAAAGTGTTCTTCCTATGGAAACAGCAACTTCACCATAACAACACAGCCACTAACCTGCCTGTGTGATATTCTGCAGTGGTTGTGGGCAGGACCTAGAGATTTGGATATATGTCCATAGATATTTGAATGTATGTGTGTATATTTGCTTAGAACTGCACTGCTTATAAGGTCATGCATCCAAGACTGTACACCCTCTCCAGAACCATCAGACTACTAAGGTATAGTATGGGGGAATGCATTCCTGTAATATGATGTGGAGAATCTGGGCAGGGCCTAGAGTTTTAGGAGTAAGGCATACGGTCTATGGCCTGCAGCCATGCACCCAAAACTCTACATCCTGCCCACAACCACCTGAGTGATGTGGGGTAGTACGATTCTATCGATAGGTGTGGTATGCCTCACTTGTTCTGGCCAGAGGCTACACTCCTAGCTGTATGTTCATAGCTATTACAATGTGTGGGTGTGCAGTGGCTTATACCCCCAGTCCTAGACTGTACACACTCCCCACAACCATCTAATCGATAATCAATACTACCGGTGTATCCATGGGTGTGACATGCTGCAGTGGTTGTGGCCAGGGCCTAGAGTCTTGGAAGTATGGCCTTCGGCCGAAGGCCATACTTCCAAGACTCTAGGCCCTGGCCACAACCAGCGCAGTATGTCACACCCATGGTGGCGTACTAATCAATACCACACCCATAGGAAAAAATTATGTAATAACGACATGTACTCAATTTCAATGTTCGCTAACACAACGCGTGTCCTTAGAACAGTTTCAAGGTGCCTGTACAATCTCAAAGCTACCATTAATCGGCCACTGATGGTCCTGTTGCTTTCTAGTTTACCTATGCCAAATTTCACAAAACATTATCGCATCCACACCATATTTTGCATACATGTCATAAGCCGGCGTTCCCCCAGGCGGTGCACTTTGGCCATTTTCCAAGGACTGTCTACCGCAGCGGAAAAGCCCAGCTAAAGTGGACAGTACTCCAGGCATGTTTTTAACCTTCCCCTTGGCTAATCAACCTTACTCTGGATGTTTGAATTTGCAAAATCAACCCTCTACCAATAATCAGGGTTTCGTTTGAATCGGGGAATGACTCACCTGATAAAACAAGTCGCCTGTTTCCTGACGCAACCTCTCCCAACGTCGCGTCTGCGCTTCTTTGGCTTCTGCCTCGTTTCGGGACCCTCGCCTCCTTTGCCCTCTGGCCCGGTACGTCGATCAGGGATCAGATGTGTGCAGATCTGCAGAAGGAATCTCTCCTCACTTCTACAGGGCGCCCCTTACACCTCTTGATCCCGGCTCGATCGTCCCGTCCTCGCCGTTCTCTGCCTTTACTCTGTTACAATGTATACGATGGGGCAAGTGGGGGAGGGTCCCTATTCGGGCGCCATCTTGAAAGGGGCCCCTAGGGGTCCCTCGCGATATGGAAACAAGGCAATAACCATACACGAAAGGATGCGCCAGACACGAGGTTCAAATTCCCAATGCTAGGGTTTATTGCAAGCAAAATAGTCCCAATTGGCCAACTGTGGTCTCACGCCCCGCGACGTGTATTCTCTAGACCTCGAGGGACGCAAGAGAGTGAATTACGTACATCAGTTACATATATACAAAATGCATATCATACAATCAGCTATGTCATGTTTAACACCCCCCTTTTATTGAGTTTCTTTGAACTCGGGATGATGATGGACATTTCCGACGAGTATGACAATTATGACACTTTCGATGTCTATTCTAGTAACAATGTGCAATTTAGAAAGTGCGGAGGCATCAGTAGTTGTTGAACAGAACACAGTGCTTCTGTTCTTGGAACCAAGCTGCACATGGGGGAAGAGTCACATTCCAAGCTTTGCTATCTATGATGTGCTATTCGTGTCCTGGGAGCCGACACGCTCTAAAGGGTTTTGTGAAAGGGGGCCGTAAGAAGAGCATAATTCAAGCCTTTAGCTGCTTTATTCTAACATATTCTACCACAGTACGAGACTGGCTGGCAGCTGTGAAATGATTAAATGCCCTGCAGCTCTCCCTCAAGGCTACAGAGAGGGAACGTGGGCATTCCTTTCTGGGCGGCTCATGAGGAGTTTCAACGAACTCCTCAGTCCCGCGGCCTTGCCCTTTCATATTCAGACAACAATGTTAACTGTTGAGCAGAGTAAGCAGAATTCGCAAGAATTGCAAGCTGCAAAGCAGTTTAGACAGAAAGCAATGAGCAATGGTTAACAAGCAAAATGGCGATTCTTGCTTCGTTTAAAATGGCCGCTTGTTGGTCAAGCATAGCAGTCTGTATTTCTATAATTCTGTGCATAAGACGGTTGGCCTTCGGCCATCAAGATACGTCTATCATCCAAATGAAGGGTATTCATTTTTCCAGATTGACATACACAGCACAGACTGAAATACTACCCTCAGTAGACCCCTCATTTTCTGCACGTACAAACATCCCGAACTAGGGGGGCATAGAGAATACATTATTAACACCTGCCGCCCAAACAAGTACATTATTTCACCCACCTCTTACTCTGTAAACCTTCCCAGGCACTGTAGGACATCAAAGTAGTTGCCGAAACAGCATTTCGCATGTCGAATACATCATTAACACCTGCCGCCCAAACAAGCACAGTATTTGACCCATCTCTTACTATGTGAACCTCCCCACGCACTGTAGGAGAGTAAAACAGTTTCCGAAACCGAATTTCGCCTCTGGTGGCGACTGCGCTGTCTTCGGATCCAAGATGTCGGGCGCATCCACACATTCTGACGCACATCACGGCTCGCTGCAGCCAATCGGCGAAGACGTCGCGTGTCCGCGGTCATGACGCCACTCCCCTGGCCAATCGGTATCTTGTCCGCGGGGCCAACAGGGAAGTGTGACCGCAGAGCAGACATAGATATCACTAATATTTTGAGACATATTTTGTGGTCGTTTTAAAGGAACCTACTGGATGGATTGGCACCAAATTTACAAAAGCACGCATTTGGGACCAAGCCCGTGCCCCTGCCACAAATTTCGTGAAAATCCGTCCAACGGTTTGACCTGTAGGCCTGCGCAAAGTTTTTCCCCCATTCAGTCTATGGAAAAAAAGACGTTTGGGACCCCCCCCTCTAACTTTTCTCCCACTGGACCAAACCTTGCAAAAAAAAAAGAAAAAATGCTCTTCCTATGGAAACAGCAACTTAACCATAACTACCCAGCCACTACCGTGTCATACTGATGGTTACTCCCTCCCCCTCTCCACTGAGGGCTAACATTGAAAATGGGGGAGAGTTGGATCCTGGCTGGCTCTACACTACAGGTACCAGAATTCCCTGCTGCAACTACCTGGTGCATACTAGAGGGATTTAACCCTGCACACCTGCATCCAATCTGCATCCAATCGGCCTCCCTGAAGATTGCTGAGGCATGAAAGCACGCTAGGAGGAAAACATCTTTGGACAGTTTGAGCTTACTGCAGCTGGGACCCAGAGCAGTGCCCCTGCCACTCCTCTTGTTTTGTTTGCATATAAATATTGCTTTAAATTTTAATTCCCTTTGTTAGATGTTTCATTCTTATGTGTTTTCCTCCTCTATTCCTTCGCCCTCTTTCTTTCCACCCAAATGACCCTTTTAAGGGCCTTCTTTTAAGTTATAAAAATAGATATAATTGAACACAGACTGAAAAAATATGTGACAATATCTATTGTAATTCATGTGATGCAGTTTCAGTCATTCAACTCTTCCCAATTGTTTGTTTCCGTGGTTACACTGTTAACAGGGCAGTAGTTTAGCTGCGAATAAAAGCACTCCAGTTGTTACCGTGTTAGCTTTGCACGTAGAATCCTGCAATTCATTGACTGATGATGTGGCTGCGATGTTAACACGAGAACTTAATGCAACAAAACTCTGGAAATTCAGCTAAAGCCACCTTAACTTTGTGCCGACTATGACCGCAATGATGACATCACTGATGGCATCACTAATTACATGTTGTATGAGAACAATGATGACATTGCAAATCACATCACTGATGCTATCACTGGTGACAACACTGATTGTATTGTATATTACATCAATAATGGAATTAGACATAACATCATTTTTAAGTTAGCTCATGAAAATCTTGATTACAATAATAAAAATGTAGGCCGCAGACTTGGCCATTACAAAGGCCGGGGTCAGTGGACAGCACCAGAGGCCATAGTTAGTGGTTGGTTAGTGTTAAAAAAAATACCAATGTGCATGGTTAAAAGCCATGCCTAGTAGCCTGTCACTGTTTTAAAATATACAGCCGGCAACGTTGAACGCTGTAGTCAGTGACCATGGCTAAAGACCATAGCTAGTGCCCATTAATATGTCCGAATATACAGTCGGCCCAGCCAAAGGCTGTGGCCACTGGCTAGTATTGTGTTGAAGACCATTGCTAGTGGCTGGTTAGTGTATATAATATACAGTGAGCACAGTTGAAGGCCACAGCCAGTGGTGGGTTAGTGTTGTGTAATACACAGTGGGCACGCGCGAAGGCCATCATTTAGTGCATTGTTTTATTTTAAAATTTACACTGGACATGGCCAAAAGATGTACAGACTGCTACAGGTCAAAGGCCATGGCTAGGGCCCATTTATATGCTAGAATATATAGTGCACACAGTCGAAGATTGTGGCTACTGGCCAGTATTGTGCTAAAGTCCATGGCTAGTGCCTAATCTGGTTGAAAGCTGTATCCACCGGTAAAGGCCATAATCTATGGTTGGTAGCTTGTTAGCATTTTAAAATATTCAGTGCACATGGGTGAAGGTTGTGACCACTCTCCATATCTGAAGGCCATGGCTAGTACCCATTCATGTGTTAAAATATATTTGGCCACACACACTGACCATGGTTGAAGCCCATGCTTAATGTCAGTTACTGTTGTAATGTAATTAGTGATGTCATCAGTGATGTGATCTGTGATGTCATCATTGTGGTCATACTCTGCGCAACAGGGGGCGCAAAGTTAAGGTGGCTTTAGCTTAATTTCCAGGGTTTTGTTGCATTAAGTTCTCACCTTAATGTCCCTGCAACTAAAGATCAAAGATCTTTTCCTTGGAAAAAAAAAATTATATATATATATATATATGTATATATATTTATATATATATATATATATATATATACATCCATCTCATTCTCTGGTGGCTGGAGCAGTATAGCCTGGGACTGTTAGCCTCAACAAGCCGCAGCATTACATTGTTTCCTTTGAGTTCATCAGCATGGTCAATATCCAAGGGGGCTTCATGTTATGGCAGCCCCTGTCCCTGGCCTGCGACTGACTGCAGAGTAGCATTACATTCTAACCGCAGACGTTTGTCAGAACCAGGCTACCTATGTACTTAAAGCAAAGGCAGAATACCAACTGCCCATACCCCAGACATTCAGGCAAGTATACTGATCCATGTTATCCAGAGAAACCAGGCTGCGAAGGAGTATCAGAGAACCAAAACATTTTTTTTAAGTAGTTCCAATCTGGCGCCTATTTAAAACTGTGACTCTAGTTAATCTACCTCCTACCCGATACAAGTAGAGAAATAATAATGGTAAAACAGCCCAATTAATGAACCAATGGTGAAAGGGACAATCAGGTGAATTAAGATGAGTCGTCCAAGGGAAGGACCAACCCCGGGCAAGGTTATAATTATACAGACTGCGCTAGGTGTTTGAAAAGCCCAGGGAAAGACATGGTTGGGTGCGTCCCAGGAGGAGGCAGGTGTGCTACTCACCACTTCCTGGGAAGAAAGAAGGTAGGTTACCTGGACAGAATTAGCTTAGCTGCTGCGTTGGCCCAGTAGAAGCTTTTCCCGATCCAAGTCACGGATCACATTGTTAAGAACCATGGTGTACAGAAAGTGGGGATGACAGCAGGCTTCCACCACAGAAAAGTGAAAGGAGAAGAAATACCTAAGGGCTGGGTACCACCTTGAGTTAAGAGAACCCTGAGACAGACAGAGAGGCCTGGCAGGAGGTTTACAGTATTGACTGCTTGACGAGGACCTTTGCAAAGAAAGTGGAAGAAATATTCTTTGCATGCAGTGAAGGCAATTGTAGAGTGGCAGAGGGAAAAGAACCACCAAACTAAACCCAAAAGGCAGGTGAAGGAGTGAGCTCTGGCCTGTGAGAAACACATGAGCCAAGAAGATCATTGAGAGTTCTAGTGAAAGACAGTGGAGATGTCAAACTCACAAATACTTCCTGAAGGACAGTGCGCTTTTGGATCTTTCTCCTTCTGATGTTGTTCCATTGGTCTCCACCGTACCCCTTTCTGCATCACTCCTGCCTTCTCCTCCTTGTGGGATTCTCCCTTCAATGTCTGACTCTTCCCCTGATGATACCACACCATAACCCTGCTCACTGCCAATCTCTGATGTTCATCTTTCACCTTGGGTCTCACCTCTACCTCCAGGACTGGGGCTCAACCACCTTTCCGAGACAGCTACACTCCTGGCCTGATGTTATTGCTTCTTCTGCCACATCCTTCATTTGATGCTACCACCTCCCTAATTCTTACTATGTCTGCATTCTCTTTCTCTCCCTACATTGATATTGCCTCCTTTCCGGTCACCACCTCCTTCGGTCTACTCTCACCCTCTAATGTCACATCATTCTCCTGCTCTCCACTGATGCCACTCTCCTCCACCTCTCCATCCTCTGCTTTTTCCACCTCACTCCAATTTATAGCGTTCTCCAAACATGAGCCTCCTGCTACTATAAGCAACAGTGCCTGACTGAATTTGGGTGTTTTATACTGTGCTTTCTCCTCCCCTTGGGTTGGTCTCCTAGTGAGGGTCCGCACCTCCAAGTGGTGATTTGGCGAGTAATGGTTGCAATTGGTTGCTCTGTCTGTGGGCACCTGGGGAAGCTTTGGGTATGAAGGGGCTGAGCAAGTCTATCATTGACTTTTCTGTGATCTTGGATTTACAGTTTCAGGCCTGATCCTCCTGGGTGTAGCATGTACTGTGGTTTTGGGTGTTCAACGCATGTGCTTTAATAGCTAAGAACCCATTGGGTAAGCTTTGGGAGTACATTGCTTCACTGAGTGTGTGGGAATTAGCAATATTATATTCCACGTGGGAGAATCCTTTGCCAACATTTCAGGGTGCGGTCACACGAATCCTACATATTAACACATATCAAAGTCACAAGTAAATGAATTTCTGGACTGAATGTATTTAATAACATTTGACAAAAAGATATAATGGGGATAGAGCTCCAAGGAGTGTTTAGAAGACAATACAAGTGCGTATAATCCAGTCAACAAGAGATGGATTTAAATGTAACCAACATAAACAGAAACAACTGCCAAAGGCTGGTCAATCGATTCAATTGTGCAGTTACAGAATGAACATAAACATGGTTTCATGGACATTTGGAGAAAAAGAAACAACAACAATGCTTAAGCTGTGCATTGTTCAGATGGTATAATCGTCGACACAATGATGTTTCGGCCTAGAAAAGAGCTGTAAGGTGCAGCTTTGTGGGCAGGCCTTCATCAGGATGTGTAATGGGGTAGTCCCGGGGTCTCTATCTACAAATAACAAATGGAGTGTGATGAGTAAAGGTGTGACCGCGAAATTAAAATAAACATTCATGAGCCCCAGAAGGATGCTTCATTAAAACAAAGAAAAAAAGCTCCACAAGAGTGTAGCCTGGTTCTTACCAGTAGCTTATCCAGTGCATGGATGAGCAGTAATATCCATCATGGGTGTAGATATCTGGACGGCAAACAGTATGCCAGGGAGGGAACAAATATGTGCCTGTAACAAAATGATAGGATCTATAAAGGTATTGTACAAATCCTGGTCCCATGTCTCAATTAATGGATACATAGGGGAAGTCTTACCTCAGGCGGTAAGAAGTGTCTCCTTTCGTGCAAGTGGTGGAGACACCCACTAAGCTTCAATAGTGTCTTCTATAGTTGAAGTAGTGAAGACTCTCACTGTGCTTCACACCTGCTAAACCTGGCTGTCCATATGTGACATGACCTGTGTGTCAGACAAACACATGTCCGTGAGGTTATGGCAGTGCGTATGAAAAACAAAGCACCAAAAAACTTATTGTGGGAAAAGTCAATGTCTAAAAACGGGGCATACTCATAAGGGAAACTAATTGAAAATCCCCTAAGTCTAGCCACAAAAGAAGCGTGTATAGTAAAACTTACTAGTACATGGTTCCTTCCACGTTCGTCTGGGGCTGAGCTGTTCGGCGTCTCCGGCAGCAAGAAAGTGAAACCGTTTCTGTAGAAACGGCGGGTAAACATGCCGCGAAACATTCCGATTGGATAGGCCCTGCCGCTCCCCTACTGGCGCGTCATTTGACGGATGGCAAATGGACAGCTGCCACATCGGAGGGGGGACGGGCCTTAGGGGTGAGCAGCAAAAGATTGTTGCAAAGAGTAAATAATAATAACGTGCCAATGGGCGCGTATGCTGCAAAAAGATCAGTGAAGGCATGAATCCTACGCCTAAATCCGGTGTACATGCTGGCGCAATGGCCAATTGTAAAAAGCATGTGCTTGTGTATCGAAAAAGTCGTCTTGCATATAGAACGTTGCACAAGAAATACGGTGTGCACAACAGTCTGAGTCCAGCGCAGTGAGCGCGTACTGGATTATGTGCTGTGATACATGCAGGCGGAATGCGAAGGAGCTGTCTATGAAGCGGAGGTCCCGCTAAATGCCGAAAAACCCTTTCATATGGTCAGACTAGTCATGTGTGGTAGGGGCGTTATGTAATGTAATGGCATGCCCTGCTGCTAAACAGCATAAAGCCCTCAAATATATTGGTAAAGCGTATAAAGGACCAATGTTTCTGTATCCTGAACCATAAGGCCCAGATGGGCTCTGTGTGTATTCGGTCGTACAATATAGTGATCACAGTTACATGAGTGTAAAAACATAACATTCGAGAGACCTTCGGTGTTTTAACCCAATGCATGCCTCAGTTGTCAATTAACATCACACGCTTTTTATGACACTACGAACTGTCAAAGTTAGAAAACCGACGTACATTTTTAAACACACCCCCACTTAGAAAATGGAAACCATCCTATGGGGCCATTGATATATATCTCAAAACAAAGGAACTGGAGAGGAAGTAGTTTTTTGTCATCATCAAAATCAAATATCCTGTAGGAGGGTGTGTACCCCTCTCAAATGCTCAGATTAAATGTGCGGCTAAAATGAAAGTGTCGATAGCTATTCACTGGTATACAAGTGCTTCCTTTCAACAGAAATGTTCAATCCTGTTTTCTCAGTGTCTAATTTGTGGACCAAATGCTGCTCAAGCCTCGTGAGTGCTTTGTCCCTGCATCCTCCTCTCTTTTGTGGAGTTAGTTGTTGGATGATGGTCCATGAGATGTCTTCATTGGTGTGTCCTAGTCTGCTAAAGTGTTCGACCATGGGCTTGTCCGGTGTTTTGTTCTTAGTATAAGACCTATGTTCAGAAATATGCAGTTTTACTGGTCTCGCGGTCTTGCCTACGTATAACAGATGGGAAGGGCATTGGATCCCATAGATCACAAATTTACTATTGCAGTTGGTATGCGTCTGCAGGGTGTGATGGTAGTCCTTGTAGACAAAAGTTTTGGTGGGGGTCTGTGCATGCCACACAGTTCGCACATCAATAGTGTCCAACAACACTAGGAAGATCCCACAGTGTGTTCGGTGTTTTGTTTTCTTTGATGTAAGTGTGGACCAAAGAGTCTCTCAAGTTTCTGTTCTTTTTAAAGGCAAAGATGGGCTTTTTCTATAGAGTGCCCTTGTTTTTTATCAAGTGCCAGTGTTTATTGATAGTTTGTTTGGTGAGATTACTCACAGGGCTGTATGTAGTGACGCAGACAAGTCTGTTCATCTCTTTTTTCTCGTTTGGTGTCAAACATATTGTTCTGTCTGTGTTCAGAGCCCTTTTCCTAGCTTGTCTAATGGATTTTTTCGGATATCCTCTCTCTTTCAAACGATTTTGTAGGCCGTTGGCATGTTGCTCGTATTTTTCTTTATCTGAACAATTCCGTCTGATTCTAAGGAACTGGCCATAGGGTAGATTATATTTTAAACCCTGAGGGTGATAGCTAGAAAAATGCAGTAGGCTATTCCGGTCAGTGGGTTTCCCGTACAGTTCAGTTTTGAGGATGTTCCCTGATCTTTATATGTGCAAGTCCAGAAAATCCACAGCCTGGTAGCTCCAATCGATAGTAAACCGAATGTGTTCATTCCAAGCGTTCAGCCAAAGGTGAAAACGGCCCAACTTTTCTTCAGTGCCAGTCCATATCAGTAAAACATCGTCAATATATCGACGCCACAAAAGTATGTTTGACTTGTAGGGGTTGTTGTCGTTGTATATATGGTCTGTTTCATATTGAGCCATATATAAATTGGC
Source organism: Ambystoma mexicanum (assembly GCF_040938575.1). Taxonomy (NCBI): domain Eukaryota; kingdom Metazoa; phylum Chordata; class Amphibia; order Caudata; family Ambystomatidae; genus Ambystoma; species Ambystoma mexicanum. The sequence continues at coordinate 118,931,883 of NC_090929.1, forward strand.
GACATCAGGGGCAAAGGTTGCCCCCATGTTGACACCTTTTATTTGTTGATATAGTTGGTCCTTAAATAAAAAGAAATTCTCTGACATAGTGAGTCTCACGCATTCCAAGATGAATTCAGTTGGTGGTGACGACGCATCAATCCTTTTGTTAAGACAGATTTCAAGAGCTTCCGAACCTCCTCTTTGCGGTATAGATGTGTATAGAGCTTCGACATCCATCATAGCCAGAATAGAATGTTGAGGTAAATCAAGTTCTTGTAGGATTTGTATAACATTCGTAGAGTCCTTAATGTAAGATGGCATAAGGCCCACAAAGGGTTTGAGGAAGAAATCTGTGTGTAATGATAAAGGCTCTAAAAGGGAGTCACAAGCCGAGACTATAGGTCCGCCTGGCGGTTGTACTGGATTTTTGTGGATTTTGGGTAGGATGTAAAATGCTGGAGTTCGTGGATGTGTTTTGTTTAAGAAATGGCGTTCCCCTTCACAAATCCAGCCTTCTTGTTCGGCATGTTTGGTTAGGTTAGTAATCTCTTCCTGGAGTCTGGTTCTGGGGTCTCCGTCCAAGATCCTGTAAGATGTTTCATCGGCCAAAAGGCGCAGACATTCTTTGTTGTAGTCAGTTGTTTCCATAATGACAATTCCACCTCCTTTATCAGCAGGTTTTAAAGTTATGGTGGAATTTTGGTTAAGGTCAGCCAAGGATTTCCTTTCTTCCCGAGTCAAATTATCTTGGTAATAGTTTTTTTGGGCCAAACCATTCAGTCAATGTTTTAATTACAAGTTTCTCAAAAGTTTCAAACTCTGCTGGTATAGTATAAGGTGGTGGCATGAAAACTGATTTGGGCTTGAAACCAGTGACGTTCTCTGGTGCTTTATCATTGCAGGATGTCGATTCTTGGTGGTCAGGTAAGTACACTTCAAAAATGTATTTGAGTTTGATGTTACAAAAGAATCTCTTCATCTCTATCTCAGCTTGGAAAGAGTTGGCTTGAGCTGAGGGTACAACGGACCGGCCTTTACCCAGTAAAGTTTCTTCAGACCGGGTCAACATTCTTAAAGATAGGTTGAATATTGGAATCTGTTGTCTCAAGGCTGGTTCGAGTACCATTGTTGTGTTCTCATGTATTGTCCTTGTTGCTGAGGCCGTCTCTTCGGGCATCTCCGTTGTCCTTCCCGGAGAAAAGAAGGAGGATGTTGTTGTGGACCAAAAGATTTTCCGCCCTATGTACTCAGGTTGCTTCCACTAGAAGAGGCAGAGCTACCAGAGAAATTGACCACTTTATTATGCTTATAGAAGTTGCTTTGTTGTTGTTGTTGCAAATCTGTGTAGTAAGTCTCACACAGATAAGGGTAAGTCTTTTCCTCTCCATAACTGCTGAGATGTTTCCTAAACTTTTGGATCTTTCTGTCAATCGTGATCTGTTTGAATTTTTCAATTTCTTCCTCTAGCTTTTCTAATTTCTTCTTGGCATCTTGTACAGTCGCGTTCTCCGTGAATTTTTTCTCCAGTTCTAGCAACTCCTCTCCTTGCCTTTTACATTCCTCCTCGGCGGTATCGATAATAACAATGATCCAATCCCTACTACATTTATTCCCCACCCCACTGAAGTTTGTCTTGAACTTGGGATTGTCAATAAATGCATGGGGTATATTTTTAACCTGCAACCCGTCTTGAGTAATTCCAGCTTTCAAATACTCAAGCATGAAAGTACCATGCATTTCTGTGCGTATTAGCTTCTTTTTGCGCTGGTTGATGCAATCATATTCGTCTTTGTTTGATCCTTGGGCTAGGACACCCTCTTGTGGTCCAAGTGCGGTCGAAATACCCAATCATTTTTGAAAATATTCATCAGTGTATGAAACAATGTTGACTTTATCCATTGCTTTCTTGATTGAGAAAAACCTAATTACTATAATAGTCTGCAACGAGTACTAGAAAGCCCTACAGCCACGGGCTGTGCTTGGACTAGATTCAATATAAGGGCACCTGGCAAAACCCTGAAAAACCAAGGTGGGCGTACTTGAGGGAACAAAACCAAAATTTCAGGGTGAGAAGGTCACACCAATCCTACATATTAACACATATCAAAGTCACGAGAAAATGAATTTCTGGACTGAATGTATTTAATAACATTTGACAAAAAGATATAATGGGGATAGAGCTCCTAGGAGTGTTTAAAATACAATACAAGTGCATATAATCCAGTCAACAAGAGCTGGATTTAAATGTAACCAACATAAACAGAAACAACTGCCAAAGGCTGGTCAATCGGTTCAATTGTGCAGTTACAGAATGAACATAAACATGGTTTCATGGACATTTGGAGAAAAAGAAACAACAACAATGCTTAAGCTGTGCATTGTTCAGATGGTATAATCGTCGACACAACAGTGTTTCGGCCTAGAAAAGAGCTGTAAGGTGCAGCTTTGTGGGCAGGCCTTCATCAGGACATGTGATGGGGTAGTCCCGGGGTCTCTATCTACAAATAACAAATGGAGTGTGATGAGTAAAGGTGTGACCTCGAAATTAAAATAATAATTCATGAGCCCCAGAAGGATGCTTCATTAAAACAAAGAAAAAAGCTCACAAGAGTGTAGCCTGGTTCTTACCAGTAGTTTATCCAGTGCATGGATGAGCAGGAATATCCATCATGGGTGTAGATATCTGGACGGCAAACAGTATGCCAGGGAGGGAACAAATATGTGCCTGGAACAAAATGATAGGATCTATAAAGGTATTGTACAAATCCTGGTCCCATGTCCCATGTCTCACACACAGAGCCCATCTAGGCCTTATGGTTCAGGATACAGAAACATTGGTCCTTTATACGTTTTACCAATATATTTGAGGGCTTTATGCTGTTTAGCAGCAAGGCATGCCATTACATTGCAAAACGCCCCTACCACACATGAATAGTCTGACCATATGAAAGAGTTTTTCGGCATTTAGCGTGACCTCCGCTTCATAATCAGCTCCTTCGCATTCAGCCTGCATCTATCAAATCACATAATCCAGTATGCGCTTACTGCGCTGGACTCAGACTGTTGTGCACACCGTATTTCGTGTGCAACGTTCTATATGCAAGATGACTTTTTCGATACACAAGCACATGCTTTTTACAATTGCCCATTGTGCCAGCATGTACACCGGGTTTAGGCGTAGGATTCATGCCTTCACTGATCTTTTTGCAGCATACGCGCCCATTGGCACGTTATTATTATTTACTCTTTGCAACAATCTTTTGCTGCTCACCCCTAAGGCCCGTCCCCCCTCCGATGTGGCAGCTGTCCATTTGCCATCCGTCAAATGACGCGCCAGTAGGGGAGCGGCAGGGCCTACCCAATCGGAATGTTTCGCGGCATGTTTACCCGCCGTTTCTACAGAAACGGTTTCACTTTCTTGCTGCCGGAGACGCCGAACAGCTCAGCCCCAGACGAACGTGGAAGGAACCGTGTACTAGTAAGTTTTACTATACACGCTTCTTTTGTGGCTAAATTTAGGGGATTTTCAATTAGTGTCCCTTATGAGTATGCCCCGTTTTTAGACATTGACTTTTCCCACAATAAGTTTTTTGGTGCTTTGTTTTTCATACGCACTGCCATAACCTCACGGACATGTGTTTGTCTGACACACAGGTCATGTCACATACGGACAGCTAGGCTTAGCAGGTGCGAAGCGCAGTGAGAGTCTTCACTACTTCAACTATAGAAGACACTATTGAAGCTTAGTGGGTGTCTCCACCACTTGCACTAAAGGAGACACTTCTTACCGCCTGAGGTAAGACTTCCCCTATGTATCCATTAATTGAGACATGGGACCAGGATTTGTACAATACCTTTATAGATCCTATCAGTTTGTTCCAGGCACATATCTGTTCCCTCCCTGGCATACTGTTTGCCGTCCAGATATCTACACCCATGATGGATATTACTGCTCTTCCATGCACTGGATAAGCTACTGGTAAGAACCAGGCTACACTCTTGTGGAGCTTTTTTCTTTGTTTGCGAGTGATACATGTAAGTGTTTTCCCACAGAAGCATCTAGTTCAACCACTAGGTTTTGATTGTGCTACACTCGGAAAAAGAATTAATAAATTGAGCTTCTATATCATACTTCATTCTAGAGACCACCCTCTAAGCTTGGGAACGGCTTTTCAACTGGTGATGCTCCGAATTGTCTTGTTGCCAAGACAATCGTGTTGCCCCTGAGCTGTCCTCCCACCCAATAGACACTGTGAGGCAAAGCACACATATTCATCGATTCCATCAGCAGCTGCTACCACTTACATATTATTGATTTGCTTGGTTACAGTCTGCAATAGTCCATTTGCAATTCTTAACACTGGTTTTGCAGAGGGCGTGCACGCTTGTTAACTGGAATGGTAATGGAGGAGGAGAAGTGGTCTCTTCCTCAAAGCATTGATCATAGGCTTGCCAGCTCACTCCATGTCATGTGGGGCACCATACTCTACTCCTGCGCTTTGTTTTTACTTTAGTTTAACCTGAATCCATGTTAATCACTTGAAATTACCCAACATCAGATGTCACAGGCGGGGTCAGATTGTGATGCAGGGCTCTTAGTGTCATGCAGAGTCTCTGCACACAAAAAGGAGGGGGGCGGGCTGAAAGAGATGATGATCATACACAATGTGGGACAAGAGTAGTCGTCATCAAAGTAGGTTTATGTTCCAAAGCCATAACAAACAACATACATCGATAAACTCTGTTATTAACATTGCATTCCATAAATTTGTCAGATAAGAAATGTTCGCTTAAGACTTAATAAAATCCATATAAAAAGCTGAACATTAAATAGAATGTTTGATGTTAAACGTTCAAACCGTATCACAAGTTAAAAAATAATTATACAAATGCATTCACTCGAGTTTAAAAATTTCATTTGAATCGTCCAAGCTGCCCCGAGATATTTCATGATTGCATTTAGGCTCTTTTCACCTGTGGTAGGTTTTAGTAGATATGATTGTTTATGATATGATTGTTTATTTATATAGCGCCTATACACAATGTGTTTCAAAGCGCTTCAAGGCAAGGGAGGGAACAAGGGAAAATACAACTACATTCTTACAGGTCATGAACAGTAAGGATATGAAATTAACTATCATACTCGGCCTGACGACATTTCAGATAGTGCAAGAGCTAAGACATAGATAAGGAAGGGGGGGAGAGTGGGAAGGAAATGGAAACAGACAGGCGACTACCGTACTAGGCCTGACGACATTTCTGGTAGAGCCGGAGAAAAAGAAAAGGTGAGGGAGAGGGGTGCAGAAAGGGAGGGGAGGAACAAAACAAGCGACTATCATACTAGGCCTGACGACTTTTCAGATAGTGATGGAGCGGTGGTGGGGAGGAAAAAAAACAGTAATGGGAGGGTGGAGGAAACAGGTTGCTATCATATTAGGTCCAGGGACAATTCTGATAGAGTAAGTGCATAGAAGAAAGTAAGGGGAGGAGATAGGAAAAGGGAGAAGGGAAATGAGGAGAGAACAGAGAGCAAGCAGTCAAAAAGAGTGGAGAAGCAAGAGTGGAGAGCGAATACAATTGCAGATGTCAGTAGTAACACATGATGTTGCAAGCCAGGATACAAGATGAAGAAGGGAACAGCATGATTCAGGGTCACCATGAGTACAAGATGCAAAGAAAGTCCAGCATGAGAGTTGAGAAAGAGTGACGCACCATGAATGAAGTCCATAAAAGTCAAATCCAGCATTGGCCACAAGACGGTGATGGTGAAGGAAGGCACCAGGTGGGCGTGGCTTGCTAAGTGGTGGAAAAGAACGGTAAGCAGGAAGGCACCAGGTGGGCGTGGGTTGCTAAGTGGTGGAAAAGAACGGTAAGCAGGAAGGCACCAGGTGGGCGTGGCTTGCTAAGTGGTGGAAAAGAACGGTAAGCAGGAAGGCACCAGGTGGGCGTGGCTTGCTAAGTGGTGGAAAAGAACGGTAAGCAGGAAGGCACCAGGTGGGCGTGGCTTGCTAAGTGGTGGAAAAGAACGGTAAGCAGGAAGGCACCAGGTGGGCGAGGCTAGACTATGTGCTTCTTTGATAGCCCTGCTTTGATATGGAGAAACAGCGATCTTAAGTAAAAACTTGTCATGGAAATTACCACTGACTATTCTGGTGGATTGGTGAACAAAGCATTAGTCGAAAGTGAACAACAGGAAAAAACAAACTCAATGGCAGGATGAGACTTTGGTGCAAGTGGCAAACCCCTGCCTCTGTGCAACATTCTCATATGCCCAAAGGAACACATGCATTTCAGTGGAAGGTCTGGTCCAGACAGGGCTATGAATCACAATGAATCAATGTTGCAAGCAGGAAACCAAGCCCCACTATACATGTCTTTTATACGAGCTTTGTTCTTACACGTCAGACAGTGTTATCAGGGAGGACAGTATAACGTGATGCATTTAGTAAAGTTGAATATATTCCTCAAAGATTCAAACATGCTCGTAGCAAGGCAGGAATGCTTGCAGTATGATGACTTCCATCTGCAAAAGCCGCTTTTCCTAAGAAAGCAGGAGCCTAAAACACGCTTACATGTGCCATAAAGAAAGAAAACATATCAGAAGTGCGAGATCTGAAGGCAAGCATTCCTACACACTAGGTGAAGAACATGTGCAGAAAAGCCTATAGACTCACCTCACATGGGCAAGACACAATATTTAAACATGGCGTTTATAGTGCCTACTCAATATCATAATGCAACAGTATACTAGACGAGCACAACACATTTTCATTTCCATCTTTTCCCCACAGCCTTCTCGGGTTGTTATATAAATGACAAATGCATAAAACGTGCTGAGCATCCTCCTCCCAAGTAAAACACATTTTACACTTGCCTGATTGGTCCACATCCCAGCGGCATATAAATTGCTTCAAAGGCAATGTTCCCAGTCTAAATGTAACCATCAAGGTCATCACAGTTTTCTGAAAAGGGATATCCAAATATTTTTCTAGAGTAAAATTACATTTAATTTCTAAATATTGTGCAACTAGTTTCTCATCAGCACATTAATTATATATCTCTTTAAAGTGCTGCTGTTCGGTGGCGCTGTGGAGCAGCCCAAGATGGCTGCCTAGCTCTTGAGCTCCGTGTGGGACTGGGCGATATCCTTCTACATCTGCGGCTACACTGTGCGTTGTACGCTCATCTCCTCACCACTTTTGCCCAGCGCTTCAGCGCCTCTGCCTGGTGAAGTTCCGGCTCCTCTACGACCCCGGGTGATCCAGTGCGGGGTCTTGGATCGGGCGGCCAGACTCCGGCCCTCTCCCCCGCGGTGTACGCGGCGTCGGCCCGAGGCCCACCCCCTTCCCGGGGCCTGGCACCTCCCCCGGGCGCTCGATCGGGCGGACTGCGGCCCGATCGGAGCCCCGGCGGCTTCCAGGCGTCCTGTGCCTGGCCCCCCCGGGGAGCGGCCCGACTGAGAGCTCGCGGCCGGAGCCGACGAGGAGCGCGTCCTGGCCCTCCACCGGCTGTGGGCGGCGGCTGCGGTCCCTTGCTGGAGGATCGGGGGGGTGCGCCCCCGGAGGGTAAGAGGCGGCTGCCTGAGGGCCCTACATCCCCGCTGCGGTTGTGTTCGCCGCCGTAGTTGGAGCCGCGGCGCTGGCCCGGCCCCTCCCCCCCCGCCCTGGGCGGACTGCGGCCCGTTGGAGGACCCATCATTGCACCGCTGCCTGCTGACTCGAAGTGGTCATTGCTCACCACGTCCCCGCTAGTGCTTGTGGTGCCGGCGGTGTGGCGGGGGGGTTTTTTGCGGCGCCCCCCCTTGGATCTGTTTCCCGGGTCGGCTGCCTCTGTGGCCCGGGCTTCTCCAAGGTGTGGACCTTGGGAGCTGCCCAACACCAACACACCCTAATCAGCCACCGCTGAGCCCTGATCTCCATTACCCCGGGAAGCATCTGCGACCGCGGTTCTCCCCCCTGGCATAGGCTCCGCACTCTTTTCTCTGTTATTGGGCCCACCACCTGTTCCACTCCCGCGCACCAACCCACGATGCCTGGCAAGATCAAGGGGTCCTCCAAGGGGGGTGCCATGGATAGATTCACTAAAGCTGTCCCGAGGGGGGAGGCTGACCAGGACTTACCTATTTCTGAGGAGCTGGAGATCAACGTTTGCCCTTCTCCTGCGGCCCCTGACCTGACCACGATCATGGAAGCTATGGCAAAAAACTTTGCTTCCTTTCACGAGAAACTTGACGACATCAATGCCAATGTTGCCTCTTTAAAGACACGGGTGGATCAGGCGGGGACCAGAATCACGGACGCTGAAAACCGTATATCAACTAACGAGGATGCTATACATGCGCTACAGGATACTGTGGCGTCACTGTCTCGAGATATGCGGAATGTGAAAGCAAAGTGTGATGACCTCGAGTCGCGCTCCCGCAGGAACAATCTGCGTATTATTGGAGTCCCTGAAAATGCCTTAAAGGGTCGCATGGAAGACGCGGTCGAATCGTTGTTGAAGACCCTCCTGGGCGACCCTGCCATGTCCCCATACTTCACTGTTGAGCGCGCCCATCGGGCTCTGTCTCCCAGACCCAGGCCGGGTGACATCCCCAGACCCATCATAGCCAGGATTCTCAACTATAGAGACAGAGATCTTATCCTCCGCCTGGCCCGAGAGAAGGGAGACCTGCGCTTCGAGTCACACACAGTGAGAATCTTTCCGGACTTCTCTGTAGCGGTCCAGCAAGAGAGGCGCCACTTCATTGGAGTCAAGAAACTACTCAGAGAACGGAATGTCCCCTATGCTATCCTGTTTCCAGCTCGTCTCAAAATCACACATAATGGGAAACTGTACTTCTTCACTGTACCAGAGGAGGCGGTGAAATTCATCGAGGCGCACCTGCCCCTTCCCAACCCGGCGGGAGCTCCGGCTGAAGATGTCTGAGCCGATGCCACACACTGATCGGCCATCTCTTTTTCGTCCAGGTTATCCTTCAATCAGAATGTGATCATTGAAACGACTCACAACAGTCCTATGGTTTCAGGCCCCCTAAGCGCCTAACCGGGCGAGGTGCTCGGCTGGCTACGGAGGCCTGTCTTTTGATCCGGTTACCGCAGAACCTGCTACTGACGGCGTTGCTGTCCTACATATCTGTCCACAAAGCCGCCCACACGGCTACAGCACACCTCGCTGCATTTGCAATGTTCTTGGTTTGTTGGTTGTCGCTGCTTTGGTGCCCCTGTTGGGCACGGGAAGGGTGTCATCCCTGTTGGATTTCGCCCCCCGACCTCCATGTTTTTGGGAGAGTCGGGCTAGCTGGAGACACCTGCGGGGGATGGTGGGGGATTCACACTGCAAGTTGGGGGTGGGCAGTGAGGGTGGGATGTGGCTGGGGCGGGGATTGGGGACATGTTTTCGAAAATGGCAGTGGCGGGCTGGCAGCTGGCCACACATCGGATCGCGATTGTCTAATTATGCATCATCCTGTTTCTGTATTTCAACAACTGTGGTGGGATGTTCACTGAGTCTGTCGAGATGTACGTGTCCGCTTCAGTCATAATCACTCTGACATTGGGAGATCTGGTGACCAGAGTACCGGGGTCCGGTGCTGGGGGACGGGGGACCCGGCGTCCTCTGACGTTGGATCACTATCCTTGGTTTCCCAGTCTAGGGATTTTAATGATTGGGGCACTAGTATGGCTGTGACGATAATGACATGGAATGTTCGCGGCCTCAGTAACTACACTAAGGGTCGCAGGATCGTGGCTTACGCCAATAGGCACCACTGCAAGGTGTTACTCCTGCAGGAAACACACTCCACTGGCCCGTTGGCCAGAAGCATTGCGCCCACTTCACAACTTATTCTACAAGGGCCCTTGGAGTGCTGACACTAATCCACAAGTCTCTTGAATTCGCTCTTCACAGGAGCTATATTGACCCGGGGGGAGATACATTATCCTGCACTGCGCCATCGCCAACAGAGACTATCTACTCGTGAATACCTATGGCCCCAATGTAGACTCCCCTGAATTTATTGACCAGGTAGTGTCCATACTCCTGGGATACGTGGGTGTACAGATCATTTGGGGTGGTGATATGAACTTTATTTTAAACCCTGCCGTGGACAGGACTGGCTCCGCCCCCAGACCCTTAGCGTGTGCAGCGCGCAGGCTCTTGGCACACTGCAAGTCCCTTGACATCCTGGACAGTTGGAGAGCTCTTCATCCGCTAACGCGGGAATACACATATTATTCATCGGTACATGATAGCTCTTCTAGAATTGATCTGATCCTACTGTCGGGCCAACTGATGGGTGGGGTTTCAGAGATTCGTATACTTGCAAATCAGCCGCCCTGCAGGACATTGTCTTCAAAGCAGACATTCTGTCAGATATCCGGTCCTACTTTGAATTCAACTTACCACAGGACACCACCCGGGGGGTCCGTTGGGACGCCTTCAAGGTTTTCATTCGGGGGGCAGCCATTTCTAGGGAGTCTGGGGTTCTCAAGTCCATAAAGGCCTCCCTGTCGCGCTCTGAAGCCAAACTGCGAGATCTTGAGCGGGCCCACCCTGCCTCTGTTGACCCTGTCATCCTTTCCCAGATAAGTGAGGAACTCAAGTTTTTCAACGAGCAGGCCATCAGGGAGGTGCAGTACTTTAGCCGACCTCAGGCGGCGCGGAAATACGGTGAGGGGGACAGACCTGGCAAAACTCTGGCCGCTTTGGCCAGGGGGGAATGGGGCCCAGCCCAAATTACCTGCGTCAAGGGTGGCAATGGGGTGATCCAGTGGTCTGACCAGCACATTTTGGAGATCTTTACAGACTTTTACTCAGAACTGTACTCGCAACCTCCCGAACATAGCGAATTTCAGATGCGCGAGCTTCTCGCCCAGATCCCCACCACTATCGTCTCCCATGCTACAAGGGAACAGTTGGACTCCCCCTTTACCCTGAATGAAATAGTAGAGGCCATTTCCAGCCTCCCGAAGGGGAAAGCACCGGGCCCCGACGGGCTTACGGCCGAATTCTTTGAGGAGCATGTGGCCATACTGGGCCCTGAATTGCTCGAGGTCTGGAATGAATCCCTGCGCCTGGGCTCTCTTCCCCCATCCCTACATGAGGCTGTCATCACGGTTCTCCTTAAGCCTGGCAAGCCGCCTGATGAATGTGGGTCATATCGCCCCCTCTCTCTTATGAACCTGGATACGAAGATCTTCGCCAAGGTGATTGCCAATCGCTTTCTCCCGGTCATGCCTTATATGGTTCATGAGGACCAATCCGGTTTTGTCCCTGGCAGGTCCACATCACACAATATTCGACGGCTTCTCAACGTGATGGCCCGCATTGACCAGAACGTGAGTGCGGTGGCGGTAACCTTGGATGCCCAGAAGGCTTTTGACATGGTTTCCTGGAAATACATGTAGCTGGTCCTGGAGGCCATGGGCATTGGTCCTGGGATGATCTCCTATATCAGATTATTATGCACCTCCCCGGTTGCCAGAGTCCGCGTTAACTCTCAAACTTCTACTCTGTTTCCTCTCTTTCGTGGTACCCGCCAGGGTTGCCCATTCTCCCCAATTCTGTTCGCTCTTGCCATTGAGCCTATGGCGGACTTCATCAGGGAACGGCACATGCGCGGGGGGATACGTCTCCAGGGCACCCCCGAGGTCGTCTCCCTATACGCGGACGATGTCCTGCTGTTTGTCAGGGACCCGGATCTCCACCTTGACCCTCTCCTCCGGAACATCACCCGCATCGGGACATTCTCAGGCTTCACGATTAATTACACCAAGTCCGAACTTTTCCCCCTCAATCACTCCACACTTCAGCCGGCCACTGAATACCCGCTCAGGTGGTCTCCCAACGGGATCAAATATCTGGGGGTCCATGTGTCCTTGACTAGGGAGGCTCTTCTGGCTGACAACTATGTGACAATGGCTGCACTAGCCGAAGCCAAACTAGAGCGCTGGCGCTCTCTTCCCTTATCACTAGCCGGGCGGCTGTCACTGGTCAAGATGATACTGCTCCCTAAGTTCTTGTACACGTTTACTAATGTTCCCATCTGGCCTGGAAGTAGGTACTTCACTGATCTACACAAGCTGTGTGCCCAGTTCTTGTGGCATTCTGGCGCCGTGCGGAAAAAGTGGGGCGCTATGACCCTTCCCTATGACAGGGGCGGGTTCGCGGCCCCTGACTTGATGAGTTATTGGACCGCGGCGCAGGCACAGTTTGCCACGTACTGGTATCCTGGCCCTCCTTCTCGCCCGCATGTCAAGCTTGAAATCCTTGCTGCCTCCGGTGCTAACATTATGTCCCTACTCCTGCATCGGAGATATGAGCCTGACTCTCCCATAGACCCTGTCCAGACCACCTTATTGGCCTGGAGGCGGATATTCGCTGCAGGCCCCGAAGCTCACCCTTACTACAAATGGCTCCCCGCATGGCGGGTCCCCGGTTTGGAACCCACGAATGACTCAGCCCTGGCACGGCACTGGCGGGACCTGGGTTATCTGGCCCTTACTGACTTCTACCCGGATGGGGTATTCATAACGCCACAGACGTGGAAGCCAGCCCACTCGGGCTCGCCACTTGAGCTACTACAGTATTACCGACTCCGTGCAGCGTTCCGGGCGGCTTGGCCCGTTTTCCCCAGCGAACCCCCAGACCACCCTGCCATCTCCTATATTGCCAACTCCGGGGGGGCGCGGGGAGTGGTCTCATCACTGTACAAACTCCTGCTCACTGCTTCAGCAATACCGCCCTCCAAGGCGAGAGAGGACTGGGCCTCTGAACTGGGGGTTGTCATTTCAGAGCAATTGTGGGGTAAAATGTGCTCCCACACCAGTAGGGTCTCCCTTAATTTTCGACATCGCACTATACAGTACAAATTGCTGAATAGGCTATACTATACCCCACGCAGACTTTCCAAATTCGCCCACTCCGACACGCGACTTTGCCCCCGTTGCGGGGCGGAAGATGCCGGTCATCTCCACATGTTCTGGGACTGCCCTAACCTGGCCCCATTCTGGGATGAGATTATTAAAACCATGTCCGGTCTCTGCGATGCGGTGCTCGAGCCTGATCCGATGGGGGTGTTGTTTGGACTGTGGGTTGATGAGGGCGCCAGAGGGGAGGCCAGACTGCTAAACGTATGTTGTGCAATTGCTAAAAAATGTATCCTTCAAAACTGGAACTGTTCGCCCCCCCCCTACCTTCCAGAAATGGCTAAATTTGGTGACCTGGTCCCGTAATTGCGAGGAGGACTACATCACTACCCTTCCAGGCCGGTCCCGGCCCAAAAACATTTGGACTGCCTTCAACAGCTATCTTAACACCCTCGACGCTGCCTCTTTGGCGGACAGCTCACCCTAGACCCCGTTTCTGCATATTGTGCTCCCTAATATGTCATTTAGCCGATCTTTGTCTGAAAATGTATACTGCTGTTTGTGAACATCCCAGTGCAATGTACCTTGTCATGCTTGAAGACCATACTATCGATCTGTTGTGTGTGTATGTCAACTACCACTGCCAGCAAAAATAAAAGTTTAAAAAAAAAAAGTGCTGCTGTTCATAGACATTACTCAACAGAGTAGCGTAGTTGCTATGATAACAGAGATAAAGAAAAGAGACAAACTCAAGAATGTGGCAAATGGGATGGAAGAAGACTAGACTTTTCATTTCAGACCAGCTATGAAGCAGGAAAACATATGTGCCTTTTGTAAGGAAGGCATGGAATCAAACAGTGAAGACAGATACAAGTGATCACAGGTCAAGGGTTTTTATTGAACTTCAATGGGTTGATTGAACGCCTATCTAAACCTAAATCTAAGGAAGGGAGCAAGCTACGACCATCAAATAATAATGCATTTCTAGTGGAGTCTGTCAGGTATGCATGGTATCAAACAGTAAGACAGACACAAGTGATCACAGTTCAGGGGTGTTTATTGAACTTCAACTGGTTTTTGAAAAACACCTATCTAATCTTAAATTTAAAGATGGGAGCAAGCTACGACCATCAATCAATAATAACACAGCCCTATCGGTGTCTGTCAAAATTAAAGGACCTATACTAATAAACCTATTACCAATCATTACTTCTAAATACAAAATAGTGTGGGAAACAATGTTATGCAAAAGGAAAGATCTACAATATCTACATGGCCCCATTGGCCCACAGTATCCCTACATTTATCTCTAACCTTCAGTTTGATGCGGATGACATGCAGCTCTCTTTTGGGCTACCCTCTGCCTTCTCATCCTCCTCACTCATCACTGACTACATACCCGCAATTCAGGCTTGGTGTACTGCTAACTATCTATGTCTGAATGCCAGTAAGACAGAGATCATCGTCATTGGGACCCCTGTTCCTGCTTTCCCACTTTCTCACTGGCCTGCCTCCCTTGGCCCTGCGCCCTCACCTAACAATGATGCATAAAATCTTGGGATCATCTTCGACTCCACTCTCTCCTTCTCTTCTCACATCTCAGACATCGCCAAAAAGTCCAACTACCAACTTCACCTCCTCAGAGGTATTCTACCTTTTCTCACCTTCCCCCAGAGGCTCATCACCTCGAGAGCCCTGGTTCTCTCTAGGCTGGACTATTGCAACAGCCCCTTTCTCATTCTTCCTACGTCTACTCTCCGGCATCTATAACTCATCCAGAACAGAACCGCTAGATTCATCCTTGGCCTCAAGTACTGGGACTGCATCTCTCTGGCGCTGAAATCCCTCCACTGGTTCCCTGTGGCTGCAAGGATCAAGTTTAAGACCCTCTGTATAATCCACAAGGCTTTCTGGGGCCAGGGCCTGCACTATCTACAACACCCTCTTCCTAAATAATCCCCCTCTATTGTCCTCTGCTTGTCCTCCTCCAACTCTCTTCAGGTGAGCCACTTTCATAAACAGAGATTTGGGGGTAGATCTTTATCCTCTGCAGGTGCCTCTCTCTGGAACAGCCTCCCTGTCTCTCTCCATCTTGAACCAGAGCTCTTTAAGTCCCGGAAACTCTTCAAGACCTTCCTTTTCTCTTCACCCTTCTCTCTCCCTCTCCCATGCTAACCTCCTTTTTTTCTCTCCACCCTACTTCTCTTCCCTAACTCTGTTCACTTTTTGATGACTGGTTGCCTGGTTCACCTGCTGAGCCTACTGATCCCAGGCTTCCCCGCCAGTCTTTTGTACTTGCCTCTGGACCCAGGGTCGGATTGGCCTCTCAGCCGTTCGGCCCGTGGCTGGGCTGAAATCGGTCCCTGGAGAGTGGGGCCGGTTTCTGGTCATGCAAGGGCCAGTTTGCAAAAAAAAAATGTTTTTCTTTTTTTTTTGTTTTAACCGAGAAGACTTCTTAGGTCGATAAATCAGTACCAACATATATTGGGTGATATTGTATGGGTATTTGTTCCATAAAAAAGAGTTTAAGCGTAAGTGCTACACATTAACATATTATCATTTGGCCTTGGACGTCTGCTTGGATTCACAGTAATTTAGTGTACTTGGGAACAATGCTATTTGATGACACTTTCTGTTTTGTCAAGGGGTGAAAAGTCATGTTTCATCCCTTCCCGGGATGTCACTTTGGGGTCAGGTGAAATGACATCACTCCCGATGATGTCATCAGAGGTCAAGGGTCATGAGGTGAGGGGTTGGTCACTTTTTTAAGGCGAGGGGTGGGCCACTTTTTTTTGGGTGACCGGGCCTATTTGTTGTCCCAGTCCGACCCTGTCTGGACCGCTGCACGTCGATCAATTTTACTGCACTGTCAGCTTACACTCCTTGAGCTGGGCAATCTCTCTGCACTTAACCCAGGGCCCTGCTGGACCGGACTCTTTGTTGCCCCCGACCCCCATCCCTGCACCTCCATCTTACGTATGCATGACCTAAATGTACTAGGACCAGTTTGTTTGTCTATACTGTAAACCGTTATCTGCCACCCCCACTCCCAATCTTAGTCTCATCTGTACAATTTCATGCACTTGCAGTCGGAGAAACGTCGTCAGGCCTAGTATGCTAGTTTTGCTGTTTAGATAATCCAGAATCTTCAAAGCCTAAGAATGATTACTTTATCCCCTTTTTACCTTCCCGCCTTGAAGCGATTTGAACCATTTCAGCTATGTATAAGCGCTGTATAAATAAGCAATAAATAAATAAATAAATAAATAAATAAATAAATAAATAAATAAATAAATAAATAAACGTGTTCAAGAAATGACATATCAGGATATTCAAGCCATTGGCCTCCCTTCCCCACATTTTCAGCACGGGACAAGGCTGCACACTCAAGCTTAGCACAGTCTCTGGCTTCTCTAGCACAATGATGCAGTTCTAATCTCAGTATCAGGGCCTTATATGTCAGAGTCCCTTTGCCATTCAAAGTCTCCTACTTCAGAGGGTCTGATGCAACAAACAAACATTCAAAAGTTCCTTTCTCATCAGGATTCTCATTGACAACTTTTTGAGTGATTTTCGATTCACCACAGGCCCATCTACCCCGGGCTCAAACCCACTTTAACACAAAGCTTCAATTGATCTCACTCATTCAGGCTCGGACCAAATCCATGTGCTTTTCCAAACGTTCCCTACTTCATCATAATCAAAGAATTTCGACTGTGCGTGGGATTTGACTTGAACCGTTGCAGGACCACTTCAATCCATATCTCTTTGTTCTCTTTCAATTGATCTCCCTCCGCTGGGCTTGGACCAAATTGATCTAGTCTTTGTGCTTCTCAGCTGGATACCTTACAGAGACCTTCGATTGAGCACCAATGTGGTGCCGGACCACTCCGTCAAAGGTATTGTAGCTTGCTTTAAAGTTCAATCAATCATCAGCAGTTTACTTCATTCGTGTCTCTTATCAAATAAGTTTTAACATTTGTTCCAGCGCTCGCCATAAAATGTTGCTGCTTGCAACCTTGGCTTCAACACAGACCGGTCTTGAATTGGTCTCCCCAACTCACTTGCTTTGCTGATTTCACTGACGCTGCTTTGTTCTTGGGGCCAAGGACAGCACCACTTGGAGCCAAGGCAGCTGGTGCTTCTTCCCAACTTGATTATTGACACGGGAGGTGCCTGGGTACCTCCGACACACAATGCAGGTTTCTTCAGCCTGGTTTCCTAGTTTTATGCTTTCTATTCTCGAGGTTTCGTGAAAGTAACAGTTCCTTGTCGAAAAGGTCAAGGGAACTTCACTCCTTGCAACCTCCTTCTGTTTTGCCGTCTTTATCCTCTCATTAAACTGCCATTTTAGAACTGCTGTTTCCTTGTGTGCTTTGCCTCGCTCAGAGTGTGCTCTCGCGCTCCGCCTTTTATCCATGTGGGCAGGTGTAATGGAAGTCAGGTGTGTGTGATGGTCAGTAATTGCCTCACCTCACCTGACCATTATATTGGGACACGTCAGGTATACTACTCGGGTGTTAGTCTGTTTTCTTTCATAGTGGGCTGTCCGTGAGAAAGTGCTTGTGTTGTAAAAGGGCGGGTGAGGTTAAGTTCCTAAATATCCTAACTGGTAGGATTGGATAAAAGTGCTACAGAGAAGGGGATACCGCGTCTCACCATCTGGTGTCCCACTCCTACTCCCCAAAATACCCCTCATCCAGGTCATCCTCCCGCACTGGCCCACCCCCAAGAACTGGATCCAAAAGGGATGGCCGTGTCCTGGCCACCTGGATGACAGATCGCCAGGGTCTAGTGGGTGCGACACCTTCTGGTTTCTCACATGCCCTTCCCCTATGCGATGTAGCCACATCTGTTTCACAGGGAAACTGAGAAAGGACATCAACATTCACATGGTCTTTACCTTTTCGGTGTGCCTCAGTGAAACAGTAGGGTTGCAAGTCTAGGAACCATTGCATGACTCGAGGTTTAGAGTCCTTTCACTGGCTTATCCACACTAACAGAGAATGATCTGTGAGTGAGAACTTCCTTGCTAGGAGGTACTATCTTAGATGGGTAATGGCCCATTTGAAGGTAAGGGCCTCTAATTCTACCACAGAGCCGTTTTATTTCATGTGGAAAGAGTTTTCATTTAGTGAATAGGATAGGATGTTCTAATTCGTCCCAAATGTGGGACAAAATTGCTCCTAATCCTGTAAGAGAGGTGTCAGTTTGTAACACAAATATTTTAGAAAAAATCTACTACTTTTAGGATCAGGTTCTGACACAGGATTTGTTTTGAGCTGTTGTAACATACATCATTCTCATCAGTCCAATGAATCTTCTGGGGTTCAGCGTTCTTTAATTTGTCTGTCAACCTAGCTGTTATGTCTGTGAAATTAGGGATAAACCTACGGTAATAACCGATTAACCCTAGAAATGCTCTGAGGTCTCTCTTGGCTTTAGGCATGGGGTTATCTAGGATGGCTTGTACTTTTTCTCGCTGGGGATGGACACTGCCATTCCCCACAAAGAAGCTGGGGTATTTCACGGATGATTGGGCGAGCTTACATTTGGATGAATTTGCAGTTAAGCCAGCCTCTCTGAGAGCTCTCATGATAGTAAAGAGATAGAAAAGATGGTTTTACTACAAATGACTATGTCATCAATGTAAGCCCCACAGAAATCAGAGTAGTGCTGTAATATCCTGTCCGTAAGCTGTTGGAAAGTGGTAGGTGCCCCGTGTAAGCCAAAAGGTAGGACTTTAAACTGGAATAATCCCAGGGGCATTGAGAAAACTGTCTTTTCCTTATCAGGCCAATGTGCCAGTAACCCCTTGGTTAAGTCTAGGGTTGATGGGAAGGTGGCATTTCCAAGCTTATCAATCAATTTGTCAATGCGTAGCACAGGATAGGCATCACAGTCAAAGATGGCATTAACCTGTCAGAAGTTGATGCAAAACCTCCAGGAATGATCAGGTTTTGTGACAAACACAAGAGGGGACTACCATGGACTTGGAGAGGGTTTGATAATAGAATAGTTGCCATTAGCATTTTGTTAACTTCCTCAACCACTATCTGTCTACGGGCATCTCTATTGTTTCAAATGGACCACTTTTCCCTTTGGAGTTCAGATAAAATGATAAGTGCCTTGCACTCTCCCTGGTTTCTCGCAGAATACATCAAGGAATATCGTGAGTAAATCTTTTAAGTCTTCTTGTTGTTGGCTAGATAGCTCTTGGAGAATTACTTAAAAGTTATTTATTTCCTCTGTACCAAACAAGACAGTATTGTGGTAGTGGCTGCGGAAGGATTTTCCTTCCACTCTTTTAAGAGATTTACGTGGTAGAGATGGGTCTTTTGTTTCCTATCAGGTTGAGCTATTTTATAGGCACAGGTCACTGTTTGCTCTAAAAATTCATATTGCCCATGACACTTTGAGACAAGATTAGTTTCAGAGGTAGGTAAGAGGACTAATACCTTTTATCCTATTGAAAAATATCTTAAGTTGACCTTTTTGTCATAGGTGGTTTTTTGTGTGCTTGGGCTTTTTCCATGTGAGTATAGACCAGATTCCGAACAAGTTCCATATGCTCTTGCAATCGGTTAGCTGTATGTGAGAGGGGAATAGGTGTCTCTTCTCTCTCTACCCAGGTCTCTGGAGCATGTCTAGGACATCACTTGGCTCTCTACCGTAAAGTAGTTTTGAAGGAGAGAATCCGGCGGACGCCTGAGGGGGTCTTTCTTACTGAAAATAGGGCCCAGGGAATAATGCAATCCCAGTCTTTCCCGTCCTTGTCTACCAATTTTCTTGGTATAATCTTAAGTGTTTTGTTAAATCTTTCTACCAATCCATCCATTTGGTGCTGGTAAACTGAGGCTCTTAAGGTGGTAATAGGGAGCAATTCCTCGACTTCACCCATGAGTTTGCTCATAAAATTGGATCCCTGATCCATTAGAATTTCCTTGGGAAATCCAACCCTGGAAAAATATGGTAATAGATGATTACGAGCAAATGTTTGTTACCCGTCTAAAGGTTTCCAACGGTGCAATGAAATCCATCCCAATCCAGGAGAAAGGAACTTCTATTATTGGTAAAGGGTTCAGAGGGGCAGGCAAGGGAATATGCATACTGGTTTTCTGACATAATTCACATGTCTGAATGAAATTCATTATATCAGCATAGATAGCTGGCCAGTAAAACCTCCCACTGATATGCGCCAGGGTCTTAGATTGTGTCCTCCTGTCAAATGAGAGTGTAAAATCTATAGCACGCTCTTTCGATGGATTTTGGGATTACTATTTGAGTTTTACTTATACCTTCTGTGGAGGTCTCTATTCTGTAAAGTAATCCTTGCCTTAGGAAGAAAAAAGGACTTCCCTTCTCTAATCGTTCCCCTTCACAAATTACTTGCAAGAAAGTCTCTGCGAGTGCTAGATCATTTCGCTGGGCAAAAGCTAGGTCAGCAAGGTTGGTAGGTTCTTCTTCCCCTTTTGCTGCAGTGGTAGATGGTTCATCAGATTCCCAAAATCCTAGAGTACCTCTCTCGGTTTCTTCTGGTTCACTTTCTATAAAACGGGGAACTAGCACCCTTTCAAGAATTCCCTGTGCAATTTTGTACCCATAATGTACTTTGAATGGAATTTCGACATTGTTCTGTAGGAGAACTTTTATGTCTCCACGGAAGTCGGGATGTATGACGCCCGCTAGGACATCTAGTCTGAACTTCCAGGCCAGGCAAGATTTTGGAGCTAATCTTAGATAACACCCAGGAGGGGGAATTAAGACTAAGTCTGTGGGAATCATTCCTCTCTTCCCTGGAGGGATAGTAGCCTCTATGCTGCTACAGATATCAAAGCCTATGGATTCTTTCATGGCGATAGAGGATCTGAGGCTCTATGAGGAAGCTTCTGGAATGTTAGGGTTCCCCAATTTGTCTCAATTGAGTCGCATCCCACTTCTCACACCATATGTAAGGAAGGCATGGTATCAAACAGTAAGACAGACACAAGTGATCATAGTTCAAGGGTGTTTATTGAACTTCAATTGGGTTTGAGAAAGGCCTATCTAATCCTAAATCTAAAGATGGGTGCAAGCTATGACCATCAATTAATAATAACACAGTCCTAGTCGAGACTGTCAAAATAAAAAGGGCCTATACTAATAAACCTATTACCAATCCTTACTTTTAAATACAAAGAGTGTGGGCAACAATGTTATGCAAAGGAAAAGTGTTCAAGAAATCATATGTCAGGATATTCAAGCTGTTGGCTTTCCTTCCCCACGTTTTCAGCATGGGCAAGGCGACACACTTCAGCTTAGCAGAGTCTCTGACTTCTCTAGCACAAAGATGCAGTTCAATTATCAGTATCACGGCCTTCTGTGTCAAAGTCTCTTTGCCATTAAATGTCTCTTATTTCAGAGGGCCTGGTGTGACAAACAAACATTCAAATGTTCCTTTCTCCTCTGGATTCTCATATACAACTTTTTGGGTGGTTTCGATTCACCCCGGATCCCCCTCCGCCGGGCTCAGATCCACTATAACACAAAGCTTATAATTGATCTCCCTCTGTCGGGCTCGGACCAACTTTCTCTAATTTTCCAAGATTTCTTTGCTTCATAAATTGAAGACTTTGACTCCCAATCACACTCTCTTTTCTTGATATGCTCTCTTTCTCAGTTTCACTTTGCAATTCTCAGCTTGATACCTTATAAAGACTTTCGACTGAGCACCCATGCGGTGCTGGGCCACTCTGTCAAAGGTATTGTATCTTGCTTTGAATGTTCAATCACTCATCAGCAGTTCAACTTGCACTTCCTATCACACGCGTTTTAACAATGTCCGTTCCAGCGCTCACCATACAATGTTGCTGCTTGCAACCTTGTTTTCAACACAGACCGGTCTTGGATCTGTCTCCCCAACTCACCAGCTGTGTTATTTCACTGGTGCTGCTTTGTTCCTGGAGCCAATGACAGTACCAGGACAGCTGGCACTTCTTCCCGCCTTGATTATTGACCCGAGAAGGCCCTGGGTACCTCTAACACACAATGCAGGATTCTTCAGCCTGGCTTCCTGGTCTTACACTTTATATTCTCGAGGCCTCATGAAAGTAACAGTTTCTTGTTGAAAAGGTCAAGGGACCTTCCCGCCTTGTGATCCTCTTCGGTTTTGCCGTCTTTCTCCTCGTGTTAAACTGCCATCTTGGAACTGCTGTTTCCTCGTATGCTTTGCCTCGCCCAGAGCATGATCTTGTGCTAAGCCTTTTATCTGTGTGGGGAAGTGTAATGGAAGTCAGGTGTGCGTGATGGTCTGTAATTGCCTGACACTGCCTGACCATTGCATGAGGACATGTCAGGTATGCAGCTTGGGTGTTAGTCCTTTTTCTGTCATAGCGGGCTGTCTGTGAGAAAGGGTTCATGTTGTGAAAGGGCGGGGTTGAGTTCCTGAGTATCCTACCTGGTAGGATGGGGTAAAGATGTTACAGGCAAGGGGATACAGCGTCTCACCATCCGGTGTCCCAATCCCACTCCCCGAAGACCCCTCACCCAGGTGATCCTCCCGCACTGATCCACCCCCAGGAATTGGATCCAAAAGGAATGGCCATGTCCTGGCCACCTGGGTGACGGATCCCCAGGGACTAGCGGGTGAGACACTTTCTAGTTTGTACCATGTACTTAAATATTACATGGGAAAGATTGACTTGGTTCTAAAGTACGGCTTAAATCTGGGCCCACACATCGACTCTTTACAAGGCCTTATTTGGAAGAATGTGTTGTGGCTTTCTACTGCCATTCCCAATGCCATCATGCACCATGAATTGAATTTAATATCTTTACAGGCCCGGTTACTCTGGCGACATTTATTGATCTCTTCTGGGCTACTGTCTCCCCATCCTAACTCCCTTTTCACAGACCTTTTTAATGACATTCTTTTGTATCCTAAAGGTTTCTTCTTGTTTTCGAAAATGTCTGTAAAGTTTCATTAAAACCAATTCACAATGAAAAAAAAAAAAATTGAAAAAGAGTGAGGGTAGACCGAGCAATTTGTGAAATGCTCTTTCGGAGAAGGATACAGTATTAAAAATCCCCATTATTCAGGTGTTATTTTTACACCCACCAACCACCGGGTTGTCCAATAACATGTCCTATGTATGGGTGCTTCCCACGTTTTAAAATGGAATCCATATGATATCCAGTGGGTGGTGATTGAATAGTCTGTATACAGCCATAATGATGGAGCACTCACATTCAGGTATATAAGGATGACAGAGGTTAGATGTATAACTCACAGATGGCAGGGAGGGGTTGAGTACAATTGATGGTACGTGACCAGATACAGCCAATGGCGCAGCGCGTCAGATCTCAATGGTGGTGCTCAGGGACAGGACATTCAGGCCACGGGGAAAGGGGCACCTATGCGGGCTGTTGCTCTCAAGTGAGAACGAGGGATGGAAGAAGGGTCAGCTGCTGAAGTTTCTCATGGATGGTCTTCTGCTGGTTCAGAGGCAACATTGTTCATTTCCTAGATTTAAGCAAATCTGTGGTCACATGACCAGCGAGGGGCAATGGGGAAGCCCACCTGGTTTCTTAATGATGGAGCTCAGGGCCAGGCCATAGATGGGCCCATGAGGGAAAAGGGCCCCTGTGTAGGTTTCCAACGCCAAGGGAGGAGCACGTGATATGTGATAGAAGAGGGCGTAGACAAATGAGCTTGCTTGTGGTCAATCTTCTATTTTTTTGTCGAAAGAGTTTTCTTTTTTTTAGTATTAAACAGGCCAGCATGTTTTATGAGCCATCCACTAGGGTAGGAGAAAAATGTAGAAAGTGAAGGAACACAGAGGAAGCAATAAACAGTGGTAAAATGGTCTACTTCAGGATAAACAGATCATCTGTCTGGTTTGCACTATGCACATAAATGCTAACATGAATTAATCAATTAAAAAACCCTTCCCCATAACTGGAAGGACATCATTAACAAATCAGTGAAAAATGGACTCAGATGAGATGAATTGAATGTGAGTGCTTTTCTGTAATAGAGTTAAAATGTGCAAATATATTTTACTGGCTATGTGATTTAATTCAGCATTGCACAGACTGCGAGGCTGAACTATGCAATGATTCAAAAGCACCGTTGTGTACACAGGAAGCAGTTGTTGCAGATATGTTTGCAAAGTTATTGTGTTGAAGGGAAAAGTACTGAGGCAGCTCGGATGATGTGGGCATCTCCAACACAGAGGGGCAGGTCCTGTTGAATGACAGGAGTAGCTGTTAAAAGGAAGGGAGAAAGGGGGTGTGAGGCAGACTGGCAGAACAGAGCTTCAGAAACTTTCTGGGAGATAGCAGGAGATGGGCAATAGACTGGGGAAGCGGTTATCCTGGCATAGAAGTCGTGTCATTCCTATGGGCTGCCAGAGTGTGTGGAGGTCGCAACACTTCCTTTGGCTGCCAAACCAACACAGAGGGGTGTTGCAGAGATAGCAGAGCAAGGATTTCGACATAGTTCATGGTGAATATACCAGTCAATAAGTGAGGGCATGCCTGAATGGATGCGGTTTCATAGTTAGCCATGGGGGAACTCATTTCATGTGTAATGTTTCAATGTCAAAAGTGAATGCGTTTCTGAAACTACAAGTGTTTTTTTTTTATTAAGCGTAACTTCTGCCAAGTCCTCTAATTCAAGGCTGGGGTTGAGCTGACTACAGTACATGCTATTATTGAGTTGTGCCTTTTGAAATTGTTTTTTTTCTTTCTTCTTGCTTCTCCACATTCACTCTGACAACAGTGTTCCATGTATGATTGTTGCAGTGTATAACATTTATGGCCTTTGGGCCATCTTATTTAATCTACTCATACAGCCAAGTGCGTAGTGGGAAATGCTTTCATGAGAATTATATATTGTAGGCTCTGTAGTTAGAAAGTGTGCAAGTGTGCAGTATTTCATTTAGCATTTTTACAGCTGAACAGATCTTCCCTCAAGGCATTAGTCCACGATTGTAGATAAGTTGCTGGGAAAAGCAGTGATAATATCAAAATATAAGTGTAATAAATCTGGTAACTCTTACTTTATGAGGACCCGGGATGGAATACAGACATTAGTGTATGTTCTGAGGGAAGCATTACCATTATAGATAGGGAAGACACCAATGCTACCATCATTTTACCACCATAACAGAATACAACAAAATGTATGTATCTCCTCCAGATAATATCCCTAATAAAACCAAGGTGGGATGCGACTCTGTAATGAAAGTATGTGCAAGGGGAATTGTAAGATGAAGAACAGTTTCTTAAGCACCATGGCCAGTCTCAGTTAGGGACCTCATCCTAAAAGTGCAATAAATCTTTATAGGAACAGCGTCCACAAACCAAAGTCACTCACAGCTTGGGTCAGAATGGTTTTATCTGGAGAAAGTAACTGGGTTTTCTCCAGTCCAGTGCATCGGACCTCTGAGACCGAAGGTCACAAACAAAAGAACAAAGGTCTCCTGTGGTTCTCAAGGTCTCCGTTCCCGAGACCAAACACCACACCCAACTCCATGGTCATTAGGCACATCTTAATCTTCTCAGCAAATGCTGATCCTCCTGGACAATAAGTAATCCTCCACCGTCAACAGACTGTTTCTTTCCCAGCCTCATTGGGTCGATTTTCAGGCCAAAATCATTACAACTCCCCGCCAAGTGGAATGCCTTGGAATGCCTTGGCCCTTTTGGCACAACCGAGCTATTTGACTGGGCGCCTACAGTTACTTCTGAATACCGCGGCTAGATCTGTTCTTCGCCCCCCTTTGCACCCCACATGAGCCCTCTGCTGAGGCAACTGCATTGGCTTCCTGTCATTCACCGGATTATGTTCAAGTCTATGTGCATAGTGCACCGGGCCTTCTATGACGTGGGAGTGGAATTCCTGCAAGCCAAGTTTGTCAGCTACATGCCCACTCGCTCTCTCTGATCACAAGCTACTCTGCGGTGGCAGTGCCTCATTTCAGGTTAGCCCATAAAGGGGGACGTGCCTTCTCGGTGGCAGCGCCAAAGCATGGAATGACCTTCCTCTTTCCTTGCGGGAGGTCACAGACCACTTTGTTTTCCATCGGAAACTGAAGACAATGCTCTTTTAGAAACAGCAATTCGGAAATAATTCCTCATGTCTCAAGCGCCATAATGCCCTTGGGCGTGCGTGCGCTCTAAGAAATTCTGTTAACATAACATAACACAACAAGTGAATCTTTCAGATTCTCATTCTTCTCAGGTCTCACTGTCTCCCCCTCTAGTGGGAATCTCTTCAAGGCTTGGCTCCTTCTTCTGCATTTTCCACCAGTGCTCCACCTGGCGGGCACCCTTAGTCTCAAGGAGCCAAGAGAGCATCTGGGTTGGCTTTTGTTTCCTCTGACTGCTAGACTGGTGTTATTTAATCTCCTTGGATGACTTGCCAATTCCACTAGATATCAAGTTTGGTTACCGGGTGGCCTTTCTTTCACTTCTGGTTTCAGTTGTCCTTGGTTCTTTATTCACTTTGATGGGCTTGCCATCTCACCCTAGCAGATTATGGATCGAGCTGGCCTCCCCCATCTCACTTATTCAGGAGCTGTGATATCGATCCCCTGCAAGTTCTTGCTTCCCGTTAAGACTCTCAACTACTACAGCCAAGTTATTCGACCCTTCCAACTGAACCACTGCCAGTTCCGCTTTACAACTTCTGGCTCTCCTGGAATGGCTTGGTCCTTTTGGCGTGGCCAATGCTGGATGTTTCTAGACCCTATGGTCCACCACTTCCTATTCCGCTTCTCCTCCTGCTTGTACTTTATCTCCTTCTTCACTTCCTTCTCTAGACAGATTCCTATCTCCATTCTAATTGAATCTCCATTCTCCAATGCCTCAGTTTCTCCGGCATGTGATGTCACCCTCCCTCCTCCTGATGGTTTCCTTCCTCTTGATCATTTCATCTGTCTCCTAACTTCTGCTCCCCTCATTCCTCCTGCACTTTCCCTTCTCATACTCTAATTTCTCATGCTCGTTGCTCCTCTCTTCGCTCTGCCTCACCCTCTCCAATGCCACCAATTGCCCACATGAGCTTCAGTATTTGGGCTCAATTTTCTATCCTAGGGACCTGGCCAATTGGGCTCATTGATTGTTTAAGTGGGTACACCTTTTGGCACTCATGAACTGGACTCTGATTGGTTTCCGTCATTCACCCTTATCTCCAGCCTCAGTGTCACTAATGAGCTTTTCACTGACACTTATACACCCCCTGCTCCATGGGCCAAGTGCCTAAATGCCCAGGCCACAATCTTACAACCAGGGGGAGCTGCCAAGGTGGCCACAAGTCTCTGCAACGGTTTCTTTGTTACTCTGTGGCACTCTCCAGCGCCTGTAATGCTGGTGTTTGTGGGTGAAGTGACATCTCATGAGCCCTCGTTCTTGGGGTAATCAGGGTCTTGTGGTGCGCTCTGTGGGCCATGATGATGCTTTGGGTGTTTCTTTTTTGTGAAGGTTCATGCACAGCATCCACGGTCTGAGTGTTCATGCACCTGAGGACCTGTGAAAAAAACTGCATGCAAGATTTCTTTCATAGGGAATGCATGCTGTGCAATAAGGAAGGCCATTGGTATTAACAAAGATGGCTGAACCATACACACTGCATGTACCTCCATTTAACTTGCTGCTCCCTTCAGGCTTCAAAGATCTGTTACTACTGTCAGCTATGACCTAGACACCTCGCAACTCCAGAATCAGTAGAACCGATCTTGCTGTTGTTTGTGTTGAGCTGTTTTTTTTTTTAAATTGGTTTAGCAATGCTATATGTCATCAATCAGAAATAAAGCAGCATTACAAAATAGGACAACATATTCTGAAGAATGTATTGAACCATAGCATGAGGTCAACAGAAATCCCTGAAAGGCTTTCAGATTCGTAAAACTAGCCCTCAATCAAATTTAGAAAGCTTTCAAAGAACCCTACCATTTAAATGTTTTTTTTTAATCATTATTAACTCAATAAAATGTGTTTCACATTCAAATGTTCCTCGAAGTTCTCATGGCAATTTTTTTCCAAGGTGGGGGGGGGGGGTAATGGGTTTGCAGTCTGTTCATTTGTGGGCAATTTTCAGTTGAGAGATTACAAGGGCTGTTAGGAAGGAAGAAATCCAAGGGCTTCTATCCAGTTACCTGGGATCCGTACACCAGGTCCCATTCATTTAGTTTTTACCTAGTCCCATATATGAACTTAATGTCTTCTCTGCATTCATCTAATAAGGTTTCAGCATAAAATGCATTTAGCAATCATGCATTAATTCTGCTGCTGGCGCCTGCTAGCAGGGACACGAGTGCTGTGAGATGGATTATGCTCGGTTTAATCAGAATGGAGGATAATGGTAGTGAAATACTAACTTACAATAAGCAATGTTCTTGCAACTTGCTTATTTTATCGCCCTCATTACAAGTCAGGCGGTGGACCATGGTGCGATTAGCACCATGGTCCATGCCGGATTCCGCCATGGTGGATGGCGGAATTACCGCCCCATTCCAAGGTGAGTGGGGCGGTAATTCCCCATTCACCATTTGCCCTTCCCCATTGCCATTTTTGCCCCATAGGGCATAATGGGGATGGGGAAGGCGCTAATTACGGCACCGTAAATTACGGTGCCGTAATTAGCACCATGGTCCCTTAGCGCCTTGGACTTTAACGCCTGCAAAACTGACTTGTAATGAGGGCCCTTGTCTACCGATCTCGGCGCTGGAGACACTACGTTTCACCACTTAGTGCATCATCGCCATTCAAGAGGGCCGGGCATCCACAGCTTAACCTCTTAACTGCCAGGCTATTATGCAAGTCTATGCAAAAAGGACGAGCATACTGGTCCTTGGCAAGCTCTTGCCGCAGGTGCACTGTGAAGGGGAGGAGAGTGTGACATGGGTATCCTTTCAAGCACATAGACATTCAGGCGCACATCACACTCTGTGGAAGCATGGTTGTGGGGTTGAACACACACCCTTGATAGACTGTAAACCAGGGTTTGAAACTGGTGTGACTCTCAACAAATCACTGAATACCTCCTCAAGTGCGTGAACCCAAAATCAACTGGGTCCCAAGATTCAACGTTATTACCTTTAATGCAATCAATAAGTGTTACATTGTACAACTAGAGCATTTACGAAGCATGTATTTATTCATTTGCTTTTGGTTTATCCCCAAATTGTGTGTATATACGTGTACTTTGATTTTTTGGGTGAAGAAAATAAGCTCTGAAAATAAGTGCTGGCCAATATGTGCAGTGATCATTCTTTATTATTTGTATTTATCCAGTACTGCTTTTACATTCCATATTGAATTGATGGGGCATACTGTATTGGTATGTACTGCACACACCACAAATAGAAACAATCTGGGGTACACATCTCGATGGAGCCCGGACTCCGCCACTTCATTCAAACATGTTATTCGGCTCCAGGTCAACTCGACTTCCCCTCGCTCCCCTCACCCCAGCTGCTGGCACCTGGCCAGTGGCGTGACCAGACTCTATTGACTGGGGTGGCCCAAGTCTGGAACTGACTTATGGGGGCGTTGTCATGAAGTACGAGCACACACACACATAATGATCATAGTTTAGGAGGGCGGGGTGGCACCTTGGGTGGCCAATCAGGTTCTACAGGTAGCAGGTGCTTCCCCAGGGCCCTCACTGGACACGCCACTGCACCTGGCTGAAAAAGTATCCCATTTAAAAAGGTGAAGCGTGGAAAAACCTTGCAAGTGGCTATAAGAATGATCAAGCCTTCTCCACAACCTTAACATCTCCCCCCTCAGCCACCACAACCCAAAGTTCCAAGGTACTGTGCTTTGAGAAAGCTTAGAAACGCGAAAAGCGTCCCAAACTCTTTTGTCGTTTTGTCTCCTAATTATTAGTATTCTGTTTATCATGTTATTGTTGTTTCATCATTGTTGGGATTTTAATTGTTTGCAGACGTCAATAGCACCAACATTTTTTTTAAAGTGGCAATCACATTGCACCTGCCCACATTTTTCGCTTTTCATTCCACTCTGGGCATGCCAGTTTGTGTGTCCATTTGTACTGTTACCAAAGCAACAACACATCTTGGCCCCAGAAAAACCGTACACACTAGCAGCACGGTTTCCATCTGCACGTGATGGCACTGGCCACGAACCAGAAATCTCTTGCTGAGACAAAGGGCCTCATTACGAGGTTGGAGGTAGTCATGGCGCTATTAGCGCCATGACTACCTCCAATACCGGTACCGTGTCCAGTCCCGTTCAATGGGAATTTACCGGTCTATTCCGACCTTTGTGGGACCGGTAAGCCCCCAATGCAAAAGCCATTCCCCATTCCCATTTCAGCCCCCATAGGGCTCAATGGGAATGGGGAGGGTGCTTATAACAGTACCGCAAATTGCGCCACCGTTATTAGCTCTGAAGTCCCTTAACGGGTCCCTTCCATAACGCCTGATAAAACCAGGCGTTAAGGAAGGTACCCGCTAAGGGACATCGTAGTAGGGCGGTAAGGGATTACCGGCACTGGTGCCCTTACCAGTAATCCCTTACCGCCGACCTCATAATGAGGCCCAAAGAGTGCCTTGTGTGTCGCCCGATATTACAAATAACAACGGCAGCACCTGACATTGTGTATTAAAGTAAAAGCACTATTTCCAGGGCTTCATGTCACAGTACAGTTTACACCCTAACATCTTCCCGCTTGCAACACCTTCAGCGCATTCCTGAGCGTTACAACTTAATCCCAGCTGAAGAGGCAGCACACGTCTTCTCTTGTTAAATCACTGCACCGTCCCTGCTGTCCATGGACTGCACACCTGAATACTTTGCCTCTCACTGCACACCTGAATGCTTCCCCATCTTTCTGCACACTTGAATGTTTTCCCCTCTTGCTGCACACTTGAATGCTTTCTCCTCTCTCTGCACACTTGAATGCTTTCCCCTCTCTGCCACTGACTGCTCTGAATCACTCCACACTTGAATGCTTTCCCATCTCTCTGCACACTTGAATGCTTTCCGGTATCTCTGCCACTGACTGCTCTGAATCACTGCACACTGGAATGCTTTCCCCTCTCACTGCACACTGGAATGCTTTCACCTCTCACTGCACCCTTGAATGCTTTCCCCTCTTTGCCACTGACTGCTCTGAATCACTGCACACCTGAATGCTTCCCCTCTCACTGCACACTTGAATGCTTTCCCCTCTCACTGCACACTTGAATGCTTCGCCTCTCACTGCACACTTGAATGCTTTCCCCTCTCACTGCACACTTGAATGCTTTTGTCTCTCACTGCACACTTGAATGCTTTCCCCTATCACTGCACACTTGAATTCGTTCCCCTCTCTGCCTACTGACATCTCTGAATCACTGCACACTTGAATGCTTTCCCCTCTCACTGCACACTTAGATACTTTCCCGTCTCACTGCACACTTGAATTCTTTCTGCTCTCTGCCACTTACTGCTCTGAATCACTGCACACTGGAATGCTTTCCCCTCTCACTGCACACCTGAAATCTTTCCCCTCTGACTGCACACTTGAATGCTTTCCCCTCTCTGCCACTGACTGCTCTGAATCACTGCACACTTGAATGTTGTCCCATCTCTCTGGACACTTGAATGTTGTCCCATCTCTCTGGACACTTGAATGCGTTCCCCTCTCTTTCAGTGACTGGTCTGAATCACTGCACATTTGAATGCTTTCCCAACTCTCTGCACACTTGAATGCTTTCCGGTATCTCTGCCACTGACTGCTCGGAATCACTGCACACTGGAATGCTTTCTCCTCTCACTGCACACTTGAATGCTTCCTCTCTCACTGCACACTTGAATGCTTTCCCCTCTCACTGCACACTTGAATGCTTTCCCCTCTCTCTGCTCACTTGAATGCTTTCCCGTCTCTGCCACTGACAGCTCTGAATCACTGCACACTTGAATGCTTTCCCATCTCTCTGCACACTTGAATGCTTTCCCCTCTCTGCCACTGACTGCTCTGAAACACTGCACACTTGAATGCTTTCCCATCTCTCTGTACACTTGAATGCTTTTCCCTCTCTGTCACTGACTGCTCTGAATCACTAAACACTTGAATGTTTCCCCTTTCACTGCCTACTTGAATGCTTTCCCGTTTCACGCATACTTGAATACTTTCCCCTCTCATTGCACACTTGAATGCTTTCCCCTCTCTCTGCACACTTGAATGCTTTCCTCTCTCTGCCACTGACAGCTCTGAATCACTGCACACTTGAATGCTTTCCCATCTGTCTGCCACTGACTGCTCTGAATCACTGCACACTTGAATGCTTTCCCCTCTCATCGCACACTTGAATGCTTCCCCTCTCACTGCACACTTGAATGCTTCCCCTCTCACTGCACACTTGAATGTGTTCCCCTCTCTTCCACTGACTGCTCTGAATCACTGCACACTTGAATGCTTTCCCAACTCTCTGCACACTCGAATGCTTTCCGGTATCTCTGCCACTGACTGCTCTGAATCACTGCACACTGGAATGCTTTCTCCTCTCACTGCACACTTAAATGCTTTCCCCTCTCACTGCACACTTGAATGATTTCCCCTATCTGCCACTGACTGCTCTGAATCACTGCACACTGGAATGCTTTCCCCTCTCACTGCACACCTGAAATCTTTCCCCTCTGACTGCACACTTGAATGCTTTCCCCTCTCTGCCACTGACTGCTCTGAATCACTGCACACTTGAATGTTGTCCCATCTCTCTGGACACTTGAATGTTGTCCCATCTCTCTGGACACTTGAATGCGTTCCCCTCTCTTTCAGTGACTGGTCTGAATCACTGCACATTTGAATGCTTTCCCAACTCTCTGCACACTTGAATGCTTTCCGGTATCTCTGCCACTGACTGCTCGGAATCACTGCACACTGGAATGCTTTCTCCTCTCACTGCACACTTGAATGCTTCCTCTCTCACTGCACACTTGAATGCTTTCCCCTCTCACTGCACACTTGAATGCTTTCCCCTCTCTCTGCTCACTTGAATGCTTTCCCGTCTCTGCCACTGACAGCTCTGAATCACTGCACACTTGAATGCTTTCCCATCTCTCTGCACACTTGAATGCTTTCCCCTCTCTGCCACTGACTGCTCTGAAACACTGCACACTTGAATGCTTTCCCATCTCTCTGTACACTTGAATGCTTTTCCCTCTCTGTCACTGACTGCTCTGAATCACTAAACACTTGAATGTTTCCCCTTTCACTGCCTACTTGAATGCTTTCCCGTTTCACGCATACTTGAATACTTTCCCCTCTCATTGCACACTTGAATGCTTTCCCCTCTCTCTGCACACTTGAATGCTTTCCTCTCTCTGCCACTGACAGCTCTGAATCACTGCACACTTGAATGCTTTCCCATCTGTCTGCCACTGACTGCTCTGAATCACTGCACACTTGAATGCTTTCCCCTCTCATCGCACACTTGAATGCTTCCCCTCTCACTGCACACTTGAATGCTTCCCCTCTCACTGCACACTTGAATGTGTTCCCCTCTCTTCCACTGACTGCTCTGAATCACTGCACACTTGAATGCTTTCCCAACTCTCTGCACACTCGAATGCTTTCCGGTATCTCTGCCACTGACTGCTCTGAATCACTGCACACTGGAATGCTTTCTCCTCTCACTGCACACTTAAATGCTTTCCCCTCTCACTGCACACTTGAATGATTTCCCCTATCTGCCACTGACTGCTCTGAATCACTGCACACTTGAATGCTTCCCCCTCTCACTGCACACTTGAATGCTTCACCTCTCACTGCACACTTGAATGCTTTCCCCTCTCACTGCACACTTGAATGCTTTTGTCTCTCACTGCACGCTGGAATGCTTTCCCCTCTCATTGCACACCTGAATGATTTCCCCTCTCTTCCACTGACTGCTCTGAATCACTGCACACTTGAATGCTTTCCCCTTTCACTGCACACTTGAATGCTTCCCTTCTCGCTGTACACTTGAATGCTTTCCCCTTTCACTGCACACTTGAATGATTTCCCCTCTCTTCCACTGACTGCTCTGAATCACTGCACACTTGAATGCTTTCCCCTTTCACTGCACACTTGAATGCTTCCCTTCTCACTGCACACTTGAATGCTTTCTGCTCTCTGCCACTGACTGCTCTGAATCACGGCACACTTGAATGCTTTCCCCTTTCACTGCACACTTGAATGCTTCCCGTCTCACTGCACACTTGAATGCTTTCCGCTCGCTGCCACTGACTGCTCTGAATGACTGCACACTGGAATGCTTTCCCCTCTCACTGCACACTTGAATGCTTTCCGCTTGCTGCCACTGACTGCTCTGAATGACTGCACACTGGAATGCTTTCCCCTCTCACTGCACACTTGAATGCTTTCCGCTCGCTGCCACTGAATGCTCTGAATGACTGCACATTGGGATGCTTTCCCCTCTCACTGCAATGCTTTCCCCTCTCTTCCACTGACTGCTCTGAATCACTGCACACTTGAATGCTTTCCCCTCTCTTCCACTGACTGCTCTGAATCACTGCACACTTGAATGATTTCCCCTCTCTTCCATTGACTGCTCTGAATCAATGCACACTTGAATGCTTTCCCCTTTCACTGCACACTTGAATGCTTCCCTTCTCACTGCACACTTGAATGCTTTCCCCTTTCACTGCACACTTGAATGATTTCCCCTCTCTTCCACTAACTGCTCTGAATCACTGCACACTTGAATGATTTCCCCTTTCACTGCACACTTGAATGCTTCCCTTCTCACTGCACACTTGAATGCTTTCCGCTCACTGCCACTGACTGCTCTGAATGACTGCACACTGGAATGCTTTCCCCTCTCACTGCACACTTGAATGCTTTCCGCTCGCTGCCACTGACTGCTCTGAATGACTGCACACTGGAATACTTTCCCCTCTCACTGCAATGCTTTCCCCTCTCTTCCACTGACTGCTCTGAATCACTGCACACTTGAATGCTCTCCCCTCTCTTCCACTGACTGCTCTGAATCACTGCACACTTGAATGCTCTCCCCTCTATTCCACTGACTGCTCTGAATCACTGCACACTTGAATGCTTTCCGTTCTCTGCCACTGACTGCTCTGGAAACTATTTCCGGTGTCTATGTCCCTCTGTCTTTCTCGCTCTACTGCATCTCTATGTGACCCTCTTTCGCTTCCTTCAGTAACTTAGTGCCAGAAGGAGGCGCTGGGCAGCATCATAGAGTAAGTTACCCCCCCAGAAGCAGGATCTCGTCTGTACCATTGTGCCTCGGAGGCGTCGAAAACGGCACATTCTGCATTCAGTATGGTATGTTTTGAGATTTATACCACACATATCACGCTCTCTCTCTCTCTCTACGGTGCACCTTTTGTCATTTCTCTCTCTTTCTCTCTGTGGTGTATGTTTTGCCCTCCCTCTTGCATGCTGTCTACATCATGTCTCCCCCTCTCTTGCAGTGTGATCTTTGTCATCCCTCTTGTACATGCTCTCTCTACCTTTATTGTACAAATGACGGCAACGTATTCTGCATTGGGATGATGTCCTAAAATATTATATAGTATGATCGTATTATAATACAGTTTTATTTAACAGAAGCCCCCCCAAATGCCCCGCAGTTCAAGAAGGAAGAAATGGCCTGCAACACAGTTAGAAGGCCACTCACCCGGCATGCGCCAAGCCTTCCCAAAGGCCATGAGCATCAGAGTGCACCACATTAGATCCTTTGCCACCCCATTCCCTGACACACAGCACCCAGCAAGCGGCAGATGTTCCCTGAACTGTTCTCTAAGCAGGTGGTTCAAAAAATCCTTTTTCAACATATGGTACCTGTTGCCACCTTTAAACGTGCATTTGTAGAGGAGCATCCGAATGGTGATGTGGGCATCCCTGCCTGCCTTCTCCTCATACTCCCCCCACCCATGAACCCTACCTTTCCCTCACTCATCTCCATCCATGTACCTCTGTCTTCTCCTCAACTACCAATACCCTTGCACCCCCACATTTTCCTTGCCCGGCCCCAGCTGTTTGACTGCCTTCTCGCTATCCAAAACCCTTGTACCCCCACCTTCTCCTCACTCGAGCACACCCTTCTACTCCCACTCTTCTCCTTTCCCCTACCCAGGCAGGCACTACTCATTTTCACCCCTTTTTCCGTTTGCTGCCCCACTATCACATATTATATAAGCTTGTGTTGAACACTTTACAATCCACGGAAAACTATTTGGCCTGGACATATGTTAAACTTTGCTATTGCATTGGACACTAATGAAACACATGTGAGCTGCACTTTTGGACACGGGTTTCTCCAAGCATACACAATAATTTAGGAAGTTTTAATTACAGATTGTCCTGCATTGTACACTGTTCTATGCCAGTAGAAAAATTCACTCTGCGCCCTTATCAAAGACAAACAGAATGTTGACAGAATCAAAAACATAACTGGGTACTGGTTGGCAGAATTGAGATACAAGATATTTTTTTGAAAAGTGATGCATTGTTTTAATTCATTTAGAAAGGTGCTGCATTTGTATTAATGATGTATTTCATAACAGGCTATTCTCATATTTGCAGCATGAGCACAATGCTTTATTTTAAAACACAATGGGCCTCATTACACGGTAGGCGGTGAACCATGGCGCTATTAGCGCCATGGTTCATGCCGCTAAAATACCGGCACCGCCTTGGTGGAAAGGGGAATTACCGCCCTATTCCAAGGTTGGCGGGGCGGTAATTCCCCCTTCCACCATTGCCCTTCCCCATTCCCATTTTTGCCCCATAGGGCATAATGGGAATGGGAAAGGTGCTAATTACGGTACCGCAAATTTGCAGTGTCGTAATTAGCACTGAGGTCCCTTTGTGGGTTGGTTTTTAACGCCTGCAAAAAGCAGGCGTTAAAGTACCACCCCGCAAAGGGACCTCGTAGTAAGGTAGTAAGGGTTAACGGTCACCGGTACCATTACCGGTGACCGTTAACCCTTACCGCCTTCCGTGTAATGAGGCCCAATGTATTATTTGAAAAGAATTAAGTGCACACAGCGACTGTATAATCTTTGTTTATATTTAAAGAATAAACCACTTTTAAAATTAAGCTATAATGCCCCATTATACAGATACATGTTAATCATAGCCATTTTGTAAATTCAATTGCATGAAGAAACACATAGGGCCTCATTATCACGTGTGCGGAATGGGTTTAACGGCACCGGTAATGGTGCCGGCGCCGTTAAACCCACTCCGCACTATTACGAGCTCCCCTCGCGGGACCCGCTCTGGACGTCTGGTTTTTCAGGAAAGCCGGATCCGGACACAATTTTGGATGCCCTTATTAAGGGCATGGCTACCTCCAAAGTCGTAATGAGGCCCTATATAGAATGATTCACAAATGTTGCTCCTATGAATCAGACCAATGACTGGCTATGATTATTTTGTGAGGGCCCTTTAGATTAGTCTCTGACATTATGGGAACTGACATGTGATCTATCATTTGCATTTTGCAAAATCAATGGAAAGTATGCAAAACAAAGCTACCATGAGGTTTCAGTTTACACCGATGGGCAGTCTGCGCTTAGTTATGGGATGAAAGATTACAATTTTGGGGAGGCAATCAAGATTACAGACCATGATTGACTTCTGCATTCCTATTTTTTAAAATCATTTGAAAGTCAAAGGAAGTAGAAGGAAAATGGACCAGTCAGCAATTTTCAAATATTGGGACAAGTCAAAAAGACACTGCAGCCCACGAGTCAGGATTGGCTGAAAAGGAACGAGGTGGGGTTAAATACATTTGGCTTCACACTACAGCATAAGCTGTTATTATGCCAAAAGATGAAAAACCTACTGCACAGGCAGAGGTCAATGATAGGCAACCATAATTATATAAAGGCACACAGAGACCTCTCTGCCACTAATATGTGAAGGTAATGGATTTAACGAAGAAGAAGAGAGGCCAATGAAGTGCTTATTGTTCCCACAAATTAATAAATACAAGTACATCATATACAAATGATTCAGTAGTGTTGACAGTGTGTTGCAAAATATATTTAGGAACTCAACATTGTATACTTTGACTCACGTTTGATCGGTTTCTTGTTAACAGATATTGTATCTATACATGATGGTATAGAGTTATTAATGTATGGAATTTTCAGTGACATTTTGCCTAATCTATTGTGTTCTCCATTAAGATATCAAAATGTGTGTTTTTGTCATCCCGATGTAGCTGTCTGTGATGTAAAACTCTGTTAGACTGTCTGGAAATGGATATGCACTGCTATGCACCACTTTGCACCAGGCGGTGACTGCCTAGTTTGTAACGGGTATATATCGCTATGTGGCCACCATACGCTATGTAGCCACCATACGCTATGTGGCCACCATACTCTATGTGGTCATGGTTTTGTTAATGATGTTGGACATCAGTACTTAGTTCAATGCCTAAACAAGTCACCTTTGAAACTGTGGAGGTATTTAAATTGAGAACATTTACTGATAGATGCTGCCATTTCTGCATTTAAATGCCACAGTGACATACCACCAAACCGTTTAACAACCTGAAAAAAGTACTCGAGTGTTTAGAAGGATCCGGAGTATAAGCAATTGTATTGTCAATATAAAATGAAGTGAGAGTTTGAGCACTCCTTGCAGAGCAGGGAGAAGGTCTTGTCTGATGCCTCAAGTTTCCCAAAGCAGCATGGATTGCACACCATTGTCCAGAGATGAAGCTGTCAAATGGATATAAGATTCTCTGATCACTGAATTGAAGCATTCCAGTTCATTCTGAGTATCATCAGCCAGGGGGAAACCCCACTTGACCCTGCAAAGGCCTTCTCCACATGCATGCAATTACATGTGAGTGGGGAATATATCTTGCAGAACTTCCGTAGGAATGGGCTCAGTGCCATTACCACCCTATCCAGTCCACTGGCAAGGGTATTATTGTTATTTGCACCCCAGGTTTTTAATCCAGGCCGCTGATAGCAATCTATTTGTTTGAATTAATGGGTCGCATTCTAATGGCACCTATCTCACCAAAGATATGTGCCATTGAATTGGAAGCATGGGCAGCTCTTCTTCCATTACCATGGCGACCCAGGATGCAGGAGTGGCTGCCGTGGTGGAGCCGCAACCATAGGAATCAGGTAAATAGGGGGAGCGGAAAATGGAGGGATGTGTAGGAGGGGGAATATGGCAGGGCGGGGGCTTGCATTTTCCAGCTTGCTTTGAAATGCAACTCAGAATGCTGGCTTGGATTGTGGGATTCAGCCCACGATCCGAGCAAGCTGATTGGCTGTGACGCCTGCCCTGGGTGCTAATGAAGAATCCTTCTGTATTGTAGTGCAGATTCCTTGCTTCTTAATAATTTATGATCCTAGTCCATCCAGGCATGCGCATAAGAAGGACCAATGGCTAGTGATCAGGAAGGCAGGTTCCTGCATACAGGAGCAGCAGGTCAAGGCAATTCGCTACTGACAAGTGCAAGATCGATACATGACTGAAGTAAGATAAATAACTTTCCAAATATCGAAAAACAGATAACTTGCCATTAGATATGCTAATGTGTGTTGGGGTTTTTGCTTCTTGATTGTCCGCATGACATTTGCATGCTCCTTACTTGAATCCAAGACTGAATCATAATCACCACAGAGGCAGAATGTGGCAGACCAAGGTGGCAATTCTAGTCAAAGACTTTCAAAAAAGCTAGAGTCGTTCTCGTTATGGGCATGCATTTAACCTCCCATGACCATGGAGTCATTAATCAATGCTCAATGTGTAAGTACCCATCAGCCATGGCCATAGAAGCAGATTTTGAAATCTCGACAGCAGGGGTCTATAACCACCCAGCAACCCCCCTAATATGGTATTATAGGAGGAGGAGACCACGTCATACATCCCTTCTTCTTTGAGGACCTTTTTCTTGTATTCTAAATGGGCTGAATAATGAAAGCATGAAACATAATTAATAACTGTCTCGCTCTTTTAGGTGAATTCTCTCCATTGATATTTGATTGAAGATAACGAGTGTCGCAGATATGATTTCCGAAAAAAAGCCACTCATTTTGGCAAACATCCCCATTGATATGATATGATATCTTATTAGTATCGCGCTCATACACAAGTGTTTCAGAGCGCGACGAGGCAAGCGAGGGGAACAGGGGAGAACACAAAACAACAACGATCATACTAGGCCCAGTGACATTGAGAACGTGCAAGTGCATGGGAAAGGGAAAAGGAAAAAAGTGCATGGAAGGGGGAGAGTGGAAAGTGCAGAGCAGATAAATGAATAATAAATACAAATACATAGAAAATGGAGGCAATAAACACTGGTAGTGCAGCCAAGCAAGTGGCAAGTGCAGTGTTGTATAGCAGACTGGGTAAGTCTGATAAGTGCAGAAAAAGAGAAAATGGGGGGGGGGATGTATGGGTACAGATACAGTCCCCCAGTGCAATGGGTGGCCAGGAGGCAGTCCAGGAGGGCGGCAGGGTGAGGAGGTACCTGGGCCCACAGGAAAGAGGGTGGCCTGGTGCACAGTGCCAAGAGAGAGCCGGTCAGCAGGGTGGAGGGGGCGAGAAGGCAGAAGCAAAGAGGAAGGTCCTGAGGTGCTTCCGGAACCTATTGCCCTCTTTCCTTTCAAATTCTACTATGGCTTTACCATATTTATACTTTTTATGTACGACTAATGAAATACGAACAAAATGTTTTTGATATACATTGTGGTGGAAAAAATTAATTGATGGTTTTATAACAATTTAATGTAATTATTTTTTAATTAGCCTTAGTAATAACTTGTTTAGAAATATTTTTTGTATAACTTTCAATTGTAAAACTCTATCGTAAAGTTGATTAATTTAGCTAAATCAATTTAAACAAAACTATGACATTACCTTTTTTTTCTGCCTCTCTTACTTCAACCATGTGAGCACCATTCTCCCCACAAGTACAGCCCAACGCATCCCCACTCCTCCTTTCATTGAAACTGGGTTGCACAAGACATTTCCTGCGAGGGAGGATATTGCTGGGGTTGCTCCCTGGTATTCCATGTTCCAAGTTCCCATCCTTAAACCTCAAAGATTTCAATGCTATTACCGCCGCATATAAGGGTCCGTCCAATCTCGAGTTGGGTGGAAAGTTGGAGCTTTCCACCCATTTTCAGCCATTTTCAGTGCTATTACCGGCGGTTCCCATGGACTCTTAACAAAAATGCCCCTTCTCATGATCCAGAACAAATAGCGCCAGACCGAGTAGTGGTAACACTATTTGCATTTACAGTATCCTGGTGGTATTACCGCCGGGATACCGCCAAGGTCATGATAGAGCCCAAAGAGTACAAATTACATGCATGGTATGTAAGGTGCTGATTCCTATAACACATGATGGTTAATGCAAATAGTTGAATCCATTTTCAAATTCATCAACCAATGAGAAAAAAACACTGTTTCTAAGTGAAAGAGAAAACCATACCTTTTTAAAGAAGGAAGTATTTTACTGAAATCTCGCACCATAAGAAGGTTGCTTAAATAACTTCATATTGAAGAAAAAAGGCCCCTGCTTCAGCTTTGGTCATAAAAAGTTATTTTTTTCTTCCATAAGTATAATAGACTTCTGTACAAATACATCACACCCCTTATTCCTAAGTCTATCAGTCACAGAAAAGAACTCCAATCACCTCTTGGTGGTTGGTGGACTTCCATCTTCAAATTGAAAAGGACTATGATCAAGCAGATATACCTATTCCAGCTCGTGATGCCTCAAGGATTCTCTCCCAAAATGTATACATCAATAAATGTATGCAGATTTTGTTTTTTAGGACCTTTACTTCGAAGAACTCTATGTGGCCTTTGTAGATACATTGTGATATCCACAGCAAAATCATCCTCTGCTAAGACTCAAAGAGGAGATTCGTACCAGATGGCTTTCTAAGTCAGTGGCCATCCCCTCTGACCCATCTAGACTGCCGAAGATCCTGATATTGTTTTGCTTCACCTTCACTTCCAAGTCTT
Organism: Ambystoma mexicanum; assembly: GCF_040938575.1. Lineage (NCBI taxonomy): Eukaryota > Metazoa > Chordata > Amphibia > Caudata > Ambystomatidae > Ambystoma > Ambystoma mexicanum. Next base: position 118,973,712 of record NC_090929.1, read on the forward strand.
CAAAATGAAGATCCATCTATCAGAAGTGCTGAGCAAGCGGAGCTATATTCACTGGCTGGGAGAAAATAAGGGTGTTGACCCCCTGAATTCAAGTTCCTTGCCAATAACAGTGTTTTGAAATTCAGTAACCCTGCCCTGCATTGACAAAGAAAATGCGTGCAAATGTATTGACATTGTTTCAATGGCTCGATGATGAGCATCCGCTGCCCTTTGCAAATATGGCGACAGATGAATATGGCTCTCGCTATTAAGACTTTGCCCTTAATAACTCGCTATCGTCATTGACCAGAGAATCCAAAGCCTCACCCTCCAAGGCTTGCTTGGCTCTGTAATAGTGTGAAAGGCTTCCAACTTATTATGTGAAATGAATCCTGAGCATGACAAACCAACAGCTTCTTCTGGCCTTACTCTATCATCAGCCTCTAGTTCTCTTTAATGCGAATGATGCTGCCCTTTACTGATCCCGCTGGTGTCGATTGACGCCCTTAGCCCCATGCTGACAAATTGCATCTTTTGTATCTGTAGCTTCCTTCCACTCCTTAATGGAGGTGTTAAAAATGTAAGTCTCAGTGACAGATATGGTGACAGATGTTGAAACTGGTGGACCAGGAGCCCAGACAGGGTCAGATGGTCTGGGTAGTGGGGGAAGGTAGTAGGAGAAGGTCACCTGATCCCTAATGTCAGGGATGGTTCCTTGATTCCCCCTCACAGACCTGAAAGTTCTCATCTCGCTCTGATTAACAAAGCTATCCTTGGACACAATATCCTATGAAACCACGCCGGCAACCTGGAAGTAGGATTTGACCACCCTTGGCAGGTTTCCTTTCTTCACTGGGTTAGGATGTCCAATTCATTGAGCCTTTAGGGTTAGATAGTAGCTTGCCCCCGGCTTTTGGGCTAGTGTGACGTGGTTGACGTCTACAACCCTTCCTTGGCATAGGACAAGAAGAGCATTCCCCCTGAACCACTAGAGAACCAGTGGATTAGCTTTTCTCTTTCCATTCAGGATGTATTCCCTGTTGCAGTAGCAGCCAGTCAAGAGTATAGTCCAAGCCCTTTTCTGTTGATTACATACGTACTTGTTACATGTTACATGTGTACTGCATTCTTTGTCAGCAATCCCCTTATCTCTACACCGAAGGGTCCTGTCATAATATCAGCCCCCACGTGTTGATAGAAATAACACGTGAAACATTAACAATGGAAAATAAGGGCTGGGCAAAGCCACCTCTGATATTCTCCCAGCATCAAATTCTTCTGATAGCCCGCAGCTTCAGGCGAAAACACAACTCCTGCAAACTCCTCAGAGTGCCTGGTGTCTGAGGAAGACGTGTAGAGGGAAAGAGGTACCAGGAAGCCTCAGGCAGAAATCAGAGCAGGATTTTCAATAGAAGAAAAAAGGGCCATTTGAATGATTCCACTCGGGGGACATCCTGAATATCCTTCGCGCAGTGGTCTGTTGTACCGGTTCTTCTTCATCGGCGGAGACACGGGCAACAGTAATCCACCAAGAACACAACCACCAAGAACACAACCATCTTGTTTAGTGAAATCCTGTGGCAAATCCAAGTAATCAATTGGAGATAGCTGCACTAGATGGTGGCGAAGAAAGTATCAGGCACCTGACATTTTAGCACCCCAAACATGACCCAACACAGCCAATCAACATCGTTACACTAATTGGGAAGGGATCCGACTCTTGGCATGCAGCATCATGAAACAAACTTCCCACAGCAAAACAAGGGGAGAATGGTGTCGGGCAGTGAGACCATAAAGACAAATTGATGAACATAACATAACATTAAAGCATAGTAAACCTAACACATTCATAACAGAGAACAAAAACAATGTGCTAAACAGATTGGTACACTTTTCAATCATCTAATGATTTTCAACGTACAGGCCCTTGTATTTCCAAGGGGTTAAAGTGGAACAATATAGAATTAATTTTCTGCCTAATTGGCATACTGAGACAAAGAGAGTCGACACAATAGTGTTTCGGCCTATTGCATTTGGGTAGCTCCAAGTGTAACCACCTTCATCAGGACAAGAATTGTGGTATAGGTTTCTCGCAGCCTGTGGTAGGCATCATGCTCTAGTGTCGTAGCACGGAAAGTTACGATTATCCCACCAAACAGATGGTGTTTCCAAAACACAGCCAACGTCCATGAGTGGAACTGCAGGCAATTCAGTGAGCGCCCTGCGTACACAGAGGACGTAGAGTCTAGGGCGGCGTCAATGGGACCTTTTAGATGGTTGTTGCATATTAGCAAGATGTTAGTCTGCTACAGCGGCATGGCTGCTGTCAGGGTTTTATGACTACTAAATTCACGGACTTGCCTCTGTGTGACTGGGTGCCACAGTCGAGCAGACGAGTCAAACAGATCCTCTGTGTGGTGAGTAACCTGTACCACAATTCTTGTCCTGATGAAGGGCAATTCTTATAGAGCGATATTTTTCACTGTCTAGCACGTTTGTTATGTAAATAAAGCAAATCATTTTCAAAATAAGCTACTCTGGCTGGATAGTGATTTTAATTGACTGTGGGTCTACCTGTGTTATGCTGTACCTGGCAGTAAGAGAAAAATACCATTGCCCTATCAAGGCTTTGCCTCCCTCCCTCCTTCCTTCCTTTCTTACCACTTTCACATTCTCATTCTCTACTCTTTCTCTGTGTTTGTCCCACTCTCCAACCCTGCTATATGGTAATATATTTATAGCATTGTCGTTTCTCTTCCTACTTTCTTTCACACTTTCATTCGGATAGGTTCTCACACATTTGGAGCTGAGGGAGGGAATTTGTCATATCGTAAGGAGCAGCCAATTTTCCATCCGATGTCTGCACTTCCCAATCGGCAAATGAACAGGGAAGTGTCGTGTTGTTGTTCATAAATGAGGACAGGCTGTTCTGCGCCTTCCCAGAGTACATCCTTACAGTGGCTGCATTTGCAGTTTCTACGGGGGGTCAGGGACTTCTGGTCGCATTTCTTCCATGCAGGGCAATGGGTTGCTGGCTGGCAGAATACCGTATATGCTTTTTTGAAATATTGAATAATGCTGAGTGCCTTGCTGTCTGAATTCAACCGAGTCCTGCAGTCAATGAAAAGTTGAGGCTATTCTACTTCTTAAATGTCAAGGGGGAAAATAATGTTAATGGACACCAATCGGTAAAAGGCTTTGTGAATGTGGCATTTTATGCTTGTTCCCGACTCCATAAAACAATGAAACTGATATTACAAAGCTGTTTCCATTAGACCGGTTGAGTATAGCTTTGACCTTCTTGAAGCTAAGTTTACCTGTGTTGAGTTTCAGCGCAGGTTTAGGCAGTTCTCTTCCTTTCTGCCCACACCCACAACAATGCCACACGTGCCAGCGACGCATAGCCAGCATAGTAGTGACAATGGCATAAATAGCCATGTCCCAGACAAGTGAAAGGGACCTCTCCTGGAACAAACACCCAAGCCCTCTGCACACTGCTACTCTCGCCTACAAAATAGGTTTTATTACATTTTCGAGGTGCCAGGAAGGAGAAACGCTGTGCACAACACACACGATGCCCAATTCACAGAAAATGTGCATAGACCCTGCAAAGCACTCTGCGCGTAAAACTACTTTGCGCCTAGCTGGACGCAAAAGCATGTTCTGCGGGATACACATATTCCTGGAATTTTGACCGCAAAGTAACCCTAGGCACAAGTAGCAGGTGTAACACCCGCGACACGCACCCACACAAAGCAAAACCAACATATACCGACCTCTGCGCCTACCTTATCCGCACCATCAAACACCCCGGCAAAATTGCAGCCGTCCCCCTGCGACCAAGGCCGCACCCCAGAGACACTGCCTACGAAACCCCATAACCCAAAACAGCACCCTGATAATCTGTGCACCATTTCACTTAACTCTCGGCAGCGGCCGGCAAACCTGCATGTGAACCCCCATAATTCAGGCCTGCATACCACTAATCTGCATGCAAACACCCCTAACTCCAAGCAGCACCTCAACTACGTACTGTCAGACCTAAACTGCTATGTAAACCTTAACTTTGCGCGTTGGATCCTATCTGCACAGTGCTCTGCACCTCCTATCGTGTGGCGGTGAGACCACAAGATTTACGTGTAACATTTCCCAACGTGAGGTTGCGCGTTCGGATCCATGAATTCGGTTTGGTTTGCGCTTGTCTGGGTGTGCGATTACACTGTGTGGCCTGTCCCTCAGCACGCCCATGTTCTTCCTCATTTTGCCAGGAGTATGGGGAATATGCATGTTCCGCCCCCTATTTATTTCTCTGCGTTGGCCCATCCCACACTTTTCGTGGACTGTTGCGCAAAGCGCTCGATTGCACACAAAGATGTGATGGACCTGAGCAGAGCCCCCGCCAGGTCCAGGAAAGGCACGTAAAGTCGGCTCCATTAATCAATGAAAGGAGTTTTGTGCACTGAACAGTGCGCAAGGTCACTTTTCAGCACACAAATAATTCTGCAAATCCGGCCCATGGTCTCCTCGTGGACATGTCTACCCCTGTGTAGTTCATGCAGTGCCCTGGATAAAATCAGCCCCGGCCAGATGGTGCCCTGTATTGAGCTTCTGAAAAATAGAACCTCAGATTACAGTAGTCAAACGATTTTACACAGTAATTATAGCTCTATTAAAACCCCTAACATCACAAACAGCTAATCAAATTCCTTGTCTGCCTCCACATCTCATCGGCATCACCCCATTACTGCGCAGACCATCACTGCGAATGCGAAAACGTTGCCTGTTTTACAACTAATTTATGCAAAAATCTAGATGGGGTGGTGTTGGGGTACTCAGTAAAGTAGTTGATGTGGGAGGCCTGTGGAGGGTCTCCCATCGCATTTATTTTCACATAAATTGGTTATAAAAAATTCAACATTTTCGGATTCGCAGTGATGGATGTGGTATTTTCACGGAGCCCGTCTCATCCACCCTCCTCTCATGAATGTCAGTGCCCCATCTAGAGATGTGTGACGTTGCAGGACTCATCCACCCTCCTCTCATGAATGTCAGTGCCCCATCTAGAGATGTGTGACGTTCCTCTCATGAATATCAGTGCCCCATCTAGAGATGTGTGACGTTGCAGGACTCATCCACCCTCCTCTCATGAATGTCAGTGTCCCATCTAGAAATGTGTGACGTTCCTCTCATGAATATCAGTGCCCCATCTAGAGATGTGTAACATTGAAGGACTCATCCACCCTCCTCTCATGAATGTCAGTGCCCCATCTAGTGCCCCATCTAGAGATGTGTGACGTTGCAGGACTCATCCACCTTCCTCTCATGTAAGTCAGTGCCCCATCTAGAGATGTGTGACGTTGCAGGACTCATCCACCCTCCTCTCATGAATGTCAGTGCCCCATCTAGAGATGTGTGACATTGCAGGACTCATCCAACCTCCTCTCATGAATGTCAGTGCCCCATCTAGTGCCCCATCTAGAGATGTGTGAAGTTGCAGGACTCATCCACCCTCCTCTCATGAGTGTGTGACGTTGCAGGACTCTTCCACCCACCTCCTCTCATGAATGTCAGTGCCCGATCTAGAGATGTGTGATGAGATGTGTGACATTGCAGGACTCATCCACCTTCCTCTCATGAATGTCAGTGCTCCATCTAGAGATGTGTGACGTTGCAGGACTCATCCACCTTCCTCTCATTAATGTCAGTGCCCCATGTAGAGATGTGTGACGTTGCAGGACTCATCCACCTTCCTCTCATGAAAGTCAGTGCCCCATCTAGAGATGTGTGACGTTGCAGGACTCATCCACCCTCCTCTCATGAATGTCAGTGCCCCATCTAGAGATGCGTGACATTGCAGGACTCATCCACCCTCCTCTCATGAATGTCAGTGCCCCATCTAGAGATGTGTGACGTTGCAGTACTCATCCACCCTCCTCTCATGAATGCCAGTGCCCCATCTAGAGATGCATGACGTTGCAGGACTCATCCACTCTCCTCTCATGAATGTCAGTGCCCCATCTAGAGATGTGTGACGTTGCAGGACTTTCCTCCACACACTTTGTGAAATTTACTGCAGAACTTTGGTGCGTGTGGGAGGCCTCGTAGTTTAGGTGCAGTAGCTTCCAATATCTGTCGAATTTCAGGGGTTTCATTGCATTAAGCTGGCACCTCTACAATACTTCAAGTAAAAAATGTACACTTAATGTCGAGGGTTTTGTTGCACTAAAATTATACACCTTAACTAACCTTTTTTCACTGAATTATAGGGTGGCGGTCGCTGCCCTATAGTTAAGGTGATACCTATGAGCCACAGGAAATCCGAACATTTTATTGATAATTTATTACTATTTATTTATTAGTATTTGTTTTTAGTTCATAAAGACCTTTAACAAAATTCACATCATAAATTTAAAACAGAATAGATTTCATTCCAATTCCAATTCCAATTTCATCATTCATTCCATTCTCAAAACTATTAAAAATGTCACAAACTATCAGAATACCTAGCTAATCCTAATAAATATTTTAAACATACACATTTGACCACCCCAAATAGTGCCAATAGCGGTTCCATACATCTTTCTACCCCTTCAAGGTCCTTAATACAACCAGGACTTCCTTACAGAAACTACACACCCTAGGGCTGCAGCCAGATGTGCCAGTATGTAGCCGTCTGGCTGCAGCCTCTCCAACAGGATGGATCCACACCAGGGATCATTCTGGAGAGCCGGTGAGGGCCATATTGTGCCAATAAGCCCCGAGCCGGCTGGCCATTACTGCCTAAGGTAATGCCCCTGGGGCCCAAAGTTATTACAGAGGCCCCAGGGGCATTACCATTAGGCGGTAATGGCCCGCCAGCGAGGGGCCTATTGCCATTAGTATTCCAGGGGTTTTAGCCCTCGGATACTAATGACGTTGTTATACCTTTCAAACATTAGAACCCGCGTACTGCTTTATCACTACAGATCAACAGGATGCCATTTTGGCCCAAGTTGATCCGTAGCAATGAATGCAGAGGAAATGGTGAAGATGCACCAGCGTACGGAGCTGAGTGAAGAAGCTTTCAGTCCCGGCTCGAGATACACACAAATGTGTATACGGGATTGCACTGTGGTATGGCTCGGAATTGCCCCAATCCACATTCAGTGTATCCTGTGGCATCAGCACGCCGGGGACTAATGCCACCTATATAAGTGCTTCAAACCATGCAGTTTGTATTGACATGCCAACAATGTCTTATGCGCATTAATACACAAGGTTCTCCATTACCCTTCATCCATCTCCCTGCCGAGGTCTTACCACACTTTCTGCTATACTGCTCCTTATCTCCACCTCCCGCCTGCAGCAGCGCTTGATAAAAACTGGAAGTCAGTCCCTTTGTTGTTGTCATTTCACTCATTATCAGTTCCATTCCTGTCAACTGCCTCTGCAATTCTCCCTTCCATTTCTTAGACATTAACTCCCCTTTCACTGAAAGTTTCCCCAGGCACAGTGCCTCTTCAAGCGCCTTTATGCAAAGAAAGGTGTCTCCCTTGACCAGTTGGCCAACCTTTTCCAGTCCTGCCTCAAACCATGCCTTGATGCACAGCGGTTCCTTTATCTCGTCTTTTATTGAGGTCGCTGAAATGTGACGAAAAAATGAAGGCCATGTTGTCACCACTTTCATCTCGTGCTTCATTCTCCATAATATTCAGGGCAGGCTTAGTATGTTGTGCTTTCTAACCTTACGCGGCACCATGTTTAATGGTGCTCACAGCCATTCCCCCACACTGACCAGCCGCAGTAGGTGATTTTCCATGGCTACCCAGTGATTTTCCTTGTCTACCCGTAGGTGTGGGATCAGTGCATGAAACTGTGCTGCACGGTAATAGGTATACATATCAGGGAATGCCACTCCCATATCTCTTTGGGCTGCATCAAGGTCACATTTGCAACTCTTTGTTTCTGCCCCAACCCAATGAACCTCATAATTTTCCGCTTTAGTTCTTTGAAATGCTCTTTGGGTATCTCGATCGGTAGCATGTGGTACAGGTATAGAACCATAGGGAATAGGGTCATCTTGACTGCATTTAACTGGCCCAGACAGGAGAGTGTCAAACAGGGCCAAGTCTCCAAATCTGTGAAGAGATTCTGAGCAGTGCAGGGGAATTTGCTTCATAGAGGCCCGACATGTCTCTTGTATATAGAGGGATTTGTTATTGCGATCCCCAAATTGTTAACAGCGGTAGCTGGTTTGTACTTAAGAGCAACACAAGGGGGGGTCATTACAAGCTTGCCGGCCCAGAAACAGTAGTACCAGTAAGCTTGCTGGTACCGTTGTTTCCGGACTGTCAAACGACGAGTTCTGCGGGCGGGTGCCGTCCCGCCCGCCAGGTCCGATCTGGCCGGCAGAACAGCACCCGCCCGCAGACCTTGACGGTAGCACCGGCACCATTCTGAATGTTGCCGGTGCTACCGTCCTCCCCATTCCCATTGAGTACAATGGGACTCAAATGGGACTCAAGTGGGAATGGGGAGTCATTTTTCTGGTGCCCAGCAATTGCCAATTACCGGCACGGCTACCGCTGGACTCATAATGAGCCCCAAGGTTTAATACTGCGAGGCTAGAACTTTGGAGTAGGTAAAACTGAGTTTTCATGTATCTTTGGGTCACAGTGAACACGCTATGGTAATTCTGTCGGCTGGATAAGTGTGTATAATGTTTATTCCATTGCCACAGATTGCTCTTTCATTGGAAAGATTTTTTTATTGCTTCATAATTTTTCCATTCTTCCAATTTATACCTTTGAAGAACTCCATATTCAGATCTTTAAATTCTCTACCATAGCTTCTATATTAAAGCAATGTGACCCAAGCGGCGGGGGCATTACCGACCCAGGTAATGCCCCGGGGCCCAGTCGGGCCCATAACTATGCCAGTAATGCCCCTGCTGCAAGGGCCATGTAGCTATTAGTATCCCGGCCCGCAATATCTGCTTGACCGGGGCACTAAAAGCATTTTTTTCTGCCCCAAAACATGTTACGGGACAGAAAAAGAAAAAAAAACTAACAAGAAAATGGCTGCCAGGAAAAGGAAAACAGAGTCCATTTTCCCTTTCCATGGCGGCCATCGGGAGCAGACGCGCTGGGAACAGAAGTGTTTCCAGCGCGTCCGCTCCTGAAAAAAAAAAGTAGAAGATGGTAAGTGGGGTTGGGAGGGCGGAAGGGAGGGGGAAAAAATGTACCTGCATCCCCGGTGGGGGACGATGGCAGCCTCCAGCCGTGTGGAGGCTCGGAGCATGGATGATCCCGCTCTGAGTCTCCACACGGCTGGAGGCTGCCATCGACCCCCACCGGGGACAAAGGAGCAAGAAGTTAAGTGGGGTGGGGAAGGCAGGGAGGAGGGAGGAAAGGAGAGGGAAAACAAACAAAAAAAAACCATATCTGAGTCCCCGGCGGGGGGCGAAGGCAGCCTCTTAGCCGTGGGGAGGCTCAGAGCGGGGATGCCCCGCTTCGAGCTTCCTCACTGGCTGAGGGGCTGCCACGCCCCCCGCCATGGACGAGGAGGCTGGAATCCCGGCTGAGAATGGAGGGATTCTCGGCCGGGTAACAACCCTGCGAGAGCCAATCAGAATGCGTGTTGCATTCTGCTTGACTCTCGCCAGGTACTAATCAGTGTTATAACTTTTCCCTATTGCCTTCAGCAGGGGACATATCAGAGCCGTTTTTGATTTAATATAAAGTTCTCCTCTATTTTTCAAGAGTTGGTTGCTTAAAGATACGAGACCCAACTCAAGTGTCAAGTATTCCATTGGAATTGAAGGGGGCAATTTTAACAATTTGCGCCAGAAGAATACTTCCAATCAATTCAACCAGCCCACGTCTCCCATTGTCAGTGCCTATAAACCATTAAGCGCACAGTGGGATAGAAGCATTGTTTGCAAAGAGTCAGCACCCCCTCAATAGTGTACCCGGCTGTCTGCATGGCAAATTTGCAGAAAAAAAAATTAAGCTACCACGCATTTCTTTCTTTTGCCTCCCTAATCAAGTGGTATCCAGCTTTGGTACTCATTTCCTGGCCTAGATATTTGTAGCTGTTAACTTACTCAAGATTACGCAGGGTGGTGGTCATTTCCAACTCGTGTATCTTTTTACCTGCAACCAGAATACTCTGGGTTTTAGATTTATAACCAGTTTGTTTTCTATTGAAAAGGCATGGAGTTCATTTTGCATACTTTTCATACCCCTGTAGGTGTGATCAAAGCTCACCAGGTCGTCTGCGTATGGCATACTGGCCATTTTATTTGCCCCCAACTTTGCCAGCAACCAAGATGGTAGGTCTGCCAGGTACAGATTAAACAACAGGGGAACCAGCACACAACCTTGTTTGACTCCCCCATTCACCGAATTCTGCGCAGACATGCCACCTCCATTAACTAGACGCACGTGGGAAGTAGTGTTCGTATGTAAGAGTTGAATCATATATACCGCCCAAGCCGGGCCTCCCATGAGTAATAACTTGTACCATAGTATGGTTCAATCGACTCGGTCGAATGCAGAAAGGAAGTTGACAAAAGTCACATATAGCGATGTTCTATCTCTACCAGTGGCCCCATTCATAAGTCTATCCAGCAATGGTATGTTGTGCATGGTAGAAGACGCTTAACGAAAGCCTGTTTGGCATGGATAAATAATCTCCCCTGCCTCTTCCCATGCCTGTAGTTCCTTTAGTACAAAGGAGGCGAAGGGCTTCTCCATCAAGTCCAACATGGACCGAAGTCTCAATTGCTGCCCATCTTGAACAGAATTGCTTTTTGTCATTATTCAAGTCCATATTCACGTCCGCATATTTTGTGATCCCAATTGCTGCCCATCTTGATCAGAATTGTTTTTGTCACTACTTTAGTCAAAGGTTACTGCCACATATCTTGTCCAAATCCTACACTACCTCTCTTGTATCTCTCACCCACCCCTCACCACACTCCTCTCTGAACACAGCATACTGCCCATCACCCACCTGCCAATGCATCCTACCACACAAATGAGTCCACATCAAACACCCAATCTCCTGCACACACACTGTAACACCCTCATTCGACGCCTCCTCACTGCCCTTACCATTACACTAGCCACCCACAAGCACACCAGCTCAGCCACAATGTCCTCCTCTATCACACATTTCTCAGCTCACACTCCATCTCAGCATGCTCCTTCAATAAACACCACCCGGCGCATTTCCCTGTGGCCAATCCCCAAATCAACCTAGAAACCTATTAGGCCCACATCTGACGCTAACATTAGGATAACTGTATAGCCGAACTCTGTTGCGCCTCACAACTTGAACTTGAGTCTGATCGCCCCCAATTGCTACTAGCCTTAGCACATAGGTATTGCCTAATTTTGTTTCTGATGGCCCTTTTGCCTATGCACCCTGCTAGTGACCTATGCTTTTGTGCCTTGATTGCTAAAATCGAATCTAGGTGACCCTTTGCCCATGCACCCTGCTAGTGATCTATGCTTTTGTGCCTTGACTGCTAGTGACCTATGCTTTTGTGCCTTGATTGCTAAAATCGAACCTAGGTGACCCTTTTGCCTATGCACCCTGCTTGTGATCTATGCTTTTGTGCCTTGACTGCTAGTGACCTATGCTTTTGTGCCTTGATTGCTAAAATCGAATCTAGGTGACCCTTTTGCCTATGCACCCTGCTAGTGACCTATGCTTTTGTGCCTTGATTGCTAAAATCGAATCTAGGTGACCCTTTGCCCATGCACCCTACTAGTGATCTATGCTTTTGTGCCTTGACTTCTAGTGACCTATGCTTTTGTGCCTTGATTGCTAAAATCGAACCTAGGTGACCCTTTTGCCTATGCACCCTGCTAGTGATCTATGCTTTTGTGCCTTGATTGCTAAATCGAATTTAAGTGACACTTTGCCTATGCACCCTGCTAGTGACCTATGCCTTTGTGCCTCGATTGAAAAAATCGAATTTAAGTGACCCATTAGACTAGACCTTACGCTACTGGATAACAACTACGCTGTACTAGCCTTATCTTGCCTAATATCACAATGTATCTCCATGCGCTTTACACAGTGTTACTGAGATCAATACTGCACATCTTGAACAGCCAATACCTAACCATGCTACACAATTTACCAGCACTTGAGCCCACATATAACCCATACACATCAACTGAAATGACCTCCACACCTTGCCCTGTTCTCATGAGGAACTTTAGATTACGTGCCAGGCTCTCAAGGCTCCATGACCCTCTATCTAAACTAGCCCACAATAGGGTGACTCGGACTCCATCCCTACACCCTCTTCAACTGAACAGTAGACTCCACCGTGAGCCCATCCGTGACCAGAAAAGTAGGCACGAATCTGTGCCACCACCCCTATACCCAGTAGATCTCAGGACTAAGCGTGCACTAATAAATGCCCGCTCCATGGTAGCCCATGCTTCAGACATTGCCGACCTGCTACACAACGAAGACTTGGACTTCTTAGCAGTCACCGAATCTTGGCTCCACCCGACGGCAGGCCCTGCAATTATGCTAGCGGTACCAGATGACTACACGCTATTAAGACTTGATCGTACCACCTCTAGAGGCGGAGGTCTTGCCATCATAGCCAAAACTAAATTCCCTATTACAATTGAATCACCCACTAATGTTACTTCCTGTGAACCTCTAACCGCCAAGTTAACACTATCTAATACCCAATCCATTTCCATTCACCTTATCTACCGACCGCCGGGCCCCTTAGGGTCATTTGAAGAAGACCTCACAGACATCTTATCAAACAATCTTAAAAATTCCTCACAACGCATCTTACTAGGAGACTTTAACCTAGGATTTAGCGACCCCGCATACGCCAATGCCAGTACAATCAATAACACCCTAGAGGAACTGGGCTTCACCCAGAAGATCACTGAGCCCACCCATATCAAAGGGAGAACTCTGGACTGGCTAGCTGTGCACAACTGCCCAGTCCTAGTCTCTGCCATACTCCCGCAGCCTTGGACAGACCATTACTTGATCTCGTTCACCCTAGAGGCAACCCCAGCACAAGCTAACAGCATAGCTCCAGCTGTCCAATCCCGAAATAAAAAAAACATCACCCCCGAAAACCTGATCCCGCTAATCAAACCAACCTTGAATGCCATCCTGGCTCATACAGATCCATTCACGATGGTGGACATCTATAATAAAATCATGCTCTTATCCCTTGATGCCATAGTGCCTTTAAAGCTAAAAAAGAGCAAGCCCCGGAAACACATCAACTCCTGGTTTTCGCCTCATCTTAAAGCCCTCAGGCAGGAAAAGCGACGCTGTGAAAAAATCTGGCGAGCTTACCCCTCAGAAAATAATAAAAAAAACTTGAGCAGTCTAGCTTCCCAATATAAAAAAGAAATTATATTGGCCAAACAAACGTCTTATAGTACGAGAATCTCACAAGCTAAATCTAACACTAGAGAGCTTTTCACAATACTTAAAGAGGTTGAATCCTCGATCCAAGTGCCCGACTCATGTATCAAAGATAAAAACTGGTGCATGGGCATACAAAATGCCCTAGCGAACAAAATCTCCTCCCTTAAGACTAAAATAAGCATTAAAAAAGAAACTCTGCTCTCCTCTACTAAGCCGAGTACCGCCTCCCATAAAAAGGCTCACCCGACTCAATCATCCCCCGCAGCGCACAACCCCACCTTTAGCTTCCATAAAGTATCCACCAAAGAGGTAGAAAATACTATTCTCACCCTCAAACCTTCAAATTGCCACGGAGACCTATGCCCCGCTCAACCGATTAAGGATGCAGCCCATGATCTCGCACCATTTATTACCAAACTAATAAATGCGTCTTTCACATCAGGCACCGTACCTAATAACTTAAAACAGTCCTGGGTCCTCCCTCTGCTTAAAAAAACAAACTTAGACCCATCCACTCCAACTAACTACCGCCCCATCACCACAGTACCGTTCCTTCTTAAAATCATCGACAAATTAGCATACCACCAGATTCAACATTACCTTGAGCACTTCCATCTCCTAGGCGTCCGACAATCGGGTTTCAGGCCACAGCATGGAACCGAAACTGCACTTATAGATCTCAAGGCACAGATAGACGAGCTGAGAGACCAGGGCAAGACAGCACTATTGTTACTCCTCGATCTCTCTGCGGCCTTCGATCTGGTCGACCATGAGATCTTGTGCAACCACCTACAAAAAGCTGCCCACTTCTCTCAAGAAGCAACCAACTGGATCCAATCCTTCCTCAATAACCGCACGATGAGAGTCTTCTCATTGTCAGCAGCAGCCGACCCTACACCTATCACTTGCGGCGTGCCTCAAGGATCTTGCGTCTCCCCTACACTTTATAACATTTTCACGAAGCCCCTTTTCGATGATCTGGACGATCTGGGTATCACCTACACTAATTACGCCGATGATACCAAGATCCTCATCCCGTTGTCGGGGGATTACGACAAGGATTTGGCCTTCGTTAATAAAGTGTACCTCATCATCCAGGCATGGATGGCCTCACACGGTCTATGCCTGAATGATGACAAGACGGAACTCCTTATTCTAGGATCTACACACTACCTAAACAAACTGGGCCACAAATACTCATCGTTCATAATTGACGACAACAAGATCAAAGTAGCTAAGGAGGTTAAAACCCTCGGCTTCTATCTAGACTCCACCCTCACCTTCAACAAACAAGTGAATGCAATGGCCTCCGCCACCTCCTACACTTGCAAACTCATTAGGGCAGCCAAACCCTTTCTCTACCCCACCAACTGTACCACCCTGGCCAGGGCGCTGATCCTGTCAAAGTTGGACTACTGTAACGCTCTATATGTAGGTTGTAACAAATATATCTCAAATAAAATCCAAATCCTCCAAAATAATGCCCTTAGACCGGCCCTCAGTATCCCGAAGAAAGCCCATATCTCAGTTTCCAGAAGATCTGTCAACTGGCTATCCACCAAGGACAAGATATTCCTTAAATCGGTATCTCTGATTCATAAATGCCTCCACCAAACAGCCCCTAAATACCTCATCGCCAGATTTACTAGACCCACCCTCTCTCGCCCCTCGAGAACGGCCAATTCCAACCTTCTTCTGGTGCCCAGGTTCAAACGTACAATGTCTGGAGGTAATAGCTTCCCAGTAAAAGCAGTGCAATTCTGGAACTCCCTTCCTCCTACCTGCAGGGAGGACCTACCCTACCACCAGTTCAGAGCCAGGACTGTCCACTGGCTCAAATCTCTCGACTCATAATGACTTCCGATGCCCAGATGCGCCACTACCATGTGGCTCCTTACCTCATTGAATGTAAATATGTATATAGTACAGCCTACAATGTTTATGTCCTACCCTTCCTATTTGGTGTGATACGTCCGGCACTGTAACCGCAGCTGGACCTCACCCTACTGCATGTAACCAAGTTTTGCAACCCTCTTGCTGCCTTTGCGCCTGGCTACCCCTGGGTTTGGTGCGCATTATAAATAAAAATAAATACAAATCAAATGATCTAGGCTTAGGATACGCACCATGCCCATCCAGCACCACAGCCTGCCCATCACCACAGCCATCAGAAATCTCAAATTAGGCTCTCACTCAACCTTCACATAGTCACCACCTCACCTCCATACAACCAAGCTCTGCAGCAATCAGCAAGCTCCTTTTTACAGACACTCCTCCATGGGTCCCCCTACCCGACACACTTGCTCACTCTCGCCACTCACTGCAGCACTTTGTATCACAAACCCCCCAGCCACTACCTTCCCCAACCAAAGCAACTCCCCACTCCCTTCCAGCACCTCTAAAAAACACACGCCCACACAGCCTCTCAAATTCGCTCTCATTAATGCTTGCTCCCTCCCCGCTCATGCCCTTGAGATTGATGACCTTATCACCTCCTATGACTTAGATATACTTGCCGTCACTGAATCTTGGCTCCATGAGGCATCTGGCCCTGTCATCACCCTGGCCCTCCCGCAAGGTTAACCAATCCTTCGACAGGACCATCAACTCGCAAATGGTGGAGGCGTAGCCCTCATATCTAAGGATAGTCTTTCCACCAGGCGATGTGATCACCCATGGGAAGGTAACACTGACCTACTCTCAACCAAACTGTCCCTGTCCCCCAACTGCACCATAAACTTACACATCATATACAGGCCCCCTGGCACAACCCCCAACTGCCAAGGGCACCTCCTCCATATTATAGGCTACAACCCAAAAATTACCACTAAAACCATTATGATAGGAGATCTCAACTTGCGTCTCAATGACCCAAATGGCAAAGCATCCCTAGCCCTAGCCAAAGATCTCAAAGACCTTGGCTTCTCATACAAATTCACAAGCCCAACACACAGTAAAGGCTGCACCCTCGACTTGGTGGCAGACCTCAACTGCTCCTCCTCCATGGTATCCAACACGGCATACCCTTGGACTGACCCCAATTGCATTCAATTCACAGTCCCGACTGATCCCCCCACTAAAGTACTCTCACGCGCTCCCCCAGCCATGGTCAGAAGCTGAACAAAATTAACAAAGAACAACCTCACCCCATACTTGGATGTCCCTGAACTTAGACTTCCTTTCTCAAGTGACCCCATCTCACTCGCCGACATCTATTCACACATCCTCTCTAGAGCCATTGACGCGATAGCACCTGTCGAAGCTAAAAAAAATCCATGCACACCAACGCATGGTTCTCAGAAGACTTACTAGCCCTTCGCACCAGCAAACGCTTAGCCCTATCCAAATGTCAGGCCAAGCCTAGTGACTCCACACTCGAAGAATTCAAAAGGCTCTCAACACAATACAAAAAAGCCATATTCAAAGCAAAATCCGACTCTTACAACCACTGTATCACCAATGCCAATTCCAAATCTAAGGAGATGTTCTCTATCTGCAAAGACCTCATTACTCCTTCCACCAGTCCTGCTGTGATCATTAAAGAAAAAGCGTGGTGCTCCAGCATCCAGGCAGCCATGCTTAACAAAATTAAACTCCTCCAGGACAAAATTCAAACTCAATATAAATCTCTCCCCAAACACTCCCGTCAGGCAATGCCCAGCACCCCCCTCATGCTCCATCCATCCCTCCCTTCTCCTTCAGAGATTTCTCAGAATCAGAAGTCATAAACATACTCCAAAATCTCAAACCATCTATGTGTAAAGGGGACACCTGCCTCCCTAACATTATCAAAGATTGCGTCGGGCCATTGGCCCCTATCATCACTGCATTTATCAATGCCTCCTTCTCCACAGCTACAGTCACCTCAAACCTTAAAGAAGCCTGGCTCCTCCCCTTTAAAAATAACTTCCCTGGACCCCACTTCCCCTAATAACTACCGCCCAGTCACTACCGTCCCCTTCCTTCTCAAGATTCTAGATAAAGCAGCCCACAACCAAATCCAACACTTCAAAAAGTTTCACGCCATCCTGGGTAAAAGACAATCAGGTTTCCGCAAAGGCCACAGCAATGAAACCGCCCTCCTAGACCTTAAGAACCAAATAACCAAAATAACAGATACAGGCAAACCAGCCCTGCTACTGCTATTAGACCTCTCAGCAGCGTTTGATCTCGTTGATCATAAAATCATGACCTCCCATCTCACCAGCGCAGCTCAATTCTCCAAACAAGCCACCTCTTGGATAACCTCATTCTTAGAAGCCAGAGCTATGAAGGTCTTCTCAAATCAGGCCAACGCAGCACCAACCACCATCCTCTGCGGAGTTCCCCAGGGCTCCTGCACAGCACCTACACTCTTCAATCTATTAACAAAACCACTCTTCGACAAACTGGACTCCCTCGGCATAGCTTACACTGACTAAGCCAATGATACACAAGTCCTCCTCCCACTCACCAGTTCCTACGACCGAGACTCAGCAGACCTCCTTCAAATGTACTCTTCCATTGAAACTTGGATGGCAGCCAATGGACTTTGCCTCAGTGGAGAAAAGACTGAGATCCTCCTCCTAGGCCCAAAAGAAACTCTGTCCAAACTCAACCAACTATATGTCAACTTTACCATAGACAACACCACTATCCCCGTCTCCTCATCGGTGAAGACTCTTGGAGTCTACTTAGACTTGTCCCTGTCTATGTCATGACAAGTCAGTGCCATCACCTCTGCATCAGCCCATAACACTAAACACATTACGGCCATTAAACCATTCCTCTCTAACCAAAATTGCCTCTCCGTCGCTCGAGCCACAATTGGAACTAAATTAGACTACTGCAATGCTCTCTTAGCTTGCACCTCAGCCAAAACTTGAACGGACTCCAAATAGTCCAAAACGCATCAGAGCAGACCTTAGCATCCCCAAAAGAGACCACATCACCCAGGCCAGACCGTCCGCTCATTGGCACCGTGTTAAGGAGAGAATCACCTTCAAGACCCTCACCCTTACACATAAATGCTTAAGCCTCTGCCCCCGCCTTACTTATCTGAAACCATCACCAGAGAGTCCTCAGAACGCCCCAAAAGAAGCTATTACGGCAACCAACTTCGCATCCCACCTATCAAAAGAGCCAAAGCAGGAGGGAGTGGTTTTCCTCACATAGCTCCTAAACTCTGGAACGACCTGCCCATTGCCCTAATGGCAGAGACCTCCATTACTTCTTTCCGCAAAGGCCTCAAAACCCTTCTATTTAACTGACCCATCCCCCCACCTGTTTTCTGCATACTCTTCTACCACCTTAACCATATATGTATTATCTGCCTCTCTCTCATATAACTAATCTTTTGTCTGTAACCAGCAACGTTTTCTTATTGTCTGTAACAGCGCCATGATGCCTCCGGGCTGTTGTGCCCTTTTTAAATGTTAATAAATAATAATAATTATCTGATATATTTCTGTCACCCTTTTTAAAGACGGGTACCAGAATAGACTGCTGCTATGATGAGGGGATATAGTGGTTGGTGCACGCTCTTTCAAATAGTATTAAAGGTATTTTAGCCCAATATTCTGGCACCTTCTTAAGTACTATATTCACCAGGCCATTTGCCCTGCAACTCTTTATCAATGGCTGCTACTAAGGCCTGATAAGTCAGGTCAATCGGCCACTTCTCACCCTCATTAGGACAGAATATCAGAGGATGTTTGGAATAATCCTTGTTCTTTCTTATATGGCTCACCCAAACTTCCTCTTTGATGGGATTTACTATCATGTTGGATTTTTTTCCCTTTGCCTCTGATAGTATTTTCCATATTGACTGGCTGTTCCTACTTCTATGCATCCCTAGCATCCGCTGCCACTGTGTGTTCTTAATGGATAGCATCCAGCGAATGAACCAGTTATGATACCCACATTTACTGTTCTTACCCAGGATAACTTCTCCTTCATAGGGCCAATCGTGCTTCTAACTTTCCTCAATTTTTTCTCAATTTTCGTTTGCCATCCCGAATGACTATATCAAATATGTTTGTGTGTTCTTTATCCGAGATCGCGAAATGCTTTCCTACTAAGCTTTTGGGTTTCGTAAGAAGCAGCATGAGAAACAGTGATCGATACCTTACTGATGTTAACTAATGACCAATTAATGCTGTTCACTGCGTGATTGGAGACAAGCCCACCATTAAACGTGGGGTTGAATTAGTTGGTATCCGTTTCGAGGGTCAGTGAAAGTATCGCATGATCACTGTTATTGCAGAATTTAGGGGGTAATTCATGGAATAAATGTGTGCCGAAATTAGTGGCACACGCAGGGCCTTCCATGAATCGGACGCGTGCGATTCATGGAAGGCCCTGCGTGTGTTTTTCCCGGGATGTGCGCCAAATCCGTGCGGGGCGCACACAGGCACATACGTCACTGCAACATTAAGATATCGTGCACGACGCGCACAGCGAAAGCGCACAACGTTAGCGCACTCATCAATAAGGGGCGGAACATGGGGCGGAACACGTGGAATGGGGAACAACGCATGAAAATAAGGGCGTAACTGGGGAAGTACTGTTGGGAAGTACACGGAATGCCCACACACACGCGAACTACACGTATTCATGGAATCGAATAGGGAAAACCCGCGCACGTCAAAACACATGCACGCACACAATTACGTCCGCCACACGAAAGCAGGCGGAAGTGCCCCCGCGCACCATAAAAGTGCGCACAAACAACAAACAAGCATATACTTGAAAATATGGGATCAGTCCTTGTTGGCGCGCTAGTGACCACTCTTGATTGATTCCAGGACCTGCCTTTACAATTAGTTATGATTAACCTGGCAGCAAAACAAAAAACTACCCCCTCAAGCTTCCCACAGAGTTTGTAAATAATATTGAAGATTGAGAATTAAGCTTCAGGGGAGTGTCTTGCGCTCGAGGTCAGTCCTTTCAATGCAAAAATGGTTTCAAACAAACGTAGTACACGTCCAAATCATGTGAGTTGTTTATTTTCCAAAAGAAGCAACAGCTGACACGTGTTTCGACCCCTGGTCGTTGTCAAGGCTGTATCAATCATGACATAGCAACATTAGTGACAATATACATAACAGTGAAATTATCATTAGTTCATAGAATTAAACATGAAACCATAAATCCATAAAAAAGGGGGAAATAAATCATACCATGTTGTATCATGTACCAGGTCAGGATTTGATGTTGGGAGTCAGAACAGGATAGGATTTCAATACCAAATGATAGAGAGAAAATATAAAGTTGCAATGAGCAAATTGGCAAAAGTTGTTCTTCCATTATATTCAATACACATTGAATTATAATCTTAAGAAAGGTATTCTTGATAAATAAACACCAAGCTTATGCAGGGTTTGTGAGGTGTTCCATCTATCAGTACCCGATATGACCAAAATATAACAAGAATTTAGAAATCTAAATAGTGTATCCTATATATACTGAAATAATTAGAATGAAACCTACTCACCCTGTCTTTAGCAACTATTATTTATAATTATCTCATGAGACCAATGGGACATCAAACGGGTTTTCCGAAGAAATAATTGTTGGTAATTCAGTGAATTAACATTTATATATCAATCTATGATAAACTATTTAATGACAAAGACTGTGTGTTGATACAAGCAATGATTGTCTTACCTTTTTAAGGAATAGCGAATTTACAGGCAAAATGAATTTCAATGGGCCATTTCTGGCATACGCATCTTTATGTGGCCTGCAAAAATATATGAAGATTTCTTAATAATAAGATATGGCCCTTAAATTTGAATCAATACCCATAAAAAAAATTATATGATTTTTTTCTAATGTGTGTGTGTGTGCACAATACTCCATTTAGCAGGAGTGATACCGTGTCCATTATGGTAGTATCTTGTTAGTGAAAGTTGAATAAGTGAAAAATAGTTGAAAAATAACATTGAAAATGTGGCCCATATATACATGAACTGTACTTTGTTCCCCCAAGTAGTCCCCTTGAGATAAACAAACCCAATTTAAATTATTAGCATCGCAAAATTCAGTACCTTCTATTTGTGGGGATAAATCCCTGATCCTGATTTGTGAAGCATTCCCTTTCGGTTCCTTCAGCAAAGCTTTTCAGCTGCAAATGCGGCTACCGCGCCACACTAAATGGCGCTCATAACGTAATGATATCACGCGCATACGTGACGTGTGACGTCATCAATGTAAACATGATGACGCACATTGTCAGCGCACTATATCTGTTGTTGGCAACAAAGTATATATATATCATTATTGGTAAAAGGTAAACATAATTCCCTTGTTGGTTTCCACTCCTAATGTAATATTAGATGAATTATATTGTAGGAGAAAAAAGGACTTGTTCACGTGTACTGGGGTCAAACAATTATGTTGATGTTATGGAAAATTCCCCATGTGTGTCATATATCGGGTTACTGAAGAATTCCACCGCACAACCACATAAGAATGGTTTGATGACTAGCCTATATATGGTTAAAGAAACACATGCAGTTCATGGTCGCAATTCAAACCCACTTGGGTACATCTTAAGAAGCAAATTAGTTTACACTCCTGTTGCCTCAATTTGAGAATGCCTCCTCTTTTGCCTAACTTAGCCTTCATTAGCCCAATGAAACGAATATCACTGCTATTGTGCATTTGATGACATTCTCGCCAATGAATGGCCAATGGTGATTCGGGGTCATTGTTTCTTAAACTAGAGAAGTGTTCACTGATCCAAACTCTCAATTGTCTAATTGTGCTCCCTACATATAGCTTGCCAGAGACACAAATGATAGCATACACAACATTCGTTGTGCGACAATTGATAAATTGGTTAATTTTAACCACATTCCCATTCATGTCCGTGAAAGATTGACAATTGCTGTGGGCATACTGACATTGATTGCAATTACCACATTTGAAAAACCCAATGTTTTTCTTCAACCAATGTTCTTCCGAATCATTGACTTTGGTTTCTAGAAAAGACGGATTAAGTTTTTGTTTTATTGTCTGAGTTCGTGTATAGGTGAACTTCGGTTTATCAGAAAGAAAGGGAGTCAAATCATTATCCAATTTCAATATATTCCAGTGTTTATCAACCAAGAGATAAAGAATAGATGAGTCTTTTGAGAGCTGAGTAATGATTGCAATGTGTTGCGATGCATGCTTCGCACTAGAGCGTTCAGAGAGTAAATCTGACTGTTTGTATTTTAGGTATTTGTTCTCTGCTTTGTTAAGGCATGTTGATTTATATCCTCTACTCAAGAACCTAGATCTCAAAACTTTCGTTTCATCTTCATAATCAGAGTCCCTACTGCAATTCCTTCTGGCCCTGTAGAACTCACCAGAAGGAATATTTTCAATTGTAGAGCGTTGATGACTGCTATGTGCCTGGAGTACAGAGTTCACTTCTGTTGATTTTCGAAAAGTCTTAGTTTGGATACTGCCCTGTTCAATGAAAATGTGCAGATCTAAAAAATCAATTGCATCTGCGTCTGCAGTGCCGACAAAATTTAGCCCAAAATCATTCTTATTAACATGTTGTACAAAATTTTCAAATGACCCAGAATCTCCTTTCCAAACAATAAGTATATCGTCAATGAAGCGTCGCCAAGCAATCAGATTGCTCTTGTATTCAGTTTTGCTCTATATATGAACATCTTCAAATTGTGCCATAAAAAGGTTTGCTAAAGGGGGCGCAAACTTCGCCCCCATAGCAACACCTTTGGCTTGAACATAATACTGTCCATTGAATATAAACACATTGTTATCAAGTGTAAATTTCAAAAAACTTTTCAGTAAATGGACATGGTCTAAGTATGATGCAGAAAAATCACGAAAGATGTAGTCAATGGTGCGTATTGCCAGATCATGATCAATGCTAGTGTAGAGGGCTGATACATCCAATGTTGCTAACAAATAATCGGCCTCCCATTGTAATGATTGCAAAACATTTTAAAACATGAGTGCTATCTCGTACATAGGATTTCATCACGATCACATGGGGTTTGAGAACTTCATCCAAATACTGTGAAAGCCCCTCTGTAGCCCACCCTATAACACTCATTATCGGTCTTACAGATGGAAAATCGATATAGTCTTCATGAATCTTCAGTAGAAAATATAGGGTGGGCATAACTGGTTCTGTATTGATCAAAAATTGTTTTTCATCTTCTGTCAAGAAACCCTTTTCATACCAACATTTTATGAGTTCCGAGAGCTCAGCAAATACTTTTTTAGTTGGGTTGGATTTAAGGGGGATGTAGCATCCAGGTGTATTAAGATGTAACATAGCCATACTGATATAGTCTGAAGTATTCATTACCACAATATTGCCCACCTTATCTGCTTCTTTGACAGTAATTGATTTGTCTCTTGCTAGATCATCTAGAGCTTTGAACTCTTCTTGACTCAAATTGGACCTGATTTTTCTCCCTTTGTAAAAATGTTGATCTAAATAATCATGAATGTCTTTGGTCACAGCTCTATGAAATGTCTCAATAATATTATCTGATCCAAACTGCGGGGTAAATTTCGATTTGGGCTTGAATTCTTTCATCTCTATATGTCTGGTGTTTATTCCCAAGTCCTGACAGATAGTATGAATGTCTGTGTTACTTTCTGAATTGAGAGACATTAAAGTCTCAATATTCTTAATATCTTTGATAGTGTAAGTGCTAAGACGTTCAGGAGAGGCTTTACGCTCAAAGGTACGTACTTGTGTAGAGAAGAATTTTTTCAATTTAGGTTTTCTCAAAAATTTGAAAAGGTCAATTTGAAAGTTCACAAAATCAGTATCCATACTGGGTGCAAAAGATAAACCTTTATTCAATACTGAAATTTGTTTTATTTAGCTGTCTATTTGGCAAATTAATTACCAAGTCTGATTGTATCACTTGAGCAATCGCTTCTTGCTGGTTGAGCCGGTTAGAATCCCTGGACGTGAAGTTTCTTCGTCTGAGCTTCCGCTCCCGCTTTCACTTCCCCCCTCTCCTGCCCCTGGTGTGAAATTTGGTGTTGAAGTAGGTGTTACTGGAGGATTTGCAAATCTGACTTGTTTGTTGGTAGTTTATCGTTGATTTCCTTTCTTGTACCTTCTGATTTCTTCTAAAAAACTTTGCCCTCTTTGAGAGCCTCTTTCAGGCACTTCTTTATCCCCACTATTTGTGGAATTGCTGTCCTCTTCTGATTCAGGGTCTGAACTAGCTGGGGTAGTATTGGATGAATTTGATTGGTGCTCAGTGGTAATATTATCATATTTCGGTTGAAAAGTGTATACCCTTGATTTTCTATAATCATTGTCATCCCTGTAAAACTTTCTGAACTTCCTTAATTTAATATCATCTTGATATTCGCGTCCAATCTCATTCATTTTCTCATAGTTCTTTGATTTAGTGCTTTCAGCATTGGTCATGTTGACTATCTCTTCTTTCACAGTAGTAATTTGTGCTATCACTATCTTATGTTCGCGTGTAGCATGTGTAATTAAAAGTTCCAACATGGTTTTAGAACTTGCATTTAAATTCTTTTCCCAACTTTCTGCCAAGTCACAGTCCTCTTCATTATCAAAATTAGGCATAATTAGCACCCTTAAACCTCTAGGTATAACTCCTTTCTCTAAATAATTGGTTAGTGAAGCGTGTTCCCAATACTTGTTGATTTCTTTTTTTGACACGTGTTCTAATTTAATGAACTTCTGTCTCAAAGTTTCTACTGCATTGTGGCTACTCCTGAAAGGATTTGCTGTGCTACCCCTCGGTTCAAAAAGTGCCGCTCTATCCTCATCTCTATTACACATATAATCAGTCATATTGGCTCAGTGGAAATCAGCAGGCACCAAAGACCGAAAAGTAACAAGACAATGATTGAAAATGTGGGATCAGTCCTTGTTGGCGCGCTAGTGACCACTCTCGATTGATTCCAGAACCTGCCTTTACAATTAGTTCTAATTAACCTGGCATGCGCTCGAGGTCAGTCCTTTCAATGCAAACATTTTTCAAACAAACGTAGTACACGTCCAAATCATGTGAGATGTTTATTTTCCAATAGAAGCAACAGCCGACACTTGTTTCGACCTCTGGTCGTTGTCAAGGCTGTATAAATCATGAAATAGCAACGTTAGTGACAATATACATAACAGTGAAATTATCATTAGTTCATAGAATTAAACATGAAACCATATGAATATCATCAAATGCACAATAGCAATGATATTCGTTTCATTGGACTAACGAAGGCTAAGTTAGGTGAAAGAGGAGGCAATGTTATGCTCAAATTGAGGCAACAGGAGTGTAAACTAATTTGCTTCTTGAGATGTACCCAAGCGGGTTTGAATTGCGACCATAAAATGCATGTGTTTCTTTAACCATATACAGGCTAGTCATAAAACCATTCTTATGTGGTTGTGCGGTGGAATTCTTCAGTAACCCGATATATGACACACATGGTGAATTTTCCATAACATCAATGTAATTGTTTGACCCCAGTACACGTGAACAAGTCCTTTTTTCTCCTACAATATAATTCATCTAATATTACATTAGGAGTGGAAACCAACAAGGGAATTATGTTTACCTTTTACCAATAATGATATATATATACTTTGTTGCCGACAACAGATATAGTGCGCTGACAATGCGCGTCATCATGTTTACGTCATTACGTTACGAGCGCCATTTAGTGTGGTGCGGTAGCCGCATTCGCGGCTGAAAAGCTTTGCTGAAGGAGCCGAAAGGGACTGCTTCACAAATCAGGATCAGGGATTTATCCCCACAAATAGAAGGTACTGAATTTTGCGATGCTAATCATTTAAATTGGGTTTGTTTATCTCAAGGGGACTACTTGGGGGAACAAAGTACAGTTCATGTATATATGGGGCCACATTTTCAATGTCATTTTTCAACTATTTTTCACTTATTCAACTTTCACTAACAAGATACTACCATAATGGACACGGTATCACTCTTGCTGAATGGAGTATTGTGCACACGCACATTAGAAAAAAATCATGTAATTTTTCTATAGGTATTGATTCAACTTTAAGGGCCATATCATATTATTAAGAAATCTTCATATATTTTTGCAGGCCACATAAAGATACATATGCCAGAAATGGCCCATTGAAATTCATTTTGCCTGTAAATTCGCTATTCCTTAACAAGGTAAGACAATCATTGCTTGTATCAACACACAGTCATTGTAATTAAATAGTTTATCATAGATTGATATATAAATGTTCATTCACTGCAGAATTACCAACAATTATTTCTTCAGAAAACCCGTTTGATGTCCCATTGGTCTCATAAGATAATTATAAACAATAGTTGCTAAAGACATTGGATCTAACTTCAGGGTGAGTAGGTTTCATTCTAATTATTTCAGTATATATAGGATACACTATTTAGATTTCTAAATTCTTGTTATATTTTGGTCATATCGGGTACTGATAGATGGAACACCTCACAAACCCTCGTTGGTGTTTATTTATCAAGAATAACTTTCTTAAGATTATAATTCAATGTTTATTGAATATAATGGAAGAACAACTTCTGCCAATTTGCTCATTGCAACTTTATATTTTCTCTCTATCATTTGGTATTGAAATCCTATCCTGTTCTGACTCCCAACATCAAATCCTGACCTGGTACATGATACAACATGGTATGATTTATTTCCCCCTTTTTTATGGATTTATGGTTTCATGTTTAATTCTATGAACTAATGATAATTTCACTGTTATGTATATTGTCACTAATGTTGCTATGTCATGATTTATACAGCCTTGACAACGACCAGGGGTCGAAACACGTGTCAGCTGTTGCTTCTTTTGGAAAATAAACTTCTCACATGATTTGGACGTGTACTACGTTTGTTTGAAACAATTTTTGCATTGAAAGGACTGACCTCGAGCGCAAGACACTCCCTTGAAGCTTAATTCTCAAACAAGCATATACAGCTACGATGAATGTCCCGTTCCTCGAAGCAGTGTTTGTGGGACACTGCAGGAGGAGGTGAATAGCCAGGCCCTGCATTATTTTGCCCAGGACCAGCCTTTTTGGGATGCCTGATGACCAGGTCTATGGCAGGTATAGGTTTCCACATCATATCATCCTAGAGCTGGTCAAGGAGAGGGAGGATGAACTCATATCACCCAGCCTGTGCTCCCAAGCATTGAGCCCCTTGTATAAGGGGCTCAATGTACTGCATTTTTGGCCACTGGGTCATTTCAGCGGACAACTGCCATAGTGGGGGGTGTCTAACAGCCCACGCAGTCACGCTGCCCACACCAGGTGTTGCAATCATCACTGCACGCCCCTCAGTCGGCAGGCACATATACATGCCCAGAACACCCGCAGAAAGGCAGGCCGGGGTCCTGGACTTCTACAGGGTGGCACATTTTCCCAAAGGGCTCGGTGCCACAGATTGCACCCATGTGGCCCTACGTCCACCTAGGGCCACTGAGCACATCTATCGAAACCGCAAGCACTGGTATTCCATCAATATGCAGGTGGTATGCAATGCAAAGGGAATCATCACCTCTGTCTATGCAAACTATCCTGGGTCCACCCATGATAGTTTCATATTCAGAATGTCCGTCCTGAGCCGGGCCCTGGAAGCTGGGACGCATGGCGACACATGGTTCCTAGGTGAGTACAAATGCCTATGCACATGCATGCATGTCACACACAGAAAAATACACAAGCCCAACTAATGACAACCATTATCACCTTACCAGGAGACAGTGCCTACCCTCTGAGCACCTCCATGATGATGCCAATACGGAACCCCACCCCAGGTAAGCTACAACGCAGCCCATATTGCAACCAGGGCTTTAGTCGAGTGCTCAAGTCATGCTTCCGCTCCCTTGACCGCTATGGTGGACAGCTACTATATGCACCCCCAGTAGTGTGCAGGACCATTGTGGCAGCATGTGTCCTGCACAACATTGCAACACGGCATGGTGTACCGGTGGACATGGTGGTGCCCCCACATCCGCAACCACATGCATGGCCGCTGCGCATGGGAGGGGAAAGAGCATGTGGCGAGGCAGCCCGTACCCAGCTTGTGGCCACATTTTTTACCTAAACTCCAACCCCTGCGGAGTGCACACAGGCCTGGCACATACCAGGTCACAATTGATGATGAGAAAGGGACAGATAATTGTCACTACCTTACCACCCTGAGAATGTGTCCATGGAAGTGCCACATTGTGTGCATCCCTAGCTAATTAAACACAACCAATCCCATGTGACCAAAGGGAAAGCATGCAAGGTGCTTCCCCCCCACCTTGCTAAAAAGGGCATGAAAGTACTGGTTTTCCGTCCAAACCCTCACAACACCCTGAACCCCGTCTGCCACACAATACCATGGTATGCTACAGCAAAATATCAAACCATATGCACAACACATGAAACAATAGTCATGAAGTGCCACGTGAGACATGTAAATAGGCACCAGACAATTACACTTGACATGGAATCTGAAGAAATGACTGACCAAAACCTCACACCATGAAAACGGTGGCACAAATGCATGCCACCAGTGGTGAAGGCAACACAAGTCAGAATACCTGTTGCCATGCACATTGGACAATTGAAAATTGGCATTTCAAACACCGCTCACTGGGCAGCACAGTGAGTGTGCATTGCATTGGGGAAACCCCTTGAGCATCATTTGAAAAAAGGGTATTCAACCAAATAGTACTCTGTCCTGCATGTACACGATCAATGACTCGGAAGCGAACATGGATTGTCACGACACAGCATGCCTGAGAAGGCAATCTGGGTGCACGTGTGTGCATGGTGTCAATGTAGTTGGGGGGGGGCATTGCCTAAGTGTATTTGTCAGTAGGGACATGCATCGAATACATGCATGTGAAATTAAGTGAGTCCCAGTGTCCTGTACACAGCACATGTGAACATTGCACTCAAGGACCCCTTGAGTGCAATGTTAAACCACACCCATCCCCTGACACCTTAAAATAAAGCGCAACATTGTATCAGCCATTGACCAGCAGAACATATCATGTAGAGAGTACCCCACATCGACAATGGCAGACAGTGACCCATCACTGAATCAAAGAAATTCATAATACGACCTACACACAAAGTTCAACAAAGCGCATCAATGAGGGAATTAACAAGTGAGAAGAACAGTACATTCCTACATGTCCTTCAAACAGTCCACAGTGTGAAAATGAACTATCAAATCGAAGTAGATATTACAAGTTCCTGGAACAATAAGGGAGAGTCCATGGAGGGAATGTTGGAAAACAAAACTAGCATCAACATTGCTATGCCTGACGGCAATAGTTACAGTGCAGGAGTCACATAAGGAGGGGAGTGAGGGAAGAGGAGGGAAGAAGTGATGAGAGTAACAAAACAAGTGACAAACTGTGGTAGTTCGATAAAGAATCAAGATAGTGCTGGGGAGGGGGAGAAGAAACACAGAAGGGAATGGGGGAGCAGCTGACCTGTAAACA
Source organism: Ambystoma mexicanum (assembly GCF_040938575.1). NCBI lineage: Eukaryota > Metazoa > Chordata > Amphibia > Caudata > Ambystomatidae > Ambystoma > Ambystoma mexicanum. The sequence continues at coordinate 119,003,572 of NC_090929.1, forward strand.
GTGGTGGAGGGACTAATGATAAAAGTAAGTGGCAAAATAATACTAAAAAAGGTGAAGGTGGGGGGCGTATGGACGGAGGCAGAAGGGCAAATGTCTGCAAAGACCAAGCAGCTACATATCACCATGGCTAATGGCAATTGGGGTAGTGGTGGAAAATGACAGACAGAGGACAAGGAGGAGGGTAAAGGGTGGTGGAGAGTGAGAGGGAGGAGAGAAGGGAGGAGGGGGCCAAGGTCAAAATGCATAAAGGGGAGATGGGAAAGAAAGCACACACAGGGGGCAGAGGGAAACCAGATGGTGCAGAAGTGTAGGGGATGTGATGATGAAGGGGAGACAGAGGGAGACTGGCAGGGGCAGGGGAGACAGGGGGGCAATCAAGTGACCCAGAAGGCTGGTGGACAGGGCTAGACAGGACCTCCATTGTGGGCTTCTGGTAGTGGTGGCAGGCTCCAGCATCCTGGTTAGCCGGATTGTCACAAGGGCCAAGTGCAACCAATGGGAGGGAGGAGCAGGTCCAGGACACAAACATGACAATCAAATCAAGAGCAATGCGGTCATACCTCAAATGGCACATCAAAACACCACCCAGGGCTGCAAGATGGCCAAAGTGGTGCAAGCAAGGAATGGGTGGTTGTTGAAATGCGTGGTGACATGGGTAACTCAGCGTGCACCCTTCATGTGGCATATCAAAATCACTGTGGGGAAAGTGTCCCAATTCAACATTGTCAGCACATGGACCCCTCCCACCATCAGTGTGTCATACACAGCCAAAGGGTGCATGGTACCACCTACAGCAGGAAGTGCATGAACATAGACAGTAATACATAACAACTATCATAAGCAACATGATGAAATGCACAGTCAACATAATACTCACCAAAGTGAATTGCAGACATGCATTGGAGAAGCCATCCGGAATACCCACTAGGGGTGTACACACAAGTAGGACTGCAGGCTGGCCACAGATATGACGGAAGCCCAATGCCTATGTGTGATATGCTGTTACACCGAGCCATACTTGCGAGCCCATGTAAAGGGGAAGCAGGAGTAGCATATGTGTCAGGACCCCAAGCAAAACACATATACAAGACAAGCCTGAATGGGCCCAGTGTAACGCTCACCTGATTCCCACGGAGGCGCTGGTCTTGGCAGGAAGGTGTCTGTGACTCGAAAAGTGATGTGCAGGACTCGATTGGCTTCTGGGGTCGAACCTCTTCTCACTGTGTGTCGAACCCGAAGGGTGAGGTTTCTGTAGGTGAAAGAATATGGGGGTTAAGGGCCTGGGCTGTTGAATGTTCCTCTCCCTCTCCCTCTCTTCCTAGCTTCTCCGTAGAGCCCCCCCCCCCAGGTCACGTGCTCACCTTAGATAGGTGAATGCTGGACTCTCCATCTGCGTCTGGTGCAGGGTGCCGTTGCCAGTTCCTTCACTGGTGAAACATAGGCCTCTTGAACTCAGAGGATAGTTACCGTCGTTAACTACACGAGCGGTGAGTTTCCAGGCACCTTTTTAGTCTTTATAGTCTTTAGGTGCATGGCACGTTAATATTGAACAGGACTCTGTATAATGCTTTCCCTTTTGTCTTGCAGGACTCTGGAGATGGAAGATGGAGTGAAGCGCCTGGAAATGAGTAAGTAAATGCAAGCGCTCAAACTGTCTTTTTCCCTTGCTGCTTAGTCCGTGCTGAAGAGACGCCGGAGTATTTGCAGGCTTTCTATTGTGACGAGCGCGATGGGCGTAAGTAAATACCTGTCTAATGTCTCTTCTTTTGTTTTCACAGGCGGCGATGCAGCGTGAAGAAATCCGGAATTCGCGGAGTGCCGGTGAGTAATAACAATGCTTTTGTCTTCACAGGCGGAGGTGCAGCGTGAAGAAATGGCCGCAGCCGATGGATCAGGTGAGTAAGCACTGCGTGTAAAGGTTGCCTTGCTAACCTGTTGTTTCTTGTCCTTGCAGGTGCTGTTGTCGACTGGATACAGGAATGGTAAGTATAATTCTTGCAGGTTCAGGATCGAAAGAAGAAAGGCTGGAACAGACTCGGTGAGCGTTCTGCTGCAGATGCAGAATAACGCGAAGCACGTTTCATCTATCGGGTGTGGTTTAAATAGCCTTGGAGTGATGAGGCGTCTTCCTCCACGGCCCCGCCTAGGTAAGAAAAGAGTTCCAGTTCCAGAAGTGTTCCAGTGCTGTATCCAGGGAGTGGAGCTTGCCCCACCCAGGTAAGAAAGTAGTTCCTGTTCACAGAGGACTTCTAAGTGGCTGCTAAGTAAGCACCATGGTCTGCTGCAGGTAAGTCCACCCAAGCATCTTCATACATAATATGAGCCCGGCGCTTCCAGTGCCGGGACCGATGACTTTGATGAGCCTGGTGCCACTGGCGCCAGGACAAGGCCCAAAAGGTCCCAGTGGGGACCGGCTGGTGCCTAAGATAACGGTTAGGGGCCTGCTTCCAAGGATGTTGGGCTGTTCCTGACTCCTTGGAAGCAGTGATCATGACACCCAGCTGGAACACACAGTGGATGCCTTTCAATGCCGCAAAGCACCACACTGTCACATGTATGCACAATAGACAAAAGAAAATGCAATAATTAAAAAATCTGCAGAAAATAAAAATTTAATTAAATAATTATTTAAAATAAAAAAAGAAAATGAATAATTAAAAAAATAAATTAGAAAATATATAATTAATTGAAAAAGTAATAAATGAAGTTATAAAAAAAAATAATAGAAAAAAAAATAAAAAAAAAATACATACTTACCAGAAACAATAACATTTGGATGAAAACCTTTTTTTTTGCAAAACTAAAAAAAAACTGCTGGAAAAAAAAGCTGGAAAAAAAATAGTCATATATGACCCAGGGGATGGGGGACACCCAGGAGGGGGTAGGTACAGGGTGCACCTTAACACCCACATGTGTAGATGTTGAGATTTAAAAAAAACTCACTGGGCTCAGCACCTGCACGGCCCGACCTATATGGAAGATAGGTTGTCATCTTCACCCTCTGGATGGAAATCAGAAGGTGGACATGGCTCAGTTGACTCACCACGCCTCGCTGCGCCTTGCCCCTCAAAGGCAGAAAGCATGCAGGTCTGGTAAGCCAGGTCCTGGCTGGCAATGAGACTGAGGTCAGCATGCATTACCTCACGTGTCACACGTGCTTCCTCCTGCAAGGACTGATGTGTGAGATGGAGTTCTGCCTGATGGCCTCACATGACAAATGGAGCGACTCCCGGCTTGCATGGAGTTCAGCTGAGATGGTTCTTTCAAGCTGCACCATCCGGTCTTCTGCCTACCTACTCTCGTCCATCATGAGCACATCCAGGGTAGATCGGAGGGATTGGTGTTCCACCCTCAGGGTCTCACGGTGTGCCTCTGCTTGAGCATTAAGTGCTTGACGCAGAGCCACCATTTCTTCCTGGCGAGCCCTGTCAGATGCCACCATGGCCAGCCTGAGTGAGCGGCACGTGAACTGCGTAGCCCGCTGCTAGAGCACCATTTGCCTTACAGAGGGAAGGATAGAATGGGCCACACTTTCCGTACCTTGAGCAATCATTGCAACTGCTCCCCCCTGTTGCTGTGCTATGGAAATCATGGAACGCTCCAACTCAGTTGACCGCGGTGGCACCCAGCCACCATGTTGCTGGACACCACTCCTGCTGAGCCCAAGGAGCCGTGGTCCTTGCTGGGTTGGTGCCGCCCGCGGCTGCAGGACTGCATCCCTCTGTCGACCTGATGCCCCAGGAACATGGCCAACTGGTGTTGAGTGTGACCGTGCACCCGTAACCACCAAAGGCGGACATTCCAACCCTGCCTGGACCCCTACTGCAGGTGTCGCGGACAGAAGATCATCCAACACAGGATCACTTACTAGCGACAACACGTCATGATGCAGATCTGGCTCAACATAGTGGTCAGAGGATACATCAGAGCCTGACTCAGAGTCTGAGATGGCCTGGAGCACCTGTGGGTTCTCGTAGGCTGCCACCCCATGACCAACACTGGTGCCTGGTTGGTCCTGTGAACTGACCACCGTAATTGGGATGACATCTTCATCCTCTGCCACCAGTGCGTCTTCACCTGCAACATAAAGAAAAGAAACAAGGACACGCATGTCAGTAGCACATACCACACACATACAGTTCACAACATTGACAGCCAAATAATGAACCAGCCATGTCACAGGCAACTCAAACCCCAACATGCATCCAGTGGCATTGCAATGCAAGGGTATCCCAAAAGCAGAAAAGGATGTGTGCAAAATGTGATGGCAACACGTGTATTGCATGTTGCACATCACCTGCATCACACACCACCTGTAGCAGGCACATATCCAATGCCGAAAGGAGGGATGGCAACAAAGAGATGGCACCTAGCATAAACATGTCTGAACACACAAATAGCCACAGCTAGAAATCTAACCAAACACACCATGATACATGTAACATGCATGTTCATGTGCAGCACTCAACTACCATCAACTATGCACAGTACATGTGTCACAGGAGGAACCTACGCTAGTGCCTTTCCATACAGTGAAAGGAGGGACATGGGTAGATACATGTCAGGTCAACATCACACAGCACATTGTGTTTGCATGTTGAAGGGCTTAACTTGGCACAGGAGTGGGTGTGTGCGGTGCAGTGCATGTTTAGCCCCTCAATTTACAACATCAACTCGTACGTAGTGATGACAATCTCCAAACATGACGGCAGTGTAACAGCAATTGCTGCCATCATGTGCAAATGGCATGTACCATGTAGCATGGTTTCCGTGAAACACCCACCCTCTGGGCAATAGCAGGGAGGCACTGCATGGCAATGACATGTTCCACACAGAACTGTGCATTGCCAGACAGTGTAGGCATGCGTCTATTGCATTTCCTCATTCAAATGTCACTACAGCCGATGAGAAGTGGACATGATGGAGGACAGATGAGGAACCATCAATAGTACGCCCATGCATGTAGAAGACAACACCAGTTGAAAAGAAACAGTGGGCCTGTAACAGGGGGAGCCATGTGCATGATACAGATGTGGATAGCCTGAAGTCATGTGTGATGACAAACAGACCTACAGTGAGCATGACATGGCTGTCCAAATGGGATGACACATGGATCATTCTGGACACATACTTCAATGAACAGGTGGTCAAGGACATCTAGGGGCATACATGGAATGCACATGGAACATGATTGTGCACACATGTGCATGGGGACCCACTGCCATCAGCACAGTCAGAGTGAGACACACTACACCAAGGACAAAGGATGTAAATGACATGATATGACATCTCATCAAGATTGCACTCGTACACAAGTGGCTCAGAGTGCAAACAAGCTAAGGGAGTGGGACAAGGGAGAAAAGGAATTCAAACCAACTATCATACTGGGCACTGTGACATTGAGTACACGCAACTGCATGGAGAAGGTATAAAGGGCTGAAGACCCTGGAAGGGGGAGAAGGGGAACATGCCAAACAGAGGAGACCAATGAAGGAAAATGAAGTACAATGATAGAATAGGCATTCAAAAGGTGGCAGTGCAGCCAGCAAGTGGCAAGTTCAAGACAATTTGTATAGGGCAAATCTGATGAGTGCAGAAGAAGAGTGGGGGACTGTATGGGTACACGCACAGGACCCATTGCAATTGGAGGCATGGAGGCAGTGCAGCAGGGAGGCAGGGTGAGCAGGTACTTGGGCCCGAAGGACAGAGTGTGTGCAGGGGCACAGTGTCGACAGAGGAAACTGTTCAGCTGGGGAGAAGAGGGTCTAATGCAGGAGCAAATAGGAAGGTCTTGAGTTGCTACCGGAAGCAGAGATGTTTCTCCTCAAGTTTCAACATGCACAGTTGGCTGTTCCAAAGGGAGTACCCAGCCGTACACACAGATCTGGCCCCAGCTAATCTATTCAATTAACAACTGACATGGAGGGAGTGTGAGGTTGAGGAGCAAAGGATTTAAGAGTGGATGAATTTGCAGAGGGATTGTTGCAGCTATTTTGCACCCAGTCCCAAGAAATCATTTTGCACAATGCAGAGGGTCTGAAGTATCATCCTTGCATCCACTGATAGGCAATGAAGGGATTACAGAGCTGGAAAGGTAGGATCCAAGGGCATGAGGCCAAGGACAAGTCTCGCAGTCCTGTAATGGATTAGTGGTACAGGGTGGATTTTGGAGGCAGGGGGAATATTTGAAGAGCCTTTCACAGTACTCCAACCTTGAGTAAAACCTAGCATGAGAGACAGTGAGCATGTAGTTGAACGATAGGAAAGGCACAGTACCCCAGAGGATGTGAAGAAGTTAATCTATCTCAAGATACATCAGAAACGGGTGTGGAAAAGGAATGTGTTGAGTCAAAGGTAACCCCGAGGTTGTTGGCCTTGCAGGTGGAGGTAAGTGGAGGGCCAAGTGGGGCTGGCCAGAGAGTGAGGGGAAAGGATGGCGAAGGTGTACCGATGAGGAGGATGTCAGTCTTGTTGGCATTTAGACAGAGATCGTTTGCAGTACACCAATTGCAAATGGCAATGAGACTGTCAGAAATAAGGGAGGGAGAAGAGTTGCCCAAGGGCAGCCTGGAAATGAGTTGGTTGTCATAAGCATAGCACTGAAAGTGGTAGTAGAAAATGAAAATGCAGTAGGCGAGAGCTGCCAGATGCTGTTCATACATTCAGGCCGAGAGGTCAGACCCCTGGTGCACACCACAGGTAGAGAGGGGGATTGAAGAAAGGAAGGAGCCAAGTTGTAGCTGGGAGGGACATACATGCCAAACACACATGTCACACGCATCAATACTCACCAGATGATGCATCATAATCCATCCTCTCTCCCACTCCATGGATTTGTTCTTCCGGGATGAACTCTGAAGCGATCGCCTCATGCTTAGTGAGTTCATCCTCATCTGGTGGTGGCCCACCACCATTCACCAGAGACATGGAATAATTAGAGGCACGCTTTTGTTTTGCACTGCGTTGGAGGTCATTCCAGCGCTTGTAGCAATCCCGAGCCGTGAGCACCTGGAATCCAATGGCTGTCACACCATCTGCAACATGCTGCCAGTGGACCCAATGCTGGTGATGCGTTGTATGACACTGTGGGCCCACAAGCATATTGCGTTGGTGTTCCGACACGTAGTCCACAAGGAAGTCCAGTGCCTGCTTGCAGAAAGGCTTCTTCCTTGACGTGCCGGAGGCCGGAGCCATGTCTGGGGTCACATCCTCTTGTGCAGGAGCACGCTTCCTCCTTTTGGCCGGTGCTACTGACCCTGAGTGGGCAATGTGGCCCTGATCAGTGGGGGCAGTGGCACTGGTAGACTGGACCAAGGCAGTGGGTGTTGGTATGAGGACAGAAGGTCTGGCTTGGGTCAGACTCACTGCCAGGGTGGTGTTGGCAGCATCTGCACATGCAGTTACCACCATCCGGCTGCTTGGGGCAGCAGATGTCATAACTGCCCCAGATACGTGTGCCAGAGTCACAGCTACAGTGGGCACACGTGACCCCAACCTCCGGACAAGATGGAAATCATCCTGGGAGTCCGCGTCACGCAACGCAAAATGCGCTGCCTGACCCAGAGCCTGGGTGGAGGTGTCACGCACTCCACTCGTCCCTCTGGGGGTCCCATTCCTCATCCCCGTGCCCTGAACACCCCTCGCCCTCTTGCCCGGTTCTGGGACTCACAGGTTCTCTCTTCGCCCCAGTTGCCACGGCGCCGATTGCCACAAAGCTTGGGTCAGCATGCTGTTTGCCCGCAGAGACGTCTGCCCCTTTGGCGTCTTCCATGGCGGCTGCTAGACCGGTTTCTTCCGCGTCACCTGACCGCCGCCTTCCGCTCATGTGTTTCTGGACTACACTCACGTGATGCGCTTGCAAGTCATGTGACCGGGAGGAAATAAGCAGCGCCAGTATTTAAACGGCTGTGTCGCGGTGCTTCGGTGCTTCACAGCTGTTTCTTCGGATTCCTGTACGGCGCTACTTACCTTTTGTCTCACCTTTTTGGATCTTGACCTCGCATTTGTTTAACGGACTGGCAACGGATAACCCTTGGCTTTGGTATTTACTTTTGGATCATTGTTACGACCACGGACTGCTTCACGGACTCCTGCTATGTTCCGCCTGTCTTGTGTGGATTCTGGCATCAGGTGGGCCTGGCACTTACAACGTTGCTGGGATCGCTACACACTGAAAGAACAGCCTTGCTGGGTCTCGGAACCTTCCCCATAGGTACAACCACTACTCCACAGACGCCTTTTGGTAAGTCCGTTCCACTTACTTGTTGATTGGTTGTTGATTCTGTTTTGGCTTGACACTTAACTGGTGTTTCCTTTACAGTGGTTCGGGGTTCCACGAGTACCGCAGTTCCGGAAGAACATCACCCACCTGTGGCCTCAAAGGCTGTACAGAGAGTGACTTTGATTCTCTCTGTGCGGCACTTGTGGACAGAGGACTCTTCGGCTACACGACAGTCAAGACACAACAGACTGTGAAGCCATCCTGTCATGTAGCTATGGAGGGAGCTGCGGATGAACCCTTGACCGCTGTGGTTCAGGCCATAACCGTGTTATGTGCAGACATGGCCGCAGCAAATACAGCCATTCACCAACGCTTGGATACCATCCAGAGTGCTAAACACCCTCTACCCTCAGATGCTAAATTTGGGGATACTCCACCAGGCCCCCCGCCCGTCCAACCTCCCGTTCCACCCATTCCTAACCCCGTCCCCGTAGTACTGCCCTCTCCTTTTCCTTTGGCCGCCCCTGAGAGGTATCATGGGGATCCCGGCAAATTCAGAACCTTCCTGAATCAATGCAAGTTGCATTTTTTGTGTAGACCCATGGCCTTTCCAGACTCCACCTCCAAGGCAGTCTTTACTCTCTCTCATTTAGCAGGCACTGCTGCTGCCTGGGCCAATCCACTCTTGGAAAACGACAACCCAGCCCTTTACGATTTTGACCTGTTGGTCACTGAGATGTCCCGAGTGATTTCGATACACGCCATAAAGTCCAGTCCCGAGACCTGGAACTCCTGGACCTGGGGCAGGGTAGGGGGTCTTTAATCGAATACATTACTAAGTTCAATCAGCTTGCAGCCGAGACTTCCTGGCGTGAAACCAAAAAGGCTGTTGTGTATTATCGCGGCTTAAACAACGCCATGAAGGACGCCCTTGCAGTTGTTCCATCCTTACCGACCTCTTACCATGATCTAGTTGATTTAACTCTGCAATTGGACGCCAGACGTTCTGAACGTAGGGCTGAGGCCGGTTTCATGCACACCACTGCCCCATCTCCTTCCACCTCGGGACCCTCAAACACCAGTTCCGGACCCATGCAAATCGGGGGCATCAGGAGCCCGATCACACCCATAGAAAGGGAACGTAGGAGGGTGGACAATGCTTGCTATTATTGTGGTTTAACTGGCCATTACGTGAAGGAGTGTCCCCGTCGCCCCAAGCTGAAACCATCGGGTTTTCGGAGTGCTCGACCCTAGACTCGGGGACCGGGTTGAGCGCTCCTTGTCATACCCCGAACCCTGTGTTTGCTTTCGGTCGCATCAGACCCATATATGTGCAGGCCATTCTACAACCCACACCTGACATCACACACCCGGTTACCATTATCATAGATTCCGGGGCTACAGGTAATTATATGGACATCACGCTGGCCCAAACCCTGAACCTACCTCTTCTAGCCAAAACCCGGCCGGAACCAGTACAGGCAATTGATGGGACTGCTCTGGTTTCCAGGCCGATCAAACAACAGACCGCCCCGATGCTCTTGACCATACAGGCTATACACAGGGAGACCCTGAGTTTCGATCTCATCTCAATGCCCCAGTTTGGTGTAATATTGGGAATACCCTGGCTACGGGAGCACAACCCCTTAATCGACTGGAAAGAAGGTTCGGTGCATTTCAAATCCGATCTCTGTCAACACTTCTGCCTAACCGCAGCCATCAGCATTGAGACACCCGCTCAAGCATTGGGGGTCATGGCTCAATTATCTCTAGAGGATCCCGTTGTCCCCTCCACAGAACACCACACGGTTGGACTGGTCTCCATACTCATTCTGGCCCAATACCAAGACTATCTGGAAGTGTTCGACCATGGTTCATCAGAAGTCCTACCGCCACATCGCCCGTACGACTGCCCGATAGATCTGGTTCCGGACAGCACTATCCCCACAGGTCGTATCTACTCCCTGTCTCCTACTGAGGATCTAGCCCTCAAGGAGTACATCCAAAAGTCCCTCCGTCTGGGCCAGATACGTCCTTCTACATCCCCGGCGGCGAGTCCCATTTTCTTTGTTCCCAAGAAGGAGGGTGACTTATGGCCTTGTATGGACTACCGCAAACTCAATGCCATCACCAAGAAAGACCGCTACCCCATTCCACTAATCACGCCCCTGCTGGACCGTCTCACACACGCCACTGTTTTTACCAAATTAGGCCTCCGCGGTGCCTACAATCTGGTTCGTGTGCGTTCCGAGGACGAATGGAAGACCGCCTTATGTACTCGCTATGGCTTTTATGAGTATACGGTCATGCCGTTCGGTTTGTGCAACGCTCCGGCCACGTTCCAGAGGTTCATGAACGACATCTTCTCTGACGTCTTGGACGTTTTTGTGGTGGTCTACTTGGATGACATCCTGATATTTTCCCAGACCATGAAGGACCACGTACAGCACGTCAGGGAAGTGTTGTCTCGTCTACGGACGCACTCCTTGTTTGCCAAACCCGAGAAGTGCCAGTTCCATGCCGACTCCGTAGAGTTTCTTGGTTTTCACATCTCGTCTGGAGGGCTAGCCATGAACAACTCCAAGGTTTGCGTGGTGCTGGGTTGGCCGGTACCCGATTCTTTGAAGGTGCTCCAGTCTTTCCTTGGCTTCGCTAACTTTTACAGGCGATTTATCTCTGAGTTTTCTTCTTTGGTGGCTCCCCTCACTTCCCTGACTAGTCCTCGCACACCCTTTCTATGGACGGACACACATCAACAGGCCTTCGAGGCTTTAAAGACAGCATTCACTACTGCTCCCATCTTGCAGCACCCAGACCCAGAACTGCCATTCATAGTGGAGGCTGATGCCTCATCCTTTGCCCTAGGTGCTGTATTGTCACAGACTTGCCCTACCTCTGGTCGTCTTCACCCTGTGGCCTTCCATTCCCGTAAATTCACAGATGCCGAATCCCACTATACCGTGACCGAAAAGGAACTACTGGCGGTCATGGACGCATTCCGCGTTTGGAGGCATCACCTCTTGGGTGCTAAGCACCGTGTCACGGTTTATTCCGATCACCAGAACTTACAAGACCTGGCATCTCTGAAGTGTATCAACAGCAGGCAGGTCAGGTGGCATCTCTTCTTTGCGGCCTTCGACTTTGTGATCAAACATCGCCTGGGTACTACCCATGGCAAAGCGGATGCCTTATCGCGTTCCCCTGGGGGGTGGCCTTGCTGACATTTCCAGACACCCTTCTAGATGTCGGCAAGGTGGTTTGTTTTTGTACTCCAACCCTGCCTTTACTTGACACGGTACGGGATTGGGTTACCTCACACCCAGGCCAGTTGTCCGATTGGGATTTGGTGGTTCACGATGGTCTCCCCTTTGTTTCTGATCGTTTATTCATGCCCACGGTAGACACCCGCAATATGGCCTTGGAATGGTCTCACAACGCCCCGGTTCATGGTCATCCTGGTCAGAAACGCACTTTGTAGCTGCTGAGAAGGTGGTGCTGGTGGCCGTCTATGAGAAAGGATGGTGAATCTTACGTCAACGCATGTGCTATTTGCGCACAGTGTAAGCACCGTAGGGGTCGCCCTGTGGGTCTCTTGCTTCCTTTACCTGTCCCTCCCAAACCGTGGCACACCTTGACCATGGATTTCGTCACTGACCTACCGCGGATCCGGGGCTTCGATATCTTGTGGGTGGTCATCGATTCCTTTTCTAAGATGGCTCGCTTTATCCCTTGTAAGGGCATCCCCTCGGCGCCTACACTGGCCCGTTTGTTCTTCGAGAATGTCTTTTGTCTTTTTGGGCTTCCCTCAGTTCTCGTCTCGGACAGGGGCTCACAGTTCACCTCGCGTTTCTGGCGAGCCCTGACTAGGTTGCTCGGGATGGACGTCCACTTCTCCTCAGCATATCACCCTGAGACGGACGGCCAGACCGAGCGACTGAACCAGACGCTGGAGCAGTACTTACATTGTCTGACCCTACAGCTGCAGTCTTCTTGGTTGAGCGTGTTGCATCTTGCGGAATTCGCGTCAACAACGCTCTCCATTCTTCCGCTGGTATCTCCCCGTTCTACGTACTTTATGGTCAGCACCCTCGTGTTCTACCCTTCACGGATTTGCCTACTTCAGCCAATCCGGCTGCCCTTGCATGCGTTAGGGACCTGGCCTCCTTCCACGCTCAGGTGTTGACTCATCTTGTCGAGGCCCAGGCGTCCATGAAGGCGCAGGCGGACAGGAAACGGGTGATGGCCCAGTTGTATACTGTGGGATCCCGCGTTTGGTTGTCCACCCGACATCTGCACTTGGTGGGTTGTCGCAAGCTTCTACCTCGCTTTGTGGGTCCCTATACGGTTACTCGTGTTATGAACCCTGTGTCTTATCGACTTGCTCTCCCGGGTTCCTGGCGGCTTCACCCTGTTTTCCACGTTTCTCTGCTCAAGCCCTGTCCCGCTCCCACACGGATTTGCTCTCCTGTGGCCCTGGTGTCTCTGTCCACTCCGGATGTTTTTGAGGTCTCTGCCATTCTGGGTTCCCGTGTCTCTAGGGGGTGTCTCCAGTACCTTGTGGATTGGGCAGGGTATGGCCCCGAGGAGCGGTCCTGGGTCCCGGCTACTGATGTCCAGGCTCCCCGCTTGGTGGCACAGTTCCATAGGGACCATCCTTCGTGCCCCAAACACCCCTCGCTCTCTTGCCCGGTTCCGGGACTCACAGCTTCTCTCTTCGCCCCAGTTGCCAAGGCGCCGATTGCTACAAAGCTTGGGTCGGCATGCTGTTTGCCCGCAGAGACGTCTGCCCCTTTGGCGTCTTCCGTGGTGGCTGCTAGACCGGCTTCTTCCGCGTCACATGACCGCCGCCTTCCGCTCACGTGTTTCTGGACTATACTCACGTGATGCGCTCGCGGGTCATGTGACCGGGAGGAAATAAGCAGCGCCAGTATTTAAACGGCTGTGTCCCGGTGCTTCGGTGCTTCACAGCTGTTTCTTCGGATTCCTGTACGGCGCTACTTACCTTTTGTCTCACCTTTTTGGATCTTGACCTCGGATTTGTTTCACAGACTGGCAATGGATAACCCTTGGCTTTGGTATTTACTTTTGGATCATTGTTAAGACCACGGACTGCTTCACGGACTCCTACTACGTTCCGCCTGTCTTGTGCGGATTCTGGCATCAGGTGGGCCTGGCACTTGCAACGTTGCTGGGATCGCTACACACTGAAAGAACAGCCTTGCTGGTCTGGGAACCTTCCCCATAGGTACAACCACTACTCCACAGACGCCTTTTGGTAAGACCGTTCCACTTACTTGTTGATTGGTTGTTGATTCTGTTTTGGCTTGACACTTAACCGGTGTTTCCTTTACAGTGGTTTGGGGTTCCACGAGTACCGCAGTTCCGAAAGAACATCTCCCACCTGTGGCCTCAAAGGCTGTACAGAGAGTGACTTTGATTCTCTCTGTGCGGCACTTGTGGACAGAGGATTCTTCGGCTACACGACAGTCAAGACACAAGAGGAGGTGCCCACAGCTGCACCTGCAGCTACCACCACTGGTGGGCCCGTGACAGCAGATGTAAATTGCTGTTGGGTGATATGGGCGCCAGGTTGTGATGCAATAGCTGCATCACTAGTAGCCCCAGGGGTGGTGGCATGTCTGCACCAGCACGTGGCTGGGCATCCAGCCCCAGAGAGGCACCCCTGCAATTCCCACCTGTAGCCACCCTGGCCACCCTGTACTCCCTGTCCTCCCTGGTCTCTGCGCCCACGTGCCCGACCACGTCCAGCCCTGGGAGGACGCCCAGCTTTGCCGCCCTTAGCCTTTGGTGGCTTCCTAACCATGGCACCAATGGAAAATAGGCTATGGGAGGTTCACTCAACAATTGTCCTGGGCAATTGGCTAGAACGGGGCAGGGTACTTGATGGAATAGGTACCCCAGTGCTCCTGCAAGGCTGTCTGTGACCCCTGGGGGACAAATGACAGGTCACGCAACACTCAAGCACCCCCCAAAAAATTCCAAAATTGACAAAATATAAGAACAAGAAATTGAAATTAAAAAAATGTGCACGTGACCCCGGTAGCCCACGTGCGTGGATTTTACCTCCAGCATTACGGTGTGGCACCTAGGGACAAAAAAACACATATGCGTGGAACACGCGGGCTACTATGACCTTGAAAACGGTACGCGATGCACAAGGGGAAGCACAGTGGGAAAAATAGCGTACGCGACTCACCGCCTGCCTTGCGTGAAAAAAAAAATCAAAAACACACGCGCTTTTGTGCGTAGGCAATACCCCACCAAAAGAAGAGGTACGGACTTCAGACACTGTGAAGTAATCGCATGTGAATCCAGCAGAGTAAACACACACATCAGTCTCCACGAACAGCACGTACAGTGGTCTGCTGGCCCGCGCTCACCTTTAACCCGTGCTGAAGGCAACACCCAAGCGCGTAACGTCACTTACACGCTAAGGCCCTTTCCTCGAATTACACGCATTCACACATGGACATGATTTTTTGCACGTGCGGATGCACCCGTGCTGAGGGAGACACCCGCGCGTGTTACGTCACATACGCACTTATGCGCTAAGGGCCTTTCCTCGGAATTCACACAAACGTGCTGTTTTTCACATACCAAATCATTCCGTATCAAGCTGGCCACGGGACAACACACGGAAGACCATGCTCCTGCCCAGAAGGCAGAATTACTGCCCCCCTGATCCCCGAGCCGCCTCCCACAAGCCATCTGCTGCTGCCTGCCTACCTGCTGCCACCGTGCCCTGCCATGTGGTGCCTGCACATCTGCCATCTGCAGGGGTCCAGTTGCTGTGACCACCCCTGCTGGAACAGAAGACTCCCGACTGGTGTTCCATCACTCCACAGCCCAGCCCCAGGACCCAGTTGCCCACCCACACCTGCCTCGGGGGTTGCCATATCCGAGGCAACACCATCTGGCACCAGTGGCAACCCCCCAGCAGAGAGGCAGATGAAGTTGGCATCCTGGTGGAGCAAGTCCTGGGGCATTATGATGCCCTCTTCACACCATTGTGCCTGGGGGTGGGGTGGAGGCGTTTTGAGGGGTGCGCAGGGAGTTTTACATGCGTTTTTCGCTAGCGCGAGCGGGGTACGCGTATTCCGAGGGGTGCGTGGGGAGTTATACACATGTTTTCGCTAGCGCGAGCGGGGTACGTGTATTCCGAGGGGTGCAGGGAGTTTTACACACGTTTTCATTAGTGCGAGCAGGGTACGTGTATTCCAAGTGGTGCGCGGAGAGTTTTACACGCTTTTTCTTGGTTGGGGGGCTGTATGCTGGTCCACTGGCCTTTGCGCCATGTAGGGGATTTGTGCAATGTTTTTGGCGCACGGGGCAGGGTTGGGGGCGTAACTGGTGCTGCTGCAGGGTCGCTGCGCCACTCTGCACCACAGCTGGCTATGGATGTAAGTATCCATGAATGCACTGTGCGCTGAAATGGGTTTTGGCGCACGCAGCTGGTGCAGATTAGCGCACGCTCCTTCTGTGTGCCAGTCGCATGCGCCACTTGTGTGTTGATTTCTATTAATTACCCCCTTAATGTCAAGCTCTAGCACCCTTTCCAATGCCCTATTGCTGCCAAAAAAGCAATCCAACAAGGCCCACCTATGCCTAATTTCTCCAGGCTGCCTTCCATGGCCAGTCTCCTTTCACTCTACCATTTATAAGCAACAGATCCCACACCTACATAAAGGCCACTAATTTCTATGTTTTTGTAACAGGTCACTCTTCCTAGCCATATTTGTATAGGCTGCACACTCAACGTCATCCATATATAGGGCATTCAGACCACCTCCCACCAGGATTGCTTCATGGTTGGGCTCCCCAGCCCATTCTGTGGAAATCGAATCAATACAGGCATCGATTTCCTCAAGATGGCCTCTTCCTGGGAGTACATACACATTCACCATGAGAACATCCCATTCGAAATTCTTTCACTCAGATGACCCTCCACTGCTAAAACGTCAACATTCCTGGCCTTTAAGGATGTAACACAAGAATTTAAATAATTTCTGACACCGATAATGAGGCTGCCATATGTTGACCCTGTAGGACCTTTTTTTAGTGCAATTTCTTGGTAAAGCTGAAAACGATCAACACTTATTATACTTATTGTAGAGGTGAACAAGGTTTCTTGTAACAGAAAGATGTCATATTTTAAGAGAGCCCCCAAGGACGCAGAGTCTGATAACACATGAGCATGGCCCCTGGTATTCCAACAGGCCACCTTGAGAGTTAATTTCAACTCCATACCTTGATTGGGGAGGAATCGTTTTAATCATGCCCACCCTCTTGCATTCTCCTGGGAAGATACGAGTGATACCGTTTTTGTACTTTTCCAGTTGTTAGGCCCATCCCCGGCGCCTCCCTGACATTTGTCACAACATCCCATAGCCCTACTGTTTGGCACTTTTCTGTCCAATACATATCCAATGGAGAATATAAAGAGGTTCAGTACGATTGACCCTCTTTTTAGTCGAGTCTGCAGGCTCGATCCCAATCGTGAACATCTTTACATCCAAAGGTTGCTTGGCCTCCCCCATGCTGACAATTTCCTCCTTGTTTGAGGAAGCCCTTTGCAATCATGTATTCACTCTGCTCTTGTCTTGTACAGATGAAACTGAAGGGGATCTGCTCAGACTGCTCTGGGAGGAGTCACAGGATGCTGAGCTGTCTTCTTCTCCAAGTTCTTCAATGCAGTAATTATCCTTATCCTTTACAAGTCATCTTGTGAGTGTCCCTGGGCCCTTTTGAGCCCTTTTTTCCCACCAGGATTCTATACTCCTCCTCATCTTCTGTGATTTAGGTTATATTGTGGTTTTAATGGTAGAATTCAGTGGTTCGTTTTGAATTACTGGTTCTGGAGGATTGGCGACCCTGGCTAAGTTAGCCCCTATTTTTAAGCAGCGCTTTGCCAAACGCCTCCCTTTACGAGTCTGAAACATTATGGGCACCTCCTCTTTTAGGGCCGCCACTATGGCTTCTGCCAGACCATGTCTCCTTGATGTTTGATGTTTAACCTCCTCGTGAATGGTGCCACACAATTTCAAGAGAATATTGACTGCAAACTGTAGTGCTCCTGAGATCACATTGCAGCCGGTGTTACTTGAATTACTGTTTGCTGTGTAATTTAATCGCCCTTGGTAAAGCCCTTGGTAAAGGCGAAGCACATAAACTTAATTTCTTGGACAGATTTTGGTTAAATCCGTCCAGTAGATTTTAAAATATTTGACTGGGACAGGGGTGCTCCCGGCTCCAAAAAGATAGCTATATCTCCCATGGTGCTTTGCAGCAGAGAGGCTTTTCAGAAACGAGAACCCTCAATTTATTTTTTGCTCGATGCCAGTGAATACCTTGAAGTAGAGAGGCGGAAGGAGGATACCATGTGAAAGTGAAGAGTAGGGGGTAGTCTGGGGAGCCAGTTAAAGTTTGAATGTTTTTGGATTATCAGGGAAATACCAGGGGAATTTTGCAAGATTCCCGCAGCAATAACGCAAAACGTGCACGGAAAAGAAAATGCGTCAAATTAACCAAAGCGTGAAAGGGGGTAATGAGAGAGGGGCAGGGAGGGAAAAAAACAGCTGATGGGAGTGGGGGGACCATAGAAAGATGGAGGAGCACTTGATGAGTGCCTGTGACGACTGAGAAGAGCTTTTGATTTCCGAGCTTCATTGGGGGAATTAACAAAGCATGACTAATTCGTTGTCGTTATATGTCTAGTTCCTAGGTTGTTGGGGAAATATTGGGTGAACATCGGACGAATCCCACAGGAATCGGGAGGGAGTGAATAAAAAAATGTAAATGTTACATCTATAGTGAACACATCTACTAGGCAGGGGGTAATGGATTGTTGTGCCACTGGCTGTGGCCACAGGTATTGTCTAGTGGGCCCCAAAGAAATGTATTCATGCAACATGTACAGTGGACACGGCCAAAGGCCATGGTTAGTGGGCCCAAAAGAAAGCTATTGGTGCAACTTCTACAGAGGCCATGGTTGAAGGCAATGGCTAGTGGGCCCCATAGAAACCTATTGGTGCAACATGTGCAGTGGCCATGGCTGAAGACCATGGCTAATGGACCCCATAGAAACCAAATGGTGCAACATGTCCAGTGTCCACGGACAAAGGCTGTGGCCATTGTCCATGGTAAAGGCTTGGGCTAGTGGGCCCAAAGGAACCTATTGGTTCAACAAAATGTCAGTGGCCACGGCCAAAGGCCATGGCTAGTGGATCCCCAAAGAAATGTATTGGCACAACATGTACAGTGCCAAAGCCGAAGGCCATGGCCAGTGGTCACCAAAGAAATGTATTGGGTCAACATGTACAGGGACCACTGCCGAAGTGGCCGAGGACGAAGGCCGTGGCTAGTGGGCCCCCAAGAAAATATAGTATAACAAAACCCTTGAAATTCTGTGAAAAACTTTAGTTAAGAGAGAGTTAGGTGATCAGATTTACATTGAAAAAAACATAGCACCAAAACCTTTGAAATTCTTTGAAAAAAAAACTTGGTTAAAAGCGTTTTAAGGTGATCAGATTTAATGCAACAAAACCCTTGTAATTCAGCACTTGCATTTGAAGCAAGTTCACCTTAACTTTATGCCCCATGTTGCACAGCATGTGACCACAATGATGACATCATAGATGACATCGCAGATGACATTACTGATTACATAATACATGATACCACTGGTTTGATTCATTACATTTTGAAATATGGCAACTCTGCTTTGTTACATACCATATATATACATATTTCATACTTATATTGTACATTGTAGTCTGCACGTACCAAATCGGAATGATACAAAGTAGATGAGCATGACCCGTGCATAAGGTAACTTTATCAAAAACTGTTTGAGGCTGAAGGCAATCGACGCCTCCAAATAAATGAGAGTCATTGAGAGAAAATATGGGCGATATTCGATGCATGCATGTAGGGAATCCTACTGTAGGAAAGTCATTCCACGACTCTCATAAGGTTTGGGGTTTCTCCCCATAGCTTTAACATCATATCTAAAAATAATTGAAGTGATTGTATGGAGAAATATCTTATGTTTTATGCAAACATGTATTCCTATGGAAACTATTCATTATGAGTTTGGTTTGCTCTCACTGAAATACTGTATGAATTTGTAAAAAGCCTCTTTACTTAGAAAATGCTTAATTAGTGACAATGATTCAAAGTATTATAAATTAGGTGATGATAATTCAGGGATCTTTATGTGTTTGTTGAAAGAGGAAGTTGGCCTAATATTAACAAACTTATTAATTTTCTAATTGAAAATCCATTGAAAGTGAAAATGCTGATAAAAGCTTTTGACTGGGTCGAGAATAATGCAGCGATGTTAAACTCAAAACTGTATTTGCAAATGGTGTCCTATTGGAAATGGTACCTGGAAGCAGAATCTTATATGCTAAAATATCCCTCATGTTTTTTTAGAAATAGCACAACGCGTTTTAGATGCAATGTTTTAAGCACACAAGAAATATGTAACATTCATCTACCTTCCTCAGGGGAATTATAAATATTGTAGGCATTGCCAAATTGTTGGAGAAAAACAAACATTATCTCATCTGCTATTAACTTGTCCAAAACTGTTGTTGAAAAGGATTTAATATTTGGCATAATTTGTCAATGATATATCTCGAGTGAATAGGGAATCATTGTAGTATGAAATGTTACATGGTAACTCAGCAGTACTGAAAATAAGAGTCAACGCCTATTTAAAGAATGTATGTAATTTGGAATAGTAAGTAAATGCATTGTGATCATGGTAGAAATCAATTGGAAAGAGATCCTACTTGTAAGATTTAAAGTTTTCCTTTTTTTCTTTGCTTCTTTTCTTTTTCTTTTGGACTTTATTGAAAATGTGATGTGTTTGTGAATTTGTTATTACTGTTTTTAAACATTTTGTAAAGGTTTGTACAAAAAATAACAAATAAATAAAAATAAAAAAGTCTGCCCTTGTTTCTTTAAATGTAGCATACGGTTACAATTATGTAGTATAAGTAAATTATATTTTAGTATATTAACCAAACTTCAAATGTATCGATTCTATACTATCACAATGCACATGGGGACGTACTTTCTTTTATATGAGATTTTTTTAAATTAAAATGTGTTCATGTAATGTTATTACGGTACGGAAAGTTATACATTTAAGTGTGAACATTGACTATTTTTATAACACTAACTATTTGACTATTTTTTATAACACTATTAAACATGTTTCTACTTCTATCTATTCTTCTTATTTTTTTACTACTCTGTCTACTCATTATATCATCTTTGAACTTCAGGAAATAGATTTAGCTGGATCTCGTAATTTCACTGCAATTAAGTATTGCAATTGCTTACGAATATATGAACCTCAAACCATATGTATAAGGTGCATATTTTTTTCTTTTATTGTATAAGTTGTATAAGTTGATAAGCACTAGAAATGAATGCTCCACACGTAATGATATGGCACTTGTGTATGACTGTATATGCCATACCATTACTATTGTTTAGTGTAATAAATCAAATAAAATATGTGTCAGAAGTGGGCAACACACATATTTGAACCTTTATAATCAGTAATTTTCAATGCCACCAAGTTCAGAGCTTGAACGTTTTTGCATAAACAGGGTTCTCCAGCATGATAACTGCGGTTATGATTGAAAACTAAATCGGAAAATGTGTCAGATGAAAGGAAGAGTGTTGAGGGGAATGGGAGAGGGCTAGGGGGGGAAAAGGACTTAAAGGGATTGGGGCTGCATGGCACAAGAAGGAGGGCACCTAGTGATTGCCTGGGGCAGCAGGGTAGAGTTTGGGATTTTGCGTGCTTTAGGCAGATAACCACAGTTATTTGTGTGCATTTTTGTGTGCGTTTATGGATAACTGAGGTTATCTGTAGTACATTGATAACTGCGTTTATGGGGAAAAATGAGATTAAGACAAAAAAGGGGGAATTTTACAGCTACAGTGAGGTGGGTGAAAATGGGTGTGGCTGAAGGGTATGGTTACTGGTTTACTTTAAGGAATCAAATGGTGCAATATGGAAAGTGGCCATGATATGATATGATATCATATGATAGTTTATTTATATAGCGCCTATACACAATTTGTTTCAAAGCGCTTCAAGGCAAGGGAGGGAACAAAGGAAAAAACAATGACATTCTTACAGGCCATGAACAGGAAGGATGTGAAATTAACTATCGTACTCGGCCTGACGACATTTCAGATAGTGCAAGAGCTAAAACGTAGATAAGGAACGGAGGGGGAGGGTGGGAAGGAAATGGAAACGGACAGGCGACTACCGTACTAGGCCTGACGACATTTCTGGTAGAGCCGGAAAAAAACAAGAGGTAAGGGAGAGGGGTGCAGAAAGGTAGGGGAGGAATAAAACAAGCGACTATCATACTAGGCCTGACCACATTTCGGATAGTGCTGGAGGGGGGTTGGGGAGGAAAAAACCAGTAAGGGGAGGGAGGAGGAGAAAGACGAGGTTGCTATCATACTAGGTCCAGGGACAATTCTGATAGACTAAGTGCATAGAAGAAAGTAAGGGGAGGATATAGGAAAAGGGAGAAGGGAAAGGAGGAGAGAACAGAGAGTTAGCAGTCATAAGAGTGGAGAAGCAAGAGGGGAGAGTGAATACAATTGCAGAAATCAGTAGTAACACAGCCATGGCTAGTGTGCTCAAAAGAAACCTAGTGGTGTGGCCACGGCCAAAGGCTGGTGCCACTAGTCATGGTTGAAGGCCATGGCTAGTTGGCCCGTTTAGGAAACCTATTTGAGCACTATGCAGAGTGACTACGGCCAAAGGCCATGGCTAGTGAAACCTAAAGAAAGATATTGGGGCAACACGTAAAGGGTTCACGGCCAAAGGCCGAGGTCAATGGTCATGGGCAAAGCCATGGCTAATGAGCAGGAAAGAAAGGTTGTGTTTTAAAAGATAAGCCCTGGCTAGTGGGCCCAAAAGACATGTATAGTTGGCCATAGCATCTAGTTGGTCCGAAAGAAAGGTGTTTTAAAAGATACAGTGGGCATAGCCGAAGACCCTGGCAAGTGAGCCCGAACAACATGTGTAGTGGCCATAGCCAAATCCTATGGCCAAATCCTGTGGCCATCTAGTGGGTCCAAAAGAAATCTATTGGGGAACATATACAGTGGACATGGCTGAAGGCCGTGGCCACTGGCCATGGCTAGTGGCCCATAAAAAAAAGATGGTATAACAAATCCCTTGACATTCACTGAAAAAATGGTTTAATGCAGTTAAGTTGAGCAGATGTAACACAACATAACCCTTGAAATTCAGTGGACATGCTAAGTCGTGACCAGCTTAACTCAGTGCGTTCCCATTGATGTCCCCCTTAATGACATTTTGTGTGTCATTGTGACTTCCTGCTCTTATAATATGTATGTGCTCAGAGGCTTTGCAACCGGAATGCGGCGAGTAAAGCTGGTCATGACTTCCCACATCCAATGAATTTCAAGGGTTTTGTTGCATTAAATCTGAAGTTTCTTCAGTGAATTTCATATAAATGTAAACATTTATTAGATTGAGGTATTTGTAAAGTGCAAACTGACTTAGCATCTAGGCACAGAGTGGTAATAGCAGAAGAGCATACATTCGCTAAACTTTGAACATGAGCATGTCTACGCCCTTCTGAAACGTTTGGCCTGAGTTTATATAAAAAGTTATGTTTTTTGGGCTTTACGGAACTGAAAGAGTGATTCTTTGTTTCTGAGTTCCCAGGGAAGGCTGTTCAACGACCTGGGCTGTACACTGGAAACCTTCTGTGTCCTCTAGAGATACAAGAGGATGGTGGTATCACCAGTAGATGTTTGTCGCTGTTCCCAAGAGGGTTAGTATCTAATCACTATTGCCACTGACTATGATTCAGTCTGATTATTTGGCCATTTGTAGATCAGACACAGAATTGTAAAATCGACTCTGTCCCCCACTGCCAACCAAAGAAGGGAACAGCGCAGAGCTGGAATTGCAGAATATTTACCAACTCCAAAAATCTGCCTGCAGCCAACATTATCACGACCACACACAACAAATGCACTTACCAACACTGCAAACACATTACAACATACAAGCATTAAGTGAGGAAATATTTAATTCAAGCAACAATATGCAGCCTACATTATCATGATCACACACAATAAACACACTTACAAACACTGTTTACACATTACACCATACACAAAAACAAGGAAATACATAATTCAAGCAACAATATGCAGCCAAGACACAACATACATACCCACCCCCACTGTGTACACATTAAAAGATACACTGAAGCAAGGAAATGCATAATTCAAGAGACAATTTGAAGCCAACATTTTCATGATCACACCCAACATAAAAATTGACCTCCGCTGTATACACATTATAATATGCACCTAAGCAAGAAAATACATAATGCAAGCAACAATATGAAGCCAACATTATCATGAACACCCAACAGATGCAAGGAAATGCACAATTCAAGCAATAGAATTCAGCCAACTTTATTATAACCAGACACAACCTAGGCAACCCTCCCCTAGTGAGTACACATTACAATATACAATAAAGCAAGGGAATACATAATTCAAGCAACAATATGCAGCCAACAATATCATGGACACACACAACATAGACCATCACCTGCACTGCGTACACATTAAAACATACACTAAAGCAAAGAAAAACATGATTCAGGTGAGAATATGCAGCCAACGTGATCATGACCAAGCACACCAAAAGCACTTACCAACACTGTGTGCACTTTGCAACATACACTAAAGCAAGGAAATGCATAATTCAAGCAACAATATGCAGCCAACATTATCATGACCATTCACATCATAGGTCATCACCCCCTCTGCATACACATTACAACATGCACTAAAGCAAGGAAATGCATAATTCAAGCAACAATATTCGTCCAACATTATCATGACCACACACAGCATAAACACTCACCCCCACTCTGTACACATTACAACATACAATAAAGCAAGGACATACATAATTCAAGCAGTAGTATTCAGTCAACATTATTATGGCCAGACTCAACATAGGCACCCACCCCCAGTCAGTACACATCACAACATACACTAAAGCAAGGAAATACATAATCCAAGGAACAATATGCAGCCAGCATTATCATGATCACACAAGGCATAAGCACTGAGCCCCCACTTCATGCACATGACACCATGCACTAATCCAAGGAAATATACAGTGAATTAAGGAAATACATAATTCAATCACTATGAAGCCAACAATATCATAAGCACCTGTTAAGACGGAGTTCTGAACTCTGACCTGGTGGGCAGTTGTTCATAAGGCCAGCCTAGTTTCTTGGAACAGGGTAACCTCTGGACAAGCCAGACCAATCAAGGTAGTCTGCAGTCAGGACTAAGTGTCAGGAGGGGTGAGGGTGACTGAAGGACCTCACACAAAGCAAGAACACTTACAAATTACTCCCAGACAGGTGTATATATCAAAAATATAAACACATTTATTACAAGGCCTTTGTAACTCAACACACAGTAAAAGAATCACAGCAATCCTACCAAACCAACACAACACAATCAATAAAAGATATATACAAGACCATTGGGGTCTAAAGGGTTAACAGCACGAATTATGTTCACAACCTAGAGGGGAAGGAAAATAGGTAGTGCAGATGGTCTTTAGTCCCCTTCAACATCGAACACACACCTAACTACGAGGCAGTCCAAATCCTAAGAAGAGAGGAGCCTTATGCTCAATAGTACATGTAGTGCAGGCGCACACGGTTGTTCCAATGGGCAAAACGGGGTCTCTCAGGGGTCTCTAGCAACTCAGGTAGGTGGGTGAGGCGATGAAGAATAGATTCCCACTATTTGAAGGAGGGCCTCCACTTGAAGGCAGAGGTAATTCCAAGATTCAGGAATGGCTCGCTAGTTCACACTCGTGCGTAAAAACAGATTGAGTTTCTAGGGGCCACCAGTTAAGGTTAGGGTTACTCACCGGCCTCATGTGTACTCCGGACCAAACTTCGCCAGTTGGGTCCACTGCGGCTGCAGGTTCAAATGCAACAAAAAGGACGTCTCTGCGGCTTTCAGTACCAGTGATACAGCGATGATTGCCAAACGGGGCAGTGGTGATTTCTCTCAGCAGGCTTCAGGGGCAAGAGGGGCACAAATGCAGTGCACCTGCAAAGATCGTCGCCGCGGCTGGGCAACATGTTTATTCCGGTCCTGGCGCACTTGTCTCACTTCAGACCTGGCACTGCCAAGTGTTCGGAAATCGGTGTGAAGGTGCCGGGGACACAGAGCAAGCAGCATACTACATTTAGAGGGCCTCCTCGAAATGACAGCGGAGACAGAGCAAAGGTCCTGCGTAAGCTAGTCAGCCCACTAGTTGGCCCAAGGACACTTCCGAGAAGGCTTACTTGCAGGTTTTGTTGAAAGTACTGAGAATAGTTGGTCCCGCTATTCCAATGGGTCGAAGCATCTTTGCAGACCTTCTAGGACAACCAGATGCACAGAGGTCCCACAGGACGACAGCGGGCTCAGGCTGCCAAATGTTCCAGTGGTTCACCAGTGGTTACTCGACTCAGCTTCTTAGTTTCAGGATACTTGGATCCTATCCTTTGTTCAGTGAGAACTCCAGAGATTGACATGGTATGGGTGTTTTCAGACTCCTCTTATCCAAACTTCCCTTCGCGCCAAAAAACAGAGAGGACCCAATGGGAGATCTGCTCACAAACACACACTCCATACGTGGACCAATCATGGACCACGGTGGTCCCAGGCATTCACAGCACTCCAGACTCTCTGGCACCCAGGATGTGTACTGGAGACAGACACCCCAGCCCACATCCTGGAGGCCCACACACAAGGCATGCAGAAGCCCGCGAAGCCTGGCGTTTCGCGGGAAACTGCATGACCAAATAAGGACTGACCCGGGTTGACTCGACCTGGGGAAGGCAAAGGGGCAAGATGGCCAAAGAACAGGACAAAGAATCTCGTGGCATGGCCATTTTGGAGGTAGGCTACCTATTCATGCCAAACGTGGAAAGCACAGTTAAAATGGCAGGAAGGGTTAAAATTACAAAAAGTCTCCCAGTACGGACTGTCTTAAGGGCATGTCAGTTTCCCCATAAAAAGTGAGCGAAAGCCCAGAGGAGTGCAGCTGAAGGCTGTGCTACTCTGGCAAAGTCTGACTAAGGTGTTTAAACAGCAGCAAAAAGTTTGGGGGTGTACAACTGGAGGGAAAATTACATATAAAAATGAAATCTTTCCTAACACCACCCACAACATAAGCACTATCCCCCTCCACGTGCACATTAAAACATACACAAAAGCAAGGAAATAAATAATCCAGGCAACAATATGCAGCCAGCATAATCATGACCACACGCAACAAATGCACTTACCAACACTGTGTACACATTGCAACATACACTAAAGCAAGGAAATGCATAATTCAAGCAAGAATATGCAGCCAACATTATCATGACCACACACAACCTAGGCACTCACCGCCACTGCATACACATTACAACATGCACTAAAGCAAGGAAATACATAATTTGAGCAACAATATTCAGCAACAGTTATCATAACCACACACAACATATGCCTTCACCCCCACTGCGTACACATTACAACATGCATTAAAGCAAGGAAATATATAATTCAAACAACAAAGCAACAATTTTCAGCCAACATCATCATGACAACATTCACAAGCACCCCAACAGCTTGCATATTACAACATACACTAAATCAAGGAAATATATATTTCAGGCAGCAATAATAGGCCAACAATATCATGATCCCACACAAAATATGCACTCATCCCCTTTGCGTACACATTAAAACATACTCTACAGCAAGGTAATAAATAATTCATGCAACAATATACAGCCAACATTATAATGAGCACACACAACATAGGCGCTCACACGCTTTGCGTACATATTACAACATACACTAAAGTGAGCCTATGCCGCTATCCCACAACTTATTTCTTCATTTGTTCTTCTTCTCTCCCTGGTTTACTTCCCTGCCAGGATTCCACTATTCCTTTTCTTACCTTGGTACCTCTATTCATTTAAGGGATAAGGTGTTTCCCTTTCTGCATCAATAGTTATCACAATGCATTTCTCTTGAGTCCTTAAAGGGGCATGCGTCTTCCCTTATCTGTAATCGGCCTTCACATATAAGTGCTCCAATCACTACACTTGCTCAGCTTTCTCAATCCTTTTGCCTGGTATACTCTCCTTCCAGGGTATTGTTCCTTTATCGTATTCCTCAACAAGGGGGATGATTCTTCCCTTGCCTGTTCCATGTATAGGGGTTCTGATCTCTTGGTTTTTACAATCCTTCTTCCTCCCCCTGGTATACTTGCCTGCCAGGGTGTCTTTACTTCCTTGCTTGGGTGTGAGTCCCAGACTCACTATTTTCCTGGTTCACTAAACTGTCAGGGCTTTTCCACTCTTTGTTCACTTTCTCTTTTATCCAGCTCACAACAATTCTCCAGCATTGGGTCAGCAACCCTTTCTTTTTCCACTGCCTTTTTTTAGGATCTTAGCACAGTTCACATTTGTAATAATGTTGCTGCTTTTGCTCAGGCTCTTTCTCTTGACAATGTTCGTAATATTTTTACTGTGTTTATTTAGGCGTTTTCCTTCCACAATGTTTGTATCAGTAATAATGGTATTGATTTTCTTTAGGCTTGCAACTTCAACAATACACGTACCGGTAAGAATTGATTGCTCTGCTTTCATTTAGGCTTGCTTTTTCAACAATGTTTGTATAGGTAAGAATTGCTTTGCCTTCCCTTAGACCAGCTCTTTCAACAATGTTTGTATCAGTAAGAATTGCTCTGCCTTCACTAAGGCCTGCTCGCGTAACACAGTACACAGCATTCCCTCTGAAGCGATCAGTAACACGTTCTTTCTCCCTCAGCTTACCGGTTATGGCTGGAGTCTTCAGTGCGTTTCGTGTTTCCCCAGCATCTGTGCTCTCGGTCTATCTACTGGTAAGGCACCTGGTGAGTTGGTTGCTTCCCGTCTTGCTTTCTTCTGTTCTCAGCAGCTTTGGCTGCCCGTAGTCAGCAAACAGTGAACTACTCCCGACCTGGCAACTGTTCGGCACACTTTGTCCGTTGGCCTCCGCACTGCACCCTGCAGTCTGCTCGCATTCAGCGTGATCTACGATGTCTGCACAAGACAGGTGCCTCTCCGGTCTCTGGCTCTCTTGTTCTGCTTCTCGACCTGCCCAGTTAGGTTCACCTGTGTCACTTTTAAACCACCTGGTCTTTCCCTGCAGTTTCCAAGGACTAGACCGTGGCGTTGGTTTGCCATGTCTAGTTATCATCATTACTCCATCCCTCGTCCTCGTTTGAATACCACTAAAGGAGGGAAGGTAAAAGCGTTTTTTGGCTAGAGAAACCAGGGAAGTCAGTATCTATGTTACAATAGGTCATGAATGACGTTGCAAAGGCCCTTGGTTATTACTAAAATGTATGAATGAAGGGATACCTTGATCCAGTTTATTTCTGTCTCCCTGGAGCTTATCCTCTCTCACGTGGTCTTCCCACGGATAGTCACCCCTAAGGTCAGAGTCAGGTAGCTTCTGCCTTTCCCGAGCCACGTAAGAGAGGCTTCTGTCCAGGGAATCAGTGATGAAACCGTCGGATTAATTACAGCACCTTTCCTAATTGCACCTGTATTCCATACAGAAATCAATCTGGGTGAAGTGGCACACCTCGCAAAACGCTGTGGCCGCAAAATGCTGGTAATACTGCCTTTGCTTGTATGCCTGGAGTAGAACACATGATACCCTGATCAGTAAAAGAAATGGTCATGTTTAATTTATTCATAATGTTTCCTGCCCAGTAGTACAAAAAGGCACTGTTATTTCTTGTGTAGATATCATGAGGGGCAGATCTTCTGTGAAAGGAATTGATACCATAGCCCCCAAGAATCCCTGGAGTCCATTATAATGTCTGACAAATGAAACCTTCCCGCTGATACAGGATTTGTAAGCCGCTTTGTCTGCTACAAAGGAAAATGTCATGTCTCCTATCTTTCCTCACCCCCGGAGTTCCTCTTCTAAGTCGAGGGTCACCAATAGTATTGGGCACTTTCAGAGCACTCTGTGGGCTGTCCTATTGGGGGTATGTACTGGTGCCTGGAAATTAAAAATTGCCCCCACCCCCTCACCATGTTGACCCTGCCAACGTGTGGTACAATGCCCTGTGGTTGTCCTACTGTTGTGTGGATTGCGGTGTGTGTGTGTTTGGAGTGAGTTTGGGGGTTGGTAAATCTGGGGTTGCAATGTGGTGTTCGGGAGTGTCAGTGTAGGGTACTGAACCTGCTGCTGCTGTGTGAAATCATGTGTATTTGATGTGGGATATTGCATCTGTTGAAGTTACATAGTATTTTTCACATTCACAAAGTGATATTCTGTCTGCTGCTGCATTGGGTTCTGAAAATTAGGGATGTGCTCTTTTTAATACTGTGGGCGATAAGTAAGTGTATGATGTGCTGGGAAACCCCCTTGACCATTGTAAAGAAAGACGTGACCCAATGCCGGTACGATAAAAGTAATCCAAAAGACTAAAGAACCACTTCACCGCTTTGCAAGAAAAAGGTTTGTTACATACAAAAAGATCTCAAACGGTTCTGTAGAACCGAACTGACACGGAACTCGTCACGCCCCAAGAAGTTACAAGTTACAGGTTAGATAGCGGAAACCCGCATATTATCATACATAGGTTACAATGTTATCAACCACCCATGCCGCCTATAGAACATGCTAATTTCACCCCATGTTACATGCACTGATTGGTCACACCTTATCTAAAACCATTCCCCTATCCACGTGGCCCACTACATTGTCAGTATTGAATCCAGGTACATGATTGGCTGACAGGCACAAAAACACACTAATTAATCCAGACTGCACCCCTCTGAACCAGACACATTCAAAGTGAGACTGGCAAGGCCAACTCTGCTTGATAAGACAATAGGCCATCTCATTATACCAGATGCCACAGCGCACAAAAGCTGCACCTCCGACTATGGACTCAATTTACTGACATCTCCTCCTATCCCAAATCACAGAACATTCCCCCTTTATCATCTTCAAACCCCAGGTGCTGTGAGAAACCTGAGGGTATCCTCACTCCTACTCCCCCTGGATCCTATTCTCAGATGGCCTGGGCAAGACCATTGCTTTTGGCTCCTGACTCTGTGGGTGGCGAAGCGAAGGAGGATCACCTGGGTGGAGGGTCCTTGGGGATTGGGAATAGGATACCCACAGGCAAGACATGTTATCCCTCATGAGAACCAACCTAACCCTCCCCTGGCCTTTATGGGCTATTGTAAAACAACTCCCCTCATTTTCCCTCATTCACCCTACTACAGTACTGGGACAAGGAAGAGGCACCTGGGAGTAGTGAACACCAACCAGAAAGTCCTTTCACCACTCTAGTACTGAGAAGAGGAAGATGCCTGCAGAGTACTGTAAAGGTCGGGCATATCTCAAGTTCTACTCTAATTGCAATCAGGCAATTCCAATTGGGAACTCACACCTGCAAAGTGGTGGCATTTGTATATGAAGGGAGGAAACCAGCACAACTCAGACCGGCCAGGAATACAGAGTACGAGAGACCAGCCAGGAGCCCGGAGTGCGAGAGACCAGCAGGGAGTCCTGTTTGAAAGGAGGCAGCCATGGTGGGTCCTGCAGAGAAGCCAGGATGCTGGCAGACGATCCCTAGGACTTATGGATCCCAGGAGCTGGTGGGCCAGAAGAAAACCACATGTTTGGGAGCCTCTGTGGTCGTAAGAATGCAGCCAGAGCTGCGAGCAAATAGAAGGAAAGAGGGCAGCCGCCAGCATCCACGGAAGCGAAGCAGAGCTGCCAGCAAGGACAGAAAAGCATCAGAAGTGCGAGCGGGGCTCGTGGTTAAAGGAAAGCCAGTGGGCGGATCTGAGACCTTACAGCAAAGCTGCCCAGAGAGTACGCTATGGACCGGTGATTGAAGGGAGAGAGTCACTTGAACAGGGCGCTCCTGGGGGCTGTGGGGACAGCCAGGCGAATGCTAATTAAAAATAAAACAGCATGTTATAATTAAAAGGAATCCGAAGCAACGGGTTGGGTTAAATGTAAGCAGCAAAGCAAATGAGTACAAATATTGAATACCGAACTGAATGAAACTTTAATGGGCAAAGTTGCGACCAAGATGACAAATTAATATGAAGCACAAGCATTGCCTCTTTGAAAGCAAAGTAAGAGGCAAGAAGATGTTGCTTGTTCAAAGCAAAGTAAGAGACAAAGGGCCTCATTACGACTCAGGCGGTAAGGGTTTTACGGCGGCGTAAACAGCGCCGACCCTTACCGCCTGAGTACGAGGTCCCTTAGCGCCATGGCGGATTTAACACCTGCTTTTAGCATGTGTTAAAATCCATGGCGCTAAGGGACCATGGAGTTAATTACGCCACCGTAATTTACGGTGGCGTAATTAACGCCTTCCCCACTCCCATTATGCCCTATGGGGCAAAATGGGAATGGGGAAGGGAAAATGGGAAAATGGGGATTTACCGCCCCGCCAAGGTTGGAATGGGGCGGTAAGTCCGCCTACCACCATGGCGTAAACATAGTTTACGCCATGGTGGTAAAGTCACGGCCCAGGCGGTAACTTACCGCCTGGGTCGTAATGAGGCCCAAAGAGAGCAAGAGTGGAAGATTGCTAGAGAGCATGGCCTCAAGATGGTAAAGGAGCAAAAATCACCACGATGTGAACTGTATGCATGAATGCAGTGAGGCAAGGCCAAGGGTTGGCCAAGGAGATGTGACACAGTGTGGCAAAGCCAAGAGGCTGACAAGGAGAAGCCAAGTGTTGTGAACATTCACACAGGGACAGATACAGAAGAACTGTGTGGGCCAAAGAGCCTGGAGTTCCTGGTTGCATGACCTGTAATGGGTGGAGCCTGTAGTCTGACAACTGTGCCTAGACCAGGGAAACCTCAAGTGTGAAGATCAAAGACTTTGTTGAAACAAGCCAAGATGAAGTAAGCTGATTGAAGTGTTAAGCCTATCCAGAATGAGTGTTAATTTGATTTGGAGTTGTTGTGAACATTGAAAGACTGAGAGTATAAGTTGACAAGTTGAAGTCTTGGGGAAGGGAACCCTGAGACTTGATAAACTTTAATGCTGTCTTGAGGACCGCGCCCTCAAGACTCTTTTCTGTGGAACTGTGTTGTCTTGAACTTGGGGAAGGGAACCTCAAGGATTTGTGGAACTGTTTTGAACATGGGAACGATAATCACAAGATTTTGTGGAACTTTTCTGAACTTGGGGTCGGGAAGCTGAAAAGGAATCTAGAAGCTCAGAACTCTGTTTTGATCACCATTCCTTTATTGATGACATCTCTACATATTGTTTAGCTTTAGTTGCGAGGGAAAGGATAGGTTTTGGACACAGACAGACTCTTAAGTTGAACTTTCTGACTCAGACTATCCTTAGTTGCTTTATGTAGGGAAATCCCACCGTAGCATAGGGCAAGGTAGGCCTTCAACCATCCTGACATTTGAATTAATAAATCATTTTATTTTGAACTTTCAATCTGTTGTCTGTGTCTTACTTCATGATGCCTTCACAGTGCCCAGTAATGGCATGGCCACGTTCACCACTCTTGGGTCTGAATTTCAGGTATTTATTTGCTTTGGTTATGCGTCTACTTGTAGTTCAAATGGAGTGACTGCTCCTGGAGTGAGGGCAGTAGCGCTCTAAATCTTCACCTGATCTATGGGCATCACAAAACTTTGCACCCAATTCTCAAGAATTTGTCCTTCAAAGGGCACATGCCCACCTTCCCACAGCCAACATTCCGTGTCCACTGATTTCAGGCTCTGGAACTGGACACAATTAGCATTTATCTATGCGCACTGCAGGTGCCTCCGACCTCAGCTTCTTTCTTGGAGGACAGAAAAGGGATTTGTCTTGGGAGTGAGCTAAACAGAGCTGCTGAGCCGCTACAGAGCCTTCTTCCTGTCCATCGTGTGCTAGGCCTTAAAATCCAATATGGCGGCACTCCTGCCATGTTAAATCACTGACCTCGTTCTTACCACCATATCTTTCTGACTCCATTTTACGCCTATTTCAGAATTCTTCTCAGACCTCAATGAAGAACATAACTTTGTGTGCTACTTCTAAACACAGGGCCTATTACATTACCCTACCTATAATCTCTGCAACGGCAACATTAATACATTTGTTGAGCCTTCTGTGTTGCTATATGTGGGTATTGAATATGTGTCAAAATCAACTACAAGTGATACGTGCGCCTTCTGCCATACAAAACTCAACCTGCTCACACTGTGGTACATACTAATAGGTTTTTCTCAGCCTAAACCTTTTTGGCCCAGCTGGGACATTGTAAGTGCATCCCAACACCAGAGGGTCCCAAACCATAAATTTCCACTCCTCTACTCCTACATGCTCGTGCAGAAAGTCCAGTTCTTTCAAATGCCCAACACTGTCCTCCAAACCATCCACATCAACCAAATTGTGGGCCTGCACCATCAAATCTACCTGCCCACCCCTCTGAAAACTCCCCCTCCTTTCAAGGTAATACATTGTCTCTCCCCTTCCAGCAATATATCACACTGGCCCTACTTGTGAATTGTCCTGTTCACACTGGCCCCTCAACAGCGTTAGTAATTCCTGCCCCTTCCATTGTAAATTTAGCTAAATTCTTCTGCACTCGTTTTGCTTCTTCTCATTCTCTCAATTCCACTTTGTTGTGCTCATTCTCCTGCTCCAATCTACAATAATGAACTATATGTGATTGTATCTCGGTGCGATGCCTTCATCTCTATAGCTTTAAAAATGGGTATTCCAGAATGATTTGCGTAACTCCAGTAAAGTGTAACGGAACAAGTTTAATCCAAAAGATTAGTGCATGGATCTCAGCACATATCATAACAATAAACAAAAAACACAATTATAGCTAGTTACATTTGCAACACCAATATGTAAGTAGCTTAGCCCTAGCCACTTGCAACACCAGTACATAAGTAGCTTTGGCCTAGCCGACACGTGTTTCAACCACCTGGGTCATTATCGAGGCAATTAATTGGCATATAACAATGGTTTCCATAACAATCCTATGATTAAGAAATAAAAAAAAAACATATTGACAACATGAGTCCCAATTGACTTAGGTAGCAAAGTACAATATAGTCACAAAGCAAGAGATACGGAGGGATGGGGATGACAAAAAAGAAGAAACAAATGATAAGACAGGTTAGAAACAGCATGATATCGGATTCTTCAACATTACAATTCCAAACACCACTGAGAAATCTATAATAATGATAAACCATGTTATACTGCGATTAGTGCAACAAAAAAAGACAGTGAGAAACCCACACTCCAATTAAGTAATGTGGCCAATAGTGTGGCAGTTGTGTTCTACATGAGTCTATTAAGTAGCATACTTGTGGAGCTCCCAGTGCGGTTAATATCTCTGCAAAGGTCAAACATGCTTGTTGCATGTCAGTTACTGAAAATCAGATATGGATACGGGTAAGTAATTTGCACTCGCCATACTAGATTGTGCCTCAAATATACTGGTAGGTTGAGTTTGCAAATCAATATGTGTCTAACCAATAAGCATTATGGTTAATTAGGGCTCATGCTGCAATGTGTAAGAGCATGGTGAAGATTTCATTAAATCACCAGATAAGGGATGTTGGGCATTGGTTAAAAGTGCCACTCTAGTCCTCACTGTCAGGGATAGGGGTGGGGCAGACGTGGGGTACTGCGGTTTGCTCATTAAAAGTGATCGCGGACTAACAGGAGTTTGGAACTACAACTTCCATCAGCCTTTGGGTACAAATGTAGTTCTCAGTTTACGCGTGCGTTGCCAGCGGACCGTGATTTGGGACAGCTTATCAGCAGGCAACGGCGCAGTGCAGGTGCAGATTATTTTGGATGCTATGTGAGGTTCGGTTGGAAGAACACGGAATTCCCTGCACGCCGCGCTATGTGGTATCTCAGCAGGCACCATGAAAGAGAACCATGTGCTGGGAGGCAGTGAATTCGCAGGGTCGGCCATTTCGCACAACATTCTTCGTCCGGGTAGTCCCATGGGGCTCCTGGACTAAAGATAAGTACGGAAGGAATGCCTGACATGAATGAAACTACTAAGGCTGAGGCAATCTGGCAACTGTTGTGAAAGAACTTTGGTGTCACTCATGGGGTTTCGCCTTACTATGTGGGTTACCCTGTGTTTGCTACGTGCTTCCTAGAACAATTGCAGCTGCATGGTGTACAACACTTTGCTGTCCAAGAGGGAGAGGGTGTTTAGACTTTCCTACACGGAACTTAATGTGTCAAGAGCAACAAAGTCTTGACGCAAGGAAAAAGCAAGTAATCCCTGTCCATGGGGCAATGTGTGCTGAGAGAACACGTGTCATTTGTTTAAAGCGAGCTAGTGCTAAGAATAGTGCTGGCTAAAGCGTGCTGTTTGTTTTCGTATATGTTTGCTTATGCTTGCCCAAGGGGCCATGCGCTTTGTCATCTCATTGTGGGAAGTTTCCCATGTGTTTGTTTCATTCAGTTTACTGCAGATTGTCTTCCATGCATTTATGTTTATATGTTATGTTACATGTATTAAGTGGTGTTTGACTATGTATGAACAGGAGACAGGCACAGGTATCGAGCTGTAGGAGTATGTATGAGTATGCTCAGTCAGGTTAGGTTTTACCCAGTGTTTCCCCATTTCTGACCAAACTAGGTGTTCCCTTTACCCTCTTTCTGGTGTTCCTAATCTCCTCACCCTATCCACAATCTCTCCCTAATCCCGCTTCCCACCATTGGCTGCCACGTGGTGACCTGTGTTGTT
This sequence comes from Ambystoma mexicanum, assembly GCF_040938575.1. Taxonomy (NCBI): domain Eukaryota; kingdom Metazoa; phylum Chordata; class Amphibia; order Caudata; family Ambystomatidae; genus Ambystoma; species Ambystoma mexicanum. The sequence continues at coordinate 119,039,706 of NC_090929.1, forward strand.
TAATCAGGTGTCTGTGCCAACCACGGTGGGAGGGTCGAATTCATTCGGCTTCTGTGGTTGAGGGGAGCGTGTCAAACTCTCTTCCCTTGCAAGTAGTGTTGTGACACTTACAATATATCAATAGCTGTTAGCTGTTGCATTCTAAGAGCAAACTAATTTGAATGTATTATTTGACTGTAATTGTGTCCAGTTTATTAACCTTATGATATTATTTTGGTAGGATTTATTGTGGCGCCTTCATAGTTTATAGAAACCACGTGAAAAATAAATAAAATAGAAGACAAAATGGACTGACATAACTCACCAGTCCATATACTCTCTTTCTCAACAGTAGTTATTGTGTATCTTTCTATGGAAGATCACTGAGAGTTTTCTGTTCCTCCCTACAGATAAATGACATTATACGTGTCTGTTATGGCATTCAAATACTATTAGGAGTATTCACCTACTACCGATATTATATTCATGTATTATGTATTAAATGGTTTGAATCCTTGTTCACTTACCACTTAAGATTTAAGGATGTACTGTATGGATCACCCCATCTCTAATCAGCGCCCCTCGTGTCTTGCATTACATATTTATATGCTCGCAGAGCTGTTGCGGCTCTGAGGAGTGCCTCGGGGTGGATCAGCAGGCAGGCGGCAGCATGACCTGTCACAAGCCGGAGCGAAAGAAACAAGCCTCCCTGGGGCGTGGGGGCGCATGATTGAAACGCCAGTCGGCAGAGGCTGAGGAACACACAGCGCATGAGGTCCTCATGGTGACACCCTGTGGAGCAGTTTCAGTGAGCAAGAGCAGCTCGGAGACTGAGGATTAAAGACGCACAGCCCATCACCTGCCTAGAGAGCCAGTAAGGTGGATTTGAAAACGGCCTGGTGGGGCAGTGTTGCTGGTGGGCTGGGGGCTGCTCTCCCACAGGCCGGGAGGATCAGCTGATCAAACTGAGCTGATAGGCCCTTAAGTACCAGCATGACCCCGGTGGAGGGTGCCCTGGTCTGGAGAGGGCGCTCCTTGAGGTGATGAGCCTGGCCACAAGTTCAAGTGAATTAAAAGGACTCTGGTGACACAGGACCTCGCCTTTGATCCCCCCTGCCAATTGTACCTGATATAACCTTTGGAAGAGGCTGCTGGAGTCCCTGTAGCCTGAGTGCGCTGGTGGGAGTGAAGTCTAATGGCATCCCTGGGTGGCAAATGAGGACCTTTGGGGCGGCCTGCAATACTTGAACATTTGCAGACAGGGACTGCATCAGTGACCTTAGCACCTGTGTGCCCTGGTGCTGCGAAGGTGAAATGCATGCGCCTTCGTGGCAGAGGACTCTTGGCTGTGTGCTGGGCCTGGCCTGTGCCTCAGTGGTTCCCTGTGGACCTGGGTTGTGGGCCACCTTATTCCCGGCGGCCCACCACCTGCTGTCCCTTTCTGAGTTTTCAGAGGCGCTGCAAGCCCGGAGACTATGTACACTTGGGGTTGGGGAACCTTGAGGGCCCTCTGGGTGGCTGATGAGGGCTCTCTGTCCGGGCAGTGACACCTGCAACGTTGAGTGGGGGTCACCTGCAGGAGTAGGACACTGGTGCACCATAGTGCTAGTGGGGCATGGTGGACATTGTTCCGGGGCTGGAGGCTTTATGTGGAGCGTCAGGCCTGCCCCCTACCTCGATACTACTTGCTGAGGGCCCAGTCAGTGTTTGCCCACCTTACCTGGGCCTCTGATGGCTGCACTAGAGGTTTCTAGAGGGTGCTGCTGCTGGAGCATCCTGATTGACAGTGAGTGAGGACATTCGAGTAGGAAGAGGTCGGCTACCTATTGCTGCCCCCCTATCGGTGGGGGTTGATCTTGACATGCTGAGCCCTGAAAGCGAGGCTGTGAGGCTGATCAAGAAGACACTGATTGTCATTGTGCCGTTTGGCCATGCTACTGTGTTCCAGACCAAATGAGAGAGGAAGATTGATGAGGTCCTAACAGATGTTGGTCTGTTATGACAAGATGTCCGGGCTCTGGCCGACAGAGTGTTGACGGTGGAGACTCAGGCGGACAAAAATAGATATAACACTGGCCGAGGTACGTGAATTAATGGCAAAGGTAGCACTGCTGGGAAACAGGGTGGAGGATGCCGAGGGATGACCATGACAAAACAACTTCCGTCTGCTGGGTCTTCCTGAGGGGGTAGAGGGGAATGACCCCATGGCATATGTGGAGAACATGGTGCTGCAGGAGATGGGCCCGGTGCCTTGACACAGGGATTTGCGGTGGAGCAGGTTCACCTGTCCTTGTCCAGGAGGCCTCTCCCTGGAGCACCCCCAGGAACGCTGATTACTAAGATCCTAAACTACGGGGATAGGGAGACGATCCTGGCGTTCTCCAGAGGAGGTGGTGTCATTGAGGAGGGGTAGGCAAAGATAGCGATATACCCAGATTACACGCTACGAGTGCAGCGGCAGAGAGCGGCATTTGGCCCCATGAAGGAATGGCACTGGCGTGCTGGACTGAAATACATGCTGATTTACATGGCCAAACGAAGGGTCATCCACAATGGAGCTTCCCACTTCTTTGATAAAACTAAAAGTGCGCAGGCTTGGATGGATAATGTGTGGATCACCCTGCCACAGAGGTGACTACATTCAGAGAAGTGATGGTTGGGGGGACTAATGGCGATGTCTTCTGTTGGCAGACAAGTGGGAGGTGTCAATATGTTGAGGTATAGCAGAGGGGGAGCAGGGACACGACACTGGGGTGCCTGTATAGGAACTGGTTCTACCACGGTGGCTGCTGAGTGGCTCCGCTGTTCACGGTGCACTTGGATGGGGGATCTTCAGGGAGTGGAAGTGGGACACCGAAGGGTGAGATATGGTGCCCCATTCCTTGTAAACCCTTTTCCCTGTCCTACCCCATAGGATATTCAGAAGCCCCCCAATTTTCCGATATGAACACTTTCTTACATTGTGAAAGACAACTTACTAACACCAGAGGCGTTTACCTGACATGTCCCAATGCAAGGGTCAGGCAGAGTCAGGCAACTGACAATAACTACACACACCTGAAGGCCCTTTCTCTTCCCGACAAGGATAAAAGGCGGAGCACAAGAGCCCACTACCAGCAAGGCCAAACACATGAGGAAGCAGCTATTCCGGACCAGCAATAAACGGAGAGGAAAGGCGGCGAGGACAACAAGCGGAGAGGGAAGGCGGCAAGGACAACAAGCACGGAAGTGCTCTTGCCCTTTCAACCTAGACCTGCGAAGCGTCCATGAAAAGAATCATAAGAACGGGATTTACAGCTGGTGTGTGGTGCAGCAGATGCAAACGGTGCACAGGGACCTCCCGCACTGATAACCCAGGCGGGGAGGCATGTTTGGTACCATGGTACCGTCCTTGAATCTAGATACAAGATGAGAGACGAGTTTGGCACAGCCGTTAAGTCGGAGAAACCTGATAGCAAACCAGACTGTGTTGAGCACTAGGTTGCGAACGGCAACATTATATGAACTTGTGAACAAAGAACCTGTGTATGTTTAAATCCACTGAAGGACCAGCTGCAGAGTGGTCAGGTGCCATGTGGGCACTCATTCGAAGGACTCTTGTTGGTCCCCTTTGTTGAAACTACAAGTATCAGGAGGCCCAAGGAGAGGCCAGCGTGAGGATTCAGAGGGGCCGTACGAGGGCCTAATCAAATCCTTTGTACAATAGAAAGTCTCTGACATGAAGGAAAGTAAAGGGAAGTGAATCCTGCATTGTGATAAAGCAAACTAAACTGTGTATTTGGCAAATGTCAACCCAGCTGAACGATGTCTGCGAATTGGGGTGAAGCATAATACACCCGTGAACATTGTGTCAACAAGAGTGAACCCGATCGAGGGATGTCCCCAGTGAATGATTGTTTGAAGAGACAATGAGACTCTTGAATGTCCCATTTTGAATGAAAGGCTGTAGTGAACCTGACGGAGGGAGGCCCACATTGCACGAAGGATCAGAGCCCGGCAGACGAAGATCCTAAGGCAAATTGTAATTGCCCTGTGAAGATTTATTGAAGAAACTTTTGTTTTTGTTGGTTGTGATACATCAGATCCTCTGAGGCAAGAGACTTTGTGTGAAAGAGACATGGCAACAGAAGGCCCTGATATTTTGGAAACAGTGAGCTCATGCTGGCGAGGCCCAGGAGTGTGCTGCACTTAAGAGTCCCACCTTGTCCCGTGCTAAAAACGTGGGGAAGGGAGAGCCTAGCCATACCATTCTGACTTATCACTTGATGAACACTTTTTTCTTTTCTTGTGAACATTATTCCACACTATTTTGTAGCATAGCAGTAAGAACTGCCAATAGGATGTTTAGTATAGACCTTTATTTGACTAGACTCCACTTGTACAGCTTTATTTTTTATTTGATGGTCAAAGCTTGCTCCCATCTTAGATTTAGGTTTAGATTAGGCATTTATCGCACCCATTATACAGTTTAATAAACACCCTTGAACTGTGATAACTTGTGTCTGTCTATTCTTGATACCATGCCTTCCTTACACTACCCTCTCTTTCTTCCTTTTGAGTGCTGGTCCTGGCACTTGACCGCTGATGTGCATGACTATTGATCCAGGCTGAGGAGACTTGGCTGTGCGCGAGAAGCGGTTGCGTTTGAACTAGTTCATTTTTGTTGGGCAGCTGTTAGGGATGTTTGGGGGTTGAGGGAAGTTTGGGGTTTGTTTTCAATGCATGCTACAAGGCTCAGTCTCCCCACCTGGGGATCTGATAGTCTGGGGTGGTAGACCCACAAGGGATTGTATGTTCAAACTGTGGGGGATCGTGGAAGCTCTGAGAAGCGGTGAACGGGACACCAAGATGGGAGGAGATTGCTGAATAGGGATGGGGGTCATTAGGATTGTCTCCTGGGACATCCGGGGGCTCAATAGTTTTATCAAGCGCACAGAGTGCATGCATACATGAAGGGCGAAGGCATACATATAGCTCTCCTGCAAGAGACACATCTCATGGAGGCCCGACAGACTATGCTCCTTATGAACTGGGAGTGACATGTGTTTGGATCCGCCTTTTTGGCTTACGCTAGGGGCACACTTATATAGATAGCCCTCTCTGTACCTTTTAGGCTGCTTGAGTCCAAATGCAATAAGAAGGGCAGAATGACCATTGTGCATGGTTTATTGGAACAGTGTGAGGTCTGCATAATCAATAAATACGCTCAAAATCATGATGCCACCTCCTTCTTTAGGTCCTTGTACCCCAGATTGACACCGTATTGTGGATTTGTGGGATTTCAATTGTACATTGGACCCTAAGGTGGACAGGTCGGATAGTAAACACAGCATGTGATAGACCAAACTAGCGGTGCTAGAAAGCATTATGTGGTGGCTTCGATTAATGCGATAAAAACCTTTGATTGAGTGCAGTGGGACTGGCTACATGCCACTCTGAAACAATTTGGGATGGGACTGAGATTCTTGAGGTGGGTGAAACTGATTTATGCGAAATCAATGGCTAGAGTCAAGACAGGGAAGTATATTTCAGACAGGTGGGAATTAGGCAAAGTGACTTAACAGAGGTGCACACTCTCCCCATGCTGTTCTTTTTGGCTCTGGAACACCTGACGGCCTTCCTTAGAGCAGACTTTAAAGGCGCTGGCATATCGGTGGGGGTAAGCGCGCATGTGGTCTCACTGTACGTCTCACTGTACGTGGATGACATGTTACTCTACGTACAGAAACCGGTGGTTAATCTGCCATACATGCTGGAGGTCCTGGATGGGTTTGCACAACTATTTTGGTATAACTGTGAGTAGAGACAAGTCACGATTGTTCCCTCTGGCTGGCTTAGTGGGGCTGTGGTGGGACCTACTGCCAATCCTGGAGTTGCAGTTGACGGAGGACACGTTTCTGTACCTTGGGGTGGATGTTTACCACAAACCCAGGCAGGAGCATGAGATGAATACACTACAGGTATGGAAGGTGATAGAGTTACATGGAGTTCTGCTGCAAACTTCCACTGTCCATGATTGGCAGAGTGGTGCTCCTTAAAATGATAGTGCACCCGATGCTTCTGCACCAATTTGTAAATGTACCATATGAGATCCCTAGGATGCTTTTTCATTGGCTCGATTCGGTGATTAGAGGGTTCATCTGGGGCGGGAACAGGAGCAGGATATCGCTGAGCACACTACGAAGAGATTTTAAGGATGGCAGAGTTAAGCTTACACATTTTGAATTCTACTACTTCGCAGGACAGCTGCAATCCGTAATTACTTGGTTGGCAGATGAGGTCATGATAGATACAGAGTTACTGCAGAATGCTGCTTTGTCATACTACCTGAAAGAGATTCTTTGGGTGAAGTGGACCAGCTATAAGGGAAAGTCTGCGCTATTGCAGTTGGGGCCGAGGTTGTGGGACAGATTGTGGAGATTGGTGAGTAGGCGAGACCTTTACTCTGGAGACATACCGCTGACAGTGATAGGGGGGGAGAGACTGTGGCGAGATCAGTAGTTTCAGACGACATTGGGATCCAAATGGGATTTTCACCCTGGGGCCCTGTTTACTGAAGGCATCTTGGGAAGCTTCCAGGAGCTGTAGGAAATGCATGACTTCCATAGGGGTCCGTTTTTGACATATCACAGGATGATCAAGGCCATGGAAGCCAGGTGGCCGGGAGGGGGACGCGGTCCTGGCCACTTTCCGTGATTTGTCAGAGGGCGGTCATGTGTTCTCTGGACTTTACGGAATGTTACTAGATACGCTTACGACATCAGAGTTTAGGGTACGGACACAGTGGGAAGAAGAAGTGGGCCGAGCATTCACAGAAGAAAAGTGGGCTAGGGCGCTGCTCTACGTACAAAGGGTGTCTAGAAATCCTAGGCTGAACATGATGCAATTATTTGTCACACACAGGGCGTATCTGACCCCACAGGCGATGCAGCAGAACAGAGATGGTTGAAGCGTGCAGGCGAGTGGCGGGTATGTTGCACATGTTTTGGTCAGGCCTTTCTGGCAAAATGTTGCGGACAAGGTGTTGCCAGGGGAATTCACATACATGACTGGGCGCCCGAGGCATGCTTACTGGCCATGTTTTCCCATAGGCAGGAAGAGGCTCACCTAATAAGGATAAGATACTTTATATGTGTTTTGGTGAAGCGTAGGCTAGCAATGGCAGGAAAGACAGCTGGAGGAACCAGGATTGAGGCATAGTGGGGAGATCTACGGCAGTGGGCAGAGGCAGTGATACGGCACCATGCGGTGTACAGGGGGCAGAGGGAAGTGACGATGTGGCTGCATGGAATATGCTAATTCAGGCAGTGTTTGCACCCACGGAGGATGCGCCCCAGGACAGCCAGTAGGGTGATGTGATGGTGGGACTCGACTGTGATGTGCAATTGGTTTGGGGGGTAAGTAGCATCAGGGAAGAGGGCAGGGGCTTGGGGCAAAATCTGGGCTAAGCATTCAAGGGGAATGGTTTATTGTTTGTCTGTTGCGGTTCTTGAACTGGGGTTGATTGGTGGGCCGGTGGCATACGTGGACTGTAATTGACTTAGCCGTGGGCGCTGAAGTACTCTCTTGAAGGAAACATTACAAGAGTGGACATTCTTCAAAGGGGAGACGTGAGACATACATGGGAAGTACGTCACTGTACAGCCATTCTTTGTGCTCTTTTCCTGTCTCATTTCTTTCTTCCTTTTGGTTCTTTGTTTTTGGAAAATAATAAAGAGAAGTACAAAATAAATTTTCAAAATTTAAAAAAATTACAACAATTAACATGTGTCAGGGTAATTTGCTGCTCGAGAGACTCCCCATTATACTATTTAAGTATCTAATCTGAAATAATTTTAGCCCTCTGTGCTCGTTAATTTGAACCTATGTTGAAGTACAAATTTTGTCAGTGACCTCTATTGAACCTGCACAAAGCCCCATTGACCAAACGTTTCATCGTGTAATTCCATTGCCACTCCATTATATAATGATCTACAAAAGAAACTAGCGCACGCAGTAAAAGATGAAAAAGAAAAAGAAAGAAAAACGTTACCTATGCCCATGGCCCCTATTATCATCTGGTTCTGAGCCCCAAACATGGTCATTGGTTGGCAGTCAATTGTAACAAACTATAACCAACTCCTTTGCTGTTGAAATGACTGGACACAGTGACGATGTAGCCATTGACATTTTGGATTTACATACATATGTTCAGTGAAAAAACGTTGTTAAAGGGACGTTATGGTTAAGTTGCACTAGTAAAAATCTATGAAATTCTATGGAAATACATTGTTACAGGGACGTTATGGTTAGAGGCAAAACCAAAAAACCCCAGAAATGTATCAGTTATGGTGAGCTAAGCAACCGTAACTCGTGCTACCACTGTGCACTGCAAGGACTAACACCCATGACATTAAAGATGACATCACAAATGTCACTGATGACATCACTGATGACACCACATGTGTATTTTGTTTTGGCAAAAAGCCTCCACAAGGGATTGCCATTGGAATGTTGGCAGACAACTATCAGAGATCATTGGAAGAACTATCATGACATAAATAGTTCATGAACCAATGCATTGCTATAAACACCAGTGCATTACAGAGTTCTTTCCAGTACATGCACCACCTCATGTACAAACGTAGGCATTGTCTGCAGCATGCATCATAGAAGTGCAATATTCAAAATCTTTCCATGCTGGATAGTAAAATGATGCTCAGAAAAGCAGGGGCTCTCTTATGTAGTGGTATCATTCACCAAACACACGGAACAAATACAAACGGCACCATGTGCATGAAGTGCAAGGGGAAATAGAGGAGGTCTGCAAACTGTGTACTTATGAAACAAACAGCACAAAGGCATAGGGAGTACACCACAACGGAATGCACCAACAAGAGAAGTGATGTCTGCCTTCTTCAATCTTACCGCACTGATACTTTACATGGTAACAAAGAACAAATGGGCAGAGTAAGGACTAGAAAGTACTAAGACCAGAACATCACCACAACGTAGTAAGCACACTGACGTTTGTCTAATAATTGAACAGCTGATGCAGTATACAACAGTTGAGAAGCATAACATTTCTTTTGTTACACAGCAATGGCAAGCACCTTAGAGTGGCTGGAAGAAAATTTCCCTAATGACGCAATGACTCACAATAGTAACCCCACTGGTACGTACAGCAGTCTGAAACGTAAAACATGTAATATCTATTGCTTCATGTACACCTAACAGATTTTTCTTTCTTTAAGAGAACATATTGGAAAGGAAAGCAAGGCAGCACTAGCGACACCCTTTCGACAACAGCATATGGGCACAGGAAAGGAAGGAAACTCTGTAAATAGCAAACTGGACATCCTGGAAGGCAAAATGGAAGAATTGGTGAACAATGTTGCCACCTTAAAAGATGACGTACAAGGACATATTATGGTCAAAATAAAATACCACTGCCCGACCTGCACGTGTACCCCTTCCCCATTTCACAGCCCACCATCCCCTCAAAATCCGGGTGATTAGAGACGTTACACTGCTACCTCAATCCCTTCCTCCCCTCAAAACCAACTTGTGCAGATCCCCAATTCCCCACAATAAGTATCCACTTCTGCTACCCCCTCCCTTTCTTAATGGCATGTATGAATGTGTGGAAGTAAACATTGATATGTAAGTTGTTGCTGAGTGTACATGTGGCTTTTCCTTTGGTTTTAAAAGGCTGTTATGACTTAGCGGCGCACAGTACTGGTGGGAATTACCGCAACTAAGCAAAAAGGTGGTGTCCTATTGACACCGCACCTGCCCGGCCTATCCGCAATCACAATGGAGGCATCTGTACCACGCCAGTACAAACCGCATGTCCGCACCTTGTGAACCACCTATAACTAGTTGTGGGAGTGGACGTTTGTCCGTTGCACAAGTACGCGCATGCGCATCACTTCCTCTATCTCCTGGTAACACTGCCCCTGTCCAGAATATGCGAAGACACCTGTGACAGACTTTAAGTAGTTTGAGGTGCCCACCCACATCCTACAGGTAGCTGTACATATAAACATCCCACCTACTATACCCTACAAACACCCAGTGTGTCCCAAAATGGTCGGGGCACATGTGTTGCACTATTAATCAGTGCAGAGATCCCAAAAGTGTACATAGGACACCTATGCACATGCACACAAAATATTCTTCCCAAAACATGTCCCAATGGAGAACATGTGCAACATCACCATGGGACCGCACACACACTGTGCATGGGCCCTTATGTCGTGGTCATGATCCGGACCCTCGAACAGTGGAAAAGTGCAATGTTCTGCGATCTATGAAGTGTTATTGGGAAATTACACGCTTACAAACTCCCCACAATGTGCCATTGCACATGTATGCATTTGTTTCAACGTTGAAGGTGTCTTTGCCGGTTGCAAGGTCTCCGCGGCAGCCTTACAAAAGGTCACACCCCAGACCTGATCCGCATTCTGTTTGTAGCTTTTCAGAACAGAGTAGCAGCCTACATAGCTGTGAGCTGTAACTGAGTTTGGAATAATTTCTGCTATGCTACATTACCTTTGCAAGTAATGGCAACCATGTCAGCCCGACTCACTATGCACAGTAATGGAGAGAAGTATTAATGCCCCTTCCTCTGAAGCACACCCTCAGTACCGATAATCCTCACTATGCTCACAATGGAAGTATGTGGCACATGCGCTTCCTGTACCGCGAGGGCCACGCCCCAGTAAAGAAGTAACAGCCCTTCTTCCCTTTCTAGTATCTTCTTTCCAGCACCCCCTCATTCGGTACTGATAAATAGTCACACATGTCTCCACCAATCACAGTAAAGAGCTCTCCATATAACACTATCAGTTCTGCACAACATTCCTCTGCGTAAACACCACACCCATAAATGTTATTGCGCAATCCCTTAGCCTCCACAGTTCCATTTCCATGCCCACCATCTTTAAAAGACCCAGATGTGGCTTTCGTGCTGTGTGTGGGCATGGGGGGAATAAATTGCAAGCAGGGTAGGGAAGTTTGTCTTCAGTGGTGGCTCTGAAAAGCTCTTTTTATTTTTTTTAGATGCTTCTACAAAAACACCTTTATTTTCGTTTTTTATAGGGTTTTCGGTTTTCTTCTCCTCACATTCTTACAATAAACTTTCCAATGCCTCCTGTATATGGGCAAACAAAAGAGCAGCACCAATGCTGGACAAAGAAAAGCCATGTGCATGGAAACACACCACATTTCGAGAATGAATGCTGTCATGGTTGCAGAAGAACATCCCACAAGCGGACAAAAAAATCACACATGCTTCTATTGATGAGACCCCTTCCAGCCTCTGGCTGGGAACAGCATACTTTAGGATAGTCCCATACTCTTCTTGGTGTTATGGCAGAGAAAACCACCTGGACAGTGGGAAAAAGCCTCTTCGCTGCCTTCATGAACCTCTTCAGTTGATGGCACAAGCGTGGACAAGTCATGTAACCCAAATGCATGCTGCTCTAGTGCACAATGACAACGTGCACTGTAGCAAACCTGCCCAATTATCTGCAAAGGTCAAGCATAACACCGAAACTGCGGACATGGACAGCGTACCACTATGCGCCCACTCCTTCCAAGCCGAAATCACCATCAACGTGCCTTTCCTGGGCATACTTGTGCAGATCTACCACAAAGGCATCACCCAAAATCAATACAATCCGTTTCTCCATGTCAGCCCTGCTCACTACGCATAGTAATGAAAAATAGTATTACTGTCCCTTCCTGTGAACCACACCCTCAGTACCTGATTGGACAATCCCCACAGTCCTATTTCCATTGTCCCGCATGGTGCGAAGCACAGACTGTGGCACGTGCACTCCCCCAACTACCGCGAGGGCCATGCCGCAGTAAAGCAGGGCAAGTTGTTCTTCGCGTTCCACTATTTTTGTCGAGCACTACCTCGTTGGGTACTGTTAAATAGTCACACACGTATCTGAGCAGGCGGTCTGCCAATGCACTTCCACAACGTACTTACAAGACATACTGTTCTTTCTCCCATCACCTACCATCTAGTGCCACTGCAATGGAATATGCTTCTACGTTTTCATTTACCCATATTAGCCATTCTAATATCCAAACAGTAACTGTCTTCTTTCCTTCCGTCAATGCTACAAATTTTGTTCCGCACTTACCCATCTCCTACAAAATTTATAAAAATATTACACAAAATCAGCATTCCATTTTTCTTAGCAACATACATCAAGTACTTACAGTGCATGCATACACACAGGATGCCTTCCCCTTACCTTCCACACTTCAAACATAGCCTTCTGCAGTTCTCTGTAGAAATAGACCTTCTGCCACAGTTTTTGCATACACACCACAACCAGAAATCTTGTTGAGCAATGCGTTAGCCTCCACAGTCCCCTTTCCATGCCTGCCATCCTGAAAAGGGCCGATTGTGGCATGTGTAATCCTGAAACTACTGCTGAATCCACAGATTTATCGTGCTAGGAAGTGGAGGGTGAGAAAGAAATTTGAAACAGGGTAGGGGATGGGTCTGTATTGGTGGCTCTGAAAACATTGTTTTTTTTGTTTCATGTTTTTTATGTGCTTGCAAACAACCTTTTTCTTTCTTCTCTTTACATGTGTTTCTGATTGCTTCTTTTCCTTACATTTTTACGAATTCTGGTCAACGCTTCTTTCACAGTGTAAAAGAAAATGGCATTACCAATGGCGGTCAAATAAATGCCATTTCTATGGAACCACTGCATATTTTGCAACCTCATGATCTCATAGTGGGTGGAGACCATCCCAGTAGTGCGCATAAATGTGCACATGCTTCTGTTTATAAGACACCTTCTGAGCTCCGGCTGGGGAAAAATTACACCAGCATGGTACCATACTCCTCTTGGTGTTATGCATGGGAAAGCGACCTTGGAAGTGGAAAAATCTGAATCACTGCATTCAGCAATTTCTTCAGTTGACGGAGCAAATGTCTACATGACTTGTAACCCAAATATAGACTTCCGTAATGCACCACGACAACATTAACGGTAGCCACAGAGGCCACATATTTGCAAAGGAGAACCATCCCGCGCAAACTGCACACTTGGAGAGTGCCCCACAAAGCATCCACTCCTTCCAACCCAAAATAAGCAGCAACACCTCTTTGCACGGCACACCTGTGCAGATGTTGCACAAAGGTATCACCCCCGGTCAGCACTGTGCGTCTCTCCATCTCTACCAACCTCACTACAAAGAGTATTGGGAAAAAATAGAACCGCTCCTTCCTTTCAACCACACTCTGAACACCTGATTGGATAATCCCGACAGTTCCATTTCCATGCCTACCATGCTCAGAATGGCAGGATGTGACACGTGTGCTTTCCCAGCTACAGCGAGGGCAGTGCCCCAGTAAATCGGGGACTGTGCTTCTTCCCTTTCCACTGTTCTTTTTCCAGCACTCCCTCATTGGGTACTGTGAAATATTCACACACGCATGCACCAATGACAGCCAAGACCTCTGCATCCAAAACTATCATTTCTGTTCAGCACTCTATATTTACCGTTCCAAAAAGATTCAGAGCGGGCCGTATACTTTTTTTTTGCAAAGTTTGGTAAAGATTGGTCCAGGGGGAGCAAAGTTATAAGCCCCCAAAAAGTGTTCTTCCTATGAGGTTAGCAACTTAACGATAACTACACAGCCGCTACCGCGGGCCGTGTAATGGAGGATGTCAAATTGGAAAATAGGACTTATAGAAAGTCGACCGAAGTTAATTCTACCTTTTTCATAACAAGTTGCTATAAACAGTCTACCATTAACAATATACCCATAGTGATATTTACAGGCAAAGAGAAACTGCGGTGTTGATGGTATATTTGAAAAAGAATGGCAACTTCTTACAGAGTGTTTTTGTGACAGGGGTTATTCTAGAGAATGCGTTAACAAAGGATATGCCAAGATCAAGAATATGGATCGTAAAATCACTGTCAACCCTAGGGATGATGTTAGGATGCAACATCAACATTATTACCAAATACTCTAAAGATAGCAATATTATATTTAAAATTGTACAAAAACATTGCCACCTTCTTTTGATGGATACAGATTTGAGAAAATATGTGAGCTATAAACCTAGATTTATCTATAGCAGGGCACCGACAGTTAGAAATAAGGTGTGCCCATGATTTCTAAAGCCTATAAATGATGTGAAAGTGCATGAAACTGATTGGCTGCAACCATTGAAGAAAGGCTTTTACAAATGTGGAACCTGAAGTATGTGTGGGTATGCACATACCAATATTGTTGAATTTTAGTGCAATAGAGGTTTAGAGGTGCAAATTCAGTATTGTATCAACTGTATAACCAAGTATGTTGTGCATGCCATTGTTTGCATTTGCTAAAAGATTTATATCGGGAGCACCATTTGTGAATTGCGAGTACGCACACGGGAGCACATGTCCAGCTTGAACAACCCTGATCCGAGTCTACCATTGGAAAACCATTGGCAAGAGAATCACCAAATGGACGATAAAAGTAAGATGAGGTTTATATGGGAGATGAGGTGGAGAGCAAAGACTACTGCTATGCAAACTAGAATCCAGGTTAATCTGCAAGTTACAGAGTATATATATAGGACTCAATAGGGAACTCAAGATGAGTGTGTTCCTTTGACAATGGACCTAATTTGTCATTTTAATGTTAAGACTTAGGGCATGATTATGATCTGTTTTTGGAGCAACCAGCTATAGGAGACAGGGATCCCATGCTATTTTTGCATTTCACGTCTTGCCTGCTTTTCCCTTTGATTGTTTAACTTCTTGAACCTATTAATTCTAAAAAACATGGCTAACATGCAATGATGTATTACTGTATAGATCAGTGCTGTTTTAAAACTGACACACTAATATTGACTACCAACCAATAACCATGTTTGTGTCTCAGAACCAGATGATAATAGGGGCCATTGACAGTGGTAATATTTTTCTTTGTTTTTATTTTTTACCTTTCAATGTTTGGGTTAAGTTCTTTTGTAGATTATCATATGATGGAGTGGCAACGGAATTACATAATGAAACGTTTGGACAATGGGTCTTTGTGCAGGTTTATTAGAGGTCACTGACCGAATTTGTACTTAAACTTAGGTTCATATTAATGAGTTCAGAGGGTTAACATGATTTCGGTTAAGATACTTAAATAGTATAATGGAGTGATTCTTAAGCAGCAAATTACCCATTTGGTAATTGTTGTAAATTTAGTAAACCCAACATCTATGGCCATATATAAGGATAGTATGCTCTGGCTATTTAATATATTATCCGTCATACATTTTGTAATGGAGAAACATGATCAGTATGTCAGTGATATTTAAGGATAAAATGCATATCTTTATCCTGTATAATATCTTTTACCGTTTACATATGGAGGGTATGACCAACACTTAAGGGAAACTGAACTGTAAGCACAGCAATACTTTTGCCTGTGATCGGAGCAGTCATCTTTTTTGTTTATATTACGCAGGAAGTGAAATCACACGGCATGTATATGTGACGTCCCCAGAGCATATCAATATGTAATTGAAAACGGCGAACGCAGTGAAAAGACACCCAGGACGCAGATTACAGATGTGATGATCCATACAGGACATCCTTAAATCTTAAGTGGTCAGTAAACAAGGATCCAAACCATTTATTTTATAATGTATGTATGAATATAATATTAGTAGTAGGTGAATACTCCTAATATCTCCAAAGATCAGGTGGAACCAGCTTCCCCATCCTGGCAGCCAAACTTTGGAACTCACTCCCCAATGACCTTAGAGCAGAACCTTCCTTCCTGAAATTCAAACACCTTACCAAAGCTTGGCTATCCGCCCAAGACAGCTAACACCAGTTTACTGCCCTACTTGCACTTTGACCTACTCTGCATCCCTTATTAACTATCCTGTAAATCACTGCCTTATCGATATTCGCTTGAATGTATATTCTGTAAATTTTGTAAATCCTCCTGTAATACTCCTGTAATACTCTGTCACATTGCCTTGTCATGCTTTCATCTTGTTGTAACTAAGTTAAGCGCCCGGTTGCCCCTGGGCCTGGTGCGCTATAGAAATAAATAAAATACTAAATACTATTTGAATGCCATAACATACACATACAGCGCCATTTAATTGTAGGAAGGAACGGAAAACTCTCAGTGATCTTTCATAGAAAGACACAGAATAACTACTACTGAGAAAAAGAGTATATGGACTGGTGAGTTATGTCAGTCCACTTTTTATTCTATTTTATTTATTTTTCACGTGGTGTCTATATACTATGAAGGAGCCACAATAATTCCTACCAAAATAATATCATAAGGTGAATAAATTGGACACAATTACAGTCATGTAATAGTCTCAATATTCTAATATTTGCTCTTAGGATGGAACAGCTACTGATATATTGTAAGGGTGAGAGTGGCACTTTTGACCAATGCTCAACAAGCCTTATCAAGGATTGGTGAATTAAGTGATTTACAGGGTAATTCATGGAATAAATGTGCACCGAAAAGGGGAGTGCAAGTGTGCAAATCGCAGCACACTCGTGCTAAAGCCGCGCACGCAGCCGTTCGTCGATTCATGGAATGCGCTGCGTGTGTAAATCCTGGGATGTGCGCCAAATCCGTGGGTGGCGCACACAGCGCACACGTCACTAAACGCTGTGCGCAATGCGCACAGCAAAAGCGCGATGCGCACAGCAAAAGCACACAACGTGTAGCGTACACAAGAAAAGTGGGCAGAACACAGGGCGGAAAATGTGGAATGGGGAACGTGTGAAATGTGGGCGTTACGGGGGAAGTACCAGAGTTAAATGCTCTCAACGCCCACACACACGCTAAAAACACGTATTCATGGAATCAAACAGGGGAAACCCGTGCGCCAAAAAAGACGCGCTAATCCATAAACACATACGCCAGCAGGAAGCAGGCATAAGTGGCCCCACGCAGCATGAAAGTGCGCGCAAACAACAAACACGTATATACAGCTATGTTGAATGTCCCATTATGTGGCCCCTAGGAGAAATGAGGTGTCACGCAATGCTCAGGCACCCCAAAAAATCAAGAAAAAGCGATGCGTGACCCCTGTAGCCCACGTGCTTGTGAAAATCCACGAGCACCCCCAAAATACACGTACCCAGGCCAATCGGATTTGAAAATCCATGCACACCCCCAAAATAAGCGCAGGCAGCCCATCCACCCTCCCCATGCCCCGCAGGCAGCACACACCACAGGGGGGACTTTTCCCATGCTATTTACCTGACGCAAGCGGGGTACACGTATTTGGAGGGGAGCGCCTGGTTTTTCCCACATGATTGGCCTGGGTACGTGTGTTTCAGGGGTGCGCCTGGTTTTTCACACGCGATTGGCCTGGGTATGTGTATTTCGGGGGTGCGCCTGGTTTTTCCCACGCGATTGGCCTGGGTACATGTATTTCGGGGGTGCGCCTGGTTTTTCACATGCGATTGGCCTGGGTACGTGTTTTCCACGTGTATGGAAGGGGGTGTGCAGGGAGATTTCCATGCGTTTTGGCTCCCGCAAGCGGGTTACCCGTATTCAAGGGGGTGCACGAGTACATTTTCACGTGTCTTGGCTGCCGTGTGCGGGGTACGCGTAATTTGTCACACGATTACAGTGTAGCGGCCCTGTAAACTGGTCCAGGGTTAGCGCGGCCTTTGCGCCGTATTGGGGATTTCTATGGCTTTTCCTTTTGGGGGCGTAACTGGCGCTGCGGGATGTTCGCTGCGCCAAGGCTCTAAATGGCTTGGGTAATCCATGAATACGTGGTGCGCCAGACTGCTGTTTAGCGCACAAGGCTGGCGCACGCTGGCGCACGCTCCCTCTCTTCGCTGCTCGCGTGCGCTGCTTCTGTGCTGAATTCTATGAATTACCCTGTAAATCAAATCTTCGCCAGGTGCTTACACATTACAGCATGAGCCCTAATTAACCCTAATGCTTATTCCTAAGACTCATATTGATTTGAATGGTTGCTAAGAAAACCTCAATTTACCAGTATATTTGAGGCACAATATAGTATGGTGAGTGCAAATTACTTACCCGTATGCATATCTGGTTTTAAGTAACTGACAGAGTGCAACAAGCATGTTTGACCTTTGCAGAGATATTAACCGCACAGGGAGCTCCACAAGTATGTCACTTGATAGACTCATGTAGAACACAACCTCCACAGTATTGGCCAAATTACTAAAGTGTAGTGCAGGTTTTTCACTGCTGGTTTTATCACTTATGTAACTATAACATGGTTTATCATTATTATAGGTTTCTAAGTAGTGCTTTGAATTCTAATACTGATGAATGCAATATCATGCTATTTCTAACCTGTCTTATAATTTGTTTCTTCTTTTTTGTCATGCCATCCCTCCCTATCTCTTGTTTTGTGGCTATATTATACTTTGCAACTTAAGTCAATTGGGACTTATATTGTCAATGTGATTTTTTTGAATTTCTTAATCATAGGATTTTTCTGGAAACCAATGCTATATGCCAATTAATAGTCTTGATAACGACCAAGGTGGTTGACACGTGTTGGCTAGGCCAAAGCTACTGAAGTACTGGTGTTGCAAGTGGCTAGGGCTCAGCTACTTATGTATTGCTGTTGCAAATGCAACTAGCTATAATTGTGTTTATTTTTCTTTTTTCGTTTTTTATTAAGAGATTTTTTTTACAAACCTTTATCAATAAACTCCATGCAAAGCCAGATACATAGAAGAAATAATCATTTTTTAAAAAGCTGATTTCATCATTTTCCAAGATTCTGTTAAAAGCAGAAAGAGAAGAAAAAGAGAAAGAAAGGAAGAGAAAGAAAAATAGGGATTCCAAAGAGGAAAGAAAGAAGCCAAAAAAGGAAGATTTCCTTTGCCATTAAAATATCATTATTTAAAAACCTCTTTCAAAAATTGTATCAAGCCAAAAATGTATAACATTTTCTCCCTATAGGACATCGTCCACCAATCTTCCACTGAATAAGTTTTCTTCCCCCGATGATGGATCCCGGGTGTCTAGTTCTTAGCCTAGTCAACCTTGTGCATAGCAGTATAGTATGTTTCAATGTTTCAACCTTCCTGTCATGACGCGCGCTCCATGGAAGCTATGGAGCCAATGGAAGGGCTGATTCCGTGCCTCCACCAGCGGTCTAGTCTCCCACGCACTGCACGTTACCGTCATGACGCATATAAATAGGCGTCACACGCGGTAGTCGATGCGTTGCAACCTTGCTTTCCTCGCCAGGTTTGTACGCTAGTGCTCCTCTCTGACTCCCCTTGTGAATTCCCGCTTGCTCCCTCTTGTCAGTCCGCAGTGATTGCCCGCTCAGCTCCTAGCCCTTGATCTCTCATGGTGCTTCCTCCTCTCCTCTGTTCCTCCCGCTTTGTAGCCCTTGTACCTTCTTCCGCTCTAGTGCTTTTCTCTCCCTTGTTGTGCATACCTCTACGATTGTATGCTCCTTCCCACCGCAGCCTTCTGCAGACCTCTTCCTCATTTCCTCGGCTACGGTATCCATTCAAACCGCGCTCAGGATACGCACGCTAACCCGACTCCCGCAGTGTCTTCTGGGAATTGAAGTCCTCTCATCTACTTCAACGGAAAGCCTTCAGCCTTGACATCCGTAGTGCTAACTACATCCAAGCACACCAGGGTTTTTCAGCCACGCTTTTCCTTGGAAGTGGGGGCGGACTCCCGGAGGGCCCCCTCTGCCTTGCTGTCTGCCAGCAGGCAGGGTGGCTTCCAGTGGAGCTCGTCCCAAACTCAACAGGAAAGGACTGGACCTCTGGAGAGAAAGGAGAGCCATAGACACAGACAGTTCCTCAGAAGAACTCAGTACAGGTGAGGAGGAGGGAACCAAGGAGGGTATTTGTCAAGCAACCAATACTTCATCGCATGACAGTTTGCAACGCCCAAGGATGGCTAGCTTAGAGCAGTATCAAGAACTGGTTAATGCCATACAGGGGATAACTGCTGAGCTCCAAACCATGAAGGTAGAAAACACCGCCCTTAAGGCTGACAATGCCGCTCTGAGACAACAAATGATTCTGAGAGAAGAAGTTCGGGGAGATCTCCCACCTATGCCCTTACCTTGTGGGAAGTATGAAGGGAACCCCAAGAAGATTAAGGAATTCCTCGACGCCTGTAGGGTATACTTCACTTTTCGCCCAAAGATGTATGAATTCGACAAGGCAAAGGTTGGCTTCCTCGTCTCAAACCTTGGGGGTAACGCTCTAGCATGGGCCACCCCGTTGGTTACAGAAACTGATCCTGTGCTGAATGATTACAATGCCTTTGTACTACGATTCAGAGAACGCTTTGAAAGGACCGAGACTTTGTACGCGTCTTATGAAAACATACTAGACCTCAAACAGGGTCTTTTTGATGTACAAACCTATGCCTCGAACTTCCAGAGGATAGCTTGGGAGACAGGATGGCCTGACTCAGTTAAGCAGACTCTCTTTCGGAGAGGGCTACATGAAGACTTGAAGGACGAACTCTCTCGAGTAGCAAGACCCTCTTCCTTCCAAGAACTGGTCGCTCTGGCCCTCCAGATGGAATTTCGAATTTCCGAGAGACGAGCAGAAAGAAGGAAGACCAGACCCAATCCGCCTTCTACACCATCCTCCTACTCGCCAGCCGCTCCAGACAGATCTCTTCCCCAGACTGAAGAGCCCATGCAAATAGGTGCAGCGAGGGGTCCCCTTACCGCAGCAGAAAGAAAGAGACGAAAAGACCTGAGCTTTTGCATGTATTGCGGTTCTGAGAAGCACCTTCTAAGAGACTGTCCGGAAGTACCTCCCCGAAGATCGGGAAACGAAAGACCCCGACCCTGAGCAGGGAGACGGAAGGGGCTTCTCTTGCTAATCCCTGTTTTACAAGTCCACCTATACCATGTACCCCCTCAAACCAACTTATGGTCCTAAAGATCGTCCTGGAATGGACCTCAACCCAAGCAGTTGAGTGTCTAGCAATGCTTGACTGTGGTGCAGCTGGGAACTTTATGGACGACCAATGGGCCAGTGGATACGCCATTCCTAGGAGAGAAAAACCTCAACCCATACCTGTAGAAGGAGTGGATGGTACCCCCTTGTCTTCCGGTCTTATCCGACAAGAAACCACGGAAGTCATGGTTAAGATGAAGACTCACCATGAAACCGTGATATTTGATCTGATAAAGGCTGCCCACTTTCCCGTGATACTCGGGATACCCTGGTTAAGAAAGCACAATCCGGGAATTGACTGGGTAACTAACATTATAGAGTTCAGGTCAGACCTTTGTATGCAGTCCTGTTTGAAGGAGGAAGGGCAACATTCACATCAGGGTGACACAGTGCCAGCGAGGAGTATTAACTCCATTCCTGTTACCTATCAAGAATTTACCGACATCTTTGCAGACACTCTTCCCAGACCTCTTCCTCCACATCGAGCCGAGGATTGTAAGATCGATCTTATACCTAATGCTGTGGTTCCATTTGGGAGAATGTATCCCTTATCCCTCCCGGAGAAGGAAGCATTAAGATACTACCTAGCCAGCAATTTACAGAATGGCTTGATACAAGAATCAACTTCCTCGGCTGGAGCTTCTCTGTTCTTTATACCAAAAAGGGGAACCAAGGAACTCAGACCTTGTATTGACTTCAGGGGCATAAATAGCCAAACCATACGAGATCGATACCCGATGCCTCTGATAAAGGAGATCATGGAAGCAGTACAAGGGGCAAAATGGTTTACCAAACTAGACCTCAGAGGGGCCTATCATCTCCTACGAATCAAACAAGGGGACGAATGGAAGACCGCCTTTCGTACTCCATTAGGTCATTTCGAGTACAAGGTAATGCCCTTTGGGTTGGTTAACGCGCCAGCCCAGTTCCAAAGATTTATGGACAAGGTCTTCAGTGATCTTCTGTTTAAGTCCACTGTAGTTTACTTGGATGACATCTTGGTTTACTCTCACACTTTAGAACAACATCGTCTACACGTAAGAGAAGTGCTCAAGAGACTCCGAGACCACCACCTATTAGTCAAGCCAGAGAAATGTCTTTTTGAGGTTTCTACAGTTTCGTATCTAGGCTTTATTCTGTCAGAAAACCGCATTGAGATGGACCCTAACAAGACTACATCTATTAACAATTGGCCTGTTCCCAGCTCAGTCAAGGACATCCAGAGGTTCTTGGGGCTGACAAATTTCTATCGGAAATTCATCACAGGCTTCTCCAACACAGTCCTACCTATCACAGCTTTACTAAAGAAAGGGGTGAAGTTCCATTGGACGCCAGAAGCAGATTCCGCTTTTCATCAGCTCAAACAAGCATTCACCTCTGCACCTATCCTCAGGCAGCCTGATCAGTCTCAACCCTTTATCGTAGAAGCTGACGCCTCACAAGGGGCTATTGGAGCAGCTCTACTACAAAGGAAGGAGGATCAACTCGAACATCCCATTGCCTATTATTCCAGAACACTCACCTCCAGTGAAAGAAACTATTCGGTGATTGAAAAGGAACTGTTAGCAATTAAACAGGCGTGTGAGGAGTGGCGCCATTTGTTGCAAGGAGCGAAATACCCGTTTCAAGTACGAACAGACCACAGGAACCTAAGTATTCTCCAACAGATGGAATGCAGGAACTCTCGTCATGCTCGTTGGGCTTATTACTTCTCCCAGTTTGATTTCATACTTGCATACCTACCGGGTAAAGACAATCACTTAGCTGATGCACTCTCCCGCAGCCACCAAGAAGGATAAGGGAACCACCCCGAACAGGAATGGCTGCTCAATGGGAAGAGATTCATAGGAACAGTAAATAAATATTTACAACAGGTTCTGGAAGCCCAAAAAACCACCTCTCTTCCAAGAGACCCCTCTCTAACCTACAAAGGAGAATACCTGTTTAAAGATGACTTGCTTTACCTGCCCACCCAAGATCTCCAGAACCAAGCCCTTTCGTGGTGCCATGATCTGCCTATGGCTGGTCACAAGGGCCGTGCTGCTACACTGGAACTACTGAAGAGGAATTTCTGGTGGCCGAAGATGAATAAGGACGTTGTGGAGTACGTCTCTTCCTGTCCAATATGCGCTCAGAGCAAACACAGTTCAGCTAAACCATTGGGGCTTCTACAACAGGATGAACCACCTGCCGGACCTTGGCAACATATATCTATGGATTTTATCGTTGAGTTACCCAAATCGGGAGGATGTTCTGCTATCATGGTAGTGGTCGACTCCTTCAGTAAGCTGGCTCATTTCATTCCTCTTAGAGGCACTCCTTCTGCCACTACCACAGCAGACGTGTTCTTAAAGGAGATAGTCCGTCTCCATGGTCTACCTTCCTCAATTGTGTCTGATAGAGGAACACAGTTCACCTCCAAGTTTTGGACAACCTTGTGTAAACAGTTGCAGATTCAGAGAGCGTTGTCTTCTGGCTTTCACCCAGAAACAAACGGACAGACCGAACGCCTCAACGCTACACTTGAACAGTTTCTGAGATGTTACTGCAACCAGACTCAGGATAACTGGTATCATCTCTTATCGGTTGCAGAATTCTCATATAACAACACCAAACATACTGCAATAGGAATGAGTCCTTTCAAATGTACATATGGGTACGAACCCAAACACATCCCATTTCCTACTGTTCAACCCACTAATGTCCCTACCATAGACCTACTACTGGACACTCTGAAACAAACTCATAAGTCTGCTCAAGAAACCCTGTTAGCCAGTCGCCAGACTTACAAGAGATGGGCTGACAAAAACAGAAGACCTAATCCTGATTGGAAGAAAGGAAGCAAGGTATGGTTGTCCACTAAATACCTTCCCCGGAGAGTCCACCCAGGTAAATTCACTCCGAGATATATCGGACTGTTTTCCATAAAACAACGGATCAATCCTGTGGCCTTTCGGCTAAGCCTCCCGCACTCTCTTCGAAGAATACATCCAGTATTCCATACCTCGCTATTATAAACCTGATCCTTTTTTGAGAACCTCCAGAAGAAAGATACCCAGTGTGGATGATGACGCCCAAGAGTATGAGGTTTCACGCATCTTGGACTCTCGTTACAAACACGGAGTCCTACAATACCTCATACTGTGGAAAGGATACCCTTGGACGGAAAGATCTTGGGAACCAGCCAAAAATCTACATGCCACCAGACTCCTACGCATATTCCACAGACACCATCCAGGCAAGCCTGGAGGAAGGTCTTGGCGAAGGGGTTATACTGTCATGACGCGCGCTCCATGGAAGCTATGGAGCCAATGGAAGGGCTGATTCCGTGCCTCCACCAGCGGTCTAGTCTCCCACGCACTGCACGTCACCATCATGACGCATATAAATAGGCGTCACATGCGGCAGTCGATGCGTTGCAACCTTGCTTTCCTCGCCAGGTTCGTACGCTAGTGCTCCTCTCAGACTCCCCTTGTAAATTCCCGCTTGCTCCCTCTTGTCAGTCCGCAGTGATTGCCCGCTCAGCTCCTAGCCCTTGATCTCTCATGGTGCTTCCTCCTCTCCTCTGTTCCTCCCGCTTTGTAGCCCTTGTACCTTCTTCCGCTCTAGTGCTTTTCTCTCCCTTGTTGTGCATACCTCTACGATTGTATGCTCCTTCCCACCGCAGCCTTCTGCAGACCTCTTCCTCATTTCCTCGGCTACGGTATCCATTCAAACAGCGCTCAGGATACGCACGCTAACCCGACTCCCGCAGTGTCTTCTGGGAATTGAAGTCCTCTCATCTACTTCAACGGAAAGCCTTCAGCCTTGACATCCGTAGTGCTAACTACATCCAAGCACACCAGGGTTTTTCAGCCACGCTTTTCCCTGGAAGTGGGGGCGGACTCCCGGAGGGCCCCCTCTGCCTTGCTGTCTGCCAGCGGGCAGGGTGGCTTCCAGTGGAGCTCGGCCCAAACTCAACAGGAAAGGACTGGACCTCTGGAGAGAAAGGAGAGCCATAGACACAGACAGTTCCTCAGAAGAACTCAGTACAGGTGAGGAGGAGGGAACCAAGGAGGGTATTTGTCAAGCAACCAATACTTCATCGCATGACACTTCCCCTCTAGCTCACAAATTCTGACAGTGAGGTTGTCCAATGTTTTTATAGACCTCTTGACCTTCTTTTGTCAGAAGAATGTTCAGACGGAATCTCAGGAATTGGTCCCAATATGCTGGGCTCGGGAGTTTAATAAAAATATCTTGGCAGGTGGTTATATGCCCTGGTTTCCATGTACGTTCTCAAAAATATGTTGTGTTTCTTTCTTGATTGTTTATTGTTATGATACGTGGTGAGAGTCATGCAATAATCTGACGAGGTTTCGGATTAAACTTGATCTGTTAGACGTTATTGGAGTAGCGCAAATCATTCTGGAATACCCATCTTTAAAACTAATTATGCAATAGGTTAGGGCATTACATATGTATACCAGAAATTGCATTTTTCCACCTAGGAACTGAGCGTTATTGACCTTCAGTCCAAGTGCACTATACTCCTGGACTACGCCAACTTTGTTTCAATCTCTATAGCCACTATTTTTCCCAGTTCTGCTTGCACTGCAGGTGCCGCCGGACCTGTAATAATTTACTGGCGCCTGACTTCCCGGTGCCACCGGGCTATTACAAGTCCAGCGGCCGGGAAGTCAGGCGCCAGTACATTTGTTAATCCCCATTCCCATAGAGTCCTATTGGAGTCTATGGGAGTGGGGACACGGGCGCACCGGCACCATTAGCAACCGTGCCGGTGCTCCCGTGACAAGTCTGCCTACCATGGCTGCTGCGTCCGGCAGGGTCAGACCTGTGTGTGATTCTGTTTGTGTGTGATTATGTGTCTGCCTGTGAGTGGAGGGGCATCAGAAATGGATGTTTAAATGGTGAAGATGGGTGGGGGACCAAATCCCCCCAAAAAGTGATATTTGCAAATATTGAAGGCTGCACCAGATCGAACGTAACAAATCTGTCTTTTTGGTCTGCGACCTACAATATTCCAAAATATCACAAGGAACCGTCCTGAGATAAGACATTTGCAGTTGTTTATTTCTCATGAGCTGTGTGCCCAGCATATAAGAGTGCTACCTGTGTACACACACACACACACACACACACACACACACACACACTGCAGCCAGGCCCCCTTATGCTATTTTTCAGGTATAGTGAATTGTGTCTTCAATAGTACAAGGATATCACTGCAGCAGGCACTTTAAAACCCTGAGCTCTATTGATTGAAACCTATATTGGTCTATATTTAAGTAGATTGAATGCTATACTTAGAAATGTTTTAGGTATAGATTGTCTTTGTTTCATAGCAAGGGTGTTTTGTAGTGGACTGAAAACGTGACCACGTCTGCCAGTCCTTCCTTTAGTTAAGAAGACAACTTGCTATTCCTTAGTTACTCTTGTTAGGTTACCATACACGCCAACATGCGTGTCCCTTTCCATTCGAGAGATGCCAGTCCAGCCCTGGTTAGCTCAAGTACCAATTTATAAGCCAAAACTATTTCATTTTAGGACAGCTAGGGAGAAATGGCATATGAGATGGGGCACAAAGCGTGACGGTGTTGTTCAGTGGTAGAAGTGTACCAAAAAAGTAGTGGAACTGTGACTCTGGCGGCAGACAGAGTAGGGAGGAAGGGAGCACTGTGCATCCTTACTGGTTGACAGGCAATTGAGTTGAAACAGACTTCAGTTTAGCTGTAACTGATAACCGGTAGAGTGTGCTTTAACTTCACAATGAACAGTTAGTTCCGGAATGGTGAAAATAGTTGCAAAAAGTAGTGCAGCTGTGAAAGTTAAATTAAAGTAGTGGAACACTGCTCCTGACCGTTCCCGCTCACTTCGATCACTGGTGTTGTTAGGCTATTTACCCACTCATTGACTGCCTATGACTCTGCTAATCCCCATGGCTATCGCCACCCACTTCCTACCCTTCCCCATCCAAAACACATCCTCGTGGGATCTCTTTAAGCTAGCTTTCTATTGACCTACCATCAAACTCCATGTTCAAAGAGCATGACAAGAGTTTTTGCAAAGCAGTCTTCTGACAGTTGACTTAATTGGAGCTCTAAACGCGCACTTGGTGTTTTAAGCAGGTCTGCCTTCAGCCGCTTGATTTTTAAGCACTATGCCTGTCCTTCACTGAAGTCCTTCAAAAACAGGCATTGCCAAAGCAAGCAAGTTTTGCTTGTGGATAAGTATTAGGCCGATAAAAAAAGCCAAAACGGTTGGCATTGCCAATGCTTGTTTTAATTTTGCATTCACTTGAAGTCCCAGGATACAAAGTTAAAACCAAGACTGCACAAGCCTCTCCTGACTGTAAAGGAGCATTTACCATGTATGTGTCAGGCAGTGCTTTAAGTGGCAAATTAAATCGAGGGGGGCTTTCTTCAAGGGCGTGGCCTAAAGTGGCGTGCCCCCGCAGGTGACAGGTAAGTGCAATTACTACCCCCTTGCCAGGCATCCCTTTGCAGGGATCACCCTCCACCGTCCTTGCTAGGCATCCCTTTGGTGATGATCCCTGCATCTCTTATAGAAATGGATGCCTGGCGCGGGACAGCGCCGCATCTTTCCATCCTTAATGGTGGTGCTCCCCCCCCCCCCCCACACACTGCCCTTAGGCATTCCTTCAGCTAAAAGATGCAGTGATCACCATCGCACATAAGTGAGAGTTTCACGCTTTAAAAAAAAGTCTTGGCCCCTGGCGGCCTCATAGGCTGTGGCTGCCAGGGAACATTGGGGAGTGCTTGGACACTTCGCGCCCTGGTGCTATGGCAGATGCTTCTCAGGCCCAGCCCCCACATTGGTTTTGCTAGTTTGGGACCCCTTTGATTTCTTGTTCCACTTACTTCCCTAACCATGAAACAAGAATGTCACTCACCCTTTGAGAGAGCATTGAGTGCACGCCAAACTGCTGTGCATTATAACACCTCTTCTCCTGCTACAAAGGCTGGTCACTACAAGCAGTGGCGTTGCTAGGGGAGGCCTGTCCCCCCTCTGAAATCCTTGGCCTGCCATTGTGCCCCCCTACCTAAGGAGAGCAGTTGCCTTGTTCTCTGTTCTTGGTGTTATTTGTGACACTCACTGAGGCAAATGTCTGCAGATCACACGGCAAAAGCTCTCCTTTTGTCTCAAAGCCAGCAGTGATCTTGGTATGCATTCTGGCATCAGTACAGCACGAGCCACTTCTCAGGTGTCCCTGCCCAGCATCTGCACAGCGACCTCCATAGTGTGCAGAGCAGCTTGCAGACCCCCCCCCCCATCAGAATGGAGTGCACGAAAGTGCTAATGATGGGCCATTGGTCACTGAATGGTTTTGTGCCTGCATTCTGATGGGAGGGGCAGTGGGGTGTGGGTAGTTGCTGTGACGTCACGCATTACCTTTCAAAGGCGCCCCCCACTTTTGTCTGAGCCCCCCCTACGTTTGCCTTTGGCCCCCTCTGTACCCCGCCCCTAAATTTGATTCCTGGCGACGCCACTGACAAGTCCCAGAATAGGAACTTAAAGCCAAGACTGGACAATCGTCTCCCGACTGGAATGGGGCATTTAGAATGTATGGGTCATGCAGTCACTTCTTACTTTCTGCCCTCATATTTGTTTCTTCCATTTATCATTCAAACTATGTCCCTGACCTTGCCGCAGTGTGGCGCTGCCATGTGAAACAAGAAAGAAATGGACATGATTTGCATAATGTCATTAACCCTTTGAGGGTGCAGTGCCGGTGCACTCGTATCAACCTCTCGCCCACTGCCAAAGCCGGTCACGTGACGAATGCGAACCTGGAGAAAGGATTAATGGACGTTGCCCTTAAACAGAACTCAAGGAGAAGAGCTCTGTTAATGTCAGCTAGCTATCTGCATTCCCGGCGGCCACTGAGCGAGTTCAGGCTGGTTCTGCACAGGCGTGGTTGCGCCATCTTGGGGGGTTTGCCCCATGGAACGGTTTCATTGATGCCACCGGAATGGCGGCCTTTCCTAGCCAGCTTGCAATTGGCCACCCCTCTGTGATGACTAACGCGTCATTTCCGTGCTTTAAAGAAGGCAGCCCAGCCTTGAATCCGACTGTACCAAGGTCACCCGGTGGGGGATATGATGGAACAGCCTGACAAGCACATCTCACCAGAGTCCTTGGGGCCGATAATGTATGCTCCGCGCAGTGTTGACACGCGGTGATCTCCCAGCCATCGGGTTAACGAGTCTGACGTTGCAGACAGCATGATTTGTAAGGCTTGGGCCCACTTTTCGCGGAGCAGCTGGCCTTCGGTGATAAAGGGTATCGTCCACAGTTGCCACCGGGAGGGAGCGAGGGAGGGTCGGGCCTAATCAAAATACAGCACCGACCAGGTGGTGGATGCTGAATGGAGTACTGCACTGATATATACACACACAAGAAAGTGTGTATATATACACACACTTATTTTGTACCATATTGCCACTAAATAAAATGTTGATGGTGAAATAAAACATCCCTGCAACTGTGCATTACACAGATAATGTCTTGGGAGGATAGCTCAGGGGCAATGCGCTTGCCTTGGAAACAAGAAGTCGCTGAGCAACCCAGGTTGGATTCCCGGGTCTGCCCTTAGAAACCTCTGGGTATTAAGCGTATTGTAAATAACCAAATACAAGATAAGTAATTGAACATTCCAGTATGTAGTTTTAATGTCACTTATTTGTAAATCCAGTGGAGTAACTTTGCTGAAAATGTTGTGGGGGACATGGCATCTCAAGAAAAGGTGCCCCAGCCAAATGAATGGGGACAAAATGGTGTGCCATGAAAGTTGGGGGGACAAACACCCCTGCCCCCCCCTAAAATTACGCCCATGTGTAAGACTATTTTTTCCAGGGGTCAAGTCTTAAAAAACAAGCATTGGCAATGCCAACAGTTTTGTGTAGGCATATGTGAAGGATTTGCCAGGCACCTCCTTAGTGGTATTAACTGGCCAGAGATGGTTGCAGCTGCAAAATGGTGTGAGTACCTGGGCATATAATAGCAGTGCTTGCCAATTGCTTAATATTTATACACAAGCCAAACTGTTGGCTTTCCCAATACTTGTTTTTAACACAACTTCAGTGAAGAACATGCATAATGCTTATAGGTCGAGTGGCTGAAGGCAGACCTGGTTAAGATATTGTGCCTCATTACGAGTGTGCCGGTCCGGTAACAACGTTGCCGGTAAGCATACCAGCACCATTGTTACCGGACCGGCACACTCCAAGTTCTGCCAGCAGCTGCCGTCCCGCCCGCCATGTCAGAGCTGACGGGCGGGACAGCAGAGCTCACAGACTTAGACGGAAGCACCGGCACTGTTGCACACGATGCCAGTGCTTCCATCCTCCCCATTCCCATTGCGTCCTATGCGACTCATATGGGAATGGGGAGTAACATTTTCCGGCGCAATACTTCACGGACCGCCGGGGCTGTAATGCCCCGGTGATTCCGCAAATTCAGGCGCCGTAAAAAATGACAGCACTTGCAGCAGCCTGCCGGTTTTACTGGCACGGCTACCGCCGGAGTTGTAATGAGGCCTGTTATTATACCAGTAGCCAGTTACCTGCTCCAATTAAATCATTAACTCTCAGAACACTTGCATGCACTTTCAGCACAAAGTTTGATGGTAAGGCCCTGAGTAAAGTTAGCTAAAAGAGATGCCAGCTGGATGTCTTTTTGGCAGGGAGGGGCATGAACTGGGTGGGAATTACCTTTAGGGATTAGCAAGTCCATGGGTAGTGAATGGGTGGGTAAATAACCACATATCTGCAAGCTAGCTGTGAGTCCCTCATTTGCAATTTTTCCTTAGCTGTACTCCAGCGCATCAGTTTATAGGTGGCATATTAGTGCAACCTAACAGTCATAACTAAAAAGGGGTCACGGTTACTGACTAGCCACACAAGTAGTTTGTACGCAAAGCAAGATTGTGTCAGCACAACCTGCTTTAAAGCCCATGAGGAATGACCCAACAGATCTGAAAAGCCGATGCAACTAGACTTGCTATGTACGCGAGGAATGACCCAAAAAGATCGGAAAAGCCGGTGCAACTAGCCTTGCTATGTACGTGAGGAATGACCCAACAGATCTGAAAAGCTGGTGCAGCTAGACTTGCTATGTACGCAAGGAATGACCCAACAGATCTGAAAAGCTGGTGCAGCTAGACTTGCTATGTACGCGAGGAATTACCCAACAGATCTGAAAAGTCATGCAGCTAGACTTGCTATGTACGCGAGGAATGACCCAACAGATCGGAAAAGTCATGCAGCTAGACTTGCTATGCACATTAGGAATGACCCAAACAGATCTGAAAAGCCGATGCAACTAGACTTGCTATGTACGCGAGGAATGACTCAAAAAGATCGGAAAAGCCGGTGCAACTAGCCTTGCTATGTACGTGAGGAATGACCCAAACAGATCTGAAAAGCCGGTGCAACTAGACTTGCTATGTACATTAGGAATGACCCAAACAGATCTGAAAAGCCGGTGCAACTAGACTTGCTATGTACATTAGGAATGACCCAAACAGATCTGAAAAGCCGGTGCAACTAGACTTGCTATGTACATTAGGAATGACCCAAACAGATCTGAAAAGCCGGTGCAACTACACCCGGCCATTCACCCAAGCCACGGGCAAAAGAAGATTATGTAGACTAAGAGGGCAGATCAGACAGATGGTTATAGATTTTAGCGGCAGCGTTTCTGGGGTTTTCAGGCTGAGAATGGTAGCTAGCTGCATGCTCACCATATTCCACACACAGAGTTGCAAGATCTTCAGTGAAATGGGGAGGGTGAAATAGGGTGAGAAAATAAAATCAGACCGGGCAGTTTTCTTGCAGGAGATATTATGGCAATAACCGCCGAGCTGGTGGGCCATTATCACCTAAGGTAATGCTCCCGGGCCTGACGTTACCGGTGGCCCCCGGGGCATTACCTTAAGAGGGTAATGGCCCGCCAGTGAGGTAGTTATTGCCATTAGTATTCTGAGGTCTGCAGTCTCGGGATACTAGTTTTCTTGAGTTTGCAGCCCTGGAATACTAATGCGTTGATGAAAGCTTTTCAAGCAACATTTCTTTTGCCGTTTGAAAAGGTGTCACCACAGTTCGCGTTAGTTCTAGGCACCCTAGAACACACATACTGCTTCATTAGTACAGAGCAACAGGGTGCCATTTTGGGCCAACTTGCTCCGTACTAATGAATGGGAGGAAACTGGCCACCTTGGAAAAGGGAGAAGGGACTACGTGTGGTCCCTTCTCCCTTTCGATGGTCGAAGAAAAAAAAAAACAGAGAATGTACCCGGCGCGCGATGCACACAAGTGCGTCCACGGGATTACACTGTGGTATGGTTCGGAAACGAGCCAATCCACGTTAAGGGTATCCCATGGAATGCCGCCACCGGGTACTAATAAGTAGTAATGTCAGCACTGATAACATAACATAAAGGGATGTATTATGGATAAACTCTTGTATACTAACTTTCAGAAACATTTGGCAAACTGGCAATGCTGCGCGTTGCATTTTGCAATGACGGATAGTTTGTAAACCATGTGCAACTTAAAGAGAAGTTACGTTATAGTAAATGTGCATGGGATATGTTTAATGGTTGTCCCGCTAGAAATTAGTTGGCGTTAAGATACAATTATGAATACTCCCATTTTTTTTCGAGTTTCGGCGTAATATCCCCCTCCCAGTGATATCTTGGACAGTAGATTCGAAAAATAATTCTAAGCTTTATACCAGCTCCCAGGACTAGTCAGGAAACTTCCCAAAACTGACGGAATGCCTCAGAAGGAACGCAGCCAAATAACCTGTTCTGGGATGGTTAGCATTCAGGGGGTCCTAGAACTAAGTTTGACCTCACTGCACTTTTCACAGAAGAGAATTATCAAGTTGCAGATCAGCCCTGATCATCCGAAAGCATAGTGCCATCTACAATGCTAAGCAGTTCTCATATAAATAAGGATACCACCAGCAACCTCTAGACATATGACACCTCCTAAAATACGGCAACAGAGGATATACTGTGCGGCACCTGGATTCAAGTGATATATGTTATTAAGGAGCCTATCAGCATGACAGCAGCACACAATGTTAAGATGCACGATTTAAAGGGTCTACAAAATGAGACAATGAGCCCTTTTAGTGTCATTGCTAATATGCACCCATACACACAAGTACGTTACAGATTAGAATCGGGAGAGCAAAGCAGGAGTGAAACACACTAATCTCTTCGGTAACCCATAAATGACGTAGATGGCTGTGGCACATGAATGACCCAAAAACACACATTGGGCCTCATTACAGGTCCAGCGGTAACCGTGCTGGTGCTACCGGCGTGTTGCTGCCGGACCCATAAATATTTACCGGCACCTGACTTCCTGGTGCCACCAAGAGATTACAACCCCGGTGGCCCAGAAAGTCAGGCGCCGGTAAAATATTGTTCCCCATTCCCATAGTGTCCCATAGGACTCTATGGGAATGGGGACACAGAAGCAACAGCACCGATGCTTCCATGATCAGTATGCCGACTGTGGCCGATGTGCCCGGCAGGATCAGACCTATCAGGCATGGCGGCTCTGGCAGGCAGACCTGTAATATGCCGGTCCGGAAACAACGGTGCCGTTAAGTTTACCGGCACTCTTGTTTCCGGACCGGCAGGGTCAGAATGAGGCCCATTGTATTGCTACATCATGAAGGTACATACTTTTTTGCAGGATGTGCACTTTCAGTTCTCCTACTTGCATCACCCAGCACAAGAGCAGGAGCCGCCTAGGAGGAAAAACAAGGAGGAGAGTGCAACTTTTCAAAGCAGTATGCAGTGAGGAGTGCAGATGTTGAAGAGAATGAGAAGGGGAATAGAGCAAGGGAGGAAGCCATTGATAGAGGGTGCCATATTTGCTAAAGGCATTTATAATATAGAGATTTTACAGATGTGTCAAGTTATGTATATCAAAAACACAAACAGCCCCAAAAAACACCATAAACATGCAAGTGAATGTGAGTTGCGATATTAAGCATATGATATGATAGTTTATTTACATAGCGCCTATACACAATGGGCCTCATTACGACCCAGGCGGTAAGGGGTTTACGGCGCCGTAAACAGCGCCGACCCTTACCGCCTGAGTACGAGGTAACTTCGCGCCATGGCGGACTTAACACCTGCTTTTAGCAGGTGTTAAAATCCATGGCGCTAAGGGACCATGGAGTTAATTACGCCACCGTAATTTACGGTGGCGTAATTAACGCCTTCCCCACTCCCATTATGCCCTATGGGGCAAAAATGGGAATGGGGAAGGGTAAATGGGGATTGGGGACTTACCGCCCCGCCAAGGTCGGAATGGGGCGGTAAGTCCGCCAACCACCATGGCGTAAACGTAGTTTACGCCATGGTGATAAAGTCACGGCCCAGTCGGTAACTTACCGCCTGGGTCGTGATGAGGCCCAATGTGTTTAAAAGCGCTTCAAGGCAAGGGAGGGAACAAGGGAAAATACAATGACATTCTTACAGGCCATGAACAGTAAGGATGTGAAATTAACTATCTTACTCGGCCTGGCGACATTTCAGATAGTGCAAGAGCTAAGACATAGATAAGGAAGGGAGGGGGAGAGTAGGAAGGAAATGGAAACAGACAGGTGACTACCATACTAGTCCTGACGACATTTCTGGTAGAGCCGGAGTAAAACAAAAGGTGAGGGAGAGGGGTGCAGAAAGGGAGTGGTGGAACAAAATAAGTGACTCTCATACTAGGCCTGAGGACATTTCAGATAGTGCTGAAAGGGTGTGGGGGGATAAGAAAGGGGAAGGGGGGAAGGGGGAAGGAGGCAGACAAGGGTGCTAGCATACTAGGTCCAGGGACAATTCTGATAGAGTAAGTGCATAGAAGAAAGTAAATGGAGGAGGGGATGAGATAGGAAAAGGGAGAAAGGGAGAGGAGGAGAGAAAGGAGAGTAAGCAGTCAAAAAGAATGGAGAAGCAAGAGTGGATAGCAAATAACATTTGTTATTTCAGTCAGTAGTAACACATAATGTTGCAAGCCAGGATAAAAGATGAAGATGGGAACAACATGATTCAGGGCCACCATTAGTACAAAGATGGAAAGGAAGTTCATCATGAGAGTTGAGAAAGGGTGACACACTGTGAATCAATGAAGTCCATAAAAGTCAAATCCAGCATTGGCCAGAGGACGGTGATGGTGAAACCAGAATGTATCAGGACTGACTCCTGTAGAAGTAAGCTGGAGGGGGGGCGAGGGTAGAAGAATCAAGCAAAACAGGCAACACCTGTGTGCTTAAGGAAGGGGCTCACAGAACATCACAAGGGGACCAGAGGGTGCGCAAAATTAGACCAAACAATACGTTGTATGTGAACTACATTGGCTTCCTCTCCAAGGGGGCAGGACATTGTATCATCTACAAAACAGTCAGAGTAGCACACCAGCATACCTGGTGAGCTCCACATATCTGGTGGCACATACTCCTCACACAGTAAATCGACCAACCAGCTCAAATCACAACTCACCCGTAAAGAGATGACCCGCAAACAATCCTTCTCTTGTCCCACACCCACCCTATGGAACTCGATCCAAGCATCAGCTCGGAATTCCCCCACAATTGTTCAATTTCACAAATCTCTCAAAATGTGGCTTTTTCAACAACACCTGACCAAGGGATAATCACAATGGATGCACAGATTGACGCACATACCGTAACTTACTGTTAAAAGATGCTAGCAGAAAGTTGGCTACTGACACTGTGTACAGTGCCCTGCTGCTCTTGAGCTAGTTTCACTCTTTTATCAATAAAATTAAAATAAGATCGCATATTCACATCAAAAAGCCCTTTTTCATTGGTTGGTCGCAGCGCAGAATGCTCTAGAGCAGTGGTCTTCAAACTTTTTGACCCCGAGCCCCCCCTAAGAAAAATTTCTCCGGCCCAGGCCCCCGTATACACATGTACTCCAAAATTGTACTCGGTTGCGAACGGTTATCGCGCACTGGAGTACAATGGTGCCCCCAACGAAGGAGTGCATGCCAAACACCACGTTGTTTCAAAATCATTGCTTGCAATGATTCAAATCAGATGAGGACAAATATTTGTGAACAAAGCATTCCGATTATTTTGCTATAATACAGAGGACTCGACTAAAAATAGTGTTGGATATTTATTTCACACAAACGAAAACACCCAATATTGCTGTCCTGTAGTAACATTTGCTATGCAAGTGCTCTAACAATTTGTTTCTGAAGTACAACAGCGTTCTGTCAATGTTGTCACTTGCAAGTTGGACAGTGGCATACTGGAGAACTAGTGTGATGGGTGGGCCTGCCTTTCACCAGCCAGCCTGTCAATATTGGGTTCAATTTTTCCAATAGCCAACCGCAGGCTTTCTTCCACCTCCAGCTTTGACCGATATCTTGTCTTTAGGGCTGCAAGTGCAGAGAACCCAATTTCGCACAGGTATGAGGTGCTGAAAGGTAAAAGTACATTGACTGCACATTTCGATAAAGTTGGATACTCTGCAGACACATGTTGCCAAAATGCACCCAAAGACAATTTTCTGAATTGGCTCTCTAGTAGGCGGTCACTTTGGAGCTCCATTAGTTCCTCCTGGAGTTGTATTGGGAGATGGGCTCCTACGTCAGCTAGAAAAGGCTGAATCACCCAGTCATTCATGTTGCAATTGTCGTCAGGAAAGTACTTTTCGAGACTGGCTCTGAGAGCATTTAAATGGTTTCCAATTACTTCAGAAACACATGAAAGATCATACTCCGTCTCCTCAAGAGCATCTTCTAATAATGGGAACGCATCGGCTATGCCAATATCAACCCTCCTCCTCCAAAGCTCCAGCTTCTTCTTGAATGCCGATATTTTTGCATTCATGGCAAATGATGTGGTTTCTGTGCCTTGCAGGGAGAGGTTTAGAAAATTTTGCTTTTCAAAGATGTCGCCAAGGTAAGCCAACAGTATAAACCAGCGTGGATCACACAGAGGCTCTGCTTTTGTCTGGTCTAACTCCAGTAGAAAGTGTCTCACTTCGTTTCTGAGTTCATAGATGCGATTTAAAACCTTTCCCCTGGATAGCCACCTGACCTCTGTGTGAAACAGCAAAGCATCATGGTCAGCTCCCATTTCTGCACATAAGGTGGCAAACAGACGGGCTCTTGTGGGGTGCATCTTAATAAAATGTACGATCTTTACAACAGAAGTCAAAACCTGTGTCAGTTCATGCCCCATATTGCGCACAGCCAAAGCTTCTCGGTGTATCATGCAGTGTGTCCACACAATATGTGGAGCTACTGCCAATACTTTTGCTTTTAGCCCAGCTCCAGCACCACACATTGAAGGAGCACCATCCGTGCGAATACCAACACACACCGCCCACTTTATGCAGTTGGAATTTAGGAAGTTGTTTAAAATTTCAAAGAGTTCAGGTGCAGTTGCTCTGTCCTTAATTTGCTTACAAAACAAGAAGTCCTCCAACATCTCCTTTCCGTGGCAGTACCTCACATAGGCAATCAAGTGAGCTTCTTTTGATATGTCAGTGGCCTCATCCAACTGTAGGGCGAACTGGCTGTCTTTCAAGCGCAATATCAATTCTATACTGATATCAGAGGACAGGTCATCAATACGGCAGCAAATTGTTGTGTCTGACATAGGGATACTTTTGCATTTCTCTGCTGCACTTTCACCCGGTTGACAGCGAGAATGGTTGGGAGAATCACTTTCTCAGCATCTGTAAAAGGCTTCTTGTTTTTGCCAAGAAAGTACGCAATGCGGTAAGATGCTTTCAAAGCATTTGCAGGTACAGATGCCACACTTTTAACAGTCTCCTTTTGCTTTTTCATGCCTTGCAGCTGCCGTACAAAGAAATCCCTGGTCTTTTTTGCTAAATCGGCATGTTTGGTTTCCAAATGCCGCCTTAATTTTGTTGGCTTCAGGCTGTCATTTGCTAATGTAGCACCACAAATCACACACTGCGGCTTCACTTCCCCAGCGACTGCGATGCATGTGAACCCAAAGTCCAAATAAGAGTGATCATATTTCCGTGTTTTTGCATTTCTTTTGTCTGTTCCCACCTCTCCTTCCGCTTTACGTTTCAGATCCCTACCATCTTTGGGCACTAGAAAACGATCTATCGAGAAAAGGAGCCTGAACCTGTGGAAACATTGCAAACGGTTTTAAAAAAGTAAAAATGCACCCCAAAAAAAGCATAAACATGGCAAACACCACATGCAAAGAGTTGAACTGAGCCATGTGAAAATGTTGGGGTTGGTGGGAAACACCCCATGCAAAAAAATTCATGAGCCCACCTGACCCTTAATGTTTTCATCACTCGATAGTTTAATAATTTCTGCTTGTGGTTTCCTTGTCTACTGCACAGCCACAAGATTAGAACTCTTCGGACTACAAGATCTGGAGAGGGGACTGGGGGTGCATGGAATGGACGGGTGGGCATAAGGGGGACTGGAAGTCCAGCATATTTATGTGGAAAATTAAAGTACTTGGGAACAATGCTACTTCCTGTTTTGCTGGGGTGCCCCGAAGCACTCTTGCTAATTGTGGGTTTAGTGCCCTGGTGTTACTACCATTTTACATTATTTCAGCGGCTCTGGGAAAGACTCTGGGGGGCAGCTCTGGTGTGCCAGTAGTGATGCCCCTGACAGACCTGGGGGCAAAGGCCATGGGTGTAATTTTAAGGGGGGCAGGGGCGTTTGTCCCCCCAACTTTCATGGCATACCATTTTGTCCTCATTCATTTAGCTGGGGCACCTTTTCTTCAGATGTCATGTCCCCCCCAACATTTTAAGCAAAGTTACTCCACTGGCAGAGGCCCTCAATTCTCTCAGGGGAGCAGGAGCTTTGCACCCCGGTTCCCCCTGAATGTGGGGTTATCGCTATTGGGGGACGCAGGGGGACTGGTGCTGCATTAATAACGCAGCTCCCCCATGGCAGATTGCTGGGCTCCAGCAATCTGCCATGGGGGAGCCGCGTTGTAAAAAAACACCGGCAGAGCAGTTCCGGTCCCCCGCTCGCCTCCTCTCCTCCATGCATGCCCCCCAATGTGGGGGATGCAGGGAGAGAGGGGCGCAGGGAGACCGGTGCTGCATTAATAACGCGGCTCTCCCGTGGCAGATTGCCACGGGGGAGCCGTGTTAAAAATAAAGCCGGAACGGGTGACTTACCTCGCACTCGCACACGTCGGCAGCAGCAGCAACAACAGGGAACACAGGACACCACAACGCAGCCTGGACGCGCGATCCAAATGCAGGAAAGCGCGCGTCCAGGCTGCGTTTATTTCCTGTTTCCATGGCCACGCCCCCACCACATCGCACTGGCTGAGCATGTGCATGGGAGCCAGTGGCTCCCCATTGCACATGCTCAGTTCAGTGCGGCAGAAAAAGAAAAAAAAAAGCGTTACTCTTTTTCTTTCTTTTCTTTTCTTCTGGAAGGCATCACGCGCCCCCCCAGGCATGGTGGCGCGCCCCCACAGATTGAAGACCTCTGCTCTAGAGTCAGGGAGGACTTCATTTCTGCTTGCAACTCCTCTCAAACCCCCGGGCCACCATGGAAATGGAAGATGGGGCTCCGCTCTGAATCTTGCTTCCATTTCAATTGGGACGATGTTGGTTGAGTACTTGTATCTAACAACGGGTCACACACTCCATGCACCCCATTGTTTGAAACAAATACATTACTATTAGCGCTGCAAGACATTAACTGAGGGTACTAATAGGAATAATAACCTGACCCCCCGGGCTGTACCAAGTGGTAACGTCTCTCGGATCCAGTTTGTGTTGCTAAATTGGCATCCTGATTTTCTGCATTGGCAACTCAATGAGCTTGGAAGGCAGGCTTTTCCCATCAGTATAAGGTTGCTTTCTAAGCCAGCTGACAGCTTCCCTTCACCCTGCCTATCCCACTCACCGGCTCACTCCCTATCCTTGGTATGCCCTTCAGCAGCCCCCTCCCCCATGTTCTGAACACATCTTGTCCAGTGCAATATATTGTTTTACACTATCTCAGGGTCAGATACGCTTCCTTCTGCTCTTTGCACCGCCTCTTCTTATCTGTAGGCCACCATTGAAACTGAAAAGGGACTTTTTCATTTCCAAACAAGCCTCCATGACAGTTTCCCCAATGGCCATCTTTTGTCTTTTTTTTTTTGTGACTGGTTTGGTGCACCGTGCTGTAACCCGTCCTGAAAAAAACAAAAGCCAAAGCACATATGCTGGGCTCTAATGGCTATTCTGCTGGCTGTGGTAGGATTTACCGGTATGGTGATGGCTCCATGGCCTTTGATCACACTTATTGCCTCAGTCAGGAAGCAGGCCATTACCACCCGGTATAGCCACCAAGGCCAGCATAATGGCCTCAATGAAAACAGAAACAGGTAGCCCTACTTTATCTATCGTAAAAATGACTAGGGTACACCATATAAATAAAAGGTTGGTGGTTCACGGCCACATAGGGATGATTTACCTTTAAGTGTTACTGTTAAATTCATTATAGTTCTTCTGTGCAAGATTGTGTATTCCGGCCTGCTGGCTGTAGCTATTGAAGACCTACTATCAAACACTGTGACAACCAGGTTTTGAAATAAAAGACATGGGGACAGAGCACCCAATTCCGGGACATTCCAGGCAAAACCGGGATGTCTGGCCACCCTAGAGAAGTATGTCTTCTTGATTCTGGCCATTCCTCTTTAAGGTTGGCTTACTTTGTGCTAATTGGCCAGTGGCTGAGTATGTAATAATAGTAATGATAATAATAATGATAATAATAACAATAATAATAATATTAATATCAGGTTTTATATAGTGCTTCATGCTGGATTCCTCACGCTTCTAAACACAAAGCCAAACTACCTAAATCCATCCTCATATATCATCTGCATTGAAAAGATTTACAAACCTACATTCAAAGCAACTATTTCAAGCTCTTATGGTAATGCTCTTCTTTTAATGACAATAGTTTTGGCTTTAAGGGTAGCGCAATTTAATGGTATACAATTTGTTGACGCAAAAAGAGGGGTTGGAAGGGCACACTTAAGATTGTTTTAATAAAATGATTCTTGAAGCAATAATTTGAGAAATATTAAGGTGTGGCTGCCAAATATATCCCTGGCTAAAGGGATAAAGTGGAAAACAGGAGCAAACAATATGTTGATTGAAATTAATCAGACAAACTGCTGTTCACACATTGAAGGGGGCAATTGAAGAATCCCTCAATGAATATTAGAGAACATAATTCAAGAACAGTTTATGAATCTTAA
The DNA here is from genome assembly GCF_040938575.1 of Ambystoma mexicanum. Classification (NCBI taxonomy): domain Eukaryota; kingdom Metazoa; phylum Chordata; class Amphibia; order Caudata; family Ambystomatidae; genus Ambystoma; species Ambystoma mexicanum. The sequence continues at coordinate 119,080,911 of NC_090929.1, forward strand.
TAAACAATTAATAAACAATGTATAAAGTGTAGTAATCAGTGTGATTTATTTAACTGATAAACGTCAAATTAAAAAAGGAAATGAAATAGTTTTAGTTCATTACACAAAACGTAATTGTTGTACATACTTCACATAATGTAAATGCAAGTCTCAACTTTTCATTTGATAGATTAGTACAGTTTATGTTGTATTGACATACTGTGACCTATTTTCATAAAACAAACTCAAAACAATTGGTTCAATAAAAGGTCAAAATCCAAATGATAAATTTGAGTCCAATTCAGCAAAGTTTTTCAAAGATGGTCCTGAACTCTGTGGGGTGTTATGAAGTCTGTTTGGTGGTCAGTCATGCTGGCACTCACACACAGACCTGCTGTGGAATCACAAGTTGATCCAGGAAGCGTTATTGTACAGAATGTACATTGTATACACAATCCAGTTACTCTTGTACTATGTACATTGACATGAAGTACAGGACAGGGACAGGGAGGGGTATTGGACTTACACGCATAGGAGATAAAAACCCACCGGCCATCCTAACATCCCAGCTCAGGCCCCCAACTGACACTCTCAGAACATTCACTCACAGATCCACTCAACATTCTCCTGAGCTGCATTCATGCATCAACATTCTGACAGCAAGCACTCCAGGCCAGTGACATGACATGACAAGACTACATTACAACATCTCCCTTTCATACCCTGACACAAACAACACTACATCACAACATGGGGTTCTGTTGAAAGCTGTGCTGACACTACACATTTCGAGTTGACCTCAGAAGGATGATGGACTAACTGGGCCCCTGGAGAATTCACACCTGTGACGGCAGGCTGAACACAGATGCGGAGGGTGAGAGATGAAACCCTGAGCGGTCCACCCATATGACGTAGATGTGACATCAGGCTGTTGCAAGAGGGCTTTAATGGAGGGAGTGGTACAGCAAAAGCAACTGGTCACTAAAACATAAGAACCATGCTTGCACACACACTAACAAATCAGTGAACTAGGGTGGCACACCATTCCAAAATGTGCTGTAGTGTCTCGATTGTATCGGCTGTGCTCCACACACCACTTGTCCAGGATGAAAAAAGTCCTGACTTTGCAGCTTGCTGGGGCCGTTTTTTGGGGCAGATGGCTGGCCAGGGGCTATCCCACCCTTCCCTGCATTCATAGACAAGCTGGAAGTGCTCTGTTTGACACTTTTTCCTGTTGCATTTCCAGTACGGGGTGGCACAGGGCAGGGTAAAACAACTTTTCACCACAGCATTAGAAAACGAGCAATTGGGTTGATGTTCACTCACACTGTAGCGAATCAACCATCCAGAGGTGCAAATATTAAAAGTGGGGGTGCACGGGTGAAGAACAAGAAGCATGATGTGAGAAACTTGACTACAAGCAGTTGATCGTATGTATTTTCTTTCTCTACGTGCCTTTAAGTCTTGATAGTACAGTTTTAAAACCCAAAGTGCATTTGTTTAGAGTCACACTACTTTTCATACATATTGTCAGGTTAGTACATTATGTGATATCTGTAATTTTCAAGGCATCTCTATACAGCTAAAGTGTTAGTTTAGGTCTTGTAAGTCAAACATTAACAAATATTTGCAGAAACTGGAGCTGGGACTGTCTAATTTGCAAACTAGGCTCACATCTCAGTTTAAAACCTTAATCAGAGTGCGTGATTCTGGGCAAGAAATGTAATCTCACTGCGTCTTATCTATTGGAGTCAATAGAAGTGGGTCAGTTTTCAGCTTATGCTATTAAAAACACATCATCTGTGGTTTACTGGACCATAATGTCGCTCTACAAATAATAATAATAGTGACCATTCAAATATGGCACATCAGAGTTATTTATCTCAGCTTATCATGACAACTTCTCCTAACAGAGCTTAGTAAGAATTCCAGGCATTAACTAATGCCTCCCTACACCTGAGTAAATACAATAATACCCTAAGGGAGGAGGAGCAATATTTGTGTTAACAGCATCAATACGTTACTAATTGAATAGAGAACCAGAAAATGCAAATATCTATTTTATTTCACAAAATATTAAAAATGCATCACACAAAAATTAATCATAGTTTAGACAAGACAATTATTATCATTATGGATAGGTAACACATAAAATCATGAGTTGTCTCGGGAGGATTGCTCAGGGGCAACATGCTCGCCTTGGAAGCAAAACGTCACGGAGCGTCATGGAGCACCACAGGTTCGATCCCCAGTCTGCGCTTAGAAACCTCTGGCTATTAAGTGCATTATAAATAACCTATCATATCATGCAAAACACTATTAAAAAACGACAATACATAATACTACTTCACTGACAACAATTCCATGTATTTGCATATTTGGCATGTATGACCTAATCGCTTAATTGAACTCAACTTTTAACACAGCCTTAAAAACACCCCAACATGTTTCAGTCTCATAATCATGTTCAGGGACTTTCTTCAGGGGTAGTCATTAAGCCAACTCTTTGTTTAATGTTGAATATACATTTACCACAACGTTATTTCCCTTGCCATGATGCCTTTGATCATCAAAGACTGATACTGTTCCATGTAATGTCCTTTACTGTAATGTCACTTTCATATATGAAAATGAGGGGACCCATTTGTCTTTTTCAGCACAGGGACTTCGAAAATCTATACCATGTCGCTGGGGAGAACTCTAACAGCCAAGGGACCTGTATGCATAACAGCCCTACAGTTAGATATTTAGTTTTGCTGTCTATGTTTTAAAATGCCATTTTCCAATAATCTTACCCAAAACAGTAGATTGGGGGGAAAAGAGAGGCACACATTATGCTGTATACAACAGTGGGAACCACATAGTGCTTCTGGTGCCACTCTGGATGTAGAGTGGGCTGTGAAACTACTTTGTAATGTTTGCCACTCTTCAGTGACTAGGGACAACTCTCTTTTCTACACACAGCGGTCCATTGCATGGCAACTTTGATGTGGGAATCATTTATACCACAGTTTGTTTGCAAGTTCTGTGATTAAGTGACCTCTCATTCATTGGCGAACCTGGGAGTGATAGCACCAGGTCCTCAAGGTCAGGGAGTGCCATTGTGAACATATCCCACAGTCAAGATTCCCATACCATTTGTAAGGAACAAACAAATCAGGACCACATTTCCCAGAACCCCCCTCTCACACAGAGAGAAAACACATGATGGATCTGGGAAACTCAAATACAGAGTTAAGGGATGGAAGATTAAGCCGATTTAGCCCACAGCAGTACCTTGCCCACCTCAAAGAGATCAGTTGTGGGAAACTGCTCACGTTCAGGTCGCAGGGTTACAGAGAAAAGCACAGCTCTCCTCTGTGAAAGAAGGAGAGACAGGGAAAGGGCTCCACTCCTTCCCCACAACGCAGTGAGACTAGGGCAAAGGGAAACTCATGTTTTCTGAACAACTACCAGGCTAGTAGACAGAGAGGCCACGCCCGACCGTCTGAAAGTCAACCCCAGTAGAGGCTCGAAATGCCCCCAACATTCTCCATTGCCGCAAAACACTAAAATCGTGTCTCATTTAACACTAGCTGCTGGACAAATAAAACACTTTCTCTTCCTCTGTCAACAGTACTGGGCCACTGTATAAAATGCCAGTCCCTATGCTGGCACCCTCCTGTTGTAAAGCGCTTTGCTGCTCTTGAGCTAGGCTTGCACTATAAGCAATACAAAAGTCTTCTGAAATCAACACGTCAATGGCAGACACACCAACACAACATCCAATAGAACATCTTTTTTTAAACGACGTTTAACACAAAAACCAGCATGCTATTTCCAGCAGATAGCCGGGGCTAACTCCACAAAGGGGCAAGCCTGAAGCAGGATGGCGAGAGGAAAGATAGCAGCACTACCGAGCTGCTCCTAGCACCATAGAGGTAATAAAATTATCTAAAAACATCTGGCCCATAGTACTGCAAAGTGCTAAGCCCTTCCGGCCACTCAGCATGCTCAGACAAGGCACTTGGGGGCCGATTCATGGAACAAACGTGCGCCGAAAATCTTCGCGCAAGCAGGCGCAAGCGGAAAAAAACAGGCGCACGCACACGCGTGCGATTCATGGAAGTCCCTGCGCGTGTTTACCTCGGGATGTGCGCCAAACCCGTGCATGGCGCACACGTCACTGCAACATCCCAAAAGACGTGCGCGACGCGCACAGTGAAAGCGCACAACCTCGGCGCATACACCAGAAAGTTAGCGGAACACGGGGCGTAACACGCGGAATGGGGAACAACTCGCGAAAACAAGGGCGTAACTGGGGATGTACTGCAGGGAAGCAGACGGAACGCCCACACGCACCCGAACCACACGTATTCATGGAATCGAATAGGGCAAAGCCACGCACAGCGAAAGACACGCACAAGCCGATACACGTCCGCCACACGAAGGCAGGCGGTAGCGTCCCTGCGCATTACAAAAGTGGCAACATACAGCAATTGTGCGAGCGGGGCACATGTATTTCGGGGTTGCGCGGGAAGTTACACACGCGATTGAGCGGGGTACGTGTATTCCGGGGGTTCGCGGGAAGTCACACACGCGATCTGGCCTGGGGGAGCGGGCTACCTGTATTACAGGGGTTCGCGTGAAGTTTTCCACGTGATCGGGCCTGGGGGAGCGGGCTACGTGTATTTCAGGGGTTCGCGTGAACTTTCTCACGCGATCGAGCCTGGGGGAGCGGGCTACGTGTATTTCAGGGGTTCGCGTGAACTTTTTCACGCGATCGGGCCTGGGGGAGCGGGCTACGTGTATTACAGGGGTTCGCGTGAAGTTTTTCACGCAATCGGGCCTGGGGGAGCGGGCTACGTGTATTTCAGGGGTTCGCGTGAACTTTCTCACGCGATCGGGCCTGGGGGAGCGGGCTACGTGTATTTCAGGGGTTCGCGTGAACTTTTTCACGCGATCGGGCCTGGGGGAGCGGGCTACGTGTATTACAGGGGTTCGCGTGAAGTTTTTCACGCGATCGGGCCTGGGGGAGCGGGCTACGTGTATTACAGGGGTTCGCGTGAAGTTTTTCACGCGATCGGGCCTGGGGGAGCGGGCTATGTGTATTTCAGGTGTTCGCGTGAACTTTCTCACGCGATCGGGCCTGGGGGAGCGGGCTACGTGTATTTCAGGGGTTCGCGTGAACATTTACACGCGATCGGGCCTGGGGGAGCGGGCTACGCGTATTTCGGGGTCGCGCGGGAAGTGACACATGCGATTGAGCGGGGTACGTGTGTTCCGGGGTGCCGGGTACTTTCACACGCGATTGGTGGAAATCCACGTGTGTTCTGTCATCACGTGCAATGAGGGGAACACCTGCGCGCGTCACGTCACTTACGCGCATAGGCCCTTTCCTCGTATTACACGCGGACGTGCAGTTTTTCACGCGCGCTGAAATGCGCATGCACGTCTGTACGCGTCACGTCACAGGGGCGCTTGCGCTTGAGGGGCCTTCTGTCCAATGAAAATGCGTATGCGTGCAGACGCGCTTACGCGCTAAGGGCCTTTCCTCGAATTACACGCTGACGTGCAGATTTTTCACGTGCCAAATCACTCCGTATCAAGCTGGCCACGCGAAAACACACGGAAGACCACGCTCCTGCCCAGAAGGCCGAATTACTGCCCCCCAGTGCCCCGAGCAGCCTCCCACGTGCCATCTGCTGCTGCCTGCCTGCTGCCACCGTGCCCTGCCATTTGGTGCCTGCACATCAGCCATCTGCAGGTGTCCAGTTGCTGTGTCCACCCCTGCTGGAACAGAAGACTCCCGACTCGGATGACATCGCTCCACAGCCCAGCCCCAGGACCCAGTTGCCCACCCACTCCTGCCCCTGGGGTTGCCATGTCGGGCACATCAACATCTGGCACCAGTGGCAACCCCCGGCCAGAGGGGCAGAGGGGCACCAGCTTCAGTGCCACCGAAGTTGGTGTCCTGGTGGAGCAAGTCCTGGGGCAGTATGATGCCCTCTTCGGATCGTCCCGCGCCAACAAGGAAGGACTGGAGAGGATCTGGGCCGACTGTGTGGTTGCCATCAACGCGGAGGGGGTGGCAACCCGCACCATCCAGAAGGTCAAGAAGCGCTGGGAAGACTTGAGCTCCAGGACCCTCATAAAGGCCCGGCGCCTCGTGGAGGGGGGCCGGGGCCGCATGAGTTCCATCCAGATGAGGGTCCTGGAACGCGTACACCCAGCGCTCCACGCCCAGGTCCTTGAGAGGGAGACCCGTCTGGAGTTGAGCGGTAAGTGGCCAAGCATTGCTGTGTGAGACAGGGCATGTTGCAGTGTGCTGGTTGTCTGATACTTGCCTGTATGTGTGACATAGGCCATGTACGCATGTATGTGTGCAGGGACATCATGGTAATGCATGTGTGATCAGCAATGTGTGAACCGCACGGTCGTTGCATATGTTTAAATGCAACATGGGGAGCCCTATGCAGATTGTACACATGAGAGCATGGCAGTCTCTGTTCCTGGACATGGGTGGGGGTGAGGGATGGGTGCTGATGCCAGGTACATATATGGTATCCATGTCTGTGTGCCTGACCTGCGTGTCTGTGACTTGTGAATGCCATGGATGCATGACACATGTCTGTGACAATGTACAGATTCACTGATGCAGCCTAGTCATCCTTGTATCCACTGTGATTGGGGTGTACGGGGCCAGATGGATGTGACTGAGGTGAAGTGTGTGCATGTGATAGGCATGACCCATGATGCATGCGAGTACCATTACATTGTATGTTTCGAGAGTCCATTGGACATGTATGGAAATGTCCATGGCATGCACCATGACTGTCACTGTGTGTGTTTTGCCTGGACTGACACATGTGTTGTGGAGGGACATGATGGAAGTGTACTTTGACAGTGGCACTCATCTGCTATTGCTTCCTGTCTAGGGGACCATTGTACAGTACCCTGATGCTTGTGTTCTATGTCTCCCTCTACGCAGCGGCTAGTGAAGAAGAGGGCGGAGACGGCGCTGTGGAGCAAGGCGGCGGGGATGCCCCCACGGCTGCAGCGGAAGGGGTGGGTGAGCCCCCACAGGGGCCTGCTACGGCGGAAGACGGTGAGGAGCCATCCAGGTTGGTGGTTTCCACAGAGGAGGAGGAGGCCGCCACTGAGGCGCACATGGGGCCTGGTGGGGGCATCCCTGCTGGTGCAAGTGGTGCAGTCCAGGGGCAGGGGCAGGAGGCAGCACAGGTCACCGTGGAGGGGCCTGTGCATGTCGCTGTCCCTGACCCTGTGGGTGCACCACCATGCACCAGCAGGGATGCCCCATCCCAGGCCCGTCCGCAGGTAGAGGGGATGTCCATGTCATCTGTCTCCCCTCCACCTGCGGACGAGGGGACCCCTGGCCGTATGGAGAAGGTCCTGATTGGGGTCCTGATTGGGGTCGGCTGTGATTCGTGATGCCGTGCGTGCTTCCCAGGAGGAGCACGCACGTCATCACGAAGAGCACCGTGCCGACGTGGCCCAATTGGGATCGTCCATGTTGGGGGGTTTCCTGCATGTGTCGGCCAATCTGGCGGCCCTCTCCTCCTCTGTGGAGACTATACGCCAGTCGTTCTCCTTGCCGTCTTCCGGCCCAGATGCCACCAGGGCCCCCTGTGGACCTGCCCTGACCAATGCAGCCAGCTCGGTGGGGATCCCATCCCTGCCACAGTCGGGAGTCAGAGGTCCAGCAGGGGTGGACACACCGGCAACTGGACCCCAGCAGATGAAGGATGTGACGGCATCATCGGGCAGGGCACGTGCACGACGGCGTCGGTGGTTTCCATCAGCCTGGATGCCGTCGTGCTGGCACAGGCAGTTGTGTCGGAGGCAGCAGCAGGCTCAACGTGGGAGGCATCATGGCTCGGGGCCATCAACATCAGGGGTGCAGGCATCGGCCGGAGGGCAGGAGAACCCTGGAATGGGAGTGGCTTCCGTGTGGGAGCGTTTGTGCCAGCAGATAGGTGCGGAGCGGCAGCGGGCAGAGGAGGAACGGCTCACAATGGTCAGGGCGGAGGACTCCATGCGGAGGGCGCTGAGGCGGGCCGAGTGCCTCGAGGGTCTTCGCAGGGAGTTGGAGCTGGACACTGCATTATCCCTGCGGGACCTCGGGGCCAGGGAACATGCCCGCCTCCAAGCCATTGAACGGGAGTTCGATGATGCCCTGGCCCATGACAACAACCAGTGAGCCGTCGGACTAGCCCGCTGCCTTTGTATATAGTTATATAGTTAGTGGTAGGTTTCCTTTCAATTAATTTTTTTTTATTTGGTTGCGATTGGACAATGTGCCACTTTTTTGTATATAGTTCAGTTTTTAGTTAGTTGACATAGTTAGGTTTCATTTGGTTGGGCTCATGGACCCGGGATTGACTTGTAAATGGTTCTTCTATGGATTTTTTGATTTTTTTGATTTTTTTCATGGACATTCATCTTCTTTTTGTTGTTTTGCTTTGTGGTTTTTCTCATTACATTTCCATTCTAGTTGATTTTCAATACATTTTTATTTTCATCCTTCAATGTGTCGTGTCATCGCATTACTTTCATGCATGTCATGTTGGGTGTTTTAACATTCCCTTGCAGCCATTGTGTGTGACAGACATGTGTTCATTTGCATTATTTACATTGGGTGTGTAACATGTAATTGCCTTTGATATGTGGGTGGATGTGATAGTTGGTTGGGCCTTTTGGCAGGGGAGGATGGCCATTACGGACATGATTGGGGATTGTTGGGACCCAGGTGCAGGGGGGCATGGATGGGACATGGGTGGGGGCCTGCTGGCAGGTGCCCCACAGTGGTGGGGGTGCAAGGGGACATGAGTTGGACATGGGTGGGGGCCTGCTGGCAGGTGCCCCACAGTGCTGGGGGGTGGGGGTGCAAGGGGACATGAGTTGGACATGGGTGGGGGCCTGCTGGCAGGTGCCCCACAGTGCTGGGGGTGGGGGTGCAAGGGGACATGAGTTGGACATGGGTGGGGGCCTGCTGGCAGGTGCCCCACAGTGCTGGGGGGTGGGGGTGCAAGGGGACATGAGTTGGACATGGGTGGGGGCCTGCTGGCAGGTGCCCCACAGTGCTGGGGGGTGGGGGTGCAAGGGGACATGAGTTGGACATGGGTGGGGGCCTGCTGGCAGGTGCCCCACAGTGCTGGGGGGTGGGGGTGCAATGGGACATGAGTTGGACATGGGTGGGGGCCTGCTGGCAGTTGACCCACAGTGCTGGGGGGTGGGGGTGGTGGGGGACATGAGTTGGACATGGGTGGGGGCCTGCTGGCAGGTGCCCCACAGTGCTGGGGGGTGGGGGTGCAAGGGGACATGAGTTGGACATGGGTGGGGGCCTGCTGGCAGGTGCCCCACAGTGCTGGGGGGTGGGGGTGGTGGGGGACATGAGTTGGACATGGGTGGGGGCCTGCTGGCAGGTGCCCCACAGTGCTGGGGGGTGGGGGTGGTGGGGGACATGAGTTGGACATGGGTGGGGGCCTGCTGGCAGGTGCCCCACAGTGCTGGGGGGTGGGGGTGCAAGGGGACATGAGTTGGTGTTCATTAGTTCAAGGAGACATGTGCCTTTGCTGGGGGGCATGCCCATGTTGGGTGGGCTGCCTGCGGGACATGACCAGGGATGCAGGGTAGTCCCCTGTGGTGTGGGCTGCCTGCAGGGGCCGTGGAGGGTGTACAGGGAACACCTGGGAGGACCCACACTGTCAAATCACATGTAAGACTCCCTGGCACCCCTGAAATACACGTACCCTGCTGAAATCGCGTGTAAAAATTTCCGCGCACCCCGAAATACACGTACCCTGCTGAAATCGCGTGTGGAACTTCACGCGCACCCCGAAATACACGTACCCTGCTGAAATCGCGTGTAAAACTTTCCACGCACCCCTGAAATACACGTACCCTGCTGATATCGCGTGTGGAACTTCACGCGCACCCTGAAATACACGTACCCTGCTGATATCGCGTGTGGAACTTCACGCGCACCCCGAAATACACGCACCCTGCTGAAATCGCGTGTGGAACTTCACGCGCACCCCGAAATACACGTACCCTGCTGAAATCGCGTGTAAAACTTTCCGCGCACCCCTGAAATACACGTACCCTGCTGAAATCGCGTGTGGAACTTCACGCGCACCCTGAAATACACGCGCCCAGGCCAATCGCGTGTGGAACTTCCCGCGCACCCCTGAAATACACGCGCCCAGGCTATTCGCGTGTGGAACTTCCCGCGCACCCCTGAAATACACGCGCCCAGGCTATTCGCGTGTGGAACTTCCCGCGCACCCCTGAAATACACACGCCCAGGCCAATCGCGTGTGGAACTTCCCGTGCACCCCTGAAATACACGCGCCCAGGCCAATCGCGTGTGGAACTTCCCGCGCACCCCGGAAATACACGCGCCCAGGCCATTCGCGTGTGGAACTTCCCGCGCACCCCTGGAATACACGCGCCCAGGCTATTCGCGTGTGGAACTTCCCGTGCACCCCTGAGATACACGCGCCCAGGCCAATCGCGTGTGGAACTTCCCGCGCACCCCTGAAATACACGTAGCCTGCTGATATCGCGTGTGGAACTTCACGCGCACCCTGAGATACACGTACCCTGCTGATATCGCGTGTGGAACTTCACGCGCACCCCGAAATACACGTACCCTGATGGAATCGTGTGTGGAACTTCCCGCGCACCCCTGAGATACGCGTACCCTGCTCGCACGGGGCCAATCGCGTGAGGTACTTCCCGCGCACCCCAGTGATACACGTAGCCCGCTTGCTGTGCTGGTACAGGGTTGGCGCAGCCCTTTGCGCTGGATTGGGTATGTTGATGGCTTTTCCCTGCGCGGGAGGCGTTCTTGGTGGCATAACTGGCGCTGCTGCAGGGTCGCTGCGCCACGGCTGGTTTTGGTGGCTGGAATCCATGAATACGCTGTGCGCGGAAATGGATTTCAGCGCACGCGGCTGGCGCAGGGATTCGCACGCGCACACTGTGCGCCAGCCGCGTGCGCCTCTTGTGCGCTGAATTCTATGAATTACCCCCTTGGCCTTTCCACCCACTCAGGTAGGGATTATTCAGTCCAAGTCCCATACACCGACCAGCTTCTACTAAAATTGAGTTTTGGAGTGCAGAGCTGATGAGCTGTAAAACTGGAGAGTGGAAGAAAGTTGAGTGAAAGAGACAACGCAAAGGGTGGGGGGAAGGTCAAAGCCAAAGAATGTAGGAAGGTTGAGTGAAAAAGAAAACTAGGAGAGGAAGGAGAAGAAGAGAACACCCAGAGATTGGAGGAAGGTGGAATGAAAGAGGAAATCCAGAGAGTGGGGGAAGGTGGAGTGGAAGAGAAAACCTAAAGAGTGAAGGAGAGTAGCAAGAGAACATCTGAGAGTGGAGGACACAGTGCGAGCCTACGCGTTTAAGTAAATCTACATGCTCGGTGTATGCATGGATCCAAACCCGCAATTCCAGCAGACACGCCAAGGGAATGGAGCTGCGTGAGGAACACCCACAACACGCCCCCACGCAAACCAAAACCTAAACCATACCACAAGCCAAGCGCAAACCTCCGCATTCACCCCCGAGCCACCATCCAGCACCACTATGAAAACGCATGGTCCCCTCATAAGCATACGGCACCCCTGTGAAAACGCAAGAGCTTCCTCGTGAGTCAAGGCTGCATCCCCAATGAAAACGTGCAGGCTCCCTCGTAAGCTAAGGTGGCACCCCTGTGAAAACGCGAGAGCTACCTCGCAAGTCGAGGCTGCACCCCCAATGAAAATGCACAGGCTCCTCGTAAGCTAAAGCTAAAGCGGCAACCCTGCAAAAACGCGAGAGCTACATCGTAAGTTGAGGCTGCACCCACCAACGTAAATGCGCAGGCTCCCACGTAAACTAAGGCGGCACCCCTGCGAAAAAGAGAGAGCTCCCTCGTAAGTAGATACTGCACCCCCAACAAAAACATACGGGCTGCCTCGTGAGCTAAGACAGCACCCCCAATGAAAACGTGCATGCTCCCTCTTAAGCTAAGGTGACACCCCAACGGAAACACGTGGACTCCCTCGTAAGCTTAGGTGGCACCCAAAAAGCCTGGGCCCCCTCGCTTGTTAAGGCACCCCTGCGGAACTGCAAGTTCACCTCCCCTACACCCTAGGCACCCAATATACCGGTATATACCCCTAATGCACATTAACTCCAAGTCCAGACACCCCCCACCAGCCCCCTTCACCTCGGACATCATCCCAGGGAGCCCCCTCAAGTCCAGACAACACCCACCAGCCCCCTTCACCCCTGACACTACCCCAGGCAGCCCCCCGATAGTACACACCCCCTATACTGCCCTCACCTCTGACACTACCCCAGGCAGCCCCCTCAAATCCAGACATCACTCACCAGTCCCCGTCACCTCCAACAGTACCCCAGGCAGCCCTTCGATAGTACACTCCATTCCCAACACTGCAATCACCTCTGACACTACCCCAGGCAACCCCTAAATTCCAAACACCACCCACAGACCAATCCACCTCTGACACTACCCCAGGCAGCCCCCCGATAGCACACTCCCCTCCCCACACAGTCCTCACCTCCAACACTACCCCAGGCAGCCCCCGATAGTACACTCCCCTCCCCCCACTGTCATCAACTCCAACACTTCCCCAGACAGCCCCCCCCGACAGTCTCCCACGCATGCGGTTCAATGTATGGCTGCAACTCACCTGAACCTCTGTGGTCTGCCTCCACTATGAAGCACACCACCAACATGTCCACCACCAACACTATCAACAGGAAGCACTGAAGACCAATCCTGGACTGTAGCATCTGCTGTCACTCCCTGGCAGACTGGAATCGGCAGCACCCCAGTCAGACAGCACTACATTGCATCAACACCACACACCGTGGCCACCCCATCAATATGTGACAAGCGAATGCAATGCAAAGTGCTATGTGCCTGTTGGCCATGGGTCATTTCAAAGGCATCAAAGCACACCAACTGTTTGTTTGCCGAGAACAGAAGTAAACCTATTCATACATCGACCAGATCCACAAATCTTGACCAGGCGCATCAAAGCCTGAGCACAAGTGACCTGGGTGGAAGTGGTGGCAAAGTCCCACTCAGGGACCACAACATGACAGGCCCATGGGTAATGGGAGGGCAGTCAGAGAGTGCATGACTCACTGAGACAGTAAATGTCTACTGCCACACAGGAGGAGAAAACATGGCTCGCAAATGCATTCCAGATGTAGAGGTGGAACAAGACATGAGAGCAGGCAGTGTGTGACTGCACATGCTCGTAGGCATGTGCGTATAACATGGGTTTGACACAGGAATGACAAACAAATGTGCAAGTAACGTGACCAGGGTACCCCTCCACAGTGAGCCCACTTCCCTCCACTCCATCCACACTGATGCCAAACACAGTGATGCTCACACATAAATGCAAATGAAAACATGCAGTGCATCCCCAGTCGTCTGTTGGACCCACGTCAGGCACATGTGCATCCCTCCAGCCACAACCATCACAGCAACAACAACACACACACACACACACACACACACACAGAGACACGCCACAAGACACATGACTTGCGATTTAGAGATGCACTGGCTGAAAAGTGAACTATCAAAGTTACAGACACACAAATGAACTGCATGAAGCATGCAATGGAACAAAATCAAAGATGTATTAAACAAAACTATGTACAAATCTGGGAATGAAGGTCCAAGCCATCTGGGGGAAAAGACGAAATTACAAAACAACCCTACGCCTTAATAACTATATACAGGAAAAACAGGGAAGAAAAGTCTTCAAAGTCTGGGGAAAAAAAGGAAACCTACACCTAAATAACTATATACAAAGGCAGCAGGCTAGTCCTCTTCACCAATCTCACTCAAGCTCTCTACCAGTGCTGTTTCACATGCCATGTCCTACTCCATCAGGTGGGCCTGGAGTGCTTGCAGAGTAAACATCATCTGTGTTTTGGCACCACGCACCGCCCTGCAATTGTCCTCCAGGATGGCAGTCCGTCTGCTCGCCCGACGCAGCGCAACCTCAGCCCTGGCCGCTGTGAGAAAGCAAAAGTGTCTCCCTAGCTAGTTCCTGGGGATATGTCATCCAGGTGGCTAGGACACAGCCATCACTATTGGATCCAGTTCCTGGGGGTGGACCAGTGAGGGAGGATCGCCTGGATGGTGGGTCCTTGGGGAGTGGGACACCGACGGGTGAGTAGCGGTATCCCCCTTCTTTTCACACCTTTTCCCTATCCTCTTCTGTCAGACATGCCTCCCCTTTTCTAATACGAACGCTTTCGCACAACACAAAGGACAACGGACTAACACCAGAGCCGTTTACCTGATATGTCCCAATGCAAGGGTCAGGCAAATTCAGGCAATTGATCAGAATCACACACACCTGACGGCCCTTTCCCTTCGCCAAAGGGATCAAAGTTGGAGCCAGAGGGCACAGTACAAGCAAGGCGAGCACGGTAGACAGCACAGTGGCACGACTAGGCAGGCACGGCAGTTCAAGAGAAGGAGAAGGGGGGCAGGAATCGAGAGGGTGGCGAGCAGAGAAGTGACCTTGCCCTTTTCATCCCAGGCCAATGGATCCTTCATGGAAGAGAGCCGAAGACTGTGGACAAAAGCACAAGTGTCTTGCGGCAGATGTTAATGGTACACAGGCAAGCTTATTCCGCTATGTCGGAACGAGGGAAGCTCCCATGCACGTGGTACCGGCCTTGACTAGAGGAAAGCCAAAAGCCAAGCGATACATCACAGCCGGTGAGTCGAGGGGAGAATGAGAAGCGCAAAGTGGCAAGCTCGAACCAAGTTTAATGAACTGTGTAAAGAACTGTAAAAAGTGTTAAGGGGAGACCAGTTGCAGAGGGAAAACTGGCACCATGTGATCGCTCATTCAAGAGACTCCGGTCGATCCCCATCAGGGCGAAACTACTGGTACCATAAGGCCATAGATGAGTCACCGAAAGAGGTCAAAGTAGTCATACAGGAGGTCTAGTAAAATCCCTGTACAACTGAAAGACTTTGATTTGCACCAGTGTGAAAGCAAGGGAAGTGAATCCAGCATTGAGAGAAAGCAAGGGAAGTGAATCCTGCAAATGGAAGGGAATGTGAAGTTGGCAAGAGTGAGCACGACTGAGGGATGCTAACGAGAAAATGGGAAGTCTAAAGTCCCAGGAAACAGTGTGTTGACAAGAGTGAACCCGGCGGAGGGATGTCCCCTAGAACTGTTTTGAAAAGACATTGAGATTTGTGAGCAAAGGAGAAGCCGTAGTGAACCCAGAGAATGGAGGTTGAAAGTAAAGAAGTGTCAGCGCCCAGAAGAGGGGGACCCAGGGGTAAAGCCATCACTCTATGTTAAACTATAGTAAGCAATTGAGAAGGGCCAGCGCCCAGAAGAGGGCGACCCAGGGGTGAACCGAACACGCAGTGAACATTGGAAACAAACTTTCATTTGTTAAAGGAACTTTATTTTGGAACCAGAGAAGCCCTCAAAAAGCAAGAAAACATAGCTAGCCAGGGTCTTGATATCATTAAAGAACATTCTAAGGATTTGCGCCCAGAAGTGGGTAGCCCGGGGTGAAAGTTGTCACCCAAATCCCATGGAAAAGAGACTGTGTATTTGTTTTGTAATTTGAACATGTGAGGTCCTCGAAGCCAAGAGGCTTTCAAGTGAAACGAGACTTGGCCATCAACGGCCCTGATAGCTGAAAGCTCAAGCGTGTGTCCTGAAAGCTGCCATCAGAGCTGTCGTCTCGTGCTGGAGATGTCCGAGACTGTACTGTGCTCCAAGCTCCCATCTTACCCATGTCCTAAATGTGGGGAAGAGAGACCCAGGCTCCCGCATCCTGACATATTATTTGAGAACACTTCTTTCTTTTCTTGAGAACTATCCCACACCCCTTTTTGTATTAGTTGTGAGGTTTGGCAAAAGGTTTCTTAGTATAGGCCCTTTTTATTTTGACACAACAGCACTAGGACTGCCTTATATTTCATTTGATAGTCGACACTTGCTCCCATTTTAGATATAGGTTTAAATTAGGCATTTTTCCAACCTGCATACAGCATTCATTGTTCAGTAAACACCCTTGAACTGTGATCACTTGTGTCTGTATTACTTGTTGCCACCATGAGTTTCTCACACCACCATCACCCTTGCTTCCCGTGCCGACTGCCTCTCTGCCACCAGCTGCCATTCATAGCTCCTCAACACGGAAGACATTGAGTGCATCAATCCCACTTGATCCTCCTGCCTCAAACTTTCCACCTGCATCCTTGGGGTGGTCTGCCCTGCAACATACCGCCTTCTCCTGGTTTCCACCTGCTGCCACTATGCCCAGTGCATGGTCCCTTGGTACGCCCTCTGACCTGATGATGATCATGAGGGGCGTACAGCACCTGCACTACTCTGCAGTGCCTGCTGTCCCTCCATTGCCTATGCTCCTGTCGGTGCCTGGGTAGGCGCAGTGACCACCTCAGCTGCCATACCTGTGACCCCCACCTTGTGCGGGTTGTAAGCTCCACCATGCGGGGCGATGTGGGGGGGACTATTGCACAAGGGACCCTGCTGGTATGTGGTCCAGAAGGCACCCCGGAGGATGACTGGTGCACAGAGGAAGTGGTTGCAGCAGTGAACAGCTCATGGATCCCAGCAAGGAACAGGCCTGCTGCCAGCAAGGTCACAACGTGGTACAGCTCATTGTGATGATGGGCAAGCAGACTATGAGTAGCCTGCCCATCATCACAAAGGACTGCAGTCTGCCTCGTAAACCCAGTAGCAGGTGCAGCACCTTATGCCAGATGGACACATCAGCCGGGTACGGGATGCTGGTCTGGGTGGAGGCATCACGGCAGGCACGGAGTCCTTCATCTGATGGCCCAGGAACAGTATTTTTCACAGGCACCTCCACGGTTGCCTGCACAGCCTCATGGCCCTGGGACAGGATGGCAGCACGCACTCCAACCTCGACATCCCCACTGGCACCCCATGGGCTGGGCTGCAACGGCCACCTCCTCCACCCCCCCCCCACCGTCAACCTGGATGACTCCAGGGTGTCTTCCGCCATAGATGGCTCCTGTGATGCATCACCCGGTGCCACCACTGCTGAGGAGTCCCCGCCACCTCCACCTCCTTGGACTTAGCCCCAGTAGCCAAACCCGATGGTACAGGCGCTTCCTCAACCACATTGCTTCCCAAAGATGAGCTGTCACTGGGGAGTGGCTGGGGCCTGCACCTATGTCTGGTGGAGTGATCCCCGCATCCATGCTCTACAGCACTGCTTCTGCCCTCATCATCAACTGCAGCAACTGTGGTAAAGGAGACACAGAACAGCAACATCAGTGTACTGCAATTTAGCTGGTGTGGCATCAACAACATTTACAGGAACATGACATGTCCATGGAACAATCAGCAACATTCACTGCCACAAACATGGACATGCAATCCACATCCAAACAGACACAACAACCCGGCACACTGTGAAACACTTCCATGACACATGCAAATGTAAACGCAACACAATGCGGCCAGTGCACAGACACTTACCACGATGAATCACATGACCTTAGGTGAAGGTCAACGTGACCCAACTGCAACCTGATACACATCCATGGGAGACATGCCACATGGGCACAGGGGTGGGCAGGGAGCAAACTGGTATGACAAACACACACATAAAGCATGTGATCACAGATGTGGTGGCCCAACGCTGTGTACACATTGTGGGCAAGACACACAGTGGAATCATGGTCACCAGTGGTCAACCATACTTGAACCACTCACAGCATGGCCATGCCGACACCTGTCTGGGCACCTCTCCACACCATCACATGACATACCTCCTCCACAACCCATCCTGCGTGCATGCAACACATACATGCATCAACTGCACAGGCACACATGGCATGCCATAGCCCCAAGCCCATTCACATGGCATGCCCACACATCACTCTGAGTGCACTAGCATCGTCATGACCGATCAAATCACAGTCCTGCAAACTGCAATGTCCAGACTTGACTATGCCAAACATCCAAATGCACGTGTGACCTCCAGGCATGAGTGAT
Organism: Ambystoma mexicanum; assembly: GCF_040938575.1. NCBI lineage: Eukaryota > Metazoa > Chordata > Amphibia > Caudata > Ambystomatidae > Ambystoma > Ambystoma mexicanum. The sequence goes on from NC_090929.1 coordinate 119,098,958, forward strand.
GCATGGTCACACATTGCTATTGTTGCCACAACCACATGAACAGCATGCATGCACATGAGATGGTCAACACTCCCTCAACTGTCACACTTGCCATCCAGGCACATCTCAGACACAAGAAACATTGCATGTGCACAGTTTGCAAAAAATGTACTACAACACACAATGCAAATTACAGTGCATTTTGAATCTGCAAGGGCCTGATGTCCCACATGAGGAGAATTGTCTGGGGTTGCATGCAGATGTTGGTCGCTGAGACATACATGCTGCAAAAGTAAGGGGGTCACTGCAAACATGCTAGCACATGCACAACACACATGCACTGTAGAGTAGTACAACACATGCCTACTCACCATCCGACTCCATACACCATTGCAACTCGCAGACCTTGTCATACAGCTCTGGGTAGAACCTTTCCAGGACCCACATGTTGTTGTTGGACAACTGGCACCTGCGCACATTGGTGTACCTCCACGGTTGCACCAGCCTTCAGGAAGAGCTGGGACTTGATGTGCGTCCTGGATTTGAGATCCTCCCAGCACTTGTGGACAGTCTTGTAGCAGTGGACTGCCACCCCAGCCACATTGATGGCAGCTGTTATGTCCTCCCAGATCTAAAGACATCCTTCCTTGCCACGTTGCATTGCTGGGTTGAAGAGGGCATCACAATTCTCCAAGACACCAGGATGTCAACTTCTTTGGCAGTGAAGTTGACAGCCCTCTGCCTTTCTGCAATGGGGTTGCCACTCTGGTCAGAAGTAGATGGTGTGGACATGGCAACCCCGAAGGCAGGTGTGGGTGGGTAGGCTGGTCCTGGAGATGAGCTTTGGAGCAGTGATGGTGGTATATGAAGGTGAGAGTCCAACACAGCAGCTGAGGTGGTCACAGGGCCAGAGACAGGAGCATAGGCAATGGCTGGAAAGCAGGCACCTTCAACACAGTGTAGGTGGGCAGCATGCACTCACACTGGACAGGCAGCAGTAGATGGCACCATTGGAGGCAGCACAGGGCAGGAGGAGGCAGGTAGCGTGGCACGGAGGCAGGATAGTGGGTCTTCTGTCTGCAGCTCGAAAGGCAGTCGAATACAGCGTAAGGGCCCTTAGCGCGTAGGTTACGTGACATGCGCTGCACGCTACACGGTAACGCGGCTCACGGCATTGACAGGGATACACAAGGACAAGTAAATGCATCAGTGGCTGTGCGCGTGAAGGAACGAAGATGGAGTATTGTCGTTTCCACATATTTTGCGGGGCCACGCAATCTGTTCCCTTCAGGTCGCATACTGTTCTTTTTTTGGGGGGGGTTGTGCCTCTGAGCACATGCACATCTTTTCTTTCCCCCATTTTGAGGCACACGGTCTGTCGTGTATGCACTTTTTCTGTTTGTGGTTGCCACTGAGACTTGTGTACCTCTTTTCCATTGTTGGAAGCCTTCCAGATGTTGCGGATGCACTTTTAGTGTCATTGGGTGCCACTGCGTATCACGTACCTCTTTTTTCATTTTCGGATGCTTTCCAGGTGTTCCGTATGCACCTTTTGTGTGATTGGGTGCCACTGCGTATCGTGTACAGCTTATTTTTCCCGTTTGTGGTACATTTGAGCCTTGCTAGACCACACATCTCCGGCGTATATGACGTAGACTATTCCCTGACTCACATTGCCCAGGACAATAACTTGGTGTGCCTCCCATTCATCTGTTACACCTGTGACATGGTTGGAAAGGCCTTAAAAGGAAAAGGGGGCATAGGGGATCGTGGTGGCAGTGATGGTGGTGAAAAAACCTGCCCCAGCCCGAGGTGGTCAGGAAAGTGGTGGTGACACACCCTGCCCAGCCACAGGTGGTCGGGGAAGTGGTGGGGACACACCTGCCCCAACCCCAGAGGACATGGCAGGCCCCAGTCCAAAGATGGCCCGGCACCTGGATGCCAAAGTGTTTCCAGACAGACAGGGGCAGCTCCAACCGCACCCCCCCACCGCCACTCATGGCAGGAAGGGATGCCTTGCACAGTAGGTAGAGGCTCAACCCCAAGACAGGGCACAGGACACTGTTCCACACAGGAAGAAGAACTTCTCTGATGAGGTGCTCCAGATCCTGATTGACTACGTGACCGATCACCATCGTTTGTTTGTTTGTTTGTTTGTTTATTTATTTGTATAGCGCTCCTGACCCAGGGGTATATGTGCGTTTTGAACATCAAGTTACAGGCAACGTTAGGGAACAATAGTACAGTAGTGAGGCATATGTTTAGTTGACAAGAAAGCAGTTAGTACATAGATAATAATAGGCAAACATAATAAAGGATACATTCGTACATTAGGTATGCATACATACATGGTTGGTTATTTGTTGAGTAACCAGGTGATGACCTTGGTTCTGAAGGGTTGGAAGGTGGGTGTGGATTTGATATCCAGTGGAATGGTGTTCCATAGTTGTGAGGCTAGAGCTGGGAAGCTGGATCCACCAGCTCTTTTGAGGGAGTATTTGGGCACCGTCAGTTGTAATGTATTAGAGGATCTAGTGGTTCTGGTATTCTGTCTTAATGTAAATTTGTTAGTGAGATAGGGCGGGGCTAGGTGGTTAAGAGCTTTGTAGGTGAGGCATATGGTTTTTAGGTCTATTTTTTGTTGGATGGAAAGCCATTTGCATGAAATTCTTGTAGCGGAGATATGTTCTCTTCTGGGAATATTTAGGGCGGCACGGAGTGCGTTAGTTTGTAGAACTTGCAATTTGTTGATTACCGTTTTGTTGGCGCCTACATAAAGGCTATTACAGTAATCCAGTTTGGATTAAATGAGTGCTCTGGTTAGAGTGAGGCAGTTGTTGGGGAGATCAGCGGTCTGCAGGCCCTAATTAGTTTACCAGTGTAGGCAGTGGCTGAGGCAGTCATATTAATTTGTTTGGCTAGGTTGGTATTCGTGTCTAGGTAGAAACCAAGGGTTTTTACACTCTTGGCGATGGGGATGGTGTTGCCGTCAATAGTGAAGCTGGTGTATCTGGGACAGAGTTTCCGGATGGTGTTGGGTGAGCCGACAAGGAGCAGTTCGGTCTTGTCATCATTCAGGCAAAGGCCATGTGTGGCCATCCATGCCTGAATGATGGATAAGACTTTATTGATCCAGTTGGCGTCCAAGTTGTAATTACCGGATAGGGTAAGGAGTATCCTGGTGTCATCTGCGTAATTCGTGTAGGTGACACCCAGATGGTCCAGCTTGTCGAATAGGGGCTTTGTAAATATATTATACAAAGTAGGTGAGACACAAGATCCTTGTGGGACACCGCAAGTAATGGGGATAGGGTCGGCCGCTGCTAGGGGTGAGAAGACCCGCATGGTCCCATTGTCCAGGAAGGATTGGATCCATGTGACCGCAGAGTGGGAGAAGTGTGCTGCCGATGACAAATGGTTGCACACGATTTTATGGTCAACCAGGTCAAAGGCAGCGGAGAGGTCGAGAAGAAGAATGGCAGCCTTACCTTTATGACATGACATGCGACATGTGCCTGTATGCGGGGAGGACACGTACAGTTGCACACGTATGGTGCATTGGCAGCGTGTCACAGAACTTACTTTATAGCCAAATGTTAAGGGTTAAACGTATCATCAGCATCTGTAGACTATACAGTTGAACTACAGAACATGGGAGAGAAATTCATCAAAAGAGGATATTAGGAAGATGAAATCAAAGTAGCAAAGACCAAAGTAGAAGAAATGAATAGAGAGGAATTACTAACAATGCCAAGGAAATTAAAAACTGAACCAAAACTGGTATTTGTGTCGAGATATTCTACACATAGTAACCATATCAAATCGATCATTAAAAAACATTGGCAGGTGTTGTCCTGCGATCAAAAAATTGAACATTTATTCAAAGACCTACCGACCTTTGCGTTTCAAAAAAGTGGAGACTAAACGCAAAGGAACATTTCCATGTTTGAAATGTAGCAACTGTAGTTATGTACAGAAAGGCCATGTTATAAATCATCCTCATAATGGTGAAAAGTTGATTTAAAGATTATGCAACATATGACACACCTAGCATAATATATGGAATCAAATGCCCTTGCAGACTGTACTATGTGGGCCAATCTAAGAGAAACGAGCACCGATCTTGCATAAGTAACAAGAACACTAACTCCTCGGTGGCAAGACATTGGATAGACAAGAGACATAACTTGGCACAAATCCGATTCCTAATATTAGAGGTGATCCACAGAAATGAGCCTCATGAGAATCTACTTAAAAAGCTAGACAGAAGAGAATGCTTCTGGATTCAACGCTTGGGGACCCTTGCCCCTAAAGGACTTAACGAAGAATTTAATTGGGCATGTTATCTCTAATGACTGTTAGAATGTTATATATAGCTGAATCATGTTCATCAATCTTTTATGCGTGTAACTCTATATTACAATCTTTGCTTTAATTACACTGTCACAACTCATTATGATTCACATAAAATGGCTTAGGAGTTTTTCTCCAACATATAGTACAATACCCTTAACGGACACGCATGTAAACATCTCTCATAAATCACAGACCGTTTGTGAATGCTCCCCATGTTACATTTTATGTAAGGCTCTGAGATCGTATACATAGTAATTATACTTCTTATTGCCAGTTGTTGGGTATACATGCATTCAATTATCCCAACAGCCAGGACATTTAAAAAAAAAAATGTAATTGACACATACTACCCAAACAGTGCTCCTTTGGAAAACATGTGTCTGTACGACATTGCCCAAAACTAGACCTACAAAAACAATGTCACACCAAATGACATAACTGGCAAATATTCAGTCTCAACTTGTGAAGGAAACCTAGTGAAACTCACCAAACCCAATCTAATTAATCAAATAAAGTTATCACTTAAATCTCCACAACATAGAGAACTGTATTACATGGCCCTACTTCGACTTTTTAAACCTTGGAGAAAAGAAAAAGAATTATTAGGTGACTATGGGCATCATTACGAGTTTGGAGGTAGACATGATGTTTTTAGCAGCATGGCTACCCCCAAACTCGGGTCCGGGTCCTGAAAAATGAGAATTACCGGGCCATTCCGACCTTTGCAGGCCCGGTAATTCCCATTCGTGGGACCCGGTACATCCCCATTCCCATTTTAGGCCACATAGGGCTCAATGGGAATGGGGAGGATGCTAAAAACGGTCCCGTTAATGACGGGACCATTGTTAGCATCCTGTTCTGCTAGCAGGTGCCGCTCTGCACGTCTGGTCTGACCAGGCAGACAGGGCGGCCCCACGAGCAGAACTCGTAATGAGGCGGTGAGGCAACAACGGCGCCTTTGTTGCCTTACTGCCAGGGTTGTAATGAGGCCCAACGACTCATTTGAAGCTGCATTCAAAGCAAACAAAAGCAGTATAACAAATTACAATTTCAAACAATACAAACAAATGTTGAACAATGAACACCAACAAGAGGAAGAAATTGAAGCTCAACTAGACAAAGACACTCCTGAGGGCAGTCAACCTTCAAGATCCAATGGGAGAACCACACATTCTAAATGAAGCAGAAATAGCCATTACTAGGGTAGAAAATATCATGTATCAATATAAACAACCTGAGAAGACTTGTCAGTGCTGGAATCACAGCTAAATGATGAACAACTCACCATTTATCTACAAGTCACTCAAAAACCTGAACATCGTTTTAAACATAAAACTAAAACCTGTGGCTGTAAAAATTATAAACCTCTGCTCGTGTATGTAAGTGGTAAAGCTGTTTCTGGTAAAACATTATTAATTAAAATAATCTGCACATTTCTACAAAGCTTAACAAACAACAACCTTTTTTGGCTGTAGTAACATCCCCTTCAGATTTAGCTGCCTACAACATAGGAGGTGTAACTTTACACTCACTACTACTCCTCCCGTAGAACACCAAAACAAATGAAAATACTACAAATTATCAGCAGAAGCTGCTACTGAAGTACACAGATGTCTAAAGCAAATAAAAGTGCTGCTGATAGATGAAGTAAAAATGGTTTCCAACCTCAAGTTGGTGTCATAGCCACTAGTCAAGGGCATTGGCTTCATTCTCCAAATAGTCCACATGGACCCAGTCCTGGCGCCTTTGGCCTTTGGCACCAGGCTTATATTAAAGTGTGCTCTGCACACTCTGTGTCTAGGGCACGTGCATCCAGGCGGGGAGTGACCATTGAAAAGCTTTGGGAGGCACGTGCAGAGGTCTGAGGGAGTGGCAAGGTGGAGCCACAAGGCGGGGCTAAAGGAGAATGGCTGGGGCCAGGCTATTTAAGCCAGCCCCAACCGCATGCAGGCGCTTCGCTGTGTGCAGCGTAAAGCTTACCGCCGTCTGCAGTTCTCTTACCTGCTTCCAGCTCAGCTCGCATCTCAACGTGCACTTACCTGACTCCAGCCACACCATCGCTCGAAGCGCAGCTTACCTGATTCCATCTCTGCATCTTCAGTGTGCATTTTACCTGATTCCAGCCACACCATCGCTCGAGGCGCAGCTTACCTGATTCCATCTCTGCATCTTCAGTGCGCATACCTGTCTCTGCAAACCCATTGCCTGCAGCGATTAGCATCTTACCTGATTCCCGGAGCCATCAGAGTCGGGTCGCATCCTCACCTGTTCCGAACGTCCATCTACGCGGATCCTTCCATCTGGTACCCGCCAACAGGTCCTCGGATAGCCGCTCTCCATCAGACGCTGCCAGGCCATCCCTGCAAGAGAAAAGGAACGCACAAGGTTAGAAAACTGCATATAATATCTTACGCTTGGCCGCGCAACACAGGAGCCCTGCGTACAACCTTGAACCCTACTTACCTTATAGTGGGGCCACTCAATTCCCCTCTAGCACCGTTTGGACTCGCTTCCAACACCGCGACTCTGCGTGGCCATCTTCACACCTATTGGGGAGAGAAAAGTCATTACAAGAATTACGGACAATAATCATTCGGAAAGGATATTGCAAAGGATACGGACAATAATCATTGGGAAAAGACATTGGACAAGGATACGGACAACAATCATTGTTACAAACACTTACCATTGAAGTGGATTGGTCACAGCTGGTCTGTGCCACCACGCACACGGACCAGTTAAGCAACTAAGTCCATCAACGGCGCCCCTACTGATAAGAACCAGGATGGAGAGCGCATCCTTATAAGACAACAGTTGAGACCGTATGGGAAAACGCATGCTCATCTTATTCTGGAACAAAGGGTTCGAGGGGGATAGCAATTCAACCGCAGCATTCTCACTACCTTTTACTTTCTCCCAAGGGCAATGCCAACAGTCAGAGCAATCCACATTACAGCAGCTGGGGGTAAAGGCTGATCCAGGGGAGCCAAGTCCAGGGAGGGCTCCAACCGTGCCCCAACGTCCCCGCAGAGACCAGGTGAGCGTTACAGAACGCAAAGAGTCTCTAAACCTCTGCCTGGGAGTTATGGACACCTCGGAAACTGGCCAGTTGGCCCAACTGATGGGGGAACTACAGGCCGGAGTGCATGCCTCCAGACAAGAGACTAATGCCTTCAGGAGAGACCTTATTGTCGCCCGAGAACGAACTGACGATCTGGAGAGACAGATGCTTCAGGCCCATGCAGGGCAGGTTCCATTACCCGGAATCGCACCAACCCCTTTGCCGCAACCATCACCACCAGTCCAAGTTTTTCTCCCGGGGGCTGTGCCTTTGGCCCCACCCTAACGTTTCACCGGCGATCCCAACAAATATGCCATAGTCATGAACCACTGCCGTCTTCACTTTTTGTGTCACCCTGGGGCCTTCCCTAACGATAGTGCAAGAGTTGCCTTTGTGCTTTCATATTTGGGAGGCTGCGCAGCGGATTGCTTCATACCATTAGTAAATCAGGATGATCCACTACTTTGCAATTTTGGAGATTTCCAACAGGAATTGGAAAAGTTGTTAGCTAGGCACACCCAAGGACAAGCCCTAGATAACAAACTATTGTCCCTCAGACAGGGAAACCATGATCTGCTGACTTATATTGCCACATTTAACTGTCTCGTAGCACAAACCAACTGGCCCGAAGAAAAGAGGACCACCCTGTTTTATCGGGACTGCGTGGGGAATTAAAGGATGTGCTAGCCCAAGTGGTCAATCATCCCGAGTGTTGTGCAGAGTACATTAATCTGACGGTACAATTGAACCATAGATTACAAGACCAAAAGATGGACCACTCAAGAGCTGAAGCGAGGCCGGTTTATATGCAACCCCGGGACAACCCAGTCAAGACTCATGAGCCAACCGAACCCATGCAGATTGGAGGATTATGGGCTCCTATCTCCAAGACGGAGAGAGAAAAAAGGAGGCAACAACAACTCTGTTTATACTGCGGCAGGGCAGGACATTTCCATCAGGATTACCCAATAAAACCTCCCAAGAAAACAGTAGGTTCAACGGACAACTGCAATGATGAAAAAGAACAAACCCCGGAAAACTTCAACGCCCGGCAAGCATAGGGATCCACTTGTCGAGCGAAATTAAGAAAGTTGTACAGACCTCACACCTGGTCATCCCGGTACTCTTGGTCCACCACCAGCAACCATCAAAGGTGCATGCCTTGGAAGCGTATGTTGATAGTGGAGCGGTGGGAAATTATATCGATCACAATCTGGCCACACGGATAGGCCTTACCCTCCAGCGAAAGCTACAATCGTAAAACTTCACCGCAGTGGATGGTTCCCAGTTGTCATCCGGCCCAGTGACGCAACATACCAATAAAGTGATGCTGATATGTCAGGACAGTCATCAGGAAGACATTTCTTTTGATCTTATTGGCGTCCCACAGTTCCAGATGATCCAGGAATGCCGTGGCTAGAAACCCATAATCCCAGGATTGACTGGCGAACACGAGTGCTGACCTTTCCTCAAGAATGCGCCAAAAGTTGCTACCACAAGGGTGTGAAGAGCCTGAAAGTCAAGACGAAACCTATCCTGGGGCTCTCTGGTGCCTTACCCCCTGAGTATCTGGACTTTCAGGATGTGTTCCAAAAGGAGCAAGCCAACACCCTGCCTCCACATAGGCCTTACGACTGCCAGATCGATCTGCTCCCGGGTGCACAAATCCTCTGCAGTCAAATTTACACCTTAACAGAGAAAGAAAATCAACATCTAAAGACTTACCTAGATCAGTACCTAGCTAACAGATTCATCCGCCCGTCTAAGTCTCCTGCCTCCTCAGCTCTCTTTTTCGTACCCAAGAAGTAGGGCGACCTCAGAACATGTATTGATTATAGGGCATTGAATCAAATCACAGTTAAGAACAGATACCCTTTGCCACTCATCCCCCAATTACTCTATCAGGTAAAGAATGCTTGGATCTACACAAAACTAAACCTACGAGGAGCCTATCACCTTGTGAGAGTTAAGAGAGGCTACGAATGGAAAACTGCCTTCCGAACCAAATATGAGCTTTTCAAGTATCAGGTGATGCCCTTTGGGTTATGCAATGCACCAGCGGCGTTCCAGTTCTTCATGAACGATGTGCTTCACGAACTGTTGGGCATCTGCATCCTCGTTTACATCGACAATATCCTCATTTACTCAACGTCCAAGGAAGACCATGTTGGCCATGTAAGGGCAGTTCTGGAAAAGCTTCGTCAGCATTGGCTGTTTGCCAAATTAGAAAAATGCTTCTTCCATGTCTCGGAAGTCGAATTCTTGGGCTTCATGCTTACCCCACGAGGAGTTCATATGGACACACGCAAAGTGGACGCTATTCTTCAGTGGCCATCCCCAACAACTACCAAAGGAGTGCAAAGTGTGCTCGGGCTTGCAAGTTTTTACAGACGATTAATCCCAAGATTTTCGCAGACCGTCCACCCTATCACCTCTCTCCTGAGAAAGAATACAAAATTCTTCTGGTCCTCCAAAGCAGAGAACGCTTTCTAGGAACTAAAACAGTCCTTCAACTCAGCACCAGTTCTTCGGCATCCCCGACCTGACCTGCCTTATGTGGTGGAAACAGATGCCTCCAGTATAGCCATGGGGCCAGTGTTATCACAAAAGGATCCAGAGACAGGACAGCAACATCCCATATCATTTTTGTCCCGTACATTTTCTGCACCAGAAATGAACTATGCATTCACCGACAAGGACCTACTAGCAATTAAAGGAGCCCTCAAAGCCTGGAGACACTAGCTTCTAGGGGTAAGGCACACGGTCACTGTTATCACAGATCACCGTAATCTGCAATATTTGAAAACTGCCAGGGCCCAATCTTCGCTCCAGCTGCGCTGGGCTCTTTTCTTTGCTGAATACGATTTTGTTATTACTTACAGGCCAGGGGTGCTTAACGGAAAAGCAGATGCCCTATCACGCATGGGAGAGGACAAAGTCACCTTTACTCCATCTGAACCAGTGGCCATTATTCCCGAAGAACGGATCTGAAATCAGATTGCCGCAACCGCCTGCTGGGAAGACTTAAAGGCTGATCTCCAATCTCGGATGGACCAGACAGCCCAACAAGAAAGGCTGGGTAAGGGGGACCAGTACTCCATCAAAGATAACTTACCCTATTTTCAAGGAAGACTATATATCCAAGACAAGGAAGTACAAAACAAAATAATAGCCACTACCACGAGTCGTTAGTGGAAGGACACCCTGGAATTGCCAAGACTCGAGCCAAGATCAAAAAGAACTATTGGTGGCCTACCTTGAGAAAAGATGTTGCCCAGTTTATTACAACTTGCAGTGTTTGCACAAAACACAAATCCCAGAAGTCCCGCCGTGTTGTTGCCTCCATTAACAATACCACCAGCACCCTGGCATACTTTGTCTGTGGACTTTATTACCGATCTGCCACCCAGTGATGGGTTTAATACAATGCTGGTTGTGGTAGACCCATTCTCCAAAATGGCGCATTTTATTCCACTAAAGGGTTTTCTCACTGCTGCTACTTTGGCCACAGTATTCTTGGAGAAAATTGTCAAATTACTTGGTTTCCCTTCTATATTGATTTCTGACCGTGGGACTCAATTCGTCACAGCTTTCTGGAGGAAGTGTTGTAAGAAAGCCCAAATCGACCTTCGTTTATCCACGAGACACCATCCCCCAAACCGATGGTCAAACGGAAAGGACCAATCAGACTCTAGAGCAATACCTTAGGCGTATGTTACAACAGACGGAAGGGTCCTGGAAAAGCATTCTCTGGTTAACTGAATTTGCCTACAATAACTCTATCCATCCTAGCACGGGACAGACCCCATTCTACACAATGAATGGTCGGCATCCTCGAACATCCTCCTTTGATCTGCTTGACGAATTGGAAATGCCAGCAATCACCTCCTTACATAAAACCATCACCCAGACCATTAAAGAAGCTACCGAGAACTTGAACCAAGCCACGGAACAACAAAAAAGGTTTGTGGACAGACATAGGAGAGAGGCTCCGCATTATCAAATCGGGGATAAAGTATGGTTGGCATCTAAAAACATCCCATTGAAGGGACCTCGGGCCTTCTGCCCAAGATACCTCGGACCTTATTCCATCAACACCACCATTACCCCTGCTGCCATGAAATTGGATTTACCAGCCAATATGCGAATCCATCCGGTGTTCCATGTTTCCCTTCTTAAACCGATGAGACCCAATACTCTGATCTCAACACCACCTGAGCCAGAGATCATAGAAGGAGAACCAGAATATGAGGTCAAGAACATTCTGGATTCCAAGATAGTGCAATCAAAACTATACTTCTTGATCGACTGGGAAGGTTATGGACCCCAAGATCGCACATGGGAACCCGTCGACTTTGTCCATGCTTCACGACTGGTCAAACAATTCCATCAAGACAACCCCGCCAAACTAGGACCAGGGAGAGGAACGACGGTGAGAGGGGCCTAGAGGGGAAGTACTGTCATGGCCACTAGTAAAGGGCCATTGGCTTCGTTCTCCAAACGGTCCACATGGACCCAGTCCTGGCGCCTTTGACGTAAGGCTCATATTAAAGTGTGCTCTGCACACTCTGTGTCTAGGGCATGTGCATCCAGGCCCGCCGTGGCCATTGAAAAGCATTGAGAGGCACGTGCAGAAGTCTGTGGGAGTGGCAAGGTGGAGCCACAAGGCGGGGCTAAAGGGGAGTGGCTGGGGCCAGGCTATTTAAGCCAGCCCCACCTGCATGCAAGTGCTTTGCGTTAGTCTGCTGTGTGCAGTGTAACGCTTACCGCCGTCTGAAGTTCTCTTACCTGCTTCCAGCTTAGCTCGCATCTCATCAGGTTCTGGAACATCTTCTTCAGCGCGCACTTGCCTGACTCCAGCCACACCTTCACTCAAAGCGCAGCTTACCTGATTCCATCTCTGCATCTTCAGCGTTCATGTTACCTGATTCCATCTCTGCATCTTCAACGCACATCTTACCTGTCTCTGCAAACCCATCGCCTGAAGCGTTGAGCGTCTTACCTGATTCCCGGAGCCATCACAGTCAGGTCGCATCCTCACCTGTTCCGAACGTCAATCTACACGGATGCTTATATCTGGCACCCGCCAAAAGGACCTCGGATAGCCGCTCTCCATCAGACACCGCCAGGCCATCCCTGCAAGAGAAAATGAATGCACAAGGTTAGAAAACTACATATAATGTCTTACGCTTGGCCGCGCAACACAGGAGCCTTGCGTACAACCTTGAACCCTACTTACCTTATAGTGGGGCCGCTCAATTCCCCTCTGGAACCGTTTGGACTCGCTTCCAATACCGCAAATCTGCGTGGCCATCTTCACACCTATTGGGGAGAGAAAAGTCATTACAAGAATTACGGACAATAATCATTGGGAAAAGAAATTGCAAAGGATATGGACAATAATCATTGGGAAAAGAAATTGCAAAAGGATACGGACAATTATTGTTACAAACACTTACCTTCGAAGTGGATTGGTCACAGCCGGTCTGGGCCGCCACGCACATGAACCAGTGAAGCAACTAAGTCCATCAACAGCGCCGGTGCTGATAAGAAGCAGGAGGGAGAGCTCTTCCTTACAAGACAACAGGTGAGACCGTATGGGAAAACACATGCTCATCTCATTCTGGAACTAAGGGTTCGAGGGGGATCGCAATTCAACTGAAGCATTCAAGGGCAGTGCAGCAGCCAGAGCAATTTACATTACAGCAGCTGGGTGCAAAGGCTGGTCCAGGGGAGCCAAGTCCAGGAAGGGCTCCACCTGTGCCCCAAAGTCCCCACAGAGACCAGGTGAGCGTAACATTTAATTCATCTCAGAATCCAAGAAGTCCTAAAAACCAACTACAAAGAACTGTTTGGAGGAAAACGTGTTATTGTTTTCTGAGACCTCCTACAGTTAACACCAGTGAAAGGGCAACCTATTTTGAAAATATTAGTACACAAACAATGCAGCAATACCCATCGGCAGCATTGTAAATGTAAATCTCTGCCACCATTTTCACGATAGAGGACTAACTCAAAACATACGCCAGTCTGCACACCTCACATGTGCTAACATTTTTAAAAAGTATTAGTACTGGTATGCTTAATAAAGATGCAAAATCCATCTTAAATAGTAGAATACTCCATAAGCTATATGAACGAAACACATCTGCTCCTGATGTTATGGAACAATTAACTCACCAAATCTAAAATGTATGGCCTTAATTCCAACCCTTGCAAGCTGTAGTCAATTCAACGAGACAATGTTGAAAAATGAAATGCAACCACTACTGCATATCAGCTCCACAGACAAACTAGAACTGCATGGCATGACACTTCCTATGTGTCAACAAGCAACCGCATGACTAAATAGCTTAGAAAAATGTATCTCCAACAAAGCCGGATTGGAGAAAATATTGACTTTTTGTCTAAACTGCAGAGTAATTCTAAAAGGTAACCTTAACGTAGAACAAGCTTTAGTCAATGGAACAATTGCTACAGTTGTTGGCTTCCAAACATATCAATATGACAACAAAATTCAGTTTGTCAACATCTACTTTGGCAAATTTACGGAAGTTCAATAAATTGGCGGGGCAATAGCATGTTTCCTTCTTTTCAAAGACATTTACGTATGCAGAGAGCAATTGTCTCTATCTCTTGCATATGCTGTCACTAATCACAAATCACCAGGTCTAACCCTAAATCAAGCATTGATTGACATTGGCAGCACAGAGTTAAATAAGTTATGAATTACGCAGCACTTTCACATCTGCGTACACTGAATGATCTATTCCTAGTTAACTTTGATGCAAACAAAATCATTGCTAACATTTCTTGCGCCGTGTAATACAACAGGCCACGGGCACTATACACGCCCATCTAGATGTGTACCCTGTGCCTGAAAAAAGAAACCTTTTAAAAGACAAATAATAGAAACAGAAGTTATAGAAGATTTCCCAACAATACCACTAGAAAAACGACAACCAACTCCTTCTGCATCAAACAATACAACCACAAAACTATCTAGTACAAAACCAACTGCACATCCATCTGAAAAGAAACACAAATCTTTCTTCTCCAGAAACATTTGCAGGCCCATCAAACGATCCACAAACAGAAATCTCTGATCCATTTAAATTCAGAAACACAACTGGAGTAAATTGTTATGCTAATTTGACAATTAATCTTCTCTTTCTCTTGCCACCGATTGTTCACAACATTTACTTAAACGGCTCGGACAATTAATAGAAAGAAGGGACAGAAGAAAAGAAAAGATCATCTTCTTTTTATATGCAAAAAATCCATTCCTATTATAAAAATGCATGTAACTCGCTATCAAGATTATGATTATGTGGCTGTAACGTATCAAACAGAATAATCATTTTAGATTCCAGCAGGTGCAGTTTGTGCTCAAAGTTTCCTTTACCTGCATGTTCTGCCATATGTGCCAAACCAACAAATGTCAATTGCTCTGGCTCACATCCATGTTTATCCGAAAAATGTTTTCCAAGATGTTAAGTGTTGTCATGAATTTTGATAGCACGATAATGTTGCAATATCCAGAGCTTCAAACTGCAAATCATAGAGACAATGGCCCTCATTACGACCCAGGCGGTAAGGGGTTTACGCCGGCGTAAACATCGCCGACCCTTACCGCCTGAGTACGAGTTCCCTTAGCGCCATGGCGGATTTAACACCTGCTTTTAGCAGATGTTAAAATCCATGGCGCTAAGGGACCTTGTTGTTAATTACGCCACCGTAATTTACGGTGGCGTAATTAACGCCTTCCCCACTCCCATTATGCCCTATGGGGCAAAAATGGGAATGGGGAAGGGTAAATGGGGATTGGGGACTTACCGCCCCGCCAAGGTCGGAATGGGGCGGTAAGTCCGCCAACCACCATGGCGGAGTTGGCAACTTAGCGCCATGGACCATGGTGCTAATAGCACCATGGTTCTCCGCCAAGGTCGTAATGAGGGCCAATGTATGCATTTCTGCATCGAAAAAGTATCAAATAAACCACAAATTTGGTCAGACACATGCTTGATCTTCTATTTAACTCGTTGGTCATATTAAAAAATTGAAGTCGAAATCACAAGATTGTAAAGTTTGCATTTACCATATTTTTAAAACCCATTTTGTCTCTTCTGATGCAAAAAACAATTAGAGGCTTCCCGGTTAGCAGAACCAAGCATACTAGGTGCAAGAATATTCTTCATATTTATTGCTTTGCTAGATGTCACTGATGGATGTGAACCTATAGCTTTAGCAATATCACAATCAGATTGTAACACAGCCCAATGTTTCTGTAGAATATTCCTAACATAGCAGCTTGCGTGCTATATTTAGTGATGAATCTAATATGTTCTTTAGCTCTAATGTTATTGGAACCTTTGTGTAAATCTATTCATTGTAATTCTTAAAATTGGACAAATGCATTGGTAATTACTTTCCTGGAATATCGTTTACTATTGAAGCATTTGCCGATATTGCAAGCTTCATATACAAAGTCTTCTTCTCTGGAGCAGTTACGCTTGGCTCGAATAAACTCTACAAAGGGTATGCTTTCGAAAAGGGAATATGGGTGAAAGCTTGTTGCATGTAATTACACTGGTGGGTTTTCGATACAACTGACGTACGAGCTTGTCATCAAATACTTCAAAGCAAATGTCCAAAAACTCCAACTTCTGAAACACAGAGGCTGTGTTATAATCTGATTTTGCTATTGCTAAAGCTATAGGTTCACATCCATCAGTGCATTTAAATTCAAATGAGAGTCATTTCAATCCAACCCAAAATAAGTTTTGAGCTTTGTGTGTAGTAGTACAGATAGCATTTTATGCAGTCTGCCTGCAACTCATTGTAAATTATAATTTAATTAAATTGTACGCAAAGTGTTTTCACAGAAATAGTTAACAGTAAGCTGTGATATGAAGGCATACATATTATAGCCTAATGAAGATCTGCTTGATAATGTGTGTTCTGTGAAGGCCCAATGGGAGCAGGTTTAGTTCTGTCATTTCTACTCCAATGGAAAAATGATATGAATATAAATCCCATGCAATCCCCTCACTCTTGAAAACATACATCCACATTATGAGTTAGGCAGTAAGTGGTAAAATTGGCGGTAACTTAGTTACCGCCAATTTTACCACTACGCCAAATTATGAGGTTGGGTTTTGAGTGGAGGATTTACTGTCAGGAAAACCCAGGAGATAAATCTTTGCAACACTGAACAATCTGCAGAATTGGTGGAATTACCATGGCAGTAATTCTGTCATTATAATTCCACATAAAAATCCCTATTTGGTCCAATGGAAACGAGAATTAGACTGACGCCAACACTTACATTCAGGTGGAAATTCCGCCTAACCAAGTGGCAGTATCTGTAATTCCTTAGGGCAATTTTTGAGCGGATTTACCACCAAATTTCCTCCTAACTCGTAATGAGGTAAATGGAATCTTGTGCCAGTGGGACTTAATCTGCTAAATAGAAGAGGAGGGTCACTTATACCTGTTTAATACAATCCTAAAACCAATATCCAGGTTGGGTGGGAGAACCAAAATTCAGCACATTCTCATAGCTTTCCTAACCCAAAACCCTCATAATTATAATGCAATTTATTGCAAGAATATTTTAAATTGGACACACATGTTAGCAGCCCACAGCACTATATTTACATGAGAAGTGTGGGACATGGAACAGCTATTTGATTCTATCATGTATTGTTGTTATCGGGGAAAGCACATATCTTTGAATAATTTGCAAATGTAACTTCATGCGTAATTCAGAAATGTTTTAATGCAAAGGAAGTGTTGACATATTAACTGACGAGCAACAGAAGTGACATTACAAAGCTTTTTGTTATTCAGAAATTAATATTTATGTTTATATAATGGACGACATAAATGGAGGTGTGTGTGAGAATCAGTGAGACTCATGCAGGCAGGTTAATTTCATTTTTCTGTAGATAAACTGCTTGTGATTGTGGATCATTGTGGTGACATAAAGGTTGTGACCATTTTGAGTCATTTGTTTAAATAAATTTGATGTTGGATCAAACCTCCTGTTTTTGCCCATAATTGAGGGTTGGGACTGCGTACTGGGGGACATAGGATCGAGGATGCCTGCTTAGTGCAGAAGCCATTAATTAATCAAAATATATCCTAGATAGGACACAAAAAAAACTACACAATTAGATATAATTCACCCTGATTCGTTGGAGACCCTCACAGACTACATTGTCTGAATCGTTTAAAAAAACCTTTCAAAACTATTTGCATTCGTTTTCATTTCTTAATTGAAAACAACACAATGGCTAAGGTGTTTTAGAGTTGCAACAGCAGTAACATCCCTTTGGGGAACACTGGCATGATATTAGTGTCTCAAGTTGATTTGACCTACCAATGCATATGGGCCTAGCCCACTTTCGCCGAATGCATTTTCATCAAATGTGTTTTGCTGATTTCTTTGTACTTTGTGCCAAAATGCATATGATAAGTGGAGGTAAGGTATTGAACCCATAGACCGGGGACCTTTAAGACGAGGTAGCAATACTTAGAGATGGATGGGGATGCAGAACTTACTTATGCATCAAACAAAAATCAAACTGACTCAGGAACTTGGCAAAACTTAGTACTGTTTTATTTGCAATTATCTAAAAGAGGGAGTTACAACGGACATCAACGGACGTCGTAAAGCATGATCTCAGTGAATTTCATAAAAACACAACTTTTATAGTCAGAACTCGTCTTCATGGACGTCATACTATGTGGCGAACTACAAAAACCTACTTTGGGATGTGATAGGCTTACAGGGAACATCTAGGTATACGTTCCATATTGACAGGGTTGTGATTGGGTCTCTAACATCACGTGGACAACTAAGCCCTCCTCTAGTGCAAGTCATCTTCATCATCACAAAATACAGGACGACCCATTGGTTACACAAACTATAGGGCTCTCTGTTACATGGCCCTCTGTAATCGGTTGGCATGCTTGTAACCTTTTGGAATATTCCACATGCTAGCAGCACGCAGGCTGGTACCCCAGGTGTTTGTGGGGTGGTCTTGACCATAGCTTCCCACCTACTTAGCCTGACATCTATCATCACTCTTGCGGTCTGCCATTCAATTAAGGCTTTGAACTTGGCCTTGCAGAAGCTCTCTGTGCCTGATAATAAAGGGGAGCGTGGCATAGTTTTATCTTCTGGTTTCAGTGTAGCTCGACCCAATAGTCTATTATTTTCTGACCATGTGAATAGAGACCATGTTTTCAAGCTCTTTGCTGCATATAATACTATTAAATGATGAACTTTTGACGAGTTCAGTGTTTTTTCATTCCACCTCAAACAGAGGTTTGTTTCTTTCTCACGTTCATGTAGCTACTTGACAGACAACCAGGCTCACGGTGGCCTCGACTCTTGGTGCTGGGCCAGCCAACCTTTCTTGGATTCTCCTTCAGCATTAGCTATTTTCCAACTACGCCACACTAAAACCATTTCCATTCACAGGGTCCAAGCTTTGCTAAAGTGCATTGTGGAACATCCAGGTTCTATACATTCCTATGTATATATATTGGAGCATTACTGCAATCTATTCACTACGTAGCCAGCCTCAATATTAATTTGTCTACTTGCGTTACTGCATCTGTACAAGTGTAAAATTACTTTGCCTTTTCTTCAGTGTTTCTTTGCATGAGCATCTTCATTCCGAGCCCAAAATGTTGCTCATCTTTGACACCTCCTCTTCAGATCTTATAGAATGTCTATGTTCTTTTGTCTTGTGTATCCTTTCAAGGTGCATCAGTTTTGCTTCGCATGATGTCACCAGTCCTCTTTCTTATCCATTTTCATACTTCTTCAGGGAATCTGTCCAGAAGACCATCATATCTTCGTGAATGCATATAGGGTTGTCTCAGTGGATACCTTGTTTCCAGAATTCTTTGTGGTACAGGCATCCTCACTGGTACTGCACATGCCGCAATTTCTGGTTCTCAACATGTAGACAACATTGGTAGGGGCTTTTGGCTCTTCCTCTAGATTATATATGGGAGTATGGATAGTAAGGATGGGATACAGGGCATCTCCTCCCATAGTTTGCATTCAGCAAAAATGTATTTGGCAAAAATGTTGCTGCAAAGGTTCGTAGAACCTCCATATGGACATTGATCCCAAAGGCGTGAATTACTGTTTAAACAATAACGCTTCATTTGTATAACGCTTACTAACACATTTGTTCCATATTCATAGCATTACAAAGATGTCATGAAATCACAGTGCATGGCTATCTTCCACAAGCTAAAGAGGCGAGCATTCAGCAAGTGGTGTAACCTTCAGTGGAATGCTAAATTCAAATATTCTTTGTTGATAGTAAGTAGCATAACTTGAAAATTGTCATTGTCAAATATACAAGGAGGTGTGAGACACCCGGGGGTATTCTCACTCCTAGACTGTTTAGATCCTCTGCGCAAGTGGCCAGCGAAAGGCCATTGTAATTGGATCCCGACCCTGGGGATGGAGAAGCGAGGGAGGATCACCTGGGTGGAGGGACCTTGGGTGAGACATGGTATCCCTCTTTCCCTAATGACAACCATCCCAACCCTTCTACAACCTTTAGGGGTTATTGTAAACCAGCTTCCCCTATTTTCCCTCAGTCACATCATTCCAGTACTTGGATGAGGAAGAGACGACTAGGAGTTATACACACCAACACGCGGCTACACCACTCTGGTACTGAGACGAGGAAGAGTGCCTCAGAGGAATACCACTGCAAAGACCGGGCATGTCTCACTAATAGGCCTAACTATAGTCAGGCAATTGAAGGAGAGGACTCACACCTGCAGCTCACTAACAAGCCACAGGTGTATAAAAAATGGGAAGCCAACAGAGTGGAGAGAGGCAGATAAATTTGAGACACTGCTGGAAGTCATCGTATGTAGGGCTGCCATGTGATGAGCACCAGAATACCAGGGAATGCATAAGCTGACGGTCTGGACTGGTATGGCGTGGGAACAGGAGTGCTCTGGAGCAACTGCAAGGCAACAGAAGGAGGCGTTCTAAAGGGCCAGCTTTCAATCAAAGAGGCTGAATGCTCATTCTCCAGTGGCACTGCGAGAGTGTGGGAATGTCTTAGGGGCAGAGGAGGAACCCTGGAGGAAACCCCAGATGCCTGTGGATTCGGAATGCTCTACAAATGTCAAATAAATAAATAAGTAAAGGAGAATTGTGGCCTGTGCGATTTGTGGGAAGTCTGCAGAGGAATCCAGTGAGTTTCAGAGACCAGGAAACCCGGTATGAAATTGATTTCGAGCACAGTGAAGGAAACATTTATTATTAAATTACACATTGTATTGGAGTGGTCGTGTGGGTCCGAAAGAAGCAGAACACGTTTTCGAAAGTCTCTGTCTGGGTATCCAGTCATTTTTTCGAAAACATAATTTCGAATGACAAAAGTTTTGAAAAAATGCATCGAAAAAATGCATTGTTTTGTAGGTAAAGTTTTTTTTTACTAAAATGGGTGTTAAGGAGTAAAGTAAATTGGGACCTGGGGGAATCCCACCCATTAAAAAAAATAACAAAAAAATGCATTTTTTCCACGCATTTTAATTCGAAACTTTGCCATTTGAAACTATGGCATTAAAAAATAGCACTATAAAACCTCTGTCTGAACTGTCTAAAGTATACATTGTACAAGAGTGGTCGCGTGGGTCTGAAAGGAGCAGAACACATTTTCAAAAGTCTCGTCTGAATTGTTCATTGACTAAACTATTAAAAAAAGTGTTAAAGTATTCATGTGCCTTGAGAAAAGAGGAGGAACAGTTTTGAAAGGTTCCTACCCGGGAAAGGGACATTCCCATTGCATAAAGAAGAGGAAATCTTTGTCGGCCACCTTTATAAATTGCAAAAGGATATTTAAACACAGAACTGAACCAAAGTAGAATAGATCTTTTTTTGAATACTGTATTGAATGCAAATAACCCAGAGGAAAGTAAAACTAGAACTTTTGAATTTTGAACCTACTATTACTGAAGTTGAAACTGAACAAAAGTGAAATAGAAATCCATTGAATATTGAATGGAATGAAACCAAGTCAAATATAAGTGAAGGACTAAAAAAAGAAGTGTTCTGTTGTGAACTGTTTTGAACTTGGGGAAGGGAAACCCAGAGCTTCTGTTGTGAACTGTTTTAAAATTGGGGAAGAAAACCCCAGTGCTTCTGTTGTGAACTGTGTTAATCTTGGGAAAGAAAACCCCGGGTCCTGATTCAGACTATGGGCCTCATTACACGGATGGCGGTAAGGATTTACCGGTACCGGTAAAATACTGGTACCGGTAAATCCTTACTGCCTTACTACGAGGTCCCTTTGCGGGTTGGGGGATTAACGCAATTTGCGGTACCGTAATTAGCGCCTTCCCCATTCCCATTGAGCCCTATGGGGCAAAAATGGGAATGGGGAAGGGCAATGGTGGAAGGGGGAATTACCGCCCTGCCAACCTTGGAATGGGGCGTTAATTCCCCTTTCCCCCAAGGCGGTGCCGGTAATTTACCGGCATGAACCATGGCGCTAATAGCACCATGGTTCTACGCCATCATTGTAATGAGGCCCTGTTTCTTTTTAGTCTATGGAGGATAATTTTGAGACTATGTTATGGAACTGTTTCACACTTAAGGATGGGGGCTGAAAAGAAGCTTTGAATTAGAAGAATCTTAGAATTTTGGGTTAAACACTGTTTTCTTTTTGGTTGCTGACATCCCTACACATTGGGCCTCATTACGAGGTAGGTGGCAAGGACACCAGTGCCTGTGCTCCCTTACCACCCTATTCCGAGGTCCCTTAGCGGGTCCCTTCCTTAACGCCTGGTTTTACCAGGCGTTATGGAAGGGAACCGTTAAGGGACTTCAGAGCTAATAATGGTACCGCAAATTGCAAATTGCGGTACCGTTATTAGCTCCATCCCCATTCCCATTGAGCCCTATGAGGGCTCGAATGGGAATGGGGAATGGTTCCCGGAATGGGAACTTACCGGGTCCTCCAAGGTTGGAATGACCCGGTAAGTCCCTAATTCGGGAACCTGGACCTGGAATGCGCTAAGGGGGTAGCCATGGTGCTAATAGCATCATGGCTACCTCTTACCTCGTAAAGAGGCCCATTGTATAGTTTAGTTGTGAGGGCAAGTATAGGTTTTGGACATAGACAGATTCTTCAATTGAAGTCCTTGACTCAGAGGTTCTTTAGATTTCTTTAGGTAGAGAAATCCCAACTTAGATTAGGGCAAGTTAGGCCTTTTTCTATCCTGACATTTTAGTTAATAAAAGTATTATTTTGAAATTTGAATCTGTTGTCTGTGTCCTCCTTCATGATGCCTTCACAGAGTTTAGAATACCTCCATGATTCACAGCAGCCTGCAGCTATGTATCCCAAAGGCAGCTTGTAACTGCCTGTCCATAACACCTCAATATGTATGCGGATGCCTACCACCGTCCTGCTACACCAATCATTCAGTTTGCAGAGAGAGATGGTAACGCTGTCTGTTGTGATACACAGGTTGATATCCATCGCAACCCCATGGTAACTGCTAAGCAGTAACACACCCCACAGGGGACTTTACAGGAAAGCCTCCTCGAGCTCCTAGGATCAATTATCACATTACAATGATCTGTGTGAGAGAGTGGCTAGTCAACAGCTTCTTCGCATGAGCATGCATGCTGCCAGAAGGGAACAATGACCAAACATGCATCGGTTTCCATGCTGAGAGGATGACAAGTGCCAGGCACAGCCTGCACACACTCACCTGCCTGAGACTCCCGGAAACATACATCCAGCCATGCCAACACATAGCAAATCTGCACACTCCACATACACAGCTCTGCACCGCATGTCAAGGAAATGGGCACATGCATGCAAACATTCCGCTGTGCCAGTAATGCACATCCCCAGAATCACATCAACGAAGGCCATGTAGTGAATGAGAATCAACAACTCAATTGTACACAGCACCACACTAACCACCATGTAGTGCTCAGCACCACCAGACCCAGCAACAGTGTCCCCACATACACCCACACCACCACACATCCACCCTAAATGACACGGCACTCACTACCAGTCATCTGCATGTAGCACCTGCGACAATTAGCAATTGTGGACAACATATCGTGACAGAGCTACAGTACACTCCCACAGAGTACATACACTTCCCAGTGCTGCAACCAATAAGACGCACAAGAGGGACAACATGAAGACATTGACCAACTGGTCATGACATGTGTAAAGTGAAGTACACGCCATCCCATCCCCGGGCAGAACATCCACCACCCAAAGGTGCACAATGGGTTCATGCACCCCTGTGTGCCTGGACCTTGGGATTCAGACATGATGGAACACGGCCTAGAGCTAACATCAAGCAGACAACGAGATGCACTAGTCCCACCAAGTACAGAGTGGGGAGGCAGACACACCATCCAATAAAGTGGGTGTTGGAGGGGGCACATGGGTGAGTGTGGATTCCAGAAGCGCATCAACAAGGAGCACCCAGGGGATGCACAGACGACTTGAGGCCTGGTCACTGCAATCCCCAACAAGCCGAACGTCAGTGAATATCAACTCATGCAAACACAGAGTACACAATACTCATGATGACACTACAATGGTGTCCTCAAGGGCACTGATAGTGAGGGCTGTCAGTGAACTGCAAATGCTGATGCACACTGCATACCTGTACTGCCTAGTATGAGAGATTAGGGAGAGGGGGCACCACCTTGAACCACCTTGACACACCTGAAAGGTCCACCCACCCCCGGCAATTATTCCAACACACTCACATGAGAATCCACCTCAACAAAACCACCCACCGTGGATGGCACCAGTTTGTAAGAGTGCAACTCCCACATTCCTCCACACAACATGACAGCCAATGAGCAAGACATCAGAAGTGTGAACATCAGTGCACCTACCTCAACAATCATAGGACACCGCCCCAGACGACCTGTCATATAGGTCCACGAAACTTCAAACAGTACATTGCAACAATACCCCTGCATGGACCCCATGGAATGACACAGGGGCTTAGGAGACACACACCTTCTCGGGAGGACAGGGCACACCTTCGGGACTTTGCCACAGACACAATCCAATCCATAATTCTGTAGGGCTGAGTCCTAAAGCGTTAAACCCCTATAAAAGCCATTCACTATCTTTGAAAAGTTGCTTCAAAGATTGTCCTTGATTTGCTGTCCAGCCTCAGACAGAAAGGTGGCAGGGGGTTCAATGGCAGCGCAACCATGCACCCCCTAATATACCAGGACAATGACCTTAACAGGCAATTCAAAAGAAGCAAAGCATGATCTGTTTAGATTTCGAGCACTTGGAAAAAGAAATGTAAGTTTCTAAAAAAGACGGCTATGCTTCCCAATTGGACAAAATAAACAGCCTTTCTTTTCACTTGCTTCAGATAGTGGGGTTGGGGGATACATCATGTTGTATCCCCGCTAATTAAAATTGTGGGGGGATTTATCACCCCTGTCAGCCCCATTTCCTACGGCCATGGCATGACACCTCTGCCCACAACACTGCATGCACCCACCACTCATGCATAGCAACCCATCACGCACGTGATTGAATCAACAAGTAGCCTCGTGTGCACAAGAGCAGTATCCTGATCAACAAACACCATATACAACACACAGACAACTCCATGGCATCAGGGGTGACTGTGCACTTTATTGCAAATCTCGCAAATCACATAACAGAGGTAGCATGAGTGTGTCGCTCACCATGCATAGTCCAGCATGCAGACAAATCAGCCTGTTAATTCACTGTGCATGATCTACAGGGAACTGCAAAACAGCAGGAGAATAGCTGCCACTTCTCTGAAAAATCCATCTTGGGGGACAAATATACCACAACAGTGACAGACTGCAACAAAGGAGAGGGAAGGCACAGTCAGAAGCAAAATGGGACATGTGGCTCCATCCATTCCGACAGCTAGCAGCAGGACACATGCATGGAGCCATGCTAGTAAAGAAGTGCGCTTACATCAGATGAAGACGTCCCGAAGGATAGACTCATGATGGTATCCCTGCCCTCAGCACAGGTCCAATGATGTCCGTGTGACACATAGAGCATATGTTCATGCAAGGGCTCACAATGCACACAGTTGGTTATCGTGGGACACACTGGTACACGCATACTCGCAACATACTCACCTGTACTCTGTATGTATCCTGTAGCGTAACAGCCTTTTGTTTATGGTACACCCCTTCCAGCAGATCCTCTGTGGACAAACGCACTGGCTGTACGGGACCAGTCACACATATTCATAGGCATCCGATGAAGAACTCATGACCCCCACACATTCTGAGGAGCCATCGAATGCATGACTCCCCCTACCCTAATTGTTGTGGTAGTCCGCAATAAACAGTGTGTCCTTCGCTCTTGCAGAAGAGCCCTACAACCCATGAACCACAGGGTTGTGGTGAACAAGGCCCCATTCAACTAATCACCATAGCAGCCAAGTACAAGGCCAGTGTGTTCACCCAGGATGTAGGCAGGTGCACACAGGAATGCATGGCACCTAACAACCTCATGCCCACACACCACTCATCCACCCTCTTAGAACACCATGCACATGACCCATCCACTTGGGAACCCTCCGTTGCTGCACGTACTATCTCGTCCATGCTTGGACACCACACAAGAAGATGTAGACCTGATTTATATACCCATCCATGTGCACGACACCTCCATGCCTGTGCATGGCAATTCCAAAAGATGCATGGCCTGACATGTACATCTAAGCTGGAGTGGACACACTGCATCCGGCACAGGACTACTCACCTTATACACATGGATTCCAATGTGCATCATAACACAGTCGCACAGACGAACCAGGCGAAGGTGCACATGTCTGGGAATGAACATACATGCCTCTCGTGTGAATGACTTACAACGCCATGCCAATGGACACACCTGCTATGACCATGTGCAGAGAGAGGCACTACAAGGACCCACACACCACAGCCTACATAGCCCCATGGCACTCACACACCACAAACTGGACACGAGTCATGGATGACACACAGAAAAATATGTATTGCAATCAAGAGCATGGCGCATACAACAATGGGGGAAAGGTGCACATGTACATGGGAAGAATGAATGAAAACAGTGCAGGTAAATAAAGCAATGCCAGTGAAGGTATATCACACAGAGAGAGTCAGTGGTACAAGGGGCCAGTATTAACATGAGGTAAAATAAACCATATAGAAGGCACACTGTGCAAGGAGAGTGGAATGGGGTGGACCCAATGGGGAAAATGAGATACAATTAGAGGTTTCCATTTGACCCCTCGTGTTCACTTTTCCACATGACTACAACCTCCACCTCATCTTCCTCCATCTAGAGACCCAACCTACTCCTCACTGATAATGCCCAACAAGGTTGAAACATGTCTGTGGATGCTTGTGGTCTTGTGCAGAAGGGATGTGGACTAGCAGTTCAAGCTGCACTGCCCGTTATGGGGTGTGACCAAGCCTGATTTGCATATGGTCTTTCCCCGCCTGTAATGGATTGTCAGGCTGAAAAATGATGGTCTGAAGGGTTGCCCAGAGCTGTGCCTGTGGTTAAGATGTATTCAAAACCTTCCAGCTTCCACCTTTGTTTTTGGTGTGATAATATGTGTCATTTGTGACACAACATGTGTTTCTGTGTTGGCATGCACATGGCCCTGACGCGTCTTCCCATTGCAACATTGAACCACTGTTGGCGCCCAGGTATGAATGACCCCTGTGAACGTAAACCTGCAACCATTGGCGATTTGTGGTGTATGTGTGTACAAGATGGCAAGTTGTATGTGTGTGTTGGTATGGTGAATATCCCATGATTCATTGCATGATTATGCGTGCAGGTGATGTTGCATTGCAGGTGGTAGTTGCGTCCCCTTTTTACATGTGACTTTGTGTCAAACGGTTGTTGGGGGTGTCAGTGCACATGCAGTGATGATATGGAACATGATGCTTGGTGCCACTGGGCAGGTGGCAAATATGGCAACGTGGTATTCTCACTTTGGTGGACGCAGGCACCTCCATGTGATTGTGGGGGTGGGGGTTCTGTGGAGTCTGAGATGTGTGTGCCAGTGGTGGTATCATGTAAAATGTGGTATTGCGACTTGTGTGTGTGATATGTGTGTTTTCTGAGGATGTGTGCATCTGTGTCCGTTTGGGGTGTTAGCGCTATGGCGTGTCCTTCATGCCGTAAGGCGATGTTTTGTATTTACAATGGACATGGGTTGTGGCCTGTGTGCATACATGTTGTGTTGTCTTTTAGCAGGTGTGCATGGATTGCTTAGGTGCTGCGTGTGTGTCTGGGCTGCAGATATGGCCAGGTACGTGTAGATGGCGTGCTTGCCATGGAAGTCAGTGCCTGTTGCTGTGCCTCGTACGTCAGGGCACTCCTCCTCTGGGATCAGGCTTATGGTCTTCCCCTCCCTGGGCATCGGGCATGACACAGTGCCTGCTGGTTCTCCCCCAGAAATATGGGCCAAGTGTTACTTGGTGTACTTTAGTTTGACCCATGTGAGGAGTCAGTAATACGAGGCGGACAACTGCTTGTGTTTTTCTCAGAATTGTACATTTTATTAAAGCAAAAAGGTTTCAAATAAATCCTTGCTAAACCTACTTTGTCAAGGAATTTCCTACCTAGTCTCAAAGCTAAGGGAATTACTCCTAGCAAAAAAAAACTGGCCCTCACACTAAACAACAAACATTCGAAGTAAATAATAAACAACATAAAAGAGTGAACAACAAATAACCAGTATTTTGGATGACCTTCACCTGTCCTGGGTAAATCGCTTTCCCAGGATTGTCCTAAGTCCATTTCCCCAAATGTTCAAAAGGAAAAGTGAAGTCTTAAACCAGTTCTTGTAAGTTTCGAATAAAACAAAAGTTCATCAAACAAACATCCACTCGGAACAGTTCTTCTGGTTTCAGTTGAAAAGATCCACATCCAATTCCAGCCAAGAAATTGGCACCAATGATAATCCTGGATATCCTCTTTCCACGATTGTTTTGCCACAGTTCATAGAATAGATCAACAACATCTCCTTCTACAACTTTATAAGTCACTTGTGGCCTGTGCATTGTGCTGGGTATAATTGTCAGGATGCTTCTTCTTGGGTTGTTGCCTTCCTCATGGTAACCACCCTTCTAATACTTTTACCATCGGAACAGACTCCTTTGTTCCACAGTATGCCACTACTTCAACCAACTTTAATGTAACATCCACTGACAGCATTATACACAACCACAGTTCTGGTCGGAGGCGTTGCTAGGGGGGGGTCTGAGAGCGCTATCGCCCTGGGTCTTATGGTTGTAGCCCCGGATAGAAACTCAGGGGTTACAACCAAAAAGGCTAGCTAGCCCCCAGTCCTGACAGTCCCAAAATGAGCATAGCCCCGGAACCTTTCCAGACTTAGCAACACCCCTGGTTCTGGTATTTCTTCTTCATTCTTGTACTTCAAGTTTGTTATGTATACAAAGACAAGACACTTCAACCTCTACAGGTAGGCAAGGCACTCTTCTTTCCTATTGTAGAGGAGCAGCTGAATGCCTCTGCAGGAAGTCCCAACCCCATCCTTCCCAAAGGAAGCCGGTGAGTTTATTGTGCATTTTTTTCCGTGCCTGCTGCCCATCCGGGCCATCCTTGCACACCTTTCCAGGCCCCAGGCCCCTCTGTCATCCGCTTGCCTTCCCCTCGCTCACCCCGCACCCTCTTCCTGATTCCCCTCCCTACCGCCTCCCGACCCGCCCACCCCGCTCTGATTGGTCCTTAGGACCGTCTGTGCCGGGCCTAACGGCCTCGTAGCAGCACTGCGCTGCACTTTCCCAAAGGAAGCCGGTGAGTTTATTGTGCATTTTTGCCGTGCCTGCTGCCCATCCGGGCCATCTTTGCACACCTTTCCAGGCCCCAGGCCCCTCTGTCCTCCACTTTCCTTCCCCGCTCTCACCCCGCAGCCTCTTCCTGATTCCTCTCCCTCCTGCCTCCCGACCCGCCCACCCCGCTCTGATTGGTCCTTAGGACCGTGTGTGCCGGGCCTAACGGCATCGTAGCAGCACTGCGCTGCACTTTCCCAAAGGCAGCCGGTGAGTTTATTGTGCATTTTTTCCGTGCCTGCTGCCCATCCGGGCCATCTGTGGTGTAGTTGCTTTTAGAAAGTCTGCCCAATAGCATATCGGGGGTATAATTGCATTTAGAAAACGTGTTGTAGACAGCGTGCCAAATAACATATCTGTGGTATAATTGCATTTAGAATATCCGCCTAATAGAATATCTGTGGTATAACTGCATTTAGAAAGCGTGCCAAATAACATATCTGTGGTGTAGTTTACCTTTAGAATGTCCTCCTAATAGAATATCTGTGGTATAACTGCATTTAGAAAGTGTGCTGAATAGCATATCTGTGTTGTAGTTGCTTTTAGAAAGTCGTCCAATAGCATATCTGTGGTATAATTGCATTTAAAAAAGTCCGCCTAATAGAATATCTGCGGTATAACTCCTTTTAGAAAGTGTGCCAAAACATATCTGTGGTGTAGTTGCATCTAGAAAGTGTGCTGAATGGCATATCTGTGGTGTAGTTGCATCTAGAAAGTGTGCTGAATGGCATATCTGTGGTGTAGTTGCTTTTAGAAACTGTGCCAAATGACATATCTGAGGTATAATTGCATTTAGAATGTCCGCCTAATAGAATATTTGTGGTATAACTAGAAAGTGTGCCAAATAACATATCTGTGGTGTAGTTTGCCTTTAGAATGTCCTCCTAATAGAATATCTGTGGTATAACTGTGTTTAGAAATTGTCCTGAATAGCATATCTGTGGTGTAGCTGCATCTAGAAAGTCTTCCTAATAGCATATCTGTAGTCTAGTTTGCTCTTAGAAAAGCCACCTAATAATATCTCTGTGGTGTAGTTGCTTTTAGAAAGTCTGCCTAATAGCTTATCTGCCGTCTAGTTTGCATTTAGAATGTCCACATAACAGCATCTCTATGGTATAGTTACATTTAGAAAGTCTGCCTAATAGCATATCTGAGGATAAGTTTGCACCTAGGAAATCCACCCAATACCATATCTGTGGTATAGTTGCATTTGAAAGTCTGCCTAATAGCATATCTATGGTGTACCGGCTTTGAGAATGTCCACCTAATAGCATATCTGTGGTGTAGTTGCATTTAGATAGCGTGCTTAACACCATAAGTGTGGTCTAGTGGCATTTAGAAAGTCTGCGTACTAACATACCTGTGGTCTAGTTGCATGCATATAATCTGCCTAACAACATATCTGTGGTGTATAGAAATTTAAAAGTCCACTTAATACATAACTGTCGCCTAATAGAATTCAGAAACTCCACCCAGTAGCATATCAGTGGTTAGTTGCATCTAGAAAGTCTGCCTAATTGCTTATCAGTGTTGTCGCTGCATTTAGAAAGTCTGCCTAATAGCATATCTGTGGTCTAGTTGCATTTAGAAAGTCTACCGCATAGCATGTCTGTGGTGTAGCTGCTTTTAGAAAGTCTGCCTCATAGCATATCTGTGGCGTAGGTGTGTTTAAAGTCTGCCTAATAGCTTATCTGCTGTCTAGTTTGCATGTAGAATGTCCACCTAATAGCATATCTATGGTATAGTTACATTTAGAAAGTCTGATTAAATGCATATCTGTGGTCTAGTTTGCACTTAGGAAATCCACCAAAGAACATATCTGTGGTATAGTGCGTTTGAAAGTCTGCCTAATAGCATATATATGGTGTAACTGCCTTGAGAAAATCCATCTAATAGCATATTTGTGGTGTAGTTGCATCTAGAAAGTGTGCCAAATAGCATATCTGTGGCGTAGTTGCATTTAGTAAGTGTGCCTAATACCATATGTGTGGTCTAGTGTCATTTGAAAGTCCGCCTAATAGCATATCTGTGGTCTAGTTGAATTTAGAAAACCTGCCTAAAACACGCCAATTTAGCTGCATTTAGAAAGTCTGCCCAATAGCATATCCGTGGTCTAGCTGCATTTAGAAAGTCTGCTAATAACCTATCGGTGGTTTAGATCCACTCAAAAATCGGCCTAAAAGCATATCCATGGTTTAGTTGCATTTAGTAAGTCGGCCTATTAGCTTATCTGTGGTGTAGTTGCATTCTGAAAATCTAAATAGAAACTCTGATTTAGTTGTACCAAGAAACGGCGAAATAGTCTCACCCTGTGGTATAGTTGTACCTAGAAACTGTGAACAATAACCCTGTGTTATAGCTGATCTCAGAAACAGATAATTAATCTCAGCCTGTAATATATTTGAATTTAGAAACTGGGAATAACTATAGTATAGTTGAATTTTAAAACTGTGATTAACCTCACCCTATTATATAGCTGAACTTAGAAAATGCGAATTATCTCTGCGGTACAGCGGTAGTACAGTTAATCATAGAGAGTCTGTACAACTAATCATCCAGTGGTATAGTTGAAGTTGGAAGGTCTGAACGAAATCATCCATTGCCAACTAAAACACAGCCCAAACTAACCAAACCATGAGTCCTCCCAACCCACCAAGGTCCGCCGAAAAGGATCCTCTTGCGCCCCCGTCCCTTCCCGCCCGCCCTACTTCCCATCCCCCCTTTCCCAAACCATCCTAGCCCTCTACCAATTCCCCTACCCATCCCCTATCCAAACATCAAGCCAGAGGGGCACGATGGCGAGCCAACCATCCTAAGACCACTCCTCCTCCCATTCCCTCCTCCCACCCGCCTACTATCATCATACCCTCTCCCCCCACTCCACCCACTAACGGCCAGCCTATCCCCCCAAGCACACCCATCCCCACTACCTTCCACCCCCACTCCCCTCATCAACTTCCACAATCTTCCACCCCCGACCCCTCTCCTTCCCCTCCCTAAAAAATGCTTTCCTCGCCCTGGCAAGAACAGTAGCGGCTTCCCTTTCCCCCTCTGACCCACCTACCCTCTCTCATACACCAACTGCAAAAAAAACACTGAAGAGAAAACGTACTTGGTCTCCCTCAATCGCTCAGTACTCATCGCCACTCCTGTCTCGACACACCTCCTCATCCTCCCAATCTCGATCTTCACCACCCACCCCACCTGCCTCACCCTACTTGAAACCCCTCTCCCTCGAATTCTGTCTGACCACATCTGAAACCCTTAACCCCCACACCCCACCTTCAAATCCTCCGACCCAAATCCATTCACCCAATATTCACCCACCAACTCAACTGCCCGCCTACTCTTCCCATCGACCCCCAAGTACCCCCCCGCCTGTAGGCCCCCTTTTTCCACCCTCTACCCTCCCACCCCCACCTCCGCAACTCCTGCATCATCCTCCTGTACCGAAGTAAATTGCATCCTTTTTAATGCCCGGTCTG
Organism: Ambystoma mexicanum; assembly: GCF_040938575.1. NCBI lineage: Eukaryota > Metazoa > Chordata > Amphibia > Caudata > Ambystomatidae > Ambystoma > Ambystoma mexicanum. Next base: position 119,131,746 of record NC_090929.1, read on the forward strand.
TAGCAAAAAACAGACACAGCATCTTTCACCCCCTTGCCTCTGACAAACCGGACCTGGTCTTTATCACCAAAACCTGGTTCTCTGACGACTTCGCTCCTATAGCCAACGAAGCCTTCCCCCCAGACTACTCCCTCATCCCCCTGAACCGTCCCTCTAGAGGAGGAGGAATAGCAATCGCCTTCAAGTCTCACTTCTGTGCCTCAATCATCGACAACCAGCCATCCATTCCTTCCTGCAAATCACTCCTCGTAAAACTATCCCTCCTCCCATCATTCTCCCACAGCTTCCTAATCATCTACAGACCCCCTGGCTACGATAGACAATTCTCAAACAACCTCTGCGACTCTATTGCCACCCTCCAACTAAACCATCCCACCATCACCCTTCTAGGAAACTTCGACAAATGGCTTGACATCCCAACCAACCCTATGACCCACTCTCTGGTTGACGGCCTAGACGCGATTAACCTCCATACCCACATAAACGGGCCGACTCACTACAAAGGACACACACTTGATGCCATCTTCAGCTCCCACAACCTGATACATCTAAACCCCCCCACCCCTATCATCTGGTCCGATCACTTCATTGTTTCTTTCACCATTCGCTCACCCAGCCCGCTCCCATTACCAGAACCAGAACCTCCGATCCTACGAAAATGCTGGAAGAAACTAAAAATCCTTCCCTACCTAGCCGACGCACTCCTTCAGTCTCCTCCCCCTACCTGCCTACCCAATGAACCACTAACCTCAGACGCCTTTGACTCATGGCTCAACACCTCACTAATTCCGCTCACCCCCCTCCTGCAAGCCATTAGCTCACCATGGCCTTTTTCCTAGATGGTTCACACCAGAACTGAAGATAACTAAACAGCTATATAAATCCCTTGAGCGCAAATGGCGGAAAGATAAAACTGCCCTGAGCAGATCCTCCTTGGCCCGGCACCATCACCTCTACAAGGCTGAAATCCGGAAAGCTAAAAAAGCCCACTACAACTCCCGAATCCTAAACTGTAAAAACCCCAGCAAAGAACTTCACAAAATCATTGCCGAATTCACCAATCCATCATGTACCACCACCCTCCCCACCCCCTCACAACCACTGTGCGACTCACTCTCCCTACACTTCTACACCACAGCTCTCGAAAGAACAAACTCTCTAACCAACAAACTAGCTCCACCCACCCTACCTGCCAGCCCACTGCCTGCGACTGCTACTCAACCAACCTTCAACTCATTCACTCCAATATCAACTGACCAATTTCTCAAACTTCTCTCTGTCCGCAAACCATCCGGCTCCCCGCTCGACCCCTGCCCAGCCACAACCCTCAAAGAAATTTTCACATCCACCTGCGCAGGAGAACACGTGAGAACCATCATAAACCCCTGTCCTCAGGAATTTTTCCCTACGCTTTCAAAACTGCTCATGTCAAGCCTCTCCTAAAAAAACCTTCCCTCGACCCGCTCGAGCCCAAAAACTACCACCCCATCTCGAACACCAGGTTCCTTGCCAAACTCATTGACTGAACCGCCTACTCCCAACTAAATGCCTTTGTCGGAGCCAACAATCTCCTTGACCCCACTCAATCAGGTTTCAGAGCCTGACACGGAACCAAAACCACACTAACCTCAATCTGGGATGACCTCAAAAACACTGCTGATTCTGCCGGATGCCCCGCACTAATCCTTCTCGACCTATCAGCCGCCTTCGACACAATCAATCACTCAATTCTCCTTGACCGCCTCCACTCACTGGGAATCCGTGGAAATGCTCTCAAATGGATAGCATCCTTCCTCGACAATAGGAGCCAAATAACCCTACTCTCCAACTTTGCTTCGCACGCCTGACCAGTCAACACTGCCGTTCCACAAGAAGCATGCCTATTAGCCCTCCTGTTTAACCTCTATATGTCCACCCTCCCACGAATAATCCGCTCACACAATATCCTGTGCTATAACTACACCGATGACACACAACTAATCCTAAAACTCCTGAATTCAAAACCCAACTGCCAACCCGACCTCGCTTCCTGCCTCCTCGACATAGATCACTGGATGATCACAAACCACCTCTTGCTAAACCCCTCCAAAACTGAAATCAGGGTATGTGGCAACACCAAACTTCTTCCTCACCCACTACCCTGGCCATCTGCCATGGGCAATTCCCCAACACCCTCAAATTCAGTAAAAAACCTTGGATGCACCTTAGACTCAGACCTAACCCTCTCGCTCCAAGTCAACAACGTCTCCAAGTCCTGCCACTACCACCTTAAAACTCTTAGGCACATTTTTCCATATCTCTTCATTTTCTAACAGACTCTCTGCAGTCCAATCGATTGTTATGTCAAGATTGGACTATGCTAACCCCCTCTACTTCGGAATCCACGCGTACCAACTGACTAAACTACAAAGAGCACAAAACGCTGCAGCCAAACTGCTACTAGCTCTTGGCCCAAGAGACCACACCTCCCCAGCCCTCAAAACTCTGCACTGGCTTCCGGTTGCCCGAAGGGTGACCTTCAAAACCTTATGCATATCCCACGAGCAATGCATAAAACTGGACCTCAATATCTTCAAAACAAACTAAAACCCTACCATCCTCCACGAACTCTTAGATCAAGCTCTGCCAGCCTCCTGGTCATACCTAAAACCAACTCAGTCAGGTTAGGTGGATCATCTTTCGCAACCCTGGCCCCCACTCTGTGGAACGCACTTCCACCCCACATCCGACTCACCGAGGACTTCATGTCTTTACGCAAATTACTGAAAATATGGCTCTTCCCCTAAAATCGACTCCTAACTCAAATTGGATGACAGCAATCAATGACCTTAGCCCAAAGCTGCCTTATCATAAATAACAGTCCAGCATCATGACCCGAGCGAGAAATCGAAAACTGATAACCACCAAGCACCAATGTAAATTGAAACGGATAAACTGAATAGCACCAGTGAACTGGACGAAATTATTAAAGTGGATAAAGGAATAACCTCAATGAAAGCAGTCATGTGGATGAAATAAAGGAAATGGATGATATCAATGAAACAGAAGAGAGGATCGAAGTGGACGAGAGGAATAAAGTGGACGTGATAATGGAAAGGATGAGTAAATAATACGGATTGTATGCACGGAATAGATAGAGTGCCTGCAACCGATAGATGGCATGGAATGACAGAGTGCCTGGAATGAACGGAACAAATGGAATAGATAAATCAAGGGCACGACATGTTAATGGTAATGTTAATGTTAAAGGATATTTGTACCGCGTACTAGCACCACCGTAGTGGTCCCCTGGTGCTCACATGGATGGAGTGCACCGGACGGATGGAGTGCACGGGACGGATGGAGTGCAGGGGACGGATGGGGTGCATGGGACGGATGGGGTGCATGGGACAGATGGGGTGCATGGGACGGACGGGGTGCATGGGATGGACGGGGTGCATGGTACGGATGGAGTGCATGGGACAGGTGGGGTGCGTGCGACGGTTTACGCGGGTAGAACGGATGAAGTGGGTGGAACGGATAAAGAGTTGTGGAGCGGATAAGGAGTTGTGGGGCGGATTGCATATGATGGATGACGTGGGTAGAACGAATGAAATGGGTGGAGCCGATGAAGTGTGTGGAGCGGATTAAGAGTGTGGAGCAGATGAAGAGTGTGGAGCGGATGAAGAGTGTGGAGCGGATGAAGTGCGTGGAGCGGATGAAGTGCGTGGAGCGGTTGGAGTGCATGGAGCGGTTGGAGTGCATGTAATGGTTGGAGTGCATGGAACAGTTGGAGTGCATGGAATGCATGGAGCAGAGCATGAAGACGCTCGATCCCAAGCACCTACTGAAACCCACCATATAACATCACCACGCTTACTCTCTTCTATACACCACCACTCAACTAGAACACAGCGATACTATGACACATTCGGTATAGCTGTTCTCATACCAACACCTGCCACATACTGCCCATCATCCTAACTAATCACAGCGGGCTGCACACCCGCCAGCCTACGTGTTCTCTTCAGGCCTAACGCAGCCAGAATCAGTCTAGTATCACCCTACCAGAATGAACACATGCTCTTGATCTCCCAACCACCACACCTACCGCTAAGAAGCAGCTATCATACAAATGCCACACCTGCTGCACACATATCCGGTGCACACACGCACCTTAAAGCTCCCTCTCTCTCTATACTGTCTCGAACTATGGTTTCCGAGGGCGTTCAACCTACCAGCGCCTTGAGATCATACCAATGGTACAAAAGGCGCTATATAAATGCAAAGTAACATAAAATAACAAAGTAACATAACATATGCTGGGAGCCAGAAATTGCGACATGTACAGCACTAGCGATTGTGCCTATTCCACGAAGAGCCTTCGAGAAAAGGTATCTATTGAGAAAACCCTATATGATGTATCCGTGTAGAGATGACAATCTCTTGGAGGAGATCCTTGAAGGAATATGAAGATGAGAGAAACAGAAGCTGGTGACGTCACAAGAAGCGAGCGTGGCACATTGAGAAGAGTGACTGAAGAAAAGGATGTATAAACCTCGGTGTCACATATTTAGTAAGCTTAGACCCACGAAGGATCTGAAACCTGTTTCAGAGCAACATGAAGCAAAGAGCATGGAAAGGCCTGGAAGAGCTTTCTGGCCTGGTGTCAAAGGATGGAGCAGCCTCAAATTGGTTTTCTATCCTTGAAGAACAGTGAATGTGAAAAGCTGAATCAGTCTTTGTTAAGGTGCAAGAAGGAACACCACGAGTGCCAAGTTTATTAATTCAAGACAATTAAATGCTGCAAGACAGGTCGAAATACGGTCTTCTGTCACATGAGTCAAGGATGTAAATACGAATTGGGCATACAGACCTGAACTATGATAAGAGTGTGCCTATACTCCCTTTTATTCTCAGGATCGAGAATACTTTGCAAGGACAAGTTCAAAGACTTTCTGAATGGCAGACGGCATGAGTGATGAGAGATTTTGGGCTAATTGGGTGGGGAGAAACAGTCAAGTCCACCCACTGACACCTAGGGTACCAGTTTACGTGCTGCTAGTGAGCCGAATGTTCTAGAAAGGCACAAGCGTGCCAACCAATTGTAGAGGGCCATATAACAAAGGGCCTTTTAGTTTGAGAGCTAATGATATACTGTGTACCTCATAACATAAGTTGTCCACCTGACTAGAGAGGCCCAATCACAACCCGTCCCTATATAGAAAGTATACTTAGATGTTCCCCTTAAGCCAACCACAACCCCCCGTAGGTTTTTCTTAGTTTGCCACATAGTATGACATCACCTATGATGAGCTTTTGCTATAAAAGTATAATTTTTTATGAAATGCGTTCAGAATGCTGTACGATGTCTGTTGATGTCCGTTGTAACTCCCTGTTTTAGACAATTGAAAATAAAAGTCAAGAGAGACATTTTGCCAAACTTCCTGAGCCTGTATTATTTATTGGTATAAGAGTTATTCTGCATCCCATCCTGAGTATGACATGTTACTGATTTAAAGACCTCCCGGCATTCACTATACTTCAAGAAAAGATCAGTCTCTTAGCCTCTTCTGCCTGACTTACTGCTAGAAGTATAACCTGCCTCTGCTTCCAGACTCTCCATGCCAGCAGTCTTACCATTAACAATTATTGGCTCGACCTTCCTACAAGCACCCAGCTCTCTTCCCCAGCTTTATTCACACCTTCTTGGTTCCAGTAACTACCCTGAAGCTGTATTGCCACACTTCCAACTTTGGATTACAATGTCACACTTGTATTAGCGGACATTGGACCTTTAACAGCTTCATAAATCAGGTGGATAGATTTAAACAGGGCTTGCTTCACTATAGAAAAGGTTTGCCTATTGGCTTGGGTAATGCTTGTTATTCCCATCAGTACAACGACCTTTAGGTTGAAGCAATACTTGTTATTAATGTTACAAGGTTCACACATCAAAGGAAAAACAGATTTAGGCACAAGTGACCACACTTTAAGGTAAATCTTTAACCTTAAATAACTGTGTTTGTATTTCCATGTATTAACACAGAGATGCATTCTAACGACAGCCGGGAAACACAATTGGCCACAGAAAACCTTCCTTTGATGCTGTAAATATTTGGACCAATTGTGAAAGTCAACGTTAGAGTTTTCGGAATGATTTAGAAAGCGTTCCCCCTTTAATTAGAGACAAGCGACGACTTCCGGCATTTATAGTTCAACAATGGGAAATGAAATGCTTTTCTTCTTACGCAAGCTCTCTGACTTTTACTAGAAGTGCGTGTGATTCATTTCCATTGTTAGCAAGACTCTTCACAACGACTAATAGTTTATACTCGCTACTACTCTTATGCAAATCACTTTAGAGCTGGTGACAGTTACCAGCAAGGTTTTTGGAGTGAACCTGAACGCCACGCTTCACTCACTGGCTCCAGGAACACTGTGGTTGCGGGCTACTTCACCTTCCCACTTCTTCCTCTTCCACTACAGCTTTGGGCACAATACAGACCCACACCCTCTGCAGCATTGGTTTTCCAGGTCCAGCCACGCCAACTGGGTGTCATCTTCACTCCTCTGTCCCTCGGCTTGCTTCTTGCCACAGGCTTCAGGCTTCAGCACAGTCACATCTCTGCAATTACAGGCACTAGGCGCTCCTAGGAAGACCTTCACTCTCAGCACATCTCTCTCACTGCAGCCATGGCAAGGCAGGGTTTGTGAACACAGGACGCTCTCAGAACTTGCAGGTGAAATCTGCCGTCTCCAGGTTTCGGCTTCCTTTAAGTGATCACACTTCCTCATGAAGTGCCACCCTTGTGCTTTTCTGCTTCTGCTACCTTCCAGCTCCTGCCCCAGCTCATTCCTTTTTCCCTCTCCTGCGGCAGCCTTTTATGCTTCTTAGATGGGGCAATTGGTTTCAGTAGCAAGCCATTACTGTCAATTGCCTGACCCTTGCAAATGCTGTTAAGCTCAATTGCATTTCTTCTATATCTACATGCCTATTCATCCCTTTTCCTTGTCTCAGTCCCTATGGGATTCTGGAGCATGTAATTTACTTTCTCAAAGTCAGGTTTTTCCACCTCTTTAATTTGGCAAAAAGCCATAAAAGGGGAGGGATTATGGGGAACGTTAAAAAGGCATTCCTCCCAGTCTGTCTGGTCTGATCCCCCCCACCCCCATGTGATCCTCCAGCACAACACCACCCACAGGGTCGGTATCAGAAAGTACCTGCCTTTCCCTGGCCAAATGATGAGGGTCACAGACCAGGTTTTTAGGTCGAATCCCTTCAGATTCTTCACACCCGCCACTTCTTGTCCAACCACTTATTTTTTACATTCTCCTAGGTTTGCTGCTCGATGATCAGCGTGTTGACCTACTCCGTGGGCCTGAGCCAGTGTGATTGTCACTGGCTCTGTATGGTGCGAACTCCAAGCATCCGGAACATGCAGGTCCAGTGCCTGTGGATGAATTCTCCCTTCAGGCCCACCTCACCTTTGGTGATGTTCATCTTGCGCTATACCTCCTTAGCACCTTCCATCTTGCTGGAAACCATGACCTATGCTGTGATTATTTCCATTTGTGTGTTGATATATGTATTGTTTTTGTATGGTAGTGGTGTGGGTGTTTGTGATGAATCAATTTCCGGGGTACCAGTGGTCCAGGGGTGAATATCAATTTCTAAACTATCAATAAGCCCCAAAACTCTAATACACCAGAATGGATACAAACATATTGGAATAAACAATCATACACTTAAAATTATAAACCGTCTTGTCCAATTCTGTTAATTTGGATGGAACAGTAGGCTTCTTTCCTCTAAAGGTAGTGGATCGTTGGTTAGTTCCAACTCAGCGAAAATACAATTATTAGCCAATGGTAAAAGGAATGTCCAGTCAAGGTTTTATAAGAAATAGCTACTTTATTATTATCACAACAGACAGTCTGACAACACTACTAAATACAACCCACCCTGTAAAGGAATGCAGAGGACAGACAGTTTCATAGAAGGAAAAGGGTTGCACTGTGGATATTGACAGGAGGGTAGTCGGTATAGTTAATAACCGCAACAGTTTGCTAAGGTTTCTTGGTTTTATCTCAAAAGTGAAAAAGTGTCTTAAAATATCTGTAGTGGTCTTCCGGGAAGGACCAGGGGGACAGAGCCACAATTAACCTTGTGCTGTAGGTGTTCTTGTTGCTTGACAGGGTCGAGTTGGCTTCAGGGTGCTTTGCAGGCTTCTGTGACAGAGTTTGAGACGAGAGTGAGCTGCGGGTATCAGGCGGCATGCCGGTTCGGCAAGCAACACTGGATAAACAGCTGCCGGCTGGCCTACACAGTTCTCGTGTCAGGAATCGTTGTCTCATTGCTAATCAGCGGTTCTGAAGCACTGGTCGAGATGTCTCAGATGTCATTAAGTGATGGCGGCTTGACATTGTTCAGGGGTGCCATTGGTTGCAGATCCATGAACCCGACTGGGTCAAAAATGTCCTTTAATGCGGACATCGGTAGATGCTCATTGAGGCACTTCTCCCAGCTTCTTCAATGGGCTTGTGTCATCCTTTACGGTGGATGGCCCATAGCTGAGGAGTGTGTTGCAGGCATCTGCCTTGTCCTTCGTTTCTGGCTCAGAGACCTTCTGGTACTCCTTATTCACTAAGTTTGCTGCAGCAGAGACTTGTAGGGCATGCTGTGTGCTGGCTGGGTACTGTTTCTGGAGCGGCTGGTGTGTCCTCTGAGTTCTGTTTCTTCCTCTATTCCCTATGAGAAGCTTAGGGGGGGGATCTTGCTTTCCTCTTTGGATATCCTGGCCTTCCTTCAATGGTGGAAGATGTAAGGCAGACTGTACCCTCAGCCAGGGTCCAAGGTTGAGTTCTTCTTTCTTACTTCTTTTGAAGTATTCAGATGATCTGCCAAAGGAAGGGCTGGGCTTGCTTTTAAAGCCAAGTGGGCCACAGTGAGTTGCAAAGGGTAAACCTACCAACAATCTCCTGTATGCTTGAGGTCATAACCAGTGTGCTTAGTAATGGGAATGGCAAAGGGGTGAAAACAGGAACAAGTTATGCCCCAGAACTAATATCGCGGAACCCTTCTCTCACCAGAAAGAACTCTGGGCTCACTCCCCTGTGCTACTAAGTCTCACCCAGCTTTTGTGTTCAAAGAATCTCTCTGGTTAATGGTCCTCTCTGTGTGATCCCTGTTAAACTGGCAGGTCTCCTTTGAAGCTGCAGCAAGACTAGACTCTCTGGCTCCTGCAATCCACATTATCATACCTTATGAATATGCTCTGTCTAGCAAGGTGGCCTACTGTAAACAACAGACCCAGACATGACAGTGCACTGTCATTGATACTGAGAGGCGGGAGCTGGCTTCAGGTTGACACAGTTGCATATGAAAGGTTGTTGGGTTTTCTTCCTCCTTTGATATCCTCTGCAGCCCGGTCCTGTGTGAGCACCTTTGAAGTACCCCCTGTTGGTATGATAATAGCTGACACCAGCTGCAGTGTCTAACAAAAGAACAGGGGGGATCCATGAAGTCTTTTCAGGTAATCAAGCTGACCATGGCAGGAGGAAGGTCGGTCCTCCCACTTCCTGGAGATGACATTGTGCATTCCTCTGTTGTCATATTACGACTAAATATGACAGGGGTGGACAGAGCATGTAGGAGTTGTCCAGTCCAGAGTACACAGGTCTATGCTTTTGTCGTGGTGTGGGCATAGGAACATGTGTGTGGTTTATTCCCACACATTTTCCTGAGGTGGGTCACCCTCATTCCATTTAATAAAACATTTAAAACATACAGAGGCGAGTGCATGCCCACCCTGTGGATGGATGAATTCCTCACATGCCCCACAACCTCAACATGTGAACCACCACCCTACAGAGGGTCTGGTTCATCAATAGGCAAAAGCACCGGCTTCGGCCATCTGCATTTCCATGCTGGGAGCCTGGCTTGTGCTGGATGTCCATATCTAATCCCTGTATGGATATGGCACAACGCAAAAGCGTAGGGTTCCCCCCTTGCATTGCCATTAACCAACTAAGAGGCTGTTTGTCTGTTTAGAGGGTGAAGTGTGACACAAAGATGTAGGGTTTCAGCTTTTTCACCACCCACATGACCGCATAAGCTTCTTTTTCAACGATGGCCCAGTTCCTTTTGCTTTTCGTTAATCGCCTGCTAATCTGGGCAATAGGTTGCTTGACCCCTTGAGAGTTAAGCTGCTCTAGCACTGCTCCAAACCAAAATCAAAGGTGCCTGTCTGGGCAATGAACTCCTGACCATAGTCTGGCACTTTCAGAACTGGGACCCTGCACAATACATCCTTCAAATCCTGAAAGGAAGTTTGACAGGTGGGTATCCATGTTAACGTCTTTGGCATTTTCTGCAAAGTTACATCATTCCGGGGCACGGCAGTGGTCCCATAACCCTTGATGAATGACCTGTAGTACCTGGTAATACCTAGGAAGGCTCGCACCTGTGTCTGTGTGGTAGGGATGTGCCAATCCTTCACAGCCTTTACTTTAACTTCCAAAGGTTGTTTCTTACCTTCACTGACCAGGTGGCCTAGGTAATTCAGTGTGCTCTGCGTTATCTGGGACTCCATGGCCTTGATAGTCAGACCTGCGTTCTGCAATGCCTGAAGCACTTGTTTCAGGTGTAATAAGTGATCCTCCCAGGTGTGGCTCACCAGAGCAATGTCATCTAAAAAGGTGACACTGAAGTTTTCTGCTGAAAAGTGGCAGGGGAATTCTTCAATCCAAAGGCCATCACAGTGAACTGATAATGTCCTTGTGGGGTTGAGAATGGTGACCTTTCTCTCGCTCTGTCAGGCCGATCTGCCAGTACCTTGCATTGATCTCAAAAGTACTCATGACCTTGGCAGAGCCTAGGTTGTCAACGAGCTCGTCTTCCCGAGGAATGAGGGCAGCACCTGTCTGACAGAATTGAGCCCCCTCTAGACCACAAAAAAGCAGACTTCAGTCTTCCCACCATTGGTCTTTTAGGGACCAGTAGCACTGGGCTAGCCCAGGGGCTGTGGGATGGCTCTATCACTTCCAAGGCCAACATCTTGGAAACTTCCTCCTTGATGATGTCCCTTAAGTTATCGGACATCCAGTGAATTTGGCGCTTCACTGGCTTACTGGCTCCAGTGTCCAGATCATGAGTGCACTAATCTGAGTGACCTGGAGTCAGCGAAAACAGACCTGCAAACTGTCCCAGTAAACGGCAACAGTTTGTTAGTTGCTTTTCTGACAGGTCGGTTTCCATTTTGACACCTTCAACTGAACCATCTGTGGCTTTAGTGTGCAGGATATCTGGGACGGGATCAGTCTCCTCCTCAGTCTCTACATCTGTCACTAATTCCATGATCAAGTCATCCTATTTTTTATGGGCAAAGCTCAGGAGAATTGGGGTTGCATCAGCACTCCTTCAATTAATAACCTTCCTATAAGAGATCACATCAGTCATGGTGAGGTGTGCAGTTAATCATAAATACTCGGGATGTTTTATGACAAATGTAGGGGTAAAGCCGGCATGCTCTTTAGCCCCACTACTGTTTTCGCCATTTCTTTCTGGATTTTAACCCTCAAAAGGTATTTCAAGGTCTGATACCCCTGTGTTAAATGGCACAAAATTCAGCGCTTTAATATATGCCGATGATACAGTGCTTTCTGGATTTAACACAAAGTGGTCTTTGAGTCTAGAGTATTCTAATAAATATTTTTTGGAGCATGGCCTTAAATTGATCACACTTAAAGCAAAGTATTCGGTTTTGCCAAAAAGAAACCAGTTTTTAAATGGGCTTTGAATAACCAAGCGATTGAGGTGGAGGATGAATATAAATACCTGGGCCTGGTGTTCTAAGGAAGGGGGGGCTGGAGAAGTCTTATAAATGTGGTAGCTAAGCAAGTGAGGGTGGGTCTGAGAGGTCTCCTCTGTTTTTATTTTTATTTTGGTGGTAAATGCTTGGATAAGTGTCCCCAGGTCCTCGGGTCAAATATTAATACAGCCATTCTCTATGGCGCAGAGATGGGGGGCAGTGCCATGTGGATGTCTGGATACACTGCTGAACTCTGGCTTAGGAAGCATTACAGGCCTTCCCCGTAGAGCCTCGGGGGATGTATTTAGACATGAGCTGCGGTTCGTTAGCATGTCATTGCAAGTTCAGCAGAGGTTCTTAGAATTGTATTTCAACTTTCAATTGAGGACCCCCTACAAACACAAACATCGGTATCGTTTTAAGAGAGTCCATACACAATGTTATTAAGGAGCAGAGGTGCTGGTATAATTGTGGAATTGGCCTTTTGAAAAGATGGAGGCTGTGGGAAGTAACATTGTTGGATAATACAACTCAGAGGCAGTACAGATATCTCTTAAACGAGAGATCTGTAGAGCTGGAATTTGAGGCTCTCCTGGTGAGATGTGCTAATATATCCTCCTAAAATGTTAATCCCTGGGCTCACCTGAGCCAGCTCTGCCCCCTGTTATAACTAAAACAAAGGCTGTGATTGCTGAACGAAGATCCTCCAAGCCAAGTTAAATGTGCTGGCACTTAGAACAAGGGAACCATGGCTGGGTGTGGATATGGTTAGCCCAATTGGTTTTGGGTGTGGCCAAGGCCTCGTACACATTTTGGTCATTTTATTAAGGTGGCCCTGGAGGTGGTTCATAGAAATAGGACACTGGCAACGGGAAATTTTATAACGATTTTTAAATATCATGTTTGTATAACAAAAAACTGTTTTACAGGGTAACTTTTATTGCTGCTTTTTATAATGTTTTGTGTGTGTTTTAACAGGATTTATTTACTAATTCATCCCAGCAATAATGGGGTTTTAGCCGGTTGACGTGAAAGTCCCTGTGCATCTCTTTAGGCCTGTTCACCTCAATGACTTTTTCAAGTACACAGCGAGGGCCAAGTCCACTTGGTTTGACAGGTTCCATAATCCACACCCACTGGCCTGGAGGATAAACTGCCACTGTGGCCTGGTGCTCATGCCATTGCTTAATCAACTCCTGACTGGCCTTTAGATTGTTCGTCAACTGTTTTATGTACTTTATCATTCTAGATTGAAGGCCAAGAACATGGTCCACCACATCTCATGTGAGGATCAGGTGTTGCCCTCCCATCCCTCTTTCACTACACTGAGGGGACCTCTTACAGGTTGCCCAAGCCGACCGAGGCTCAAAGGGGCTAAACCATACTCCGTTCTGTGACACCTCCCTGCAGGTGAACAGTAGGCATGGCAGGAAACTATCCCATTTTCTCCTCAGGTGCTCTTCCATGTCACCTATCATACTTTTCATGGTCTTGTTGAATCACTCATCAAGCCTGTTTGTTTGTGGATGGAAGGATGAAGGGAACTGGTAGGTGACTCCACACTCTTCCCACATAGCATTCATATACGCTGATATGAAGTTTTATACCTGCCAGAAACAACTTCCTTGGGAAATCCAACACAGGAGTATATCCCAATCAGAGCCTTCGCAACCACGGGGGATTTTATGTTCCTCAGAGGGACCACCTCAGGGTACCTTGTGGCGTGGTCTACCACCCCCAAGATGTACCTGTTCCCTGCACTGGTTTGAGGATCCAACAGACCCACAATGAAGGGCGACAACCATGGTAGTGGAATTAAGGGAGTCTTTGTGGCACCACCTGACTTGCCAGAAGCCTGACAAGTTGGGCAGGGTCGGCACTTTCTTTAAATTTGACATCAAACTGCAGCCAGTAAAAGTACACAGACAAATGGTCCAGTGTCTTAGTCACTGTCAAGTGACCCGCTAAAGGAATTTGGTGAGCCAAATCCAAAAGGAAATGTCTTTGGCTTGGGGAATCGCCAACCTTCTGATGCCCTCACCCTCAGAATTTTTTGGCTCGCTGTACAGGAATCCATCCTACCAGTACACTTTGAACAGTCCAGGGGCCTCGTCCTTAGCCTGCTGCTCTGTCCGCGTCCGCAGGCCCACCAGAGTGGGACACTCTCTCTGGGATTTGAAGAAGTCAGTCTGATCTTGTCCCCCAGCTGATGCAAACTTCTCAAGCTTGAGAAAGACCTTCTGATCTGAGCTCACCTGGTCCTCCACCTCTGGTTACTGCACTGCGCCAGGCAACTCTGTGGTCACTGAGTCCCCTGCTACCAAAGTAGGGTCCTCAGTGGCTACTGGCCCCTCTTCCACAGTAGTAAGTGACTCAGCAGTCTGCGGAACTGGACCAGAGGCTATCAACCACGCCAGTCCCTCCAACAAGGCCTCCGGAAGCATTCCTAGCCCTAAGGCACTGGGAGCCTTCAATCTGGTGACCTGTTTGGCCCTCTCTGGACCTCTTTGGCCCTCCATCTGGTAGCCGCCGTGAATATCTCGGGGTCAGGAAGATCATTACCGGACAGACATGGGACAGGGATGGAGTCTTTCACCGCTACACAGCGCTGGGTCATTTCACCTCGCCAGCAGAACTCTACTAGCGCCCAGGGGCACTAACTCTTTCCGTCAAACCCACTGATGCTACAATCAGATCCATAAATATTCTGGCCTGACTGTACCCACTGCCGGGTGACAGCAGTGATGCTAGCCGCGGTATCTCTGACCACAAGAGTTTTGTGTCCATTGATATACACATCTTCTAAAAACAGTTGAGTATTATTTGGAGCTGTGATCTCTTCTACAGACCTGGTATCGTTGCCACTCAGTGTAACCAATCCACATTCAGCCACTTCTTGGCCTAGTGGAAAGTCCTCCTCTAGGAGGCCCACACTAATTAAGTCCTCCTCCATGAGTATACCAATCACTATAATGACTTGCTTGGGTAAGCCCTTGCAAGCAGAATCCCTTGTCCTATGGCCCAGCTCCTTACACACGAAAACAACCTTAACATCCCACTGTTAGGGCATTCTGCGCTCTGCTTCTCGGAATGCACGGCTGAACTAGAGTTGTGGGATTTTCCGTCATGCTTTTGGGGACCTGACATAGAAGGGGAGTGGGTTGCACCTTTTTCCTTCCCATCCTTGTTACTTTTTTTGTCTGCAGGTTTCTCGTCTGGTTTGGGTGTGCTCGCCTGAGCCTTTTTCTGGACTTACTAGGGTCTGTAATAGTCTTGTCCACAAGATGCTGGTGTAGGTCAACCTCACACTTCATCAAGACATGCTCCCACGCAATTAAAATGTACATCCCTTTAAATGTGTCAACTTTGTTACCAGACCCGGAGCCGCTCAGATATTTCAATGACAAGTGTGTGAACGCTTCAAAGGTCTGCCACCTTTCTTTCCAAGCTCTCTGAAGCTCTTGAAATACTGTTCTGGGGTCTTACAGAACTTCCTGACGAGGGCTGCCTTCATGCTCTCATGAATGGGCCTTTCACCAGAAGTTAACTGAAGAACTGCATCAGTCTCCTGGGGCAGTAAACAACTCATCAGAGCTGCACCCCACAGTAACTCCTCCACCTCCTGCAGCTGACAAGCAATTTCGGATGCTTCAAACCAATCAACAATATCCTTCCCTACTTCGTAAACCTGTACTACATCTTTGGGGATGTGGCACTGGGGCTTATGGTTTGAGCCAATATTGTTGTTTTCGCCACAGGTGGAACTGTTGGCCTTCTCTTTGAATTCCAGAGTGTGCAGCTCTATGGTGACCTTGTTCTGCTCTTTTGGTCCAAAGCTGCAACATTGTTTACCCCCACAACAATTACTGGGCCACTTAGAGGCTGTGTCGAGACCTGGGACCTGTGGGATGCTGCACTAACCCTCAATCTCCTTGACACTATGGAGTGTTGGGAAACCACGCTTGCCCCTTGAGGGATGGTTGGTGAGAAACACTATTCATGCTGTCTTCCTAACCATCTTCCACCACCCCTTCTGGAGGGCCTTCTTCATTTGGGTACACAGACCTAGCCTGTCCCGTGAGATCTCTTCCTCAGCCTTCTACACAAGTTTGGAAGCTAGTCAGCAACTCAGATTTATTAATCCGGTGCAGTGGGGAAGTCCCCTCTCTTGACATAGGACATCCAGGACATCCTTGCTTATGCCTTTCACAGTCTCTATGTCAAGATCCATGATTACTAACAAATACCTAGCAGTGTTCTAAACATTAACTGCAACCATACATTTATCATTGGGTGACGAAGCGGTGCACAAGGCACCAACTAGATCTGCCCATCTGCCACCAGTGTGCTGAATCAACTTCCAGGGTACCAGCGGTCCAGGGGTGAATATCGGTTTCTAAATCATCAATCAGCCCACACCTCTAATACACCAGAATGGATCAGAACAGATTTGAATGAACAACATTTCTCCAACTGTCTCCTCTCTCTAACTGCCCATGGCGTTATCTGTTTCTCCTATCTTTTCCAACTGTTTCTCTATCAACTTTCCTTCCCTTATCACTAAGTCTGGCCAGAAGAAATTCAAAAATGATATCTTGGTTTCTAACCCTTGTCTCCCCATCGCTGATACCTATTCCAGCGCCTCTGCCAGACAAACCCTCACTGACATCATCTTTTCGTTCCTTCACCAGATCTCGGGACCCCTCATAGGATCTCTATGCTCTGTCCTGTCCCCTCCTCTCCCATTAATGGTGGCACCCATTGGGAAGTCCGTATGGATCTCTTTGACTCCTCCAGAGTCTTCATTAATGTCTACCTAAATGGTACTGTCATGGTGCAAGGCCATCAAGCTAATCTCCTCCTCTTTGATAGGTGGTTCCCTTGCCTTATCAACTTCTTCTTATCTCCAGCTGTTTCCTACTCTCTTCACCTGGCTAGCTTGCCCTCCTCCACATCCTCCTCTGCCACATCTCAAGCTCCTTCTACACCTTTGCAGGGTATACCTCTGATCTGTACCCCTTCCTGCAAGGTCTTTAAGGCTGGCAACCGTTTCCATCTCGCCACTCTCAATTCTCGGTCGTCTGTTAAACACTCCTCTGACATCTGTCACCTCCTTGAAGAACTTGACCTTGATGTCCTCGGTCTCACCGAGACGTGGTTCAGGGCCAGCTCTGTCACAAGTTTTTGACACTCTCCTCCCTGATGGCTACAAGATCCTCTCAGCCCCCAGATCCAACCGACCTGGAGGGGGTGTAGCCCTGATCTTCCCTGCGTGGATTCCTGCCTCTCTCATTCCCACTCAAGGTTATTCCTCTTTTGAATGCATAGTCTGTAGGCTCTCTCTCTTTCCTAGTCACTCTCTTACTGTTGCTGCTCTCTACCGGCCCTCTGGTTAATTCACTTATTTTCTCTCCGAGTGGGCTGACCTCTCCCCCTCCCTCTTCACCTCAACCACTCAAATTTTTTTCCTTGGTGACCTCAACATCCATCTTGATTCTACCTTTCCCTCATCTGCACTCTTTCGCTACCTCTGCTTTTCACTATCCCTCTCCATCCTTCCCTCCGGCCGACTCACTCTGCTGGGCACACACTTGATGTCTTGATCTCATCCGGCCTCCCCCTTTCTACCCCCCTTATCACTCCTCTCTCCTGGAGTGATCACTGCCTCCTCTCCTCTCATCTCTCCATCTCCTCCCCCCAAGCCAAGTCCACTCCTAGACTGCCACCCAACTTCTCGGACATTCATCCCATGAAGCGTGTGTCAGTCGAGGCCTTCGCTGCAACCTTTTCCCCACAACCCTACCCCAGGCTGACTTACACCCTGACACGGCTCTCTCTCTTCTTTACTCCTCTTTTTCTGCTACTCTTGCACCCGTCATGAAGATCCGTTTGAAGTCCAAATCCAAGTGCAATTCTTGGTATGACTCTGACCTAGCTACACTTAAACGGAAGTGTATGGTAGCGGAGAGGTAGTGGAGAGGAAATGGAGGGCTTCTTGCTCATCCTCTGACAAAGTGGCCTGCCGCCTGCTCCAAAGGCAATGCCGACTTGCTGTCCACACTAAAAAGAGAGTCCACATACAAGCCTGCGTCTCTGTGGCATCTAACAATTCAGCCAAACTTTTCAAAATCTACAAGGAGCTGGCCACCCCTCATCTTGCCTCCCAGGCTCTTTGCAATGCCCTTGCCTCTCACCTTATCTCTAAAACCAAAGACATCCTGTCCACCCTCTCCTCCTCTTTCCCTCCTCCTCCCTCTCCTCCTTTCCTCTTTTCTCCCCTGATGAGGTAGCTAGACAAGACCGATCTATGAAAACCTCATCAAAACAGGTCCACCCCTGTTCCTCTAAAACCATTAAGGACCACATTGACACCTTTGATTCAGCCCTTACTGATTTCTGCAACCTCTCCTTTGCCTCTGGCTCTTTACCCTCCCCTCTTAAGCACTCCATTGTGCATACTTTCCTCAAGAAATCTACTGCTGACCCATCATGTCTGGCAAACTACCGCCCAATTTCCATTACTCCCTTTCTGGGTAAGCTCCTGGAAAAGCTGGCCATCTCTCAGCTTAACCTTCATTCAGACTCTGTTAGCTCCCTCCATGACCACCAAACCGGCTTCAGAGCTGCCAGGCGCATGGAAACTGCTCTCCTTAACATCTGTGAAGACCTACTCCCCAACCTTGATTCTAACATTCCCTCCTTCCTCATCTTACTTGATCTCTCCTCTGTGTTTGACACGGTCAACCATACCACCCTGCTCAATCGTCTCAGTGACACCTGGGTATTACTGATCAGGCTATGGCCTGGCTGACCTCTTTTCTCTCTGATCGACCCTCCCAGGTACAACTTCGGTCCTTTCTATCTTCCATCTCCCTCTACACATGCGGTGTCCCACAGGGGTCTAACCTCTCGCCTTGGCTTTTCAACCAATACCTGGCAACTCTCGCCTACTGCATCTCCATTTTTTGCTCAACTTTCTAGTTCTATGCTGACGGCACCCAACTCATTTTTAGGCTTCCTTCAGCCTCCTCCTCTCCTTCCCTCATTTTTAATTGTCTAATCGCCATTCAAAATGGTGTGCCGCCACCGGTCTATGTCTAAATACCAACAAGACCGAGATCTTCCCTATTGGTACACCATCTCCATCCTTTCCTCTCACCCTCTGGCCTGCCTCCATTGGCCCTCCTCCTTCCCCCACCTGCAGGGCCAAGAACCACTGGGTTATCTTTGACTCTACCCTTTCCTTCACTGCACACATCTCTCACATCTCCAAAAAGTCAAACTGTTTATTGCACCTCCTTAGAGGTACTCTGCCTTTCCTCTCCTTCCCTCAAAAGCTCACTGTCTCCCAAGCTCTGGTTCTCTCCAGACTGGAGTACTGTAACAGCCTCTTTCTAAATTTACCTGCCTCTGCTCTCCGCACTTTACAACTAATCCAGAACAGGACCGCAAGACTTGACCTTGGCCTCAAGCCCCTTGATCGTATATCTCCAGCCCTGAAATCTCTTCATTAGCTTCCAGTGGATGCAAGGATTACATTTAAAACCCTCTTCATTGTTCACAAGGCTTTCTAGCCCTGTGTACAAAATACCTTCAACTATCCCTCTGTAAATACCTCCCTTCTCGAGCCCTTCGCTCCTCTACTTCTAACTCCCTCAGGAGTTTTGCAAAGAAACAAGCTGGGGGTATATCCCTGTCTTCTGCTGGTGCCTCCCTTTGGAACACCCTCCCGGCCACCTTGAAACTTGAGGAAAACCACCTCTGATTCCGGAAGCATCTCAAGACCTTCATCTTTTCCTCTGCCTTTGCCCCCCTCTTCACCTGTGTATCTGTTTCTTCCCTTGGAATCATGCACCTGCCCACCCTCTGTCATTTGAACCCAGATACCTGCTCATTCTGCCAACCTCCTGCACTGACTCTAGGCCACCCCCTGCACTAGGGTTCTGTATCTGTACCCATACAGTCCCCCTCCCACTTTTCTTCTGCACTTATCAGATCTACCTTATCTGACCATCTTTCACCTGCCACTTGCTGGCTGCACTACCATGGTTTTTATCGGCCTTATTTATTTATTTATGTTATTTAATATTTATTGTGTTTTTCTCTCCTCTGCACTTTCCACTCCCCTCCCCTTGGATGCACTTTCCCCCTTTTCCCTATTTCATGCACTTGCGCTTTCTTACATGTCACTTGCCCTAGTAAGATCGCTGTTTTATTTTTTGTTCCCCTCCCTTTTTGCCTGGTCGCACTCTGAAACACTTGTGTACGAGCGCGATATAAATAAAATGTAATTTAATTTCAAGCATACAATTTAAATTTTAACCATTGTCCAATTTTGGTAATGTGGGCGGGACGGCAGGCTTATCTCCTCTAAAGGTTGTGGATCATTGGTTAGTTGCAACACGGCAAAAATACAATTCGCACCTGTGAAAGGTGGTCTGACCAATCAGAATCCGCTGTTCCAGGGCATCATTCTGCATTCCCGGGCACAATTCGGCATTCACCGCCCGTGGAGATTCATAGAAAAAAAAAGAAAAAAAAGGTGGCAATTGCCATTTAAATTGAAAAGTGACTAAGTCCCTTTTTGGATGACGGAAGCCATTTCGGAACGTGTATCCCATGGCCGCTGTCATCTAAAAAGGGACCAAGTCCCTTTTCTATGTTCATGGCAGCGGCCATTTCTTGTCACGTTTTCCCCATTCTGACGTAAAATGGGCTCGTGCAGAGCTCATCTCCCGATGGAAGGTGAAAAAATGAAAACTATATGCACCCCGGTAAGTCCCAGGGTGGGAATGGCTTTCACACCCGGGTGGGGGTGGATACAGGGTTTAACGGACAGCAGCCCAAGCCGAGGTTCGAGCTTTGCTCAGGCCTACAAAACCTGGGCTGGTGGGGCGTTAAACTCTGCATTCGTCCGCCAGCCGGGGCGTGAAGCCATTTTATTCCCCAATGATAAAAGGAATGTCCAGACAAGTTTGTATACAAAATTGCTACTTTATTATTATCACAACAGACAGTCTAACAACACTACGAAATGCAATCCACCCTGTAAAGGAATGGAGAGGACAGACAGTTTCAAAGAAGGAAAAGGGGTTCACTCTGGATACTGACAGGAGGGTAGTCAGTATGGTTAATAAACACAACAGTTTAGCACAAAGGTGGAAAAGGGTCTTAAAATGTCTCTAGAAGCCTTCTGGGAAGAACCAGGGGGACAAAAGCACAATGTACGTTATGCTGCAGGTGGTCATGGTGCTCAACAGGGTCGAGTCAGCTTCAGGGCACTTTGCAGGCTTCCATGACAGAGTTTGACACGGGAGTCAGTTTCGGGTAACAGGCGGCAAGACGGTTCGGCGAGCAAAGATGGACGAACCTTTTTAGGCTAGCCTACACAGTGCTCGGGGTCTGGAATCGTTGTCTCAGTGCTGGTCGGTGGTTCAGAAGCACTGGTTGAGACGTCTCGGATGTCTTTAAGTGATGACGGCATGACAACGGTCAGCGCTGCCATCAGCTGTGGATTGAGGAATCCAACTGGCTCAAAATGTCCTTCAAGGCAGACGTCGGTAGATGCTCATCGAGGCAGCTCTCCCAGCTTCTTTAATGGGCTTGTGTCATCCTTTAAAGTGGACAGCCCACAGCTGTGGAGTGTGTTGCACGCAACTGCATTATCCTTGGTTTTAGGTTCAGAGACCTTCTGGCACTCCCTATCCAGGAAGCTTGCTGCAGAACCTTGCAGGGTACTGACTGGATACCTGTTCTGGCGCAGTGGGAGGATCCTCTGAGTTCTTTAGCTCCCTACGATCCTTGGGAGATGTTTAGGGGATTTTGGATTTTGGACATCCTGGCCTTCCTTCACTGGTGGAAGATTTCAGGCAGACTGTACCTTCAGTCAGGTTCCAAGGTTGAGTTCTTCTTTCTTACTTCTTGTGAAGTCTTCAGATGATCTGTCAAAAGAGTGGCTTGGCACGCTTTTAAAGCCAAGTGGGCTACTGTGATTGGCGTAGGCTAAGCCTACCTCAATGAACTAATCCTGGGGTCCCTACCAACAATCTACTGTACGCGTGATGTCATAACCAGTATACTTTGCAACAGGAAAGATATTTACCTGAGGCTCAGAAGAACAAGTCACTTGTTTGATTTCTCAGATCCAATAATCGGATCTTGTTGAAGGTGCCTAGATGCAAACTGACACAGGTGATCAAAAGGGCTTTCTTTGCAGAAGCACCACAAGCTTGGAACTCTATAGCCCCGGATCTGAGAGCAATGCAATCCACAGACCTGTTTAAAAAGAAACAGAAAAAATGCTACTTTTCAGATAACCCTTCCCTTGGCCTGCAACATATATCCTCTCATCCTGTGTGTTTAGCCGGTATCAGACGCCTTTAATTATCTGTCTTTGTCTGCATGTTCCTGTGCCTGTATGCCTCTTTCTCTTTTGGTGTGCTATAGAAATAAAATACATAAATAAAATAAATATGACAGGGGCAGATGGTGCCTATAGGTGTTTTTCAGCTCGAGTACAAAGGTCTATGCTTTTGTCATGGTGTAAGCATAGAGAAATGTGTGTGGATTGGTCCCAAAATGTTCCTACGGTAGATCTACCATCATTCCATTTAATAAAACATTTCAAAAAAGCCCAGGTGAGCACACGCCAACCCCACGGATGGTGGAATTCCTTACAGCATTTGACTCTGAAGGGGGATGTGTGCATCATCCACGTGTGTGGTACTGGCCATGTGTGCTGCATCGCTTGGTTGTGTGCACATATGTTGGGGCTTTCACGTGACATGGGGTGGGTCATATTCCTAGTGTGCTGCTTGATTGCCGATTGTGGGAGCCACATGGTCTTGATGGTGTCACATGTGTGGTGTGGTTGGTGTGTGCGTTCTGTATGTTTCTGTGTTGGAATTCGGCTGTATAGGTGTGTGATGTGTGTGTCCTTTGGGGGCTGTGTCTATCTTGCATTGTGTTGGCTATGTTGATGTTGTCAGTGCCATCATGGTTTATATGTGACGTCTGTTGACTGTTCCGCCATAATGTGGAGTAATGTCCGAATCGGTATGTCTGGAATGTAATATGCATGATTCAGCGGCGTCCTCTCCGTCTACTTAATCCCTTTCTTGACCATGTGGTATGGGCGTATCTGCTGACATGCCTGATGATTTGTGGTCATGTCGGTGAGGGTATGGCTGTTTTTGGTGGTTGTGTCGGTAGGTGTGTCTTTCCACTGGGGATGTGTCAGTGGCAGTGTCCAATCATTTGTTGGCATGTCAGTGGGTGTGTTTATGTTTTGTTGAGTGTGTAGGTGGCATTGTGAGTCGCATCTACACATGTCCACTGCACGTACATCAGCACCCACATCCACCACTGCATTGTGTCACCAGATGTTTGCATGCATCCATGCAACACTTCCACTCATTGGTCCAGTGACATCGTAAACTGAGCGGCAGTGCAGTCACATCACACATGTGCCACACATACCTGTACCAGGACCATGATGCATGTACAGACAGAGGGATGCTGGTCCTGCCATGTACGATATACCCACATGCGAAACACATAGCAGTGAAGTCACACATGCATGTGTCATGTACGCACAGACAGAGGCAGAAGCTGCGTGAATCAGCCACTCAGACAGACCAGGCCTCAGCAAATCCCCTCCCCAACACCGGATCACACTCAATGGAAAGGTCAGGTATCCGTACATACACCCACCAGTCTGCGTGACATAGCCATCATGTACATTACATACACAGATGGATGTGATGCCAATTACGCCAGGCACATCCACCATTGAACATCGTCTGCTGCACGACACTCAACATGGACAGGTGATGCTCGATAGCACGAGTCACAGTTACCCATGGCATATGCACATAACTCCATGACACATCACATCATACAGATGAACCTGCATGTACACTACATCACATACCTCACTGGGAGGATGAAGCCGTCCCTGGCATGTGCAGAGGTCGTCCAGGTCATGGCACTGAACTGCTTGCCCAATATGTACAACCCCAACCATCACGGCACAGCGGAGCGTGAGCTACATCTGGCAGATGGACATGCCAACGCGTGTTTGTGTGCCCTTGTGCATGTGTGTTTGTGTCCATGTCACCATCCCTGTATTGATAAATGAAGGCTACCTGCATGCACCACTCCCAGTACACCAGTGAAAGGGCTCCAATATCAGATGTTGATTGCCCACCAGCAGGTGTTGCAACATCCGGTTTAACCTGGTGCCATGCCAGCAGTGAGCATGCCTAGCAACCATGGCACTACAACTTCACATAAAGAGTGACCGTGCCAGTACATGTTGGTGACACTTGAAATGGAAGGGAGCAGGAAATGCAGTGGAGGCAGGGATGCAACGGACCCACTGGTGGGTCCCTCTGGTCTGTGCAAGAGGGTCATGAGGAGAAGAAGCCAGCAGCCTACCACAGTGTACGCAGGTGCCCCAACCACCAGTTGTGCCCAAAATGTGGGGCACCATGGGCCAGCAGCACTGGTGCACCCTGCTGAGAGCCTCATCCACACTGCCCATGTTGAGGACATCATTGCCACTTCCACACCTGATCACCCCTGACGATGTGGAGGGGGAGGACGGTGATGTCCTCCCACATGGGACCTTTGGACGACCCCAGTAAGGAATGCATACCTGCCGCATCACCAGCCATCTGCTGCCAAGAGGCAGTAAGCACCACCTACCCCGACCCCCACCTCACCACAGGATGACTCCTCCCCATCCCGAGACGATCCCTTCTATGCAGCTACTGTGTTGCAAAATCCCAACTTCAGCTAACAGAAGGTGGAGGTCATGGGGGCAGAGGTGCTCAGCAGGTATGGGCACCTCACTGGTAACAGCTCGATGCACAACAAGGACTACCAGAGGCTCTCGTGCCTCAACAGGCCCCAGCAAATGCCCAGTAGGTGCTCCCCACCTCATCAGCTAATACGCCTGTCTATGATTATCATCACATGCCCTTCCTTCTCTGTGTCGGTGTGCCCAATGCCTGTGCTGTATGTCCCTTGGTATGTACATTGCCTCATGTGCCCCTGTCTCCTCTCCTGCAGCCTCGGTTGCCAGTGAACTCATGGCCCAGGATGACGCATGTGTGTCAGATCTGTGGTCCACCATAGGATGCACATGCAGAGGAGTATGGAGATGTCAGTGGTGGAGGCCCATGTGTGGCATTAGAAGGCAGAGGAGCGGCAGCATGCAGGCTGTGCAGGGCTATCATAGTCTTGTAGGGACTACTATAGCCCTGTCTGCTGTGGATCATGTACCTCCTCTTGGTTCACCTGTACACCCATCCCCCGTCTGTGTGTCCCACACCCAGCTATATGAGGCAACCTCTTCTACCTGAGCTGTCCCATGCCCTTGTCCCACTGTGACTTCTGTCACCCTATCGAAGCCTGGGCCAGCACAAGGGTGCAGGGAAGTGTATGCCTCCTGCGTGGGGCACGCCTGTGTTCTAGCCATTGCGCAACATGGACCACTAGTGCTGGCTGTATCTTGTCTGCCTATGGACTGCAGCCACTGCACCTTCAGGGGAACAGCCTCATGTCACCATGGCAGAGGTCCCAACACCTGAAGGTGCCAGTGTGGACTAAAATGAACAGTTGCTGGGTGTCCTCTAGGGCATCAGGGTGGTGAAGAAGGAGGTTGCAAGTGAGGTGAGGGAAGCAGGGGAGGGACATGGGAACATGACTGAGGCCTGAATTGCGTAGAGACAGAGTGGAAATGAGGGTGATTAAGGATGGTGCCTGTGTCATTCAAGATCATCCTTCACAGACACAGACAGCCCCTTTGCCTCACATGTCCCCTGCACTCTCATCCGCCCTGACTCCTCCTGTGCCCTGGGTGGCCAGCAGGGAGTCTTTCCTACTCATTTTCCTCCATTTCGCCAGGCCAGTGGTGAGGTGAAGAAGGAGGAGGTGGTAGTCGTGGGGACAGTGATTCAGCGGTATCAGATGGAGCCTTGTGAGGGTATTTGTTCCTGTCTAATGTGTCCATCTCATTTCACTCTCCATGCAAAGTGTGTCTTGTACATTGATTGTGTTACTCCATGTTTCAGTTGACCACTTGTGCCACTGACTACCTCCATGTACTACATCTTCACTGTCAATGTAGCATTTACCTGCACTTCCCTTTCCTCCATTTCTCCACTCCTGATGTATGTGCGCACCTTACCCCAATTGTTTTATGCACCATGCTGTTGCTCACAATACACATTAATCTGTGTGCTATTCACGACTCGTTTCCAGTTTTGGGGGGGTGGTGGTGGTGGTGTGTGTGTGTGTGTGTGTGTGTGTGTGTGTGCGTGCGTGCGTGCGTGCGTGTGTGTGTGTTTGGTGGGATGTTGAAGGTCCTAACGCTGGACATGATAATGGCAGGAGTGTCCAGTGGCACCTCGTTGCTAGTCATTCACATGAGTGACATGTGTGTTCATATCCTGATGTGTGCACCTTTATTTGTCTCGTCTGTGCAACTATATCATGGTGCACATGTGAATCCTTGTTTATCAAGTGTTGTAGATGGAGGAGTCTTGTGCCGTAGGCAGTGTGTCCACTTCATCGAAGATGTGCCCATCAGGCCATGCAGCCGTTGGGAGTGGTATGCACAGGCATGAAGGTGTCATGCCCGTAGATGGGTATATGCATCTGGTCTACATCTCATTCTGTGTTGTCCATGCATGGGCAAGTCACTAAATGCAGCGACAGTGGGTTCCCAAGTGGATGGGTCATGCTCATGGTATTCCAGGAGGGTGAGGGAGTGGTGTGTGGGCATGAGGTAGTCAGGTGCCATGCATTCCTGTGTGCATGTGCCATGGCCTGCCTACTTCCTAGGTATACATACTGACATTGTACTTGCCTGCTATGTCGATAGGGTGAATGGAGCCTTGTTACCGGCAACCTTGGGTATTGTGGGTTAAAAAGCTGTTCTGCAACAGTGAAGGACATGCTGTTCATTATGGCCTCTAGCTACTGATTAGAGTAGGAAGGGTCATGCATCCAAATGCTCCTCAGAATGTGAAGGGGTCTTGAAAGGTGTACTGTGGACATCAGGCTGTTCAGCTTCAGGATACATCATGAGTACAGGTGGGTATGTTGCGAGTTTGCGTGTACCTGTGTGTCCCACGATTACCAACTGTGTGCATTGTGAGTCCTTGCATGAACATATGCCTCCGTGTGTTACAGGGTGAGTGTCGGAGCCGAGCACGGGTCAGAGATGTCATCAAAAGTCTATCCTTCAGGACCTCTACATCTGATGTAAGAACACGTCTGCACTAGCTTGGATCCATGCTTGTGCCTTGATGCTGCCTGTAGGTGGGGATGGTGGCACATGTCCACTTTTGGCCTCTGACTGTGCCTCCCTTTTCCTTGTCCCCAGAAACATTGTTGTAGTCTGTCACCATTGCAGAATATTTGTCCCCAAAGATTGATTTTTTAGAGAAATAACTGCCACTCACCTGCCGTTTGGTGGCTCCCTGTGATCATATACAGTGACATTAATGGGCTGATTTGCCCACATGCTGTGATATGCATGGTGACTGACACATTCATGCTACCTTTGTGATGCAATGAGCAAGATTCTCAATAAAGTGTACGGTCGCCCCTGGCGCAATGCAGTTGTCTGCGTGTGGTACTTGGTGTTTG
This sequence comes from Ambystoma mexicanum, assembly GCF_040938575.1. Classification (NCBI taxonomy): domain Eukaryota; kingdom Metazoa; phylum Chordata; class Amphibia; order Caudata; family Ambystomatidae; genus Ambystoma; species Ambystoma mexicanum. The sequence continues at coordinate 119,159,198 of NC_090929.1, forward strand.
TTGCTCATGCTGCTGCTCTTGCATCCACGTGGCTACGTGCTGCTTTGCTCATATGCATGCTGGGTGGCTATGCAGGGGTGGTGGGTGCATGCAGGGGTGTGGGGAGAGGAGTCAGTCCATGGGCTCCATGCAGGGGTCCTGTTGCAATGTACTGCTTGATGTGTCATGTAGCTTAACGAGCGGTCATCTGGGACGATTTCCTAAGACTGTTGGGGTTGGTGCACTGATGCTCACACATCTGATATCTTGGTCAAGGGCTGCAACTTTGGGTGAAGGGATGTGGAAGGAGCACTCTTACGTAGTGGTGTCATCCGTGGTTGTGTTGCAGTACAGTCGCATGTGGGTGAGGTGGAGTCGTTGCCATGGGGTGGGTGGGCCTTTCTGTTGTGTCAAGGTTGTTCCAGGTGGTGCCCTCTCCCCCTGTTCTCTCATGCCAGGTATTACAGGTATTCAGTTTGGATCAGCATTTGAGGTTCACCACCGGCCCTCACTGTCAGTGCCCCTGTGGGCAGCATTCTAGTGCCATCATCGGTAGTGTGTACTCAGTGTTTGCATGAGTTGATACTGACGTCCAGCTTGTTGTGGCCTGCAGTAACTGGGCCTCAAGTCATCTGTGCATCCCCTGGCTGATCCTTGGTGACAGGCTTCTGAAATTCACACTCATCTCACCCCTGTCTGCGATGGTGTGTATGCCTCTTGATTGTACTTGGTGCGACTACTGCATCTCGTGTGGGTGCTTGGTGTCACCTCACCAGGACATGTTCCATCGTATACACATCCCAAGGTCCAGGCACACAGTGTTCCATGCAGCCATTGTGCACATTGGAGTGACGGATGTTCTGCCGGGTGATGGCATATGCTGCACTTTACGCACAGCATGTCAAGTTGGCCAATGTTGGTCTTCCGATGTGTCATTCTGGCCATGGCACTGGGTAGTGTAAGTGCTCTGTGGGTGTGTGTTGTGTTTGGGTCACAACGTGTTGTAAAATTGGTCATTATTGTGAGTGTGGCATGCAGATGACTAGTTATGTGTGACATGTCAACCTGCCGATGTTTGGTGCTCTGGGTGCATGTGTGGCTGCTGTTGCTGGATCTGGTAATGCTGAGGGCTACATGGTGGTCTGTATGCAATTGTGCTGCAGTTGATCCTCGTTCACTTCATAACCTTTGTTGATCGGATCATGGGATGAGCCTTACTGGCAGGGATGAATGGTTGTATGTGCCAATTCCTTTGATGTGCAGTGTGGGTCTGTCTGTGTGGAGCGTGCATGCTTGCTATGTGTTGGCAAGGCTGGATGTCTGTTTCCTTGGGTGTCTCAGGGAGGTGACTGTGTGCTGGCATTGGCTGGCAGTTGCCATCCTTTCCTCATGGACACCATCACAATTGTAGTCACTGCTCCTTTCAGACAGCATGCATGCTCATGCAAAGAAGCTGTTGACCAGCCACTCCCTCACTCTCACTGCTGTCACACTGCACGCCGCCGGGTCAGTGCCTGGCCTCTGGCTGTGGCCTAAGGTCAGTTACTAGGTCTGAACGTACACCTTTGCGGTCTGCAATGTTATGCAGGCTGCACCCGACATGTATGATGTTGTGCATGTTGTGTGCCCTGTGCAGGAGTACACCCCAAGTGATCTAAGCATCTGAATTGTGACTTCAGGAGGCCTATGTACAACTCAATCATGACCCTGCTCACCCTTTCCTGTTACATGGTGGCATGCCGCCTGTGGGGTGCCATGTGGTATGGCCTGAATGGGTAACCAGTGTCACCTGCATGGAGAAGGGCATGAATAATGCCAGTGCTCCTTGGGTGTACCTTCTTGTGTGCTGTTAGATGCGTGCTTGTTGCTTTTGTGTGGACCTAGTGATGAGCTGCACGTGCTGTAATGTTCATGGGTCTGTGCGCCCATATGGCTTTGTGTGTGTGTATATCCCTGTGTGTGTGTGTGTGTGTGTTGGAATGCGATGGTAGTTCATGTACTTACTTATCAGCCACATGTCCCCATAGTGTCCGGCTTCTAACAGCGCACAGATGCTGGTGACCCTGAAAATGTAGATGTCATGGATGGAGCCCAAGAAATTACCATACAAGTCCATGAACAGGCCACTGGCATCGCAGACCAGTTGAGAGCTGATGCCGCTTGTTCCGGAACATGTCCACTTGGTGCGGGGTCGTAGTGTGAAATAGTCGATGGCACCGATGACATGGGGGAATCAGTGCACCGCGTGAAATGTACACGCCACCTGTAGAGAAGGAGCCAAGTGCCTATACCAAAAGTCGTGACCCCATTTTGCCTATGTGATGGCAGCCGGAAATAGCGACATGCGCAAAGACAATAATGCTACCTATACTGCAAAGAGCCCTTGAAACAAGGTATCCATTGAGAAAAACCTATATGTATCCGCAAAGAAATTATTGTTTTATGAAGGAAATTCCAGAAGAAGTGTGAAAATGAATGAAAGAGAAGACTGGTCATGTCACACAAAGCAGAAATGACGCAACCAGAAGAGATGTCAATGAAGAAAGAATATAGACCTTATAGAATCTGATGACAAAGTAAAGAATTAAGCAACATTTCGGGAGCGAAATGAAGACTGCACATGCGGAGAAACACTGAAGAAAATGCAAAGCCATTTTGCAGACGCAGTCACACAAGTAGACGAAGTAATAATGAGGCTGGCTGCATAGTGAATAGATTGCAGGCGGTACCACCAATGTATACATATGAATGTATAGAATCTTGATGTACCACGACACATTTTAGCAAAATTGGACCCCGTGAATGAAAGGGCTGGAAGTGTGGCGCAGCAGAATAGACCAGCTAACGGCTAAGGAAGATTCGAAAAGGCTTGCCTGGCCCAATGTCAAGAGTCGGGACCGCCAAGAGCCTGGTTATCTACTTGAGAAGGTACCATGAACGTAATAAACGAGCTGAACTCCTGTTTGAGCTGTAATGGAAAAACACTAGAAGTGCCAGGGTTTCTTCATTTAATAATATTAAATACAACGAAGCAGCTCAAAACGTGGTCTCTAGTCACATTGCCAGATAAAAATTGACTTTGGGGCGAGCTACACCAAGACCAGAAGATAAGGCCATGTCTTCACTCCCTTTTATTCTCATGCACAGTGAGCCTTCACAAGGCCAAGTTCAAACACAGTAAGTGAAGGGCAGATTGCAGGAGTGATGATGTTGGACTAATTGGGTGGGGAGGCATGACCAGGCCAACCCCTCAGCACTTGGGGTACCAGCTTGCGTGCTGCTAGCGAGTGGAATATTGCAGAAGGGTACAAGCGTGCCAACCAATTATAGAGGGCCACGTATCAAAGAGCCTTATAGTTTGAGAAACCAATACAACATTGTGTATTAGTCTAACATGGTAGATGACTTGCACTTGGGGTGGGCTTAGTTGTCCACCTGACCTAAGAGACCCAATCATGATCCTCGCCCTTATAAAAAGTGTACTTAGATGTTCCCTTTAAGTCTATCACATCCCCTAGTAGGTTTTCTTATTTTGTCACGTACTATGATGTCACGTATGATGAGTTTTTTTTTATAAAAGTATAATTTTTTATGAAATGTATTGAGAGACTTGGCCAAATGTCCATTGATGTCCATTATACTCCCTGTTTTAGATAATTGTTAATAAAATAGCCGTGATCTTGTCAAACTTCCTGAATCAGTCTGATTATTGATGTATGAGTAAGATCTGCATCCCCATGCATCTCAGTTACTGTTACCTCGTCGTAAAGGGCCTAAGGGTTCACACCTGTCTCTGTTCATCCTGGTTGAGGTCATGTGGACATGGTGTTGACTGCCCCATGTGAAGCATGCCACGACCTGTACTGGGTGCGTGACAGCGTGGTAAGTGAGATGCCTGCAGTAATGCCACTGATCTTCTAGAAGGAGAAAGGGGTGAAGAACTCCAAGGTGGGCAGGAGCTTTACATGTGCCCCAATGGCATGTGACCGCACAGTGATGGGGTACAAAGCACCCTTCCACTGCTGCAACATTGAATTGTAGGGCATTTATTAAGCGCATCGTTCACCCAAAGGCATCTTGGTGCTCCTTGCAGGACAGAGAGCAAAAGAAAATTAAAAAAGGAAGGTGAGCAGTTGTTGCTCTATGTGACGGTGGAAGGGAGTTCCAAAGAACCAACGCAGCCACTAAAAAGGAGCGCCCACCAATGCGGCTATACTTGGCCTGAGGGACAGTAAGTAAACAGGCGTTGACAGTGGACAGGGTCCGGCCTGGGACATAGGCTTAAATTTGGCCGCAAGGTATTCAGCTCTCAGCACATAAAAGGGAGGGTGCACCAAGCAGAGAGTTTTGAAATCAATACATTCACCCAAAGGGATCCAATGAAGCTTACAAAGAACAGGAGAAAAATGACAGCAGCACGGAGTAGAAGTCGCCAGTCGGGCAGTAGAGTGCTGAAGAACTTACAGATGATGAAGAACATAAGCAGGTTGGGCTAAGTATAAAGATTACAGTAGTCAAGCAAGGACATAACCAAGGCAGAAATAACTGGGGCACAAAGATGTTCAAGGATATAAGGGATAACCCGACGAAGAAGCTTGAGCTGAAAGTAGCACCGATGGCAGACTGTACTCACCTGCGGCTCCATGGACAAGGATGAAGTAAGTTTCACCTCTAAATCTTTAACAGTGTAGACCAGTAGAGGGAAAGGTCCCATCTAGGCCGGACATAAATCGGCTGTCCGGAGAGAAGAAGCCGGGGGGTGTGCTCACCACCATAACTTCAGTTTTTTCCCCATTGAACTTGAGCCAGTTGTTACACATCCACTCCCCCACAGCCTCCAGACAGGCACGAAACCTGGCCGCTGACTCGCGTGGAAAGGTCAAAGCGTACCAGGATTGCCGTGTCATTAGCATAAGAGTAACAAAGGAAGCCGTGGGAGAATATCAGTTTGGTCAGCGATTGAACGTAACGGTGTTAAATAAGATCAGGGAGATGGCGGACCCTGAGGGACACCACATGTGAGGTCCGCCACCATTGGCGATCGTCAGAAAGGAAAGAAGAGAACTAGGCCAGAACGGTACCCGAGAGGCCGACCCCATCCAGGCAATCCAGCTGCACTCCATGATCGATGGTGTCAAAGGCAGCGGAAAGGTCCAGTAGAACCAGGGCACTGACGCCACCCCTATCATGGGTCCGAGCCAGATCGTCCATGACCAAGACCAGGACACGCTCAGTCCCACGCCATGGACGAAAACCCGATTGAGAGGAGTGAAAAAAAGAAGATTCCTCAAGAAATAAAGATACTATTCCTTTGCAAATTGCTCAAATGCAAATTCACTTACATATGTGGCAAACTGGCAGCATACTATTTACTGTCTTGTAATGCACAGCTTTGTAAAAAATGCAGTTAGGCACTCAAAGTGAAGGTCAGTTTGTTTACTGATTGCTGACACATTCTTTTTGAAAACATACATATAGGTTAAAAATACAAGTTATCTCATGATTAGAAAAAGGGTACAAATAGCAGTGTAGTCTCAACAGGGTAAATTATTTGTACATGTGAGGGAGAGTTTCCTAAGTCAAAGAATACCCAAACCAAACAAACCTAAGAATTACTTCATGCCAATGTACAGATACCAATGTAATACCAAAGTGTTAATTGTTTTTAGATATGGGGAGGGAAAGAAAGGGAGTTCCCAGGGGGCGTGGCTACGAGGGCCATGTAGGAGGACGTGGTCTGGAGGAGCTCCTGTGATCCTGAAACGATCCTAGTAAATAGTGCACTACTAGATGCTTATGATCGCTGAAAAGTGGCATGCTGCTTTATGAATGGGATGGACATGCCCGCTGAACATTTGGAGTGCATTAGAGGAGCCGTGACGGCGTGATTAACATCGTAAGAGTACGAGAGCCGGGGAAGATGGACGATGCAAAATGGCCGACTGATGGCCAGGACAAAGAAAGCAACCGGACGTGAGATGGCGAGGCGGCTGTAGAGGACTGTGTACAAACCTGCGGTGTGTAAAGCACAGAGTCTCCCCGTGACGAGTCGCAAGCTCAGATGAGCCTGGACACCCGGAGTGCAGTGGATGGAAACGTGGAGGGAGCCTGGCACATATGAGGGAGAGCCCCCCGGCGTGGCGCAGCAGAGGCTCGCAGGCCGCTGAGACAGCCGCGGACCACAGAGACAGCATCCGCTCTTGCGAGCCAGATGGTGGCGGGGGCTGCCTGGGAGTGCGAATTTAGCCATAATGTGCACAAAGCACCAGGAGAGAAACAAAGTTTCCAATGGGCGCGCAGCCCAAGGAAACGAAACTGAGTGGCGAGGCCCGGGACCGTGAGGACACCGGGGCAGTGAGGAGGAGCCGTGGTGAAGGACAACAGATGGAGGAATAATTGGAGATGCCAGCGGTGCAAAAGCGATTTCTGCTGTTACGCGACAGCAGTGTAGGGAAGGAATGGCGGGAAGCTGGGAATTGAGCCCTCAGGGAGCGTCTATTGTAAAGAAAAGCTGAAGCACAACAAAGAGCACTGGCCGCTCAAACGCGCAAGCAATATAAGACACGCAGAGTAGCCCAGGCGCAAGAAGGGCAGCAGCCCCGGCGCTGACGGCAAGAGCATCGCTCCTCAATCAGCTGACGCGGATGTTTGGCGGCGGCCCCAGGCAAGAAATGGAGTGCCTGGGTCGCGCCATAACACATTAAAAGCAACGGAATGCTGTAAATGGGATGCTTTGCACAGAACTTAAAAGCATTCTGCACCGCTCCACAACACCTCCAGGCATAATCACAAGAACACTCAATGGAGCAGATGCTGTGACCAGATGTATAACCATCACTAGCACCTTGGTATTGCCCTAATAGCAGGGAAGAAGGGAAAGAGAGTACTGGTGGGATACTGCAGGCCGCCCAGGACAAGATGAGGGGGAGGCTGGATGAGCCTTTAACGTACTGGTGCCCCATGCCCGGGTGGCGCTGGCGATATTGAGACTCAGGGTGCGCCCCCCACCCTGAGGTGAAGCTCAAGTGGGGATTCATACGGTTACGTGGGAGGACACAACCCATTGCGACGAACAAGGGCTGGGCTTGGAGCCCTCTGAGGTGGCCCCCCTGAGCGTGCGAGACTACAGCGGGTTGCCCCCGCTGGAACTGCAAACCACAAGTGGTAGGGCTGACCTACGACCTACAGCTGTAGCGTCATGTCCAACAAACCTCCAAGACTAAAAGGGAAGCAGCCTACGCGGGACGAATATGCCCCGACGCCACCAGGCCCGGAAAGTGCCAGGAGCAAGGACAGGCCCCCCGCTGGTGGCATGGCTGTCACGGGCACGGACCAGGAGGTCCTAGCTGCGATTGCAGACCTGAAAGCTTGAACTGGCTGTGACTGAACTGAAACCAGCGCTGGACCGCAAGGTCAGGGAGGTGCAAGAAGAGGTGAATCTTCTCTGGCAGGATGTCAGGTCACTGGCGGAGCGCACTGAGAACCTTGAGAAAGAGGTGAGCCCAAACATAGCGGACTGTGCTTCACACAAGTCAGAACTACACGCCCTGGTGCAGCGGGTGGGCAATCTGGAGAATAGGGCGAAGGAAGCGGAAGGACGCGGCGGGAGGTATAACATCCGCATTGTGGGCTTGCCGGAGGAAGCGGAGAGCCACAACCCCACGGAGTTCATCGAATCCATGTTGTTGCAAGAGATACCTGGAGGAGCTCTGTCTCAGGGGTTCGCGGTGGAAAGGGCGCACAGGGCTCTAACGAGGAAGCCGCCACCAGGTAATCCACCCAGGCCAGTGATCGCCAAGATCCTTAACTAACGGGATCAAGAAAAGATATTGGAACACTTCCGCAAAGGGGGAACTATTCAAAGAGGGGCGGCTAACATAACGGCCTACCCGGACTATACCCTGATGGTGCAGTGGAGCCGAATGAACTTTGGGGCTGTCAAGCGGAGGTTGAGGGAAGCGGGCCATAGTTATATGTTGCTTTACCCAGCGAAGTTGAAAGTCTTTCACAAAAACAAAACTTTGTTTTTTGACACTCCGGAGGATGCTATGGGATGGCTCGACACGCAGGGCTGCCCCCAGGAGTCGGACATCCAGACGAGAGGAGGAGATGGAGGAGATATGTAATGAGCAGAGGGGGCACCTGAAGGTGGTGCGGCTTAGGACTATGGGACTTGACTATAGTCATTGATGCGGCCCGTGGGCCGGTGGGGCCAGGTTGGAATAGAAAATGAGCCATCAGCACTGTGACTATTGCTTTATTGGGAGCCTTGCAGAGCTAGTCTTTACACCCCCATTTAGAGATTAGTTAGGTCACCAATAGTGTGGTGACACCCTGCTGGGGTCCAGGGTAGGTCCAAACGCGGGGGAGCCTGAGATCCAGGGATGGAGCTGGGCATTTGTTGGGGTAGGGTGAGGAGGGGGGAGGGAAGGGGTTGTGTGCAGTAGTTCGTTGAAGTTAAGAAAGGGAGAGGGAGAGGGGAAGGGGAGTTTGGGGTGTTTGTAGTTTTTATTGTTTTTATTGGCATTTAAAATTTTGAACAATAACAATAACTGCCCCTTTCCCACCTCCCCCCCTCTTGGATCCCCTCCTCCCCAACCCTGGATCGCTGTATATCTTCTGAGGGTAATGTTCTGGATATAGCGCTTCGCAGCTTATAGTATGTCCGGCAACCTTAATCACTGGGGGCACCCGTGTTCGCTATAGTCCTTATGTAGGAAATTTAGGACCAAGTCCCAATCGGTTATGAATTTCACATAATCTCCTTGAATGGAGTATGTATCCCATTCCAGTGAGGTGTAGTGCCATATTTTAGCTATCCATTCCTGTTCGTTGGGGATTGTGGTCTGCTTCCATTTTTGCACGATTAGAGAGAGCTGCCACACTCAGGACCATGTACGCGTTCCTTTGTGGATTGGTCAGTAGTGTGTCTAGTACATCGCTCAGGCCCAACATAGCTTCTCCATAATCTCTCTGTACTTGGGAACCAATGATGTCTTTCATCTCTTTTATTTTATTTTATTTTTAAATATTTATTTTTTACTTTTTACTGCATCAAATAAACAGTGCTCCAACAGGGAGCCGCATAATGCAATTCCCAACAACAGTTCCCCCGCCCCTCCACCTCCCGCCCCCCATGTCCACTGTAACTTTGATTGCCTCCATCCTTTGTCTGAGTTGGAAGGAAAGCTTTCCACGTTGCCCTTGTGTACCTTTATCCCATGGCCTCTCACTCTAGGGGCTCGGATTGTCCGAGTCTGAAGCTTCAGCATTGTTCATCAGGTAAGTGATGTATGGCCCCCAGATGTCGGGAGGGCGCGCATGCAAAGGCAGCGTTCGAATAAATTCGGTGTCCATTTCTTGGCAGTATGTTATATCCTTTTCCCAGTCTACAATCTTGGGGAGTGGGCCACGACCCCACGACATAGCAATTCTTCTTCGTGCCAGCACCATGAGGAGTGCCGCCAACTTGCGTGACGCTGGCTGTAGATATTTAGTGAGGCCGAGGAGCAGTCCCAGCGGTAAGGGGGGTCATCTGCTCACCTATAATGTCGGATGTTATTTGTATAACGGAGGTCCAGAAGCGCTGGATGCCAGGACAGCCCCATGCCAGATGAAGAAAATCAGCGTTGGCAAATGTGCATCTCTCGCACTGGGCTGATGCTTCTGGGTGGTGTCTATGTTTCCTGACTGGAGTGTAGTATGTTTGGTGCACAAAGTTAAAGTGTATTAGCTTATATCGAGAATTTAACGCTACCTTTTGAGTCTGTCGAAGAATATAGGCCCAGTCTTCCTAATTAATCGGTTCTTGTATAACCGATTCCCACTTTCGTTGCACTTTAGGTTGAAGATTCCGGGTGTCTCTTAACAAAGTTTTGTACAGAGTTGACACCAGTCTACCTTCACCTTGTGCTAAAATTGTGCTATGTAACAGATCCCACGTGGGGGGTTGCTTAGGGAATGTGAGAAATAACCCCTGAAGGGTGTGGCGGAGTCTAAAATAGAGAAAGACATCCAAGGATGTGTTCCCTCCTCTGTCTTTAGCCATTTGAGGGGCAGAAAGGTGCCCTCTGGGAAGAGGTCTCCCAGCGATTTTATCCCTATTTTATCTATCCATATCAGGAATACTCTTTCATTCGTGAGGGGGATGCCGGGGATGAATTTTATCGGTAGCAGGGGGGAAAATCGTATAGCCACTCCGTATTCGCTAGCGATCTTCTTCCATATCGCATATGTGGATAGGACTGTGTTCAGCGTTTTATGCGGCACGGGAATGTGGCTTATTATGACTGCAGCTAACAGGTCGGGGGAAGCTAGGGCCCGTTCCACTTGCACATGTGGTCTGATATAGTGGGTTGAGTTCCAGTGGCTTAGGAATTGGGCTTGGGCCGCCCAGTAGTATTTCTCTATATCGGGGAGAGCCAAGCCTCCACTTGATATTGGTAATGTAAGTGTGTTGTACGCTACCCGTGCTGGTTTCCCCGCCCATAGTAACTCTAGGATCAAGCTCTTGATTTTTGATAAGAAGGATTTGGGGAGGAGTAGCGGGATATTCGTAAAGAGATACAGAAGTTTAGGGAGAATAACCATTTTTGTTAGTGAGGTCCTGCCCCACAGCGTTAGTGGTAGAGATTTCCATCTCTGGATACGTTCTTGTAATAACTGCAGTGTAGTTACATAATTGTCTCTAAATATCTCGTGATGGCTTCGTGACATATTGATCCCCAAATAGCGCACCTTCGGGTTTTCCTATTTAAACCCGTGGTCATCTGCAAACTCTGAAGTGCAAGGGGTCAGGGGGAACACTATCGATTTGGAATGATTGGTTTTGAGGCCTGACATTAACCCGAATTTTATCACCTCTCGCATTACAGGGTTGAGATTGGTTTGGGGGTCACTGACGAACAGCATGACGTCGTCAGCATATAAAGAGACGATTAGTCTGTGAGGACCCAGCTTTAACCCTCGACATAACTGCTCGGCTCTCAGCCTTGAGGCCAGGGGTTCCATCACCAGGGCAGAGATAAGGGCCGAGAGTGGGCAACCCTGTCTGGTTCCGCGCTCCAATGTGATCCCTGTGGATCTGGTGTTCCCTAATGTGATGTATGAGCGTGGTTTGTTATATAACAAAGCTACTAATTTCAGGAAGAAGTTACCCAGACCCATCTGCCTTAGTGTTGCAAACATGAAGGGCCACTCTACTGAATCAAACGCCTTCTCGGCATCTAACAGAACTGCTATTGCCTGTTGCGTCGGGTCCAGGGCCTCAATGACGCCAAATAGTCTCCTGATGCCGTATGTTGTACTACGCCCCGGGATGAACCCGGCTTGGTCGCCCAGCACCAGTGCCGGCATCAAGGGGAGTAATCTGGTCGCCAGAATTTTAGCTAGGATTTTGTTGTCTAAGTTGATTAATGAGATCGGCCTGTACGAAGCGCAGTTTTCTGTAGGTTTGCCAGCTTTGTGCAACATCATTACGTTAGCCTCACGCATCGTGGGAGGGAGTTTCCCTCGCTCCACCGCCTCTTCATAGACTTGAAGAAGAAGGGGGGCCACCATTTCCACGTGTGCTTTATAGAACTCACCATTGAGTCCATCAGGTCCGGGGGCTTTGGTGTTAGGCAAGGATTTGATTGCTATCTGAATTTCTTCGAGTGATATGGGCGCGTTCAAGTGTTCGCGCAGGTCTTGGCTCACCCAATATAGTTCCGTGTCATTGAGGTACTCTTGTATCGCGTTGGGATCTGATGCTCCTTTTGAGCTATACAGGTTCTGATAGAATTCTTGGAATACGTTGGAGATCTCCTCTTCCGTGTAAACCTTCTGACCTTGCGTATCCGCGATACATTCAATGCGGGGTGGGACTTTGTCTATCGTTAGTAGCCGGGCCAGCAGTGCACCTGGTTTTTGCCCCTCTCCGTACTGTCTGATCTGTTGCCTGCGACCCAGGAACTTCAATTCATGGTCCGCTGTCTCCCTGAACACCAAGAGTTCTTTTTTGAGCTCGGCTTGAGTGCGTGGATCTGGGGCATTGGAGAGTTTGTGCTCTAGTTCCTTCAGACAAAGCTCTTTACGGAATAATTCCCCCCGGATCGATTTCAATAAGCTATTTTCTTTAGTCAGGCAAATTCCTCGTACATAGCACTTGAGTGTTTCCCAGATGGTGCACGCCGAGTCGACTGAGTCTTGGTTGATGTCCAGGAAGGAGACTATCTCTTGTCGCAGTTCTGCTGCAAATACGGCGTCTGTGAGTGAACCGGGTTTGAACCTCCAATTGAGGCCAGGTACTGCGACGCCCGCCAGGGTAACCTCTAGTACAACCATCGAATGGTCGGAGTAAGACCTTGGAAGGATATGGCACGCACCCCATTTGAATGAGCTATGGGAGGATGCCAGGATATAATCGATTCTGGAACTGGTGTTGTGCACGGCTGATCGGAAGGTGTAGTCCCTGCTGTCTCGGTTGTGCCTTCTCCACGTGTCAGATAGATTGAAGGTCTGACAAATCTCTCGAACCTGAGTACTGGCCTTGGATGGGTTTCCCGATGTATTATGGGATTTGTCGAGCCTGGGATCAAGTGTAGTATTGAGGTCTGCACCCCACACCACAGTCCTCGCGTTGGTCGCGTCTAGATGGGACATTATTCAGTTGAAATTATCAGGTCCGTCTGTGTTCGGTGCGTATGAGTTCACAAACACCACCTCTTTCCCGGCGATTATTCCTTTCACCATTAGGGCCCTCCCCTCAGTGTCTTTCTTTGACTCAATAAAGCTGAAATTAGTTCTCTTGTCGATCAGGATCGCGACACCTCTGGCGAATGAGGAGTAGGATGAGAAGTACCGATGGCATCCCCATGATCTGGCCCAATGTTGTTCCGACGAGGGCAGCAGATGAGTCTTTTGGAGTATCGCTATGTTGATTTTGTGTCTCCGAAGATATTGAAGAATTCTCCTCATTTTCGTAGGCTGGTTGCCGCCACGTATGTTCCAGGTGGCGATTTTCAACGTTGCCGATGCCATCTAGAGGGGTCAATGTAATCATGTCGAGCCGGGGCTCGTGGGATTGACTGGAGTCGCTTTCCATAGAGGAACAGGGAGGACTTGACAGTTGTTAGGTACATAGTTCTTCGTGTGACTGTCGTGGAACGGGGGTATGCGGGTTGTGGCGGTTTTGCTGAACTAACTTCCCTACCCTGCACGGGCAACCCCCAACAGGCCCGTGATGAACAATCCCATGTTAACAGTACAACTAGCATTGCTGTGCTCGGGGCGCAAGTGGCCCTCCAAGAGGAGGCTGGCTCCCTTTTTCGGATGCAATATTGATCTGTGGTGGTTGTTTCTAGTCAACCATGAAGTCTCGTGCCGCCGCTTTGGGTATCCTATGGGTAAATTTTACAGCGGGTTTCTTCTTGGTCTGTCGTCCCTTTGTGGTCTTCCGTTGAGAGTGGCGGGTCTACAGCCGGAGCGATCCAGGTAGTCGCTTGTCTCCTCTGGGGTGTTAAAAAACTGAGTTCTGCCCTCGTGTTGAATACGGAGTTTGGCCGGGAAGAGCATGGAATATTGTATCTGGTTCTCTTGTAACCTGCGCTTCACTGCTGTAACCGATCTTCTTTGCACTTGGACAGCTTGGGAGAAGTCTGGGAAAAACTGGATCTTGTCGCCATCGTACTGGAGATCCCCTTTTTCCCTAGCCGCCCGTAGGATAGCATCTCGATCCTTGTAGTTGAGCAATCTCGCTATGATTGGGCGGGGATTTGCCCCTGGGATAGGTCTGGCGTTGGGGACTCGATGAGCTCTCTCCACGACAAACAGTTTGGACAGGATCTCTGTACCAAAGAGGTCCATACATAACTTTTCAACGTAGTCTTCCATTTTCGCGGTGAGTTGTTGTTCCCTAACTCCCACGATCCTGATGTTGTTGCGCCAAGAGCGGCCTTCCATGTCCTCGTTCTTTGCGTTTACTGCTTTCATTTGCACTTCTAGGGAGGCCACTCTGGATGTTAGGGCCGCTGCACCATCGTCGAGGTCAGACACTCTCTGCTCGACTGTGTCCAGTCTGTCGGCGTGTTTGTCCAGCCGGTGCTGGAGTAGGTCGACCTTGGAGGAGAGTGCGTCGAGTTTGCTTCCTAGACCCCCGATCCCGGCCTTAAGTTCAAGGAGGATTTCCCTGATGTCGAACCCGTGGGCCTCCTCTTCCTCCTGGGCTGCAACCTGGATGGGACACTGCGCTCTGCTGTTCGAGGTGGTTGCTTTGGTCGTGAAGCTACCCTCGAAGTTCAGCTTTTTTTGAGATCTGTCCGTTTTCCTCGAGGTCGCCATTGGTGCCTGCGTTGCGGGAGCCAGGGGGCAGAGGGAGGCAGGTCAGGGGTCCGGGGGCGCCCGGCTTGTCGTTTTTCCAGCGGTGTGACTTTCTGTAGGTCTTGCCATTGGGCCGGTTCGGGCCGTTTGGCCACAGTCCGTGCTGTATATTACGCTTCCTCGAGTTCTGGCGGTGTTACACGGAGGTGTCGGGGATTCACATGGGGTCTCTTTTGCGAATGAGTGCTTGCGAAAGCGGGGGGGGGTGCCGGATTTGTTATATACAGCTTGCTAACGGCTGAGCAGCGCGCCCGTAGGAGGCCCTGGGTCGCGTCACCCCGAGTATGTCTTTCTGATATGTTGTTTACTGTTCATGTGGGCCCAGGCTCGTGGACCCCCGCGCTCTTGCGCTTTCTCGTAAACTGAATGTCACTCGGGAGAGCCGGGGATCCACCTGGGACGTGCGAGTGAGGGTGCGAGGGTGCACGGGGCACGCGTACCTGTTCCTCGGCGGCGTTCGGAGAGCCCTCCAGCCCTCGTCCGTGTTGGTTCTTCCAGGATTTTCCTTCGTCTCGACAGCTCCGCGCCCGCCGACTCCTCGGGGGGCCAATGCACCGACGGGGCTCAGCCAGCGCCGCCCGATCGGCACCCTCGAGTTTCAGGCCCACTCCGCTGCCAGCAGTCCTCCTCACGCGGGCTCCTCTGCGCCTGGCCTGTGAATGTGCCCCGCTCGCACAGGGATGACGGGGGGGGGCACTTCACCGTCGAGGAATCGGGACTCGGCATCCGAGGGTCGACGGATGAGATACCACGTTCTGATCGGATTCGCCTTGCCTACAAACCAGAGGCGACTGCGGACAATTTGCACACCACAGATGCTTCGATTGGTCAGGATTTTAGGGGAGCTACGCGGAGCTCACAGGGAGGCCGCCATCTTGGACGGCTCTCTAGCGCCCTCTCGGGTGTTTGTAGTTATAGGAAGTTTGAATTGGGGAAACAGCCTAGGCAGATTGAGATGGGAGTGGGATCTGGATCGCACTGGTGGGAGGGGAAGGGGAACTCTCATAGACCATGAGGGATCTTAAAATAATCACGTGGAATGTCAGGGGACTTAATAGTTATCTGAAAAAGGAACAAGGTTATGTTATACCTGCGCAGGCAAAAGATAGATATTGCACTGTTGCAGGAGACTCACCTCACCTGACACGGGAAAAGATGGAAGTGATTGCGAATAAATGGAAAGGAGTTGTGGGAGGCTCAATATACTCTGCTTACGCTAGAGGGGTACTCATCTGGGTGGCGATGCATGTCCCGTTTCAACTGTTGCAGGAGGTGGCCGAAATGGATGGGAGGATGGTAATATTGCAGGGACTATTGGAGAATAAGGAGATAAGTATTGTAAACACATATGCCCCCAATCAGAATACAGCAGCGTATTTCAGAACTCTATGCAACAACCTTAGCATGTGCATGGGTGGTGCAGTGATTTGGGGAGGGGACTTTAACTGTGTACTAAACCCCAGGGTAGACAGATCGGATGGCAAGTTTGATAGACCCTCCCCTGCGGCAAAAACACTGCACACACTGCTAGACGATTTTGGTCTAGCAGATGTATGGAGAACGAAACACCCCCGAGAAAGGCAATATTCACATTACTCCGCCCCACAGCAGTTACAAACGAGGCTGGACTATGTCTTTGCTACGGCGGAGGTAATAACAGAGATTATTCAGGCAGAATATAAAGCGAGGGTCCTCTCAGACCACTCGCCTCTGGTTCTCGGGTGGCAATATTGCCCTCCAAGAGCAAGGATTCCTACTTGGCGCCTCCGGCAGAGGCGCTTAAGGATCCTGTTTTCAGGGAGGATATAAGGGAGGAGATCATAAATTACTTCGAGACGAATGCGGGTAGCGTTGACTCGGCGAGCACACTATGGGAAGCCTTCAAGGTAGTGATGCGAGGGGTAGCCATAGCTAAATCAAAAGGCCTGCAAGGTCGGATTGTGGCTGGCCTACAAGAGACAGAAAGGGGACTAGAAAAGGCATTAAATGAAGGGGGCGAAGACACGGAGCTGATACTCAAACTGCAACAGAAATGTGCGGAACAATGGGAAAGACTGTGCAACCTGAACTATAAAAAATATATAGAGCGGCAGCATGCAGGAGGAGATAAAACAGGAAGGCTTTTGGCATGGTTATACAAGAGTGAAACTCCCAGACCCACGATCAGGACGATAATTAGAGAAGATGGTAGTGTAGCGGACACCCAAGAGGGAGTTAATCAGGAGTTCGTAGATTATTATAAATTGTTATATGGGGATGAGGAGGGAAGTAGTCATGGGGAAATAATGGAAACACTAGAAGATAATGGACTGCTAAGGATAAGTGGTGAGGAAAGAGAAGAGTTGGATGCACGGATTACTTTGGAAGAGTTAGAAGAAGTGGTGAGACAGCTGCCTACGAGTAAGACTCTGGGGGCGGATGGGTTCCCTAGCGAATTCTACAAAGTTTATAGGGATGAAGTGCTCCCCCCGATGTTAGAAATGTTAAACGAGGCATTTGAGGTGGGACAGTTGCCAGAGTCACTTAGGGAAGCAATCATAATACCGCTTCCCAAATCCAACAACCCGGGGCATAGCTGTGGCTCTTACAGACCGTTGTGGATGTTGAACCAGGACAGCAAGATATTGACGGCTGTCCTGGCAAAGAGACTGAGGAGAGTTATTGACAAACTAATACACCCCGATCAGACGAGCTATGTTCCAAACAGGAATATAACACATAACCATAGACGTCTCCATCGGGTTGTCGAATGGGGAAGTAAGCATGAAGGCATAATGGCGATCGTGTCCCTAGACGCGGTTAAGGCTTCTGATTCGGTCAAGTGGCCATGGCTGCTGGCAGCCCTGGCGGGTTACGGAATGGGGCCCGGATACGTAGGGTGGGCGAAGATGCTGTATAGTGCACCGCTGGCTAGAGATAGAACAGGATCAGTGATACCCGAAAGATGGCAACTCAGCAGAGGCACCAGACAGGGGTGCCCATGGTCCCCAATGCTCTGTATACTAGCCCTAGAGCAGCCCCTAGCAATATACCTTAGACAGCAATATGACACTACAGGTATCGAGGTGGGAGGGGAACGGCACTTGATCTCCTTGTATGCGGATGACTTGTTGCTGTACTTGAGGCACCCTGAGGAAAACCTCCAATATATCCTGGAGGTGATGAAGAGGTATGCGGGACTGTCTGGGATAGTGGTGAATCCCCAGAAATCGAGTATTTTCCCGTTAGGCAGTTATAAAGGTACTCCTGGGGGGCGGCTGCCGGTGTTACAAATACTATGGGCGGTGAGTACCTTTTGGTACCTTGGGATAGACGTGTACTATACGGTTGAGGAAGAACATAGGCACAATACTGAGGTAGCCATTGTGAAAATCGAGAATTGTATGAAATTCTGGGTGAAGTTGCCTCTAGCAATGATGGGGCAAGGGGCAATGCTGAAGATGGTGGTCCTACCTAGGCTGCTGCATTATTTCTGTAACATTGCATATTTGATACCTAAGATGTTTTTCTCTAGACTGAACAGCATGTGTAGGGATTTCCTGTGGCATGGTACCCGGAACAGGGTGGCACTATGGGAGCTGCAGAACATCTATGAGAAAGGGGGGATAAAACTGCCTAATTACAAGGTTTATTATGTAGCGATCCAGCTGCAATATGTTGCCAGATGGCTCTCAGATGAAGTGACCCCCGAATCTAGGCTGTTTGGACAAGATTGTACCCTGTTTTTTTTTTAAAGAAATGATCTGGCTGCCCGAGACAGAAATGGGAGAGCCCCCTAAGATGATGAGGCTTGGGTGAAAGATGTGGCGCCGGGCATGCCGGATGATGAAGAATCCATTCTCATGCTCCCCGCAGATACTGCTAGCTACACTGGCAGGGGGAGATAAGCGGTTGAGGATGATAATAAGGACCCATTGGGAATCGATGAGATTGGTAACGACGGGAGATATCTGGCGAGAGGGGACTATTATGGAATTTAAAGTGCTAGGGGAGGAGACAGGGTTACGTACGGGCCAGTAGATCACATATCACAGAATGGTGCAGATAATTAAGAAAACATGGCCCGAAACAGTATTGAAGAATAACCAGATGCTAGGATCGATGTAATATATGATATAACGGAAGGGGGGCACAAGATTTCTAGACTGTACGAGATGCTGATGTCTAAGGTCGGGAAAGAATTAACACAATTGAGACTAGACTGGGAAACGGAAGTAGGGGCCTCGATAGAGGATAAGATGCGGAAGCGCGCCCTGGGATACCACAAGAAGGTATCAAGGAACGCCAGACTGAAACAGATACAATTGTATGTTACGCATAGGGCATATATGACACCTCAGAAAATATCTAGGTTTGTTAACGCTGGACGACAGGCATGCCCCAAATGTGATGAGGAAAATGCTGACATGGTACACATGTTTTGGTCATGCCCAGTGATAGAGCGTTTCTGGAGTGAAGTAGCACAGAAACTAGCCGAAAAAGGGGCCACATTCATCATAAATACGGCCTGGGCCTGCTTGCTAGGAGGGGGGGGTTCCCCAGAGCACAGAAACTTAAGCATGTTAGTAAACTGAAGGATCTAGCATATGTGCTTGCAAAAAGGAGGATTGCCATGGGATGGAAGACAGGTCACAGGCCAAGGGCGGAGGTGTGGTGGAAAGAGCTTCAGAAATGGGCAGAGGCAGAAACCATGGTATGGCAAGAGGCAAGCAATGTATGTGGAGAGGAGGAGGCGGGAACCCTGATGGCATGAAAATCATTAATAGCGGAATTGTTTGGAACAACACAAGATCTGATTGAATCCACGGAAAGTGAGACCCCACCACGTGAGGCAGATACAGAGCGTTTGCAATAAACAGGCTCGGGAAGAGGGTGGGATAAGGGGAGCAGTGACCGGAATTAAACGATGAACAATTGAACTGTTGATATATGCACTCCGTGGTTGGTTTGTATTGTTGTTGGTTGAATAAATTAATAACATTTTTAAAAAAGGGAGTTCCCAAACACAAGAGCGTTACTTCATGCAGATTTGTCATTGTGTGAACATTGTAAATATGTACAGAGAAGAAAAGGTCCCAAATGACAGAGTCTACAAGGTGCACAATATTCTACACCTTGTACTTGGAAGTGGAAACTCCATATAAAGTTTTTTCGCCGTCTTGTCTTCCTTGGTTGGAATATAGTCAATATATTACATCTAGGAGACTAGACCTAGACTCATTACAAGGTCACCCTTTAGTCTGGCTCTAATAGACCTCTCCAAGTAGTCTCCTAGATGTAATATATTGACTATATTCCAACCAAGGAAGACAAGACAGCGAAAAAACTTTATATGGAGTTTCCACTTCCAAGTACAAGGTGTAGAATCTTGTGCACCTTGTAGAATCTGTCATTTGGGACCTTTTTTTCTCTGTACAAATTTACAATTTCACCCTTACAATGTCACCCTTTAGCCTGGCTCTAATAGACCTCTCCAAGGTCTAGTCTCCTAGATGTAATATATTGACTATATTCCAACCAAGCACGACATAAGACACCAAAAAAACGTTATATGGAGTTTCCACTTCCAAGTACAAGGTGTAGAATCTTGTGCACCTTGTAGACTCTGTCATTTGGGACCTTTGTTTTCTCTGTACATATTTACACTGTTCACACTGAATGACAAATCTGCATGAAGTAATGCTCTTGTGTTTGGGAACCCCATTTCTTCCCCTCCCCCATGTGTGAAAACAATTAACACTGTTGGTATTACATTGGTATCTGTACATTGGCATGAAGTAATGCTTGTTTGTTTGGTTTGGGTATTCTTTGACTTAGGAAACTCTCCCTCGCATGTACAAATAATTTACCCTGTTGGGACTACACTGCTATTTGTACCTTTTTCTAATCATGAGATAACTTGTATTTTGCTCTGTGAACCCCAGTTGGGTCTTTGTTTACGTTGTTCACAGTATTTTTTAACCTATATGTAGGTTTTCAAAAAGAATGTGTCAGCAATCAGTAAACAAACTGACCTTCACTTTGAGGGCCTAATTGCATTTTTTACACAGCTGTGCATTACATGACAGTTAATAGTATGCTGCCAGTTTGCAACATATGTAAGTGAATTTGCATTTGAACAATTTGCAAAGGAATAGTATCTTTACAGGTAGGACCCCTCCTTTCTCTTGAATACAGCTTTTGCCAGCCCATAGTCCTGTTCCTGTTCTGGGTTCTCCGTCCTGTGTCCTCGATTCCTCAAGAAAAGCAGTGAGTAGAGGACAGACCAACGATTCAAGCAGTCTCATAGGAAAATGAAGAAGAAAAATAGGGCAGAAATTGGCAGGGACAATTGGGTCAAGTGAAGGCTTTTTTAGAAGTGGGATAACAGTGGCCAACTTAAAAGAAGCAGGAATCACCCTAGCAGTGAGGGAGTTGTTGACTGTTTCCGCCCACAGGTGGATAAAATGAGAGAGAATGCCCTTAATTATAATGAGAGGGTTGGGATCCAGAGGGGACAAGGATTTGAGTTTAGTAACAGCTGTGGCCACCTCAGATACAGAAAAAGTGGGAAACTCAGACCAAGAGAAGGTGGATAGGGGCTCAGAAGGCATAGGACCAGCACTAGGGAGCGTAGGAAAAGCAGCAATATTGGATTGAATAGACCTAATGTTTTCCGTAGAAAATAGAGACAAAGAATCACAAAGAGCCTGTGAAGATGGAACCGGAACCGGCATAGTGATGGAAAGCTTGCAAACAACTGTTTGGGATGGTTAACATGGGTAAACTTGCCCGTGATGATATGGGGAGGGAAGTGATACCTTCCATAGACCTCAACGTCACACATGCCAGAGAGGGTGACTCTGGTGTAGGAAACCTGCTCCCTCCGTCTCCTCTTCCTCGGCTTGTGTGTGGCAGCAGCTGTGACAGCAGCTTTGTGCCATTGCTGCATGCAGAGTGCTATCACTAAATTTCAGGGATACATGTCCTGGTATGGGGGCATGGAGCGCTGGTGTGTGCCTTTATATATGAACGTGTTGCTTCATGCTGTGCGCGCTGATGTACATTGTCGCTGTAGTGGTTGGTTTGTTCTTGTTTGCATGGGGTGTTCTGCAGCTCTTTGTTTCAGGTGTGTCTTGTTTGCTAGCATTGCGTGTGTTTTGCATGGGGAAGTTGTTTGTTTTCGCGATCGTTGTATTGGTTGCATGCATGTTCTTACCTAATCGTGTGCTAAACTCGATTGTGTTCAAATCCGCCATTCTAAGATGGGCGTGCTTATTGCTTGCACTGGAGTGATGGCCATGGTTTTGCTGGGGGCCTGGGATGGGCCATAGCCTTCATCATCTGGGCCAATGTGAAGGCCGGCAGGCTTGGCCGGCCCTCCTCACAAGGCCCACTCCTGGCCCCTCAAACTTGAACTTTCTTTCCTGTCTTCTCTTTCCTGGATGCGGCCGCCTGAGCGCCTACAGCTCTCACCTTCCACCAGTCTCGGATTTCCTATGCATTCATGGCACGGACTTTAGAAAAGCAAGCCCCATACTACTGGGCTTCCTCGAGGCGGCGCAAAACGGCGTACCGAATTGGATATTAATCTTGCATTGACTTTGCCTGCATAGGCACATTTACCACACTGCAGTCCCTCAAAACTGCATGAATTATTATTGCTCTGTTCGTTCTTGCAATGCTGTGTGCTAACCTCAATTGTGTTCGAATCCGCCATTCTAAGATGGCCGTGCTTATTATTTGCACTGGAGTGCAGGGCATGGTTTTGCTGGGGGCCTGGGATTGGCCATAGCCTTGATCATCTGGGCCAATGGGAAGACCGGCAGGACCATTTTTAGGTTCCACATTAAGTTCTGAATTTATCACCCTAGAAAAATTAGACTTGAGCTAGAATTCAAAATAATTAGTGCCCAAACCGAACAGAGACATCAAGAACTAAGGCTCAAAGAATTGGAGCTCAATCATGAGCTAGAGATGATTGTCTTTGGAAAATGCTTCTCTCCCCAAATCCTCTAGATCTTCCAGTCCAAAAAGACCCCGGATGCCTAAAGAGATTGTGGGTATGTATGAACCTAAGTTGGATATATTAGATTGGTTAGCTATATTTGAATACAATCATAGGCTCCAGGATATAACAGGGAATCAGTTAATCCCCTGGTTATTCTCTAGGCTCCCCCTATTGAATCTGATGTGGTAATTGAGTTGGGGGAGGTGGATAGGATGGATTGTGAATGTGTGAAGTTAGCTTTAATAGCTAGATTTGGGAAGACTCCTTCCCAGTACCTTAAGAGGTTTAGGACCCTCACAAATGATGATAGTACCCCTTGGACTACTTGGGTGAATGAGTGTTTGAAGAACTTAGAGGGTTGGATTAAGGGTTACAGGGTTAACACTTATGAAGGAATGAGAAATCTTGTAATGTTGGAGTTTATCTATGATGCCTGCTCTCCTGACTCAAACAGCACTTGGCTGATTCAAAAGAACTAGATTCTAAGAAAATAGCTAAGGCTGCTGACTTGTGAGTTGCCAACAGGGCTACTCACAAAGATTCAGGGGTCACTCAGAAAAAGGATGAGGGGATGCAGCCTAAGAAAGACAACAAAAAGAATTCAAATAATTCCAATTCCAAAGAGGGACCCAAACAAAATTCTAAGGGTAAGCCACAAGGGAAGCCTAATCAGGCTAGTGTACCTTCTGGTCCCAGACCAGAAGGAGGTCAGAACAAGCTACCATTCATAAAGACATTTGGGAAATGTTATGTTTGTGGCTCTACTGATCATGTGAAAGGGGATCCCAAGTGTAAGGGTAAACCTTCAGGGGTCCACACTGTCTCCTTAGCTTTCACTCCAGAGGAGGAAGTACATATGGCCAGTGGAAACTTTCAACTACTAGCTGAAGACCCCATCAGAGTCTCAGATAGTGTATCTTTAGTATCCCTTGGGTTGTGGGAAAAACAGAATTTAGATGTGTATAATTCTATCCCTCCTAATACTTAAGAGTATTATAAAGACATTGTTCTAGTAAATGGTCAGGAGACCCCTGCCATTAGAGACACTGGGGCCAGCATAACTGTGGTGCATGAATCTTTTATCAAGGTGGAGGATGTTGCTTGGGCAGCCAGACGCCTCACCGAGTTAGCTGGAGGGCCTGTGCAGATGCTTCCCCAATTACCAGCTCTCATCCAGTGCAATGAAATGACTGTGAGGATACCTGTTAGTGTGCAATCTGAAGTGCCTGGAAGGGTTCTTTTAGGGAATGACCTTAAAGAGCTGGGAGTAGTGTCAAGTACTCCCAGGCCTCCCAGCAAAATATTGCAGGAGCTCACCAAACCTGCAAGGGAGAGGACCTTGAGGGGCTCTCCTGAGGAGATGATAGAAAAGGAAATCACTCCTACTCCACTGGAGTTACTAACTGCTATTTCAAAGCAACCAGAAGCAAAGGGGAAACCCAAGACTTCTAAGGAGAAACCCGTAAAAAGCAATCCAGTGCTTCCAACCAGGAAATCTCCTAGCTTGTCCAAAATCACACCTGTGATTCCTCCTCCGGCCGAGGCTGGGAGTGAGGTACAACCCTGTGTGGTTGAACTAGAGCCTGAGGACTCAGATCTAGTAGAAGGACAGGAACTCATTGAAGATCTGGACCCTGTGGACATCCTGAGCTGCAGTCTTTACTGGCAGAAGGTGGCTCCAACAGGGCAGTCTTCAGTAGGGGACAAAGAGAATGTCAAACTCTGGAAAGTCTTCGCCACCAGGCAGCTTCTCAGTTTGAAGGGCAAGAGCCTGGGAAGTATAAGTTACACTGGGAAGATGGACTCTTCTATAGAGAACCGACAGAGTCAATCCCTGGAGACTACAAAAGACTTGTAGTGCCCCAAGAGAACAGACTCCAGTTGTTGCAACTAGCCCATCAGATACCTTTGGCTGGTCACTTGAGCTTCAAGAAGACCAAGGAAAGGCTCTCTCTCTACTTTTATTTGCCTAAAATGGGGGCTGAGGTAGATAAGTATTGCAAGAGTTGCCACACTTGCCAAACCTCTGGTAAGAGTGGCTCCAAGAACATGGCACCTTTACTGCCTCTCCCTGTGTTGGGAGTACCATTTGAAAGGGTAGGGATCGACATTGTTGGTCCTCTTGACCCACCAACATCTTCAGGCAACAGGTTTATAATTGTTGTAGTAGACCATGCTACTAGATACCCTGAAGCAATTCCTATGAGGACTGTTACAGCTCAGGCGGTGGCTAAGGCCCGCCTTGGTATTTTTACCAGGGTTGGGTTTCCTAAGGAGGTAATATTCGACAGGGGGTCAAATTTGATGTCCCACAACATGAAGGCCATGTGGAAAAACTGTGGAGTTACCTACAAGTTCTCAACAGCATACCACCCTCAGACAAATGAGTTGGTAGAAAGGTTTAACAGAACCATGAAGAGCAATATAGGAGCTTTAGAGGACCCCTTTAAGAAAATGTGGGATCTTCTACTGCCATGCCTTCTCTTTGCATATAGAGAAGTCCCTCAGGAGGGAGTGTGTTATAGTCCCTTTGAACTTCTCTATGGCCATCTGGTCAGAGGTCCATTGGCCCTGATCAAGGAGGGGTTGGAGAGTGCTCCTTCCCCCACACCAGTCAGAGTCACTGACTATGTGATAGGACTCTGGAGGAGAATGTCACACATGATGGCTGAGTCAAGTGATAACTTGAAAGCAGGTCAGGTTCTGGTTAAGCACTGGCATGACCAGAACGCCAACATGGTTGAGTTCGCTCAAGACCAGCTAGTTCTTGTTATGGTGCCAACAAGGTAGAGGGCCTTGAAGGACAAATGGATTGGACCCTTCAAGATTGTGGGACAACTTAGAGAGGTGAACTATCTGGTGGACTTAGGCAATCCGAAGGAGGCTCCTAGAGTATTTCACACCAACCGTCTAAACGCTTATGTCTCGAGACCAGAACTGGGAGCTTTGCTTCTAGCTTCAGCTCAAGGGGAGGAGGAGAGTGAACCTCTGCCTGGCCTCCTTAGAGGCAAACCTTTAGATGAGAAAGTAGAAGGAGTTAATCTCTCTTCTAATCTGACACCTGAACAACAGGAGGAGTGCAAAGTTTTGTTAAATCAATTTGCCCCTCTGTTTTCTTTAGCACCAGGCTTGACCCCTTGGGGCCAGCATGATATCAATACTGGTGACTGTTCGCCTGTCAAAAGCAGGGGTTACAGGATGTCAGAAAATGTAAGAACCCACATCAAAGGAGAGGTCAACACAATGCTTGATCTCGTGGTAATAGAGCCCTCTACTAGTCCATGGTATAGCCCAGTTGTGTTAGTACCAAAGGCAGGATCCAAGGAGTTGAGATTCTGTGTGGATTATAGAGCTCGAAATGCAGTCACCAAGACTGATGCCCATCCTTTGCCAAGGACAGATGAGCTGGTGGATAGACTTGGTTCAGCCAAGTTCCTCAGCACATTTGATCTCACGTCAGGCTATTGGCAAATGGCCCTGACTGACCATGCCAAGGAGAAAATTGCATTCTCCACCCCAGTTGGTCTATACAAGTTTAAGGTTATGCCTTTCGGACTAAAGAATGCACCTGCTACATTCCAAAGGATGGTTAATCAGGTTCTGAATGGGATGGAGGACTTCTGCATGGCATACTTGGATGATATTGCAGTGTTCAGCCCTACTTGGAAAAAACATGTTGACCACGTAGAATATGTTTTGCAGGCTCTTGAACAGGCCCATCTGACCATAAAGGCAAGCAAATGTCAAATTGGTCAGAGTAAAGTGGTCTACCTTGGGCATGAGGTGGTGAAATAAGGCCTTTGCTCAGCAAGATTGAAGCTGTGCAAAATTGGACAACCCCTTCTACTCAAACCCAGGTGAGAGCCTTCCTGGGCCTTGCTAGGTATTACAGGAATTTAATTGAGAACTATGGGTCCATAGCTTCTCCTCTGAATGTAATTTCCTCTCCAAAATTCCCTAAAAAGGTCAAATGGAATGAAGAGTGCAATGAGGCCTTTGAAAGTCTGAAGAAAGCCCTTTGTCAAGCTCCAGTTCTCAGAGCTCCTGACTACCACCAACCCTTCATTGTGCAAACAGATGCTTCCAATATAGGTATAGGTGCAGTCCTCAGTCAACTGGATGAGAAAAGTAGGGAGCACCCAATTTGCTTCATCAGTAGGAAACTGAAGGAACCTGAAACAAGGTGGGCGACTATTGAGAATGTTTTGCTATTGTGTAGTCTTTGAAGAAGTTTAGACCATACTTGTATGGGTCTACTTTCATTATTCAAACAGACCACCAGCCCTTGAGATGGTTGATGCAAATGAAAGGGGAAAACCCAAAACTGCTAAGATGGTCAATCTGCCTCCAATGGTTTGATTTTACCATTGAGCACAGGTCAGGATGTCACCATCAAAATGCTGATGGTCTCTCTAGGAAGTTTATAACCGACTAGAGGTAAGAGACTCATCCAGGAGTGGATTAGATCCTCCTGTCCCTTAGTCTGGGGGGCGGGGGGCAAGTGTTAGGGAGAATTCTCTTTTTCCCATTCTTAGACATGTTTGCTATGTGTGTTCTAGGCTATTTTTTGTGTTTACTGTCTATGGGGTTTTTCTCACCCTCATAGGAACCATCTTTATACACGTGTTACACAGCACCCTCCGTGCAGTACACAGGGGTGTCGTAGCGACCCCCAAACATAGACTCCATACCCTGGGACTGACTACTGTCTCCCAGGGCATGTAAAGTCCCCATTGACTTTACTAATCAATCTTTATGAACAAAACCAGTACAACCCATCTTAATATGGAGGTACTGGCAAGGGTTCATAGTTTTTCCCTTATGTTCATTTTCGAGAGGGTACACAGTCCCTCTCCCAAAAAGTTTCTGACTGGTGGCAGTGGTTACTACCAAAGATATTTGACCGCAAATATTTCCCTATGGGGTTTTCCCATTGTTCGAGGCTACCACATTTACTGACAGCCTCTAACATATCGCCGGTTTATTTTTATATTAACTTTACTCTGGTAGGTTTTATTTTTCAGAACTTTTATATAAATTCTTTCTCGTGTCTTTCTCTAAAATCCTAACCCAGGTCGGGGATCCTTTATTCGTCCTTTTGGCGGGCTTCTGCCAAGAAGCCCTCCTTTTGGCGCCACTGAGTCTGGGTTGGACCCATTGTGTGGGAGGGGGAGTACAGACCCCTGGACAGGGTTGCCTCAGCAACCCATGTCTCACTCTGCCCTGATAGGCTGGAGGGTCTCCCGCCAGGATGACCACTCCACTGTGTGAGTGACAGCTAGGCTGTATGAATGGGGATATTTTTGCATAAAAGTAGGGTCCTGAGGACTGGAAGAACAAGACGTTGCCACTGGAACTAAGAAACCGAAGAGGAGAGAAGCCAAAGACATCTGCATCAACTGAACCACCGGTGAAGCCTTGCTGCAGCGCATCACCAATTTTCTCCACACGAGCCTTCTTCCCTTGAGCTGGTGGGGCCAACCAGTTTGCCAATCGCCTTCCCGGACCTGCTTTGGTCGAATCGCCAGTGCCCTGCACTCGGAGACCGGATAGCCAGGCACCCGTCCACCCGGGCCCACGATTTAAAGGAGCGTACCTTTTATTTTGTTTGGCAGCACCGTGGCTGGTTTCATCCGTGGGCAGTGCAGTAACTCGAACCTTCCTCCATGACGAGATCCTCTCTTCCTCTGCTGGATCGCCTGAACTGCAGTAACTGCCAGGAACAACTGCCACTGCAGGAGCCTCTTCTACATTTTAAGGTACTTTGTTCTGCCAGGCCTCCCTTTTTGTTTGGTAGCGCTAAAGGTGTTTTAAATCCTTTACCTACCTGTTGGGTTGGCCGCCCCTATCCTCTAACTTTGTCTTTCACCTCCTGCAACCACCTTTTCGAATCGTTTAACAAAGACTTGACTGCAGCTACAAGAACATTTTGCTCCTGGGCTCTTTGCCCTGTACCACTGACTCTGGCACAGGCCTATTGGCTCTGGCTAAATCTTTTACAACTGCCTTCTCTAGATTGCTTCTCACCTAGAAATGTATTGGTGCACCTAACTCTTATAACCACCTTTCCTTCCCACGTTTTAAACTTGTGAAGTGCCATTTTGCTCGGTTTTCACCTCAGTATTATACATACTAAAGTACTGCCTTGCCTAAACTTGTTCACAATCTTAATGTCACTAGGAAGTGTCACTAGGGTGCCTAAGAGTATATTCCTGCATAACTTGTTCTTTCCCTCCCTTTTAAGAAATTGATACGAGTGCCATTTATGTTTGGTTTTCACTGTGCTGTTTTGCTCAGTTTTCACTCTTGCTCAAACTTGTCTACAATTTAACTAGGGAGTTGTGTATACTTTTCTAGACTGATTTTAACTTGATTTTATAACTGTGATTTATGTGTTGAACTAGAAGTGTGTAAAATAAATATATATTCTTTTTAATACAAAGCTTTGATCAATGTTTCCTTGTGCCATAGTACTGAAGCCCTATTGTGTAAACCCTGAATACTGCTCATCTCCCTCTTGAGATAAGTCTGACTGTTTAGCCACAGCTACCTACTAAATCTTTGTGGTACAGACTGATACCAAAGGGGATTTTATTGCTCATACCTGTAGTCTTAATCTTCTGTAGTGCTCCCTAAGGGAACTGCACAAGATTCTGCCTAACAACGGACAATAATCATTGTTACGAACACTTACCTCAAAGTGGATTGGTCGCAGCCGGTCTGGGCCATCACGTATACAGACCAGTGAAGCAACTAGGTCTACCTACAGCACCCCTGCTGATGAGAAGCAAGACGGAGAGCTCATCTTTACAAAACAACAGGTGAGAGTTAATGGGAAAACACATGCTCCTCTCATTCTGACAAGAAGTGTTCGAATGGGATCGCAATTCGGCCGCAGTATTAACCTTCTCCCAAGGGCATTGCCAGCGACCAGAGTGGTCCACACTACAGCAGCTGGGGGTAAACTCGGATCCTGGGAAGTCAAGGCCAGGGAGGGCTCCATCCTTGCCCCAACATCCCTGCATAGATCAGGTGAGCGTAACACCCCCGCCTTTTCATTCTAACCCAGTTCCTATCTCCTGCGGGGTTCCGCAGGGGTCTGCTCTTTCCCCAATCTTGTTCAATCTTTATATTAGGCATCTCTTGTCTCTCATTTTGTCCCATGGATTCCGCTATTATTCCTATGCCGACGACACACAAATCCTGGTCCGTCTTGACTTGGATCAGGCCGATACGGCCAGTCACTTTAGGTGTTGTCTGCAGGAGATAGGGGAATGGATGACATCCAATTGATTGAAACTCAATGGCAGTAAGACTGAGGTGATGGTGGTAGGTACCACCTCACCTCTTCTTTACTGGACCAATGACTGCTGGGCCGCCGTCCTTGTCCCTCTTCCGGTTCCATCAGTGAAGAATTTGGGGTTTACTATTTCTTCTTCTCTTACTATGGACTGTCAGGTCGCGGCAGTATGTAAGAGTGGCCATTTTAAACTTTGTATACTCAGGAAAGTTCTTCCATTTGTGCCTTACAAATGTCGGGGCCCGGTGGTTGCCAACCTTCTTATGAGTGGCTTAGGCTACTGCAACTCGCTATATTTGGCTCAGCCACGCTAACTGGTTAACCACCTCCAGCTGTTGCAGAATGCTGCTGCCAGAGCTGTCCTACAGCCCCCTTTTGGCACCCACATGACTCCTTTACTGGCACTGGCTCCCGGTGAAAAAGCGGATTTTGTTAAAGTCCTTGTTTGTGTATGGTGCACCATGCCTTTAACAGCATGGGACCTGAATACACCCTCGATAAACTCCCCCACTATACTCCAACTAGTTGCCTCCGCTCCCAATCCGCATTTCTTGTAGTTCCCTGTTTCTGATTGATGTGCACCGGTGTACTAACCGCTGTCAGTTGCTGCCGCTAAGGCTTGGAACGCCCTTCCTTTGCCACTGCAAAGACCAATGACCACCTCGCCTTTCGTCGCCTGCTAAAGACATTTGCGTTTTAAAATCTATTGTTAGGCTTTTCTGTTCACGTTTTAGCGCCAGGGTGCCTTCAGGCGTTTGTGTGCTCTATAAAATCCATAACATAAAATACTAAGGAAGTGGTTGTTCTGTGCAGTTTCCTTCATTTACCCACCCTCATTACACCCAGAACATTCAGGTGTGATGTTCAGGTGTGATGTAGCTGTACAGATAAGTGTGGCAGTGCTCCTCAAAGTGGAGCTGAAAGTCCATCCGTGTAAAGTACATACAATACCATCTGCTAACTCACACAAATGTGATGCGCTTTTTACGCTGCATGCATTACACATTTTACCGGAAATATGTCACAATTGTGCCAGGATAAATTCTGTGTGCAATGGGCGTATGCAAATGGCATTTTTGAAGAATTTTTGGCAGTAGCTTTTCTAATAAAGAACAGCAGCTCATCACAGCAGACCACACTGTTTCGCACAGCACTATTGTCCACGAATCACATACGAGCCCTGCAGGCAAAAATGATGCACGTCCAGCATAAATGTAACGCATTTTCTATTTTAAATATGCAGCGGAAAGTCGAATTTCCAAACGAATCCCTGGAGGTTCTGTTTCCTCAACTAGATGCTTTTATCCTATGCTGTAAAATTTCCAAAGATTAAAAGCCCATATCCTTGAGAATGCGCCATTTCGACCTGGGGAGTTATTCATCCTGCAGTAAACTGCCAAGAGTAACGAAACCCGCGTTGTTTTCTTAGTCCCATTCTGCAGCAGAGCGGGCGGTTGTGTCAAAATTCCACCCGCGGGGGGTGGGGGGCATGGGGGGAGCGCGGACCACCATGGCTCTCCGTGAACCGGCGGGGCGCGCAGAAAGGAAAGCGCGCGCGGCATTGGAGGAATGCGAGCCGGAGGCGAAGGGCACCGCGGTCCCTCTCCGCGCCTGTGCGGTGCCGCGCGCGCCTTATCGCTAGCCCGGGGTTCCGGGTGTCAGGGTCTTCCTCGCAGAGTGACAGGCGCGCCACAGATAGGGCTGGTAAACAGTAGGAGGACCACACCTGACGCAGGGCGCGCGCGCCACGAGCGCGGCGCGAGCCGAGAGGGCCGGGCCTGGGTCAGATAACTGCAAGCGGATGGAGATTAAAGCCCTGGGCGCAGATACGCCGCCCAAGGATATGGAACGGTGACAATGCGCGCCATGCAGACAGGGTTTTTACCCTTTCATTGCTGGCGTATTTTAGCGTCCTGGGCACAGCTGAATGGAGAATGTAGAGTAGCACAATTGCCGAATCGAAAATGTGGCATGGGAAAACGCAGAATATTGTTCTACAATGTATTGTAAATAACACTAAATCAGGCATTGGGGTTAACCTCAGCATGTTCTTGGGAAATGAGGGTATTGTTTTAAGGATGCAAATTTGGATAATGACGATTCGTTATTTAACCAATCCCACTCGCGCATGTATATATATATTTTTAATGACGCTTGGTTTTCCTTTGCTTGTGGTTTCCAATTGTAACTCGTTGAATGCGTTTTGCGCCCGAATTATGATGGGCTCACAATTACTGAGGTTATTAAATCCATAATTTATTTTGGTAAACTTTTAGGAGAGATAGTATATTAATTATTGCATAAATTAAAGTGGCAGAATTTTAATGATTTTTTTTTTCATAGGGGTGCATGTGCTATGGCCCATACATGATTTTTAAACAACATTCGAATTCATGTGATTTATGTTATGTTTTAACAACGATTTGTGTAATTTAAGGTACATTGAGAAACGTTTAATTCAACATTATTTACATTCCATTTTTTTCATTCACCATTTTTGCCAGCTGCCCATTTCGTTTTGGAATGTCTGCTTTGGAATGCAACATGGTATGTCGAAATGCTTAACACGTGGGAACCCAGTTCACGTTATTCACTTTGAATTAATTAACTTTCGGAAAGCTGCAGTATATGAAACACAGTTGTACATATTTACTAGCAATAGTAACTATATACTGCACATCAATAATTTTTATTTTTTTTGTCAGTTCTTCAATTATAGGTACTATTATTTACCAACTCAATGTCATTATTATAGTATGAATCTTTTACACTGCGCACAAACACTGTAGTCAGTGGTCCCGATAAGATTTGGGAGTGGGAGTGTTTTTTTATAGTTGGGAGTAAAATGTTTTTTTAGGGAGTAAAAATGTAAGCCCAATTCCCAATGAGAGTATTTTAATAGTGAGTAAAAATGTTTCAACTGAAAAACTGAAATGTTTTTGTAATATGTATTTCTTTGTACCTAGTTATTCATGCACATTAGAAGATACATGTTTACTTCTTCCAAATAGTTTTTTTTTTTCCTTTCCTGTGGTACGACATGCACTACTGGTCCAAACATATCCATGGCGTTGTGAGGGTGAACGCAGGGGTGCATGATTCTACATGTCCTTTTTCCAATTTTTTGTTAGGAGAATTTTTACTCCCTAATTTTATTTTCTGGGCGTATTTGCCAATGTTTAGGGAGTAAAAGTGGCTGATACACCCCTTATCTGTAGTGCTGAATGTAGTGGTCTTCAGGCATTGAGCCTTGTCTGTGTAGAGGTGATTTGTGACTTTGTTCTTTCGGAGCCCCACCATGGTTTGTGGGGTGAAAAGAAAGCAATGGCAAGCACAGCGGTAATGGGGAAGTGTGTGAAAGGTCTGACTGAAGCACACAGGGAGTCATTTTGTTGGGATTTAAGGGACCACCAATGCCAGCACTTACATGTTTCTGGTTCTGTGCATGCAATTTATAACACTCGCAAAGCAGAGTTTAAAAAAGTAAAGAGTAAAGCAATGCAAAATCGCCCTTACTCTTTGCTTTTACTCTCTGCTTTGAGAGAAATAAAACACTGCCTGCAAACACGTTTTGCAGGTTGCGTTTTACTTTGGATTCCAGTGGAATCGGCCTGCACATTGGCAGATGCTAATGTCAGGTGTGCTCCATTGGAATCCATTCGTTTTACGCCTACATGAAAATCTCATGCAGGCATAAAACGAAGTGCTCTCCTAAGAGGGAAGAGGAAAGCAAAGCACAGATAGTATCTTTGCTTTGCTGCCCTCCTACACCCCAGGACACCTGCAAAATGAGATGCATCAGAAAATGAGAGCCTAAAAGCAGTTGCATGGTTTCATTTTTCGCAATGCTCAGTTTAAAAGGTTCCATGTAATAATGTCGCCACAAAAATCTCGCCATGCAAAAATATCGCCGGAAAATGGCCTTTTTTTGTGGCGACATTATTGCATGGAACATGCGAGGGACACCCCCGCAACCCCCAAACTTTTTTTTTTCTAAATTTTTTTTATTTTTTTTCCCCTGTCCCCATATGTATGGTCACCCAAATATATCGGCACAACATTTTCCCGGAAATATTATTTACGGCGACCATATATATGGGGATATTATTACCTGATACCGTTTAAAATGACCCACACAGAAGTAACTCACAAGACATCAAGAAAATTAAAACATGAGCGTGAGTTATAGTGTTCACCGGGATGAATGTCTAGATTTTAGTGGTTTGAGTGGAAGAAAATTGAATTAAAAGAAGAAGCCCGAGCATCACTTATTGGCCTCCTGAATTTCATGGAGGCAATTACTAGTGTGGTGATAATATTACCTTAATTCATGTTGTGGATGTGTGATGGCATTGACTTCCTGGGGTTGCAGGGCTACTTAGCAGGTCATCATATTGGATTTCTTCCTGCTGACAGCCAGAGAGGGTTCTGGTAAAGGCAAGCCCAGTGATGGTAGTGTCAGTACCAGGAGATGACTGTATGGAGATTTAGTTCTGGGAGCAAAAAAGGAGAATTTGACAGGCAATCTTCCCCACTCCGAGCAATACCAGATTGGCCTTGGGGGAGAAGAGGGAACAAAGGCCACTGTTGTATTGCACACAATTTATCAACCACAGTAGGATGGAAGTCTGGGTCAACCGGATCTTCATTTAACTTTGGAGGGATAGAATTTTTTTTTTTTTAAAATGCCTACCATTTTTTAAGTCAGTCAGTTTCAGTACATTCATGGTTAAATGTTTGGGAGGAGATGATTTAATTGAGAAACCAAACGGCAATCAGTACATAGGTAAGAAGGTTACATTCGTCCACTTTCTGTTTTTAAAGTCTTAGACAAACAAAAGGCAAAGAAGCAAGCTTATTTGTAAAAGTTGTTAATTACCAGCAGCATGTGTAAAACTACTTCTAATGCTCCACAACTGAAAGCCAGATTCTGAACACACTAGATGCTTATATGCCAATTGCCCTACTGTGTGGCAGAATAAGCCATAACAGACTTAGTGGGTATTCGCTCCAATGGAGCTGGGAGTGATACACAAGTTGGCTTTAAGATGGGGATTGATACGGTGAACCAAGGGCCAAACCTTCTATTCATTCTAGCTTAATATGGGATTGGATCGGAGTCCGTAGTCCAGGCGGCCTTCATGGATCTGATGGCTGGGTTTGAACATGTAGATAGGAAACCATTGTTTGTTTGTTTGTTTATTTTTCTTATATAGCGCACCTGACCCAGGGGTATCTGGGCCCTCTTAAGGCAAGTAATGTTACAGACATAAGCAAAGTACAGTGAGTACAGTAGAATACATTAAAATAAAGAGAATGCATACATGGAGGATATGAACAGTTGCACACAGATAGGATAGGCATTTGGAGACATAGGCGGTGAAGGGGGGTTACAGATCCATGTGTGTAATAACATGGTTAGTACTACAGTCAGAACAAGTGAGGGGGACAGTACTGATAAGCTGATATCTGGGCAGTTCAGGAGTGTGGGTACTGGTGGGTGAGGGCAGGTCAGGGGCGGTTAGAAGGATAATTATCTAGTTCAGATGGTGGCATAGCTAATACTAAGTAAATGCTAACTATTTCTTGCTGAGTAGCCAAGAAATGACACTTCTACTGAAGTTTTAAAATACTTGGATAGATTTAGTGTCGGAGGGGAGGGTGTTCCACAGTTGGGATGCCATAACTGGGAAACTAGAGCCACCTGATCTTTTTAAGTAAATTCTTGGGACCACCAGGCAAGATGAGTTGGATGATCTGGTGGTACGTGTGGAGGATCTTAAGTTGAACTTTCGGTGCGTTATGGAGGGGCTGAGTTGTTTAGCGCTTTAAAGGTGAGACATAGGGCCTCATTACGACCCTGGCGCTAAGTGAAAAACGATGGCGGTAAATGGTTACCGCCATCGTTTTCCGCCAGGTCCGATCATGACCCGTGACCGTTAACTACGATGCCATTAGCGGCATCGTAGTTAACGCTACCGCTATATGCGCTAAGGGTGCGCGCACGCGACCGGCCACACCGTACTTAGCGCCATGGCGGAAAGGTACGCAAATGCCGACCCAAGCGGACATGCACCTAACGCCATCACCCAGCCCGTTAAGTACCTTACCGCCATGGTGCTAATTACGCCATTGCGAACCAACCGTAAAGGGCCATGTAAAGTGAATGCAGCTGCCACAGGTGCACAGAAACAGCACAGGTGAAGGCAATACAGACTCAGGAAGTACAAAAAGAGCACACCCCACCCCTTCCCACACCCAGTCACACTCCACAATGATACCAATACGACTAGCAATGTTGGGGCTGGAGGACCTGATAGCAATGCATGTGCTACAACAGCAACAACAACAACAGGCAGCACAGAGGAGACGCAGGAGGAGAAGGAGGGCAAGGCAGGCCCAGCAAGCCCCACCAGCACAGCCAGTGCCACGACGCAGGCAGCCCCCAATCCCACGCATCAGAGCCAATCCATTCAACCTCACTGCTGAGCAGATCCACACCCTGTACCGTTTGGACCGGGACACCATCACCGCCATCGTAGACATGATACACAACGACATCGTCAGCATGATAGAAACTCCAACCGCCATCCCCCCCCTACTGAAGGTAGTGTCTGTACTCCACTTCCTGGCCACAGGCACCTACCAGCACACAGTGGGGCACTTGCATGGCATTTCACAACCATTATTCTCACGAACACTCATCCAAGTGCTCGATGCCCTCCTCAAGCACACAGACGACCACATCTCATTACCACGGACTGCCCAGGACATTGCAAACACCAAAGTGGGTTTCCATGCACTAGCCGGCATACCCGGTTGCATTGGTGCCATCGACTGCACCCATGTGGAATTGGTGGTTCCACGTGCCATGGAGGTACCGTACCGCAACCGGAAACAGTTCCACTCAATCAACGTGCAAATGGTCTGTGACTCCAACAAGATCATCACACATTGTTGTGCCCGATTCCCCGGATCAACACATGATTCTATGGTCCTGAGGAACTCCACAATACCACGCTACATGGAGCGACATGCAGGCCCAAGATCCTGGCTACTCGGTGAGTCCAATGTCATGGAAGTGGGCAGGTGAATGGCGTACCGATGCATACTCCACCTGGCTGAAAGGGGGGGAAAGGATGATGCATACTCCACCTGGCTGATAGGGGGGGGGGAATGATGCATACTCCACCTGGCTGAAAGGGGGGGGAATGATGCATACTCCACCTGGCTGAAAGGGGGGGGTGATGCATACTTCACCTGGCTGATAGGGGGGGGAATGATGCATACTCCACCTGGCTGAAAGGGGGGGGGGAATAATGCATACTCCACCTGGCTGTGAGTGACACAGAGAACGGAGACAGAGGATGGGCACTCACAATGCACTCAACCCCTCTGCATACATTGGCTGATGGCATGCAAAACAGGCCATGGGAGCCATGAGCATATACTGGTTGCATTGTGTGAATCAATTAGTGCATGTAGAAGTGAGCCAAAGTAACAGTTGGATGCAAGCCATGGTGGCACATCATGTTCTTGATCAGACGACATGACTGACACATACATTCTCGCCTACATACAGGTGATGCAGGCTATCCCCTGAAGAGGTGGCTCCTTACACCAGTCCGGAACCCACAGAACCAGCACGAGGAGGACTTCAACCGTGCACATACACGTACTCGTGTGGTCATAGAGCAGACATTCGGCCTATTGAAGGCACGGTTCCGAAGCCTCAGCAGGTCTGGTGGGGCACTCCTGTACCACCATGAGAAGGTGGCAAAGATCGTCATGGCATGTGTCATGCTACACAATATGTGCATCAGACGGATGTGCCCCTGTCCCCTGACGCAGAACTGCAACCACCTGACGATGAGGATGATGAGGGTGCAGATGGGGCGGCACCCCATGGAGGAGGCGACGCACAGGAGGGGCGTGCAATGCGCCAAAGTATCATCGACCACTGCTTTTAGCACACACGGCTGGTGTGAATCACATGGAGACTGCACTTGGGGCACTGTGTGTCTCTGGGACATGCACACTGTGGACTGTACACCAATAAAGCACACATACGCAATGAAAATGTCCACACATTTCATTTTGGGAAAGAAAAAAGTGTATTTAAACTATGAAACATCGTGACACACCCCCTCCCCCCTCCCCCCTGCACACCCCAACACACCCCCTCCCACCTCCCCCTGCACACCCCAACACACCCCCTCCCCCCTGCACACCCCAACACACACCCTCCCCTCTCCCCCCTCCCCCCTCCCCCCTGCACACCCCAACACACCCCATGTAGGTGTCAACAGATGCCTCTGACAGTGGCCACAGGCTGTTACAAGCCCCCTCTCCCGGCCCCCGGGGCACCCCTGGCTGTGGAGCGCAGGTTACGTCCGGAACGTCGGACGGGGCTGCTCTGTGCAGAACTGGCAGTGGAGGATGTCCCTGCCTGCCCCGTGCATGCAAGTCCTGTAGGGCGTGGGTGAGCTCAGTGAGCGCATGACGCAAGCCGGCAAGTTCAGCACAGATGTCCCTGGACATGGCCTGCATGGCATCCCTCAGGGTGGCAGTGCTCTGCGCTACTTCGGCCCTTAGGGTCTCCGTGGCCTGTTCAATGGTTGCCCTAGCCCCCACACATTCCGCTGCATGCTCAGCCAGCATCGTGGACAGTTGTTGCTGCCGTTCTGTGATGTCCTCGAAGGACTGCTGCACCTGCTGCCACATGGCCAGTGCTGGTGGTGTGATGGAGGGGCTGCTCCCCTCCTGTGGACTGAGGACTGGGCATGGGGTAGAAGGCCATTCCTCTACCTCTGTGTGCCCCTGTGTGTGATCCTCATGGGGGCTGGCGTCTGACAAACAGGGGGAATGTAGTAGGTCAGTGGGGCTTCTGACTTCGTTCTCCTCAATGTCTGAGTCTGAACATGCAGCTATTGCAGCTGTCTCACCCATGTTGCTGCTGGCCGCTCACCCGGTGCCTTCTGTGGCAGGCAATGTTGGTAGAGATGGAGCAGCTGCTGCTGGCCTGCTGACTACAGGGATGCTTGCCGGTGGGACGTCCGGTATGCTTGCAGTGGGTCCTGCTTGTTGTGGGGTCTGCCTCACTGCAGCTGAGGTTGAGGGTGCGGGGACGGTATTATTGGCCTTCTTGGCCTGTGGTGGAGCAAAGGAGGGAGGGCGTTATTGATGGGTCTGCGGACTTTGGAATGACAATGATAGACATTATTCTGGTCAGTAGATGAGGCAGATTTCAGGCAGGGCCATGCAGGTTGTCTCCTTTTAGTGTGGAATGTGGATGCAGGTATGCGGGTGCCAGCAGTGTATACAGGGTGGTGCTCGCATGTGGCTATGGGCAGTGTGGAAATGTGTTGCATTTACACTCTAGGGCAACCTTGTGCTACACATGAATGGACTGCAGTGACTATGGCATGTCTTGTTTGAGGCACCTACCTTCATCGCCTGATGTCGGAGCTCCCCTTTCCATCCCTCCGACGCCTTCAATGGCTTCCATGCCAATCGTGGTTGCACAAATCTCCTCCCACGGTTGGAGTTTTAGTGGGGATTCCGACCCTCCACCGGTACCCAGGGCA
Organism: Ambystoma mexicanum; assembly: GCF_040938575.1. Taxonomy (NCBI): domain Eukaryota; kingdom Metazoa; phylum Chordata; class Amphibia; order Caudata; family Ambystomatidae; genus Ambystoma; species Ambystoma mexicanum. The sequence goes on from NC_090929.1 coordinate 119,198,412, forward strand.
AGGTTGCGGTTCGCAGAGATGACGGCTCTGACCCGTATGCGAAGGTCGTCCCAGCGCTTCCTGCACTGCTGTGGGGTGCGGGGTACGGTCCCCACCGCGCTGACGCGCTCGGCCACCAGGGCCCAGATGGCCTTCTTTTTCCCTATCGCTGTCCTGGTCATTTCCGGGGAGAAAACGTCTTGCAGGGTCTCCACAAGCATGCAGAGTTCCTCCCGGGTGAATCTTTCCTGGCGCTGGCGGTCACATGCCTTCTTAACAGCTTTAGGCATTTTTGGGTAGTTGGATGGGTGGGTGATTGGTTGGGACAGGTGTCAGGGTTGGATCTGGTGTTGTTTGGTAGGATGGCAATGGATTGTGTTTTTAAAGATGGCCGACGTGCTGTTTCCCGTTCCGGCGCGATGACGCTATTTCCGGTTCTGCTTTTTACGGCCACCGCTAATTACGGTGGCGGAAGTGCACCTTGCTCGCTTTACGATGCCGGTAGGGGCCTTTTCCGCCATGGCGTTAATTGCATTACTGCCATGGCATAATGCTCGTGTGCGATGGGTCGTAATGTGGCGCTCTTTACGCCATCGGCCCACGGCGTAAACGCTCATTACGCCATGGCGGTAATGACAGAAGATTACCGCCTGGGTCGTAATGAGGCCCATAGTGTTTTGAGTTCAATCTTTTCTTTTATGGAGAGCCATTCGCATTGTTTTCTAGTAGCTGAAATGTGGTCGCTTTGCGGTATATTTAATGCACCTCTAAGAGCATTGTTCTGCATTATCTGTAGTTTGTTAAGTGCAGTCTTGTTCGCACCTATGTAGAGACCATTTCAGTAATCTAATTTGGATAGTATAATTGTTCTAGCTAATGTGAGGCAGCTTTCTGTCGACAAGAATGGTTTGGAGGCCTTTATCAGCTTACCTGTGTAGGCAGTGGCTGAGGCGGTCATGTTCATTTGTTTGGAGAGGTTGGAGGTGGCGTCAAGATAAAACCCTAACGTTTTTACATCTTTAGCAATTGGAATGTTGTTTTTGAACCTCAGGTGACGAATTTACAGGCTTTTCTGTTGCTCTGTGCGTGATTGCCTCACACTCATTATTTTTTTAGGTTTAATTTATTCAAAGTTTTGCCACCACCCGTCGTAACCAGAAGGTCTTGGGGCGCCTTACAAGGTTCAAAATTGTAAAAGGGGGAGGTGCAACAGAAGTTACATAATGTTTTCAGGATAGGATAGGAAGATTAGGACAGACATGTGGTAGCAGGGGAGATGGAAGGGCATGGTTACGTGTGGGGAAACAGGTATGTTTGTTTTGGTTTTTTTTTCTGGAAAGTGATGATATAGGGTGCATTGACGATTTTTAAGTGGTAGGGTGTTCCATGCTCTGGATGCCCACTGGGTAAAATGCTTTTCTTTGTGCCTGTTAGTTTGCAGAGTGGAATGTGCCGAAGGTGCTGGCTAGCTTGTTTGGTGTTTCTGTGGGTGATGCGTTTCAGTTTGTCATGATGGTACGATGGGGTTTTCTGGTGGATGGCTTTGAATACAATGTAGAGTCGTTTGAACGCAATTCTCTCGAATACGAGGAACCAGTGGAGATATATATTTTTATTATAAATCGGTTTTATTAGTTGCCATTACTCCTTATTGATCCATACAATTTCACCCCTGTGGGATGAGATTGTTATGTTTGTTTGTTGACTAAAGAAGACAAGGATTTGTTGGGAATGTAATTTTTTGATATTATGTATGTTTTAAATAGTTTTCATATTTTATCGACTTATGGATTTTTATCAATCCGGAGTAGTCTATTAGACGTATCACCACTGCCCCAATGAGGGGGCCAGGGGGAGGTTGATACGCTGTGGATATAGATGAATCTGTCTATATATATTTATACATTTTTATGTTTTAAAGATGTGTGTGATTTGGATTGTTCCTGAATGTTATTGCAGGTGATGTCCTGGGTTACAGTTATGCACTTTTATAGATTGATGGATTGCTCATCTGAAATAAAATGTCATTAATTCTTAGGGCTTTTTTGTCTTTTCCTAGGCTTAAAAAGTCCAAAAAGGACTTAACCGACCCACTGGGATCTAAACTTGTGACCTGCAGGTCACAGTGTAGGAGCTCAGCCCATTGGGTGTTTGATTGATAGATCAGCGGTGTGGGTGAATTTAGAGCATGGCGTTTGCATTGGGGTAGTCACTCTAAAACATGAATGCCTGTTGGGGATTACTATGAAATGATCGTAAAAAATCACCTACTGAGAAATGACCGCATTTTTTAAAATACATTTTTTAAATAATGCGGTGGGAGACCCCCCCGCTCCCCACCCTACTTCCCCCTACCTTAACCTATTCCCTTACCCCACCCCCCCCATCTATTTTTCATAAAAATGAACAAAAATCCCTAACAAATTCAACCAAAGAAATTCGGCCATTTCTAATTAGAAAATTAGATGTATCCGATCATTTCTGCAGATACCGTCTGTTGCTACTGCTGTGCAACTGATGAACGACTCATCATCATAAGCGATGGTGGTGCAGTCACACTGCATGACCAATGGAAGAACCATTTGAAAAAAGCCCTTGAAAATGTGTACGCTGAAGCATGGGCACGATGCTGTTGCTTCCATTGCAGGGTATGGTGTCATGCATCAATGCCAAAATAGCTGTCACAATGTGACCGCTCCTCCATGTTCCTGTGTGAATCGCGCCTTGAAACCCTTGTGTATTAGCACGTTATAAATACCATATTGTATCATATCATATCAATGTCAGGCCATTCAAATGAGATGACATTTTAATTGAATCAAAAGAAAGATGCCTGGAATCATTTCATATTTGTGACCACTTAACCCACCTGGTGTAATTAGCTGTGGCATATTTTGCCACTCTTCCATACCATCTAAGGGGACTTTCGGAAGGTGACACCTGTCTGCCACACCAGCAGTGACAATGACCTGAATGTCAACCTCGGGAGCAGCCCCCGCCCTTCTCATTAGTAGGCCGCCTTGCTCTTTAAATGGCAGGGTGCTGCAGGAGCAGTCAAGGGGCACCATGTTAAACTTCATCTGGTCTCTTGGGTACCTTACAGACCTCCACCAGAGAGAAGTTCTAGGGCTATGCAGAATAGACAGCCTTGTACATGCCAATGACCTGGCAGATGCTCCTCACATTACACCCATGTTGAGTGTTGTACTTTACCACCCACCGGATACATCTTGTGCAATGTCAACCTGGAGGACCAGGCCATTCAGGTGTGCCAGTGTGTAATTTTGTATCCAGAGTTGACATGAGATGTTTACTACTCAGATGCAGTGTCAAAGTGCAGGACAGGCCATTCAAGTGGGCAATAGTGTGTCCACAGTTGCCATGAGATGTTTACTACTCTGATGCAATGTCAAACTGGAGGACCAGGCCATTTGGGTGTACCGGTGTGTACTATTGTATCCCTAGTTGACACAAGATGTTTACTACTCCGATGAAATGTCAAACTCTCTTTCCATTCAGTCGTGCAAGAGTGTGTTCATAATTGCCATATGAAGTCTACTACACTGAATTGGTCTGGGCAAGCAGATGTGTACCTGAATTTTAATTCTACATTAAAAAAAAATAATGTTTTTGAAAAAAAACAGTGGGCTTGTCTGAATGCAGCACAGCACTATGTTTGAGCTGCGTTGCTTTGCTCTCAGGCCGGCCCTTGCCCTGTGCCTTTTGTACTAATCCAGTGCAAAGCAAATGGGCTATGTGCAATTAGGACCACACACGCCACCTCATAGGTGCCAACGAGGTGGCATCTGCACGACATTGAGCAAATCAGTGAACGCAGGGGTAGAGTAGAGGCCTACCAGGATATCAGACTTCTATAACCAGCAATCAGATTCGCAAGACAGCATGCACTGCAACCCCTGTAATGCAAAAAAGCAACCTGATTTTGAAGAGGGCCCATGGCGTGCAGAGGTCTCCATGGACCAATGACTTTTTGCAATTGCTTTCCACCTGTCCTCTGCAGATGCTAACTATTTCAATGCTTTACAACTACATGAGTGGTCACAAAGCACTGATACATTTGTTTACAGTGGCAATATTCACATGTGAATTGTAATGTCACATTTATGCATTGCAAAGTTGGGATTTACATTTGTAAAGCCATTGTATTTGAGTTCTGCTGGTTTTGTCAATGCAAACCACTGGCTCAATGCAAACATCTGGCTCAGAATATTATCTTTGATAATGTTTTTATTATTGTTATTATTTCTCTATGTTATTTATTGAGCGTGAACCTAGCTTCGAGATGCAACAGAGCGATTTACAGAGGTATACAACAATACAGATAAACAACGGAGCAGTTTACAGAGGTATACAACAATACAGATTCATATGGAGCACTTTACCGAGGTGTACAATAGTACAGATGCATAACAGAGTGCTTTACAGAGGTATACAACATTACAGATACACAACGGACTGCTTTACAGAGGTGTACAACAGAACAGATACATAACGGAGCACTTTACAGAGGTAACAGCAGAATAGATATACAGCGGGGTGTAAAATACAGAGGGAGACAAAGGAGGGGTCATGTATACCAGGTGGCAGGGAGGAGATGGGGCGGGCAGCCTTTAGAAGAGTCGGGTGGCGCAAGGGGCACGTGATGGCCTACATGTTGAGGTGGAGAGACTCCGTGAAGAGGTGGGGTTTGAGTTATTTTCTGAATTTTAGGAGCATGGGGTCTGATGCTGGCGGGGAGGATGTTCCAGAGTCTTGGGGTGTAAGCAGAGAAGGCTTGTTTTCTGCTACTTTCCTTTTTGCAGTGGTGGATTTCAAGTCTGCACGTGTCCTGGCTCCTGGTGGTGCGATGTCCACTGGTGATGCTGAGTTTCTCTGCGAGGTAGCTGGCTGACTTGAGGGCGACTGCCTTGTAGATGATGCAGCAAGACTTGAAGATGATTTGTGCATGCAGTGGGAGCCAGTGAAGGTCGATGAGGGCCGGGGTGATGTGATCAGGGGTACAACGGAGGACACTGGGAGGCCTTTGAGGAGTGCCTTGCCCCCATCCAGGTGGGATAGGACCAGTGCTTGAACAGTGGATCTAAAGCTGTCCGGGGGAAGGAAGGGCTTGACTTTCCACAGAAGGGAGAGCTGATACAGAGCTGTCTGAGTATCATATGTTTGAGCGCTATATATGGCACAACGTCCTCATTAGTACAGGTGAACTCTTGCCAGTTCATCTCTTTGTAACTTTGGTATCTGCTCATTGAAGAAACAGCAATGGAAGGAGGTGTATGCCGCAAGATTGGCGATTCTTGCTGCACATTCATGCCTCCAGAAGATGCAGAAAACGGGTCCCTGTTACACATCATTGCGACCGTGCATGTTCTAGGAGTTTGTATGAAGAAAGAAGGAGGAATATAGGGGGGAGACTGGTTCGACCTAGCATTTGACTGGGCCTCCATCCTGGTTGGGAGCCATCGTGAAGATGCTTGTGCCTGTCATCATGTTCATCTTGGTCATCTTCTGTACCTGCCAAATGGAACTTGGCCGTTGTGCCAAAGTTGTGCCTAATAGCGCAATGATGGTGGTGTCAATTGGTGCACAACAAGTACCTCGCAATACAAAAGAAAAAGAGATACAGACTGACCCTCAACCAAGCCCCCTATTCCCCATATGGTCCCTATCTCCTATGGAGACAAAGTAGACAGGTTATACCACAAAGTGATTATTCCTCCTCCCGATCCTGAGAATTATGAAGAAGTATGGGTAGACTTAGCAAGAGATGGAGGATGTACATATATGACTTGCACACCTGAAGAATATGTCCTGGCAGGTGAAATCCTGCGGTCAGTATGCAGAGCATGAATATCAATAGAGGGAACACAACCATATGATGAAGCAGTGCGTAGAGAAAATGAGTGCAAGCACATAGGGGAGTTTGTTACTTTAGAAGTAATGAAAGGGAGGAATGTTGGGAAGTGTTTAAACACGACCCACCCCCTAGGCTTTTCAGAGTGAGTCAAGTCTCATTAGCAGAATGGTAATGGACTAAGGTGGAGGTGGGCATCATAGCATTCGTGCACAATCAACATATTATGCTTATTCGATGTTTATGCATGCAAACAATCAAACAAGAGCCATTTCATTATGAACAAGCGCTATTTTATTACCCGTAGTTGGAACAGAAGGCCTGTAAAGCCACAAAATATCCAGCACGTTAGACTACATGGAGATGCCTGATTAACCCCAAAACCACAGTGAGATTAGTTGCGTATCCAACCCCCACAAAACCCTCCTTTGTTGTATAGGATGCTGTCAATGTGTTTATTTAGAAGGAATGTACCCTGCAAGGCCATGAGACAGTGCCTGGCTAAAGCAGGCCTCTGACCCCCACCCAGCCAACTATGAGTTACAGCCCTTACAACTGTCTTAGGTTCGAGCCCCTCTGAATTCCACGATAGAAGGTGACCCCAGCCCACCACCCACAAACTAAATAGACAATAAGGATCTAAACAATATGACTATGCCGTTCTAGGTTCACAACAACATTTATTTATTTATTTTTACATTTTTATAGCGCCCAGACAGCCCTTGGGCATCGCAGTGCTGTTACTTGTGAGGAGCTTAGTTACAAAGGAAATGGTAGTACATATTAATTATATACATAGCATATATTATACATTCATATCTTGCAGGTATAAATCCAGGCTAGCTGGGGTGTAGTAAGTGGTGCTCAGGTGAGGATAACAGGATTTGTACTGCCAGGTACAGGGCAGAATAAATTATAGTTCAAAATGAGGGTGGAAACCTGGGGTGCAGACGATGTGATAAGGAATGAACGGAGGATGTGTGGGTCAGTATGATCTAAGACTTTTCTTATGCCAGTCCCCTAGCCTTCCAGGTGCACAGTGTAATGATAGAAATAACAATGTTGCATAGCTCGAAATGAATTGGTTGTTTGACCTTGGTTCCCTGGAGACGATGAGACCAGCAGCACCCAAGTGGACGAAAATTAACAGATGAAGATGGACCAATGGCCTGGCATCCCATATGGAGCAGACCCTATATTTGTAGTGTGCATCCAATAGGGATGGTGAAGTGTATTGCTTATTATTATGTCATGAGTGACGCTGTTCGAAGCTATAATGCACTGTCCATGGTTCGAGAGCGCAGAATGTTCCATAGCAGCAGAGTCCTTTGCTGATACCTATTTTGTATGGGAATAGAAACATGTTATCCTTGCAAGTGTTTCTCAGGCCTTTTTCCCTAGTGGGTTGGATTTATTCTGGTACGATCAATCGGAGGCCTGCCTTCACAATGCCAAATCATTTACATCCTCCACTGTGCCACCATTCCTTGTCTATCATTTTATTACAATTGATATGTGCAGGGAATGAAATAGGGATTCGATGAGCAGGTGCTATAAACAGCTTATGGATATCAAGTATCACGCAGTACTTCTGGGGAACAAGCAACATGTGGATTGTGAGTCATGAATGTGACCTCTACATGAGATGTACACTATAACCTTTAGTCCATTATATATGACCCATTATGCTTTAAGTGTCTTCTACATATGTTCTAATGCCCTTTAATACACCTTCCACAATTATGAAGAGTTAATGTCAGATGGGTATATTTGTATCAAATCATTTGACCTGGAGAGTCATGGGTAGTTCCTGGTAGCTATTGGCATCATGCTATCCATGCTCTGCTAGGCTATAAGCAAGAGGTTAATAGATTAATGCTCTTGGCAATTCCGAACTCTGTCTGTGTCCCATTCACAAACTATGACCATGTCCGCATTCGCAATACAATTACAGCATAACATTGACACAGTGTTTCTCCAAAACACATTGCTGGTCGAGTTCTTCCTTTGGGTAAAAATAAGACATTGCATGGGATTTGATATTAAAGTACATTTCAAACAAATTGCTTAACTCTAAGTGTTGTAGTTGCCATAGGGCGTGTACACGCTTGGTAGAGTCCCGATGGCCAGTAAAGGGGATTGGAATACTACCATTTATAATAAGGTAGTTTCCTTCAAAATGCCAAGATGTGGATCACTAACCAGGCCTCGCACATTCTTAGAAATCTCACCAGACCTGCAGGGCGAGTTCCTTAGTTTAAGTACTCGACCTAAGAGAAATGAACTCGGACCATAGTGTTGGGTGAGAAAATATTGCATTTACCAGTGTTTTCTGTAAAATGGTGCTTGTCACCATAAGCACACTTCATATTTGGTGCAATGCTGACACCTGAAGGCCAACCATACTCAGTGAAACATGTGTTTGCCATTTACTGCAAACAAAGCTGCCAATGATGTAAAACATTCCCATACTCACCAGCAAGGTCGAGAACCATGGAAATGGTAGTAGTCCTTCATTGAATGTCCTCGCCAATGCAAGTGGGTTAAGAGATTGTGTGAGCACTGTCAACCTTGCACATACTTTCAGGTTGAGCTTCCTTCCCAGCTAAGCACTTTTCGCCTCAGCCTCTTGAGGGTTTGAGTGCACCCAGAGTAGGATGGACTGCTTGCTGACTCCATCCCCTGGACCAGTGGCATCCTCTTCAACGTCATCGGAGTTGTGCGACTGAATTGTGGCTGGAGACCAAGTGGCTGGAAAACCTGAAAATTGGTGTTTGGAAGCTTTGTAAGGAAATCAGTCCTCAGTTGTCAGCATGTCAAGCACATACCTGTTCTGCATGGTCATTAGTCTGAGCATTAGTCTGAGTACTCTCAGCTCGGCCTTTATGATGTTGAAGCCGTGTTCAGTATCATTTGCCAGTTGAACCAATTCCCAGCGTACAATTTGCAACCACTTGGCATTTGTGGCTGCTTGTACGCCGGGTAGCAGCAGTGAGGCGAGGAAAGTTTCAGCTGAACTAAAGAGTCTATATTCATCTGGGATCTCTGCAAGCAAAGCGGAAGAGTCTTTAGATAGGTAGTTGGATCTCCTTTTTCTCTTCAGGATATCATAATGGCTTTTTCCTGGCAGAATGTGAACCTTGGGTGCTGGTAGCGTGCCTTGTTCTTCGAATGCCGTGGAGATGGTTGGGGCAGTATCTGGCAGCAGTCCCCCTTTCAAGTGTTCTTCAGGAATCACCAGCAGTGCTGAGTGTAGTGTGGCCAGTGAAACCTCTCCTTGGTGGTGGGAGATGCAAGTGCGCTTGTTTTCGCTATGAAAACACAGTTCGTAGCTCTCTTCTCAATGCACATTTATTGGCTTTTCTTTCGCTTCAATCCAGGTCAACTTCATTATATGCTCAGTTCATATTTATGTGCACGTTGTTTCTACCAGTGCCACCACCTCCTCTTTGCACCGCAGGAGACCTTCTGTTAGACAACTCATTGTAGTGCCTTGCCATTTGTTGTTGATATACTTGAGCCCCTGAATAATGAGATAAGGTTTCTGCACACAATTTAATCCTTTAGGATTCTTATTGCATTACAGGGGGTCTGCGTCCAGACGCTATAATGATACCCTGTGGGCCTGGAAAGTGCCTTTGATCCTACATTGTGCCTCTCTTATTGGTACTTCCTGTGGTACTAACACCGTGGGTGCCCCCTACGCATGTGGTTTTAATGAGCATACGTAGCAGCTGCTACTGCACTCATGTCCATGTAACAGCTGCTAGATATGATATGATATGATATGGCATTTATAACGCGCCCATACACAAGTGTTTCAAGGCACGACGAGTCCAGGGAAGGGGAACAAAGGGAGGACAGACAACGATCCTACTAGGCCAGGTGACATTCAGAACATGCAAGTGCATGGGATGGGGGAAGGGAAAGTGCTGGGGCGAGAGGGAAGGGGCAGTTCAATACAAGGGAATAAATAATCACAAGGTAAAGTAACGGCCAGCAGGTGGCAAGTGCAAAGGTAAGTGCAGGAATCAGGTGTCAAGTGCTGATGGTGGGACTGTAGGGATACAGAAACAGTCCCAAGTGCAGGGGTTGCCAGGCAGGCAGTGCAGGTGTGTGTGACTTGCGGGGGAGGGACCTGGGCCCGAGATCAGAGGGTGGCCAGACAACCAGTGCAGTTTCAGCCAGGAGGTCAGATAGCTCGGGATGCCTAATATCTTCAATGGTGTTGAGGCCTAAGCCATCGTATGCATCATACTTTGGCCTCTGTGCTTGTCTTTTCATTCTAACAGTTTGTGCTTTATGCCTTCTTGTTACTCTACTAATACTAATGTTGTTGCTACTACTCATGATACATAAAAATATGTTTCAATATGGTGCGAAATAGGTCATTTAATATATCAATCATACTTACACTGACATGCCTAGATGCATTGAATACATTTGATTGTGGCTGAATATTGCTGCCATTTTAAAAAGAAACATTGTGGCTATTTACAATTACATTACTCATTTTGTTGTTGTTGTTGTTCCCCCCACCTTTTTAGGTGGCTTGCCCAGATAAAATAAGTGCTCCAATACACTGCTAGGAAAAAATCATACGGGTAAATATTATGACACTAGAACGTAAACCACACAAATATGAGCATCAGCATCTAGAATCATGTCTATAATCTACTATCTTTTTGCTACATAAAGAATCATTTGATGTGTGTTTGGCCATTTTCTTCACAATTGCAGAGGAAACAAAAATGGGAATTGGGTGAAGGAGAGAGAGAAAGAGGGAGAGAGAAATAGAGAGAGAGAGAGGAAGAGTGAAAGAGGAAGAAAATAAGGGGTTTTCTCATTAAGTTGTATCATAAAAGTGCTTGTGCTTTTAGCAGCAGGGCGCATACATTGATTGTACATATGAGGTTGATTTATTATATGGGTAAAATTACTGAGAAGTAACTGGGGTGCTCTACGGACATCCGAAAGGTGAATTCAATATTGAAGCTCTTTCACTTTTACAGTGAGAGGGGTGGAAAATACCACTTCGTAGGGGCCATTGAATCGGGGATTGTTACATTTACGTGTGAAACTCCTCATGTAAAATAGTTCTCCTGCAGCAGCGGTTGGGTGGGAGCAGGATCCGCGTTGGATGTCTCTGCAGCGTTCTTTGTGTCCTCTAGCCAGGGTGGTGCAATCTGTCAGGAGACATATTTTTAATTCCATGAGTTAAATTTATTAGGTAATCTTTGAATTAATCACCTAAATTCGCTGCTGCCCTATGGGCATCTGATGACCTCACTGGGGAGATGGGAGTGCCGATACGCATGTCAGTTACTATTTCATTGGGTGAAATTGATGGTCTTTGCTTGGTTGCGTGCTGAAGCTGAATATGCCAGGGGAAAGCAATGGACCCAGTTCTTTGGAAGCGTGGTGCAGAGTTAGGAGAATCTGCTCTTAAGTAGTCCATTGATCCTCTCCACAACGTGTTCTTGGAGGTTTGGTATAAACCAGTACGCTTGGATGTCTGCTGCAATGTGTTGTCTGGAACTGTGGGAGGGGTAGTGTAATTGTTTGAATGCTGTCTGCAATAACTCAATGGGCATTATTGTTTTGCCTGTGCGTTGTCTCCACAAGAGTTCAATGGGTGATTGTTTGCACCCCCGTTTGAGCCAAATGTCTTTTTCCGCTTGTGGTGCTCTACATTGAAGCTCTATTATCTGTGCTATGGGCAGTGCAGTGTATGGATCATTCTCTGTTTGTGTTGAGGGGGTGGTGACAATGTACTCTACCGGTGTGGGCACTGGGAGATATGCTGGCGCTTTGTCTGCCGCATCTGCGGCTGCTTTTCCCAAAGTACCTTTGTCAGTTTTGTTCGTTAGGGCGGTGCATTTAATGAACACCAAAACAAATGGCTCTGCTAAGGCAGAAATCTGGGCGTCTAGTAGTGCTGCATGTTGCACAGGGGAACCATCTGCCCTGCAGAAACCCCTTCATTTCCAGTGTGAAAGACCAGCATGCACCGTTGTGGTGACGTATGCTGTGTCTGAGTAGATGGTCACATGGCAATCTTTTGATGCTCTAAGTGATTCTATGAGCTCTGCTGTTTGTGCGGAGTAGTGCATGGGTAGCCTTTTCACCACCAATGTCTCATATTCACCCGCTTCTAAGCACACCACTGCCGCACCAGTATGTCTTTGGCTTGTGTCCTGGTCAATTGTTGCCAACCCATAAACAAAGAGCACTTCACCTTCATCTAGTGCAGTGGTCTTCAAACATTTTTGTCCGGGGCCCCCGGAGCAAAATTTGGGCATGCCAGGACCCCCCAAAAATGCCAAATGGACAGTATGTATGATAGGTTATTTATAACACGCTTAATACCCAGTGGTTTCTAAGCACAGACCCGGGGATCATACCTGTGTTGCTTTGTGTTGTCTTGCTTCGAAGGCGAGCACGTTGCCGCTGAGCTATCCTCCAAGACTGTCACCAATATTGAATACTGTCACCACACCCTACTCCCAGTATAGTCCCTGGGCTCCCCCACCTGCTACCATCACAGTTGCTGGGCTCCCTCACCCCACTCCTACCCAGTCCCTGGGCTCTCCCCACCCCATCACACAAAATGGGCTTTCCCCATCCTGCTCCCACCACTGTCCCTGGGCTCCCCCCATCCCATTCCCAACACAGTCCGAGGGCCAGTGGAGGCTGGTGATTTCTGAAGTGGAGGGGCATAACTATTTCCCTCCAAAATGCCTAAGCGACCGAGCGCAGTGAGGGAGCCTGAACAAATCAAAGGGGGATTGGTGTTTTTCCCCCGGGATTTTATTTAAAAATAATGGGTTAAAATATTGCATTTTAGAGCATACTTTAAAAAAAGAAATGGGTAAATAGCCAAACAGTTTGCAATTGGTGCTGGAGGGCCCACGGGGCAGGCATGACATTTTTCTTTACTGGACATCTGTGATGTCTGGTAGTTAAATACCATCCCTGTCCCCTGGGCCTCACTGGGCCTAACACAATCAACATGATTATGGGCCTCATTACACGTTGTGCATTAAGGGATTAACGTTACCGGTAATGGAATACCGGTATTGTTAAATCCCAACCCCAATCACGACCCGGGTTACCGCTATTAGCGGCACCGCTAAGTACGGTGCCACTAATAGCGGCTAGTTCGCGGGCGCGCGACTCTTCATCCAGTAAATAGCGGCATGTCGCTAATAGCACACCATCACAAGCCATGCGGGCATGCAAATAGCGGCATGGTAAAGCTCCAAAAACACCCTTACCGGCATAGAGCTAATACCGGCATCGCGAACCACCCGTTAAGAGAACTGAACAGTGTTCCCACCTGCCACAGGTGGACACAAACAGCACAGGTGGAGGCAATGGAGACTGTGCCAGCACAAAAGGAGCACACCACACCCCTTCCCACACCAAGATGGTTCCAATACTAGCAGCATTACATGGGCTGGAGGACATGTTTGCAGTGCAGCAGCAACAACAACAGGCAGCACAGAGGAGACGCAGGAGGAGGAGGAGGGCAAGACAGGCACAGCAAGCACCACCAGGGCACCTAGTAATACCACAGAGGCAGCCACCAATCCCCAGGATCCGAGCCAGTCTATTTAACCTAACCCCTGAGCAGATACACACCCTGTACCGTCTGGACGGGGATACCATCACCAGCATCGTGGACATGATACATGACATTGTGAGCCTCATAGCCATCAGAACTGCCATCCCCCTCTACTGAAGTTGGTGACCGTGCTCCACTTCCTGGCCACAGGCACCTACCAGCATACAGTGGGGCAGATGCATGGCATCTCACAACCAGTATTCTCACGCACGCTGAACCAGGTACTCGATGCCCTCCTGAAGCATGCACGTGAACACATATTCCTGCCACAGACTGCCCAGGAGATCCCAAACACCAAAGTTGGCTTCTATTCACTGGCAGGCATCCCAAGTTGCATCGGGGCCATCGACTGTACACATGTGGAATTAGTGGTCCCACATCACAATGAAGTAGTCTACCGAAACAGAAAGCAATTCCACTCTATCAATGTCCAAATGGTATGTGACGCAAACAAGATAATCACACATTGTTGTGCCCGATTTCCCGGATCAACCCATGATTCAATGGTCCTGCGGAACTCAACCATACCACGCTACATGGAACGACAAGCCGGACAACGTTCGTGGCTACTTGGTGAGTAGCAGGGCAAGCACATGGCAGTGTGATGGTGGGGGGAGAGATACATACTCCAACTGGGTGTGATTGGGGGGAGATACATACTCCAACTGGGTGTGATTGGGGGGGGAGATACATACTCCAACTGAGTGTGATTGGGGGGGAGATACATACTCCAACTGGGTGTGATTGGTGGGGGGGAATACATACTCTGACTGGGTGTGATTGGGGGGGATACATACTCCAACTGGGTGTGATTGAGGGGGAGATACATACTCCAACTGGGTGTAGACAGCCGTCCGTAGGACAAATGGACATACAGATGTACGCCAATGTCCATCAGGGAAGGCCACAATGTACTTGAGAAGAACCCACATGCAATTTGAAGCTGCACAACATTGAGAACAATCCAGGTTTCCAAATATCACACATCCATCCACATCCACATTGCACATCATGCCACACCACATAATACACAAATCAGCAACATGGCGTCAAGATAGTTATACCGAATTAGCTAAGCACAACATCAATAAAGCAATGTGCCCTTGAATGCATGCAAAGGGATCACCCCTAGCCATAGCATTGAACCACGCATCTATAGCACCACTGAAGTGATGCTTCACAGCATGGCAACATTGATGTCGGAATGGCAGTACACTAGCAGTGTGGTACCAATTTTGCCTGGGCCCAGGGACACCTAAGACCTGGCCTCACCCAGGACATGTCAATTACTGTCAGAGGCATGAATCGGGCATGTCCACTTGCAGGGTGGAGCTCACCTTTGCACATTGCAGTCACACAGATTGTCTGCATGCATGCTGGTAATCGTGGATTTCAATCACAATGCAAAGTCGATTTGTGTGATATGTACAGGCCGCTCTTGAGGTGAACAGTAACAGGTCCCCATTCTTCCCCCCATACAGTTGATGCCGGCTCTCCCCTGAAGAGATGGCTCCTTACCCCTCTAAGGAACCCACAGAACAGGCACGAAGAGGCCTACAATCGTGCACATACCCGTACCCGCGTCGTGATTGAGCAGACTTTTGGCCTTTTGAAGACACGGTTCAGGTGCATAAGCAGGTCGGGTGGGGCTCTCCTGTACGGCCATGAGAAGGTGGCCAAGATCACCATGTCATGTGTCATGCTGCACAATATGTGTATCAGACGGAATGTGCCACTGCCCCTTGGCCTTGAAATGCAACCACCTGATGAGGATGATGATGGTGATGAGGATGGAGGTGACGGGGATGGTGGTCATGCAAGAGGCGATGCCCAGGAGGGACGCGATGTGCGACAGCATCTGATCAACCAAATATTCTGAGACACAATTTGACTCTGTAGGATGGATATGGGTATTAGTGCACTGGTGTCTGTGGTGAAGCGCAAAATGGACCCGGTCATCAATAAAGTACTCATACACAATGACGAAGTCCAAGCCTGTGTTTTGACTAGTCACCAGTGTATTAATGTATAATGAGATGATAAAGTGCATGTCCCCAACTATCCCACCACCCTTTCCCACACCCCTGCCCCCACAACACTCCAGAAAAACACCCTTTCCCCCCTCCCCCCACAACACTCCCGAAACACCCTTTCCCCCTCCCCCCACAAAACTCCCGAAACACCCTTTCCCCCCTCCCCCCACAACACTCCCGAAACACCCTTTCCCCTCTCCCCCCACAACAACCCCATGTGTGCCTTGCACAAGGTTGGTGTCCTGCTGCACACGTGCCAGCTAGACCCTGCTGTCCCTAATTGCCATTGCCACCACCACCATTTGGAAGTTGGGATGATGTGTGCCGAGTGGTGTGCATGGAGCGGCGGAGGGGGCTTGTCTGCCTTGAACTCGCAGATGATGAGGAGGCTGTCTGTCCCTGTGGTGGTGGTGGGAATTGGCGGTCCATTGCGTCCGCTATGCGCGTGAGGACCTGCCTCAGTTGGCCAATCTCAACGCACAGCCTGTTGGTACAGGCTTCCATCGCCTCCCTCGACTGCCTAGCAGTCTCTGTGATGTCCCCCCTGCGACGGGCAGCCTCTTCCACATGCTGTCCAACCAGCACTGTAATGTCCTCCTGGCGCTGCCTGATGGTGGCCTGGTCATGGCCACTGTGGCCAGCTCGTGGTGTGGCTGCTGCGCCTACATCTACGTCCCGGTCATTAGGTGAGGCCACCGGTGGGCTCCAGCTCCCTCCCGTGTTTTCCTCGCCAGACTGGCCATGGACACAGGATTCTGGTGTTGGCCGCGGAGTTGCTTCCGGGCTTCCTGGGGGTGTTGGGGTGTGCATTTGCATGCTGAACTCAATAGGGTCCTCCACATCTGACAGCGGCGCTGTGGCAGCTGCCTCACCAGTGGAACTTGTGGCAGCGAAGTGTGGCCCCTCTGTGAGTGTGACCTGTGGTGGGGGGTTCACGTCAGTGGGCGTGGCAGTTGTTGCTGGTGTGGACTTCAGTATTGGCACAGTGGCGATCTTGAGATGTTTGCCCTCTGCAGGGTCTCACTCCTCCCTGTGCCACTTGCTGTGGTGGGGGTGTCCCCTGTCTCCTGTGCCCTAGGTTTTTTCTTTGCAGGGGGGGCCTGAGTCGCAGTGGAAGGTTCTTCGCTGTCTGTATGTGAGCCTGTGGGGGACAAAGAGGGGGATGGAATTGGTGATGGTTCAACATGCTTCATGCAGAGTCAGTTCATCATGCTGTTCTGTGCATTGGGACTTCATTGGTGGGAATTCAGGTGATGGGGCTGTTGAGTGGGTCTTCCATGCATGGGTCTGTGTGGCACTTGTCTGTGGTGATGCGTGACACTCACATGGGCAGGGTTGTGTGCATGTATGAATGTGGCAGCATCCATGAGGTGAATGTGGCCTCACATTTGGGGGGTGCCTCAACATTCACAGTGCATTGTTTCATGTGTACACTTACCTCCATCTGATGTAGTGGCCACACCATGCTCCATGCTCCCGACTCCCTCGATTGATTCGACACCAATCATGCTGGCGCAGGTCTCCTCCCACTCCTTCAATTTAATTGGTGAATCCGCGCCACCTCCTGTGGCCATGGCCAGGTTGCGGTTCGCAGACAGTATGCTGCGGACCCGGAGGCAGAGATCATCCCACCGCTTCCTGCACTCCCGGACAGTGCGGGTGGTGGTGCCCACCGCACTCACTTTCAGGGCGGCCTCTGCCCAGATGGCCTTTTTCCTGATCAGGGTCTCCTGCTGCATGTGTTGGCAAATACCACTTCAGAGTTTGCTGCTAGTGTCTCAGCATAATGAGTTCCTCGTTGGTAAACTTCTCTTTACGCTGGCGGTCAGTGTTTTTTTTATGGCCTTTGGCATGGTGAGGGGATCCTCGTGGCTTTGGGATGGCACAGTTGTCGAAACAGGTCCAGGGGGCGCAGGATGGCAATGGATTGTGTTTTTAAAGATGGCCGCCGTGCTCTTTCCCGTTCCTGTGCGATGACGCTATTTGCGGTTCCGCTATTTAACGGTGACCGCTAATAGCGGTGTCTGCTATTTGCGTGCTTCTGGAGGTCGCAAGTGCTATCAGCGCTTTCGCCAGTGCCGCTAAGGGCTTTTTTGGGGTCTTTAACGGCATGCCGGTAGGGTCATTACCGGCATGGCGCTATGCTCGTGTCCGTGTACCATCAATGCTACGCAATTAGCACCCTCTTGACTAGGCGGACACGTTAATAGCGCCATGCCGGTAAATGCCGTTTTTTACCGCGTACCGTGTAATGAGGCCCTATGTGTGTATGCAAGGCATTGGGGTGCTAAGTGGGAAAGCATGGTATTTGGGACTGGACATCTATGATAGAAATCCAGTATAAAAATACCATCCCTGTTGCCTGGGCTCCACAGCGCCTCAGAAGGAGAGCTGATTTTGGCAGGTGGGTAGGGGGATTATGCAACAAAGGCATTTAAGCATTTTTAAAATGCCTTTGTTGTACAACCCTCCTTCCCCCTCTATCCACCACTTGCCAAAATCAGCTCAACGGACCTAAACAAACTAACACACACACATTCATACAGCAATCACTATCATTCACACAAGCATCTATCAACCTACACTCACTCATAACACAAGCATACACACATCCATACACATGTTTAAATTTAAATAAATTAACATTAACGTACATTCTGGTAGGGGCTTGTGTGTAGGTGATGTGTGTAGGTGCTGAAACGCCCCGCTCCAGGCTGCTCTGTCCGTATGTGCAAGGAGGCGCAGGAGCTCCCCCTCACACATACAGACATGCAGTGACCCAGCCAGCATTTCCAATAAGCTATGCAATGCTGGCAAAGCAAAACGCCCCAGCCTTGCATGGCTCAGAGAGCATGTGCAGCTGGGGCACTCAACAGAACTGTCAAAGGGAAATAGTGTTTCACTTTGACAGTTCCGTCAGCCCAGGAGCACTCCATCAGCTGGAAAAAATAGCTGAGGGAGTGCTCTTGTTTCACTGGGCTGGCTCCTTAGCTCCTCCATAATGGGTGAGGGGGCTTACTCCCAAATAAATGCCTTTGTCGAAGCCAACAATCTCCTAGACCCCGCTCAATCAGGTTTTAGACTCCGACACAGAACTGAAACCACCCTAACCTCAATCTGAGATGACCTTAAAAACACTGCAGACTCTGCGGGGTGCACTGCACTAATCCTTCTTGACCTATCCGCCGCCTTTGACACAATCAACCACTCAATCCTCCTCGACAGCCTCCACTCCCTAGGAATCCGTGGAAACACTCTCAAGTGGATAGCATCCTTCCTCAACAATAGGAACCAAATAACCCTACTCACCTCCTTTACTTCCACCGCCCGACCAGTCAATACCGGAGTTCCACAAAGAGCGCGCCTATCAGTCCTCCTGTTCAACCTCTATATGTCCATCCTTCCACGAATAATCCTCTCGCACAATATCCTGTGCTACAACTACGACGACGACACCCAACTAATCCTAAAACTCCTTAACTCAAAACCTAGCTGGCAACACGACCTCGCTGCCTCTTGACATTGATCACTGGATGACCACAAACCACCTCCTTTTAAACCCCTCCAAAACTGAAATCATGGTGTGTGGCAACACCAAACTTCTTCCGCACCCTCTACCCTGGCCATCTGCCATGGGCAATTCCCCGACAACCTCAACGTCAGTAAAAAACCTTGGATGAACTCTCGACTCTGACCTAACCCTCTCACACCAAGTCAACAACGTCTCTCAGTCCTGCCACTACCACCTCAACATTCTTAGGTGCATTTTTCCATACCTCTCCTTTCCCAACAGACTCACCGTGGTCCAATCAACTGTGATGTCAAGACTAGACTATGCTAACTCCCTCTACCTCGGAGTCCATGCGTACCACTAGACTAAACGACAAAGAGCATAAAATGCTTCAGCCAAACTGCTACTAGCACTTGGCCCAAGAGATCACACCTCCCCAGCTCTAAAAACTCTGCACTGGCTCCCGGTTGGCCGAAGGGTGGCCTTCAAAACCTTACGCATCTCGCACCGAGCAATGCACAAACCCGGACCTCAATATCTTCAGGATAAACTAAGACCCTACCATCCACCACGCACTCTAAGATCAAGCTCTGCCCACCTCGTAGTGATACCAAAAACCAACTCAGTGTCACGACCCTCGCCCAAAACCCCCTCTGGCAAACCCATTGGCCAGGTGGAGTCAGGCCTCTAGAGCCTGGCATCCTCTTCAAAAGCCCTCATGGGGCCAGTCCTGGCACCTATGGTGCCAGGCTCATACACCATGAACAACAATGTGCTTGGGAACTACTTTATTGTATTGTCAGCCAACATGGAGGCATCCACATAGCTTGGTTCCCTAAGAACCAAGCTATGCGGTCTAGTGTTTTGGGTGTGGCCGGCCTGGAACTACTTTCCCTGGTACTACTTTACCTGGGCTATATAAACAACACCCTGACTGCAGAACATGCTTCGTGTTACTTTGCAGCTTGCAACGTGATGCTCACCGTGTCCAGCTATTCCCTTGAACTTCGGAGAAGCAGAACCTGCAAGGAGACGAAAGGAACATCATTAGCAGCAGCATCTTACCTGCCGTCTTCATCTTTAAACACTCGCAGCTACTGAGAACAGCTTCCTCAAATCTGCACGCCTCCCGGACAGAACGACCTGAAAGAGGAAGACAGAGGCAACATTAAAGAAAGCTGTAGAGACATTTACAAATTACGAACTGCTCAAAAGGCTTACCTGGCTGGTTGCCTCTCGGCTGGCACCACTCCGGACATTCCACTCGTGCTGAAGAACACCGCGACCTACAAGGAAGGAAAACACAGGTTAGCAAAGGCAAGACTTTGCAGCGCTGCGCATAGCGCTTACTTACCGCATCACAGCGCTCTTAATGCGCCATCATTTACCAGCGGGGCTCAACCAAGCCAGTTCGCTGCGCTGAAGCTCTGCATACCTAAGGGAGAAAAAAGAGACATTTTAAACAAAGGCATGCAGGATAGCGACAAAACTAAAGAACAGCAATAACAACATCAAACGGGCCAGCGTCAGTGAAGGAACTGGACCGCACTCGCACATGAAACACAACGTGCCTCTGCAAAGAAGGCAGTGCGGAGAGCACGCCTAATTCTACCACAAGGTGAGGAGAGGGCGCCAGAGGGACTGAAAACATACTGGGGGGGAGGGAGGATACTTACCCCAGTCGGTCAGTCTTGAACACAGTCCTCCTGTATTTTCATGCAGAACCTTCCCCGCAGACCACATGAGGGCAAAGCTGAGAAGCATACCAGCGAGTAACCCGGCTGGGTGGCTTCCCTGTGGATACCAGGTGAGCGTAACAGAACACGAAGCCTACCATAACAAATCCACCTGGGCGTCATAGAGACATCAAAAATGGACCAATTGGCCCAATTACTAGGAGAGCTTTGTGCTGAGGTTCATTCTGCCCGACAAGAGACTAATGCCCATCCGGAGAGACCTAATAGTGACCAAAGAACGCACTGAAGAGATTAGCGGGCACTACTTGCAATCACAGGCAGGACAGACGCCTCTACCTGGAAGCAATCCAATGATGCAAAACCCCACCATACCACCAACTCCGGTACAGATCACGTTACCTGGAACAGTTCCCCTGGCACCACCAGAAAGGTTCTCAGGCGACCCACGGAAGTATGCAGCATTCATCAATCAGTGCCGCCTTCACTTTCTTTGTAGGCCTGGAGCATTTCCAAACAACCAAGCTCGGGTAGCTTGTGTCTTATCATACCTGAGTGGTAGTGCAGCAGATCGGTCGGTGCCGTTGGTAACCCATGACGATCCTCTATTAAATGACTTTGGGGGGTTCCAGACAGAAATGGAAAAACATTTTGCTTGCCATACCCAGGAACAAGCAGTAGACAATGAACTCTTGTCCCTCCGACTGGGGAATCAGGACTTGTTAACGTACATTGCTACCTTCAACAGACTGGTTGCCGAAGCTAGGTGGCCAGAAAACAAAAGAACCACGGTATTCCATCGAGGCTTACGAGGCAAAATAAAGGACGTCTTAGCCCAGGTGGTTGATCCACCCAGAGACTGTGCAGAATTCATAAATCTGGTCGAGCAGCTAGACCACCGGTTGCAGGACCGAAAGGCAGACCGATCTAAGACAGACCCTCGGACCGTGTATGTTCGACCAAGGGAAAACACACCCCGTGTACCTCAAAATGCTGTAGAACCCATGCAGATTGGAGGGATACGGCCTCCATTAATAAAACAAGAGCAGGACAAAAGAAGACAACAACAGCTTTGTTTGTATTGTGGGAAACCAGGACATTTCCTGAAGGACTGTCCAGTAAAACCCCCAAGAAGAACAGTTGGGGCCACAGAGAAGGATGAAGCTAAGGAATCGGGAAACTACCAAGCTCGACAAACATAGAGGTCAGTTTGTCGAGTGAGAAGAAAGAGTTGCTGACCTCGCACTTTGCAATACCAGTGATCTTAATTAACCACCAACAGTCGTCAAGAATGCATGCCGTTGAAGCATACATCGATAGTGGAGCAGTTGGAAATTATATTGATCAAGAACTGGCAGCAGAGATGGGGCTTCCTTTGTGTTCTAAGCCAACTATGGACAAGGTAACCACCGTGGATGGGACAGAAATCGCTTCCGGACCAGTAACCCAGTGCACAGCCAGGGTAACCTTGCTGTGCCAGGACGGACATCGGGAGTCTATTTCATTCGATCTCATCAAGGCACCTCAGTTCAGGCTAATACTAGGATGCCATGGTTGGTTGCTCACAACCCTTTGATAGACTGGCGGGCACGAAAATTAACCTTCCCCGGTGACTGCTCCCCTGCCTGCTATTACCAAGAGGAGAAACCCAACGTCTGTATCTCCATGACTCCCTGAGCGACAGTGTCAACCCTGGGAGCAACTAATACCTTGCCAAGTGAATACCATGATTTCCAGGATGTTTTCCAAAAGGACCAAGCCAATACATTGCCGCTGCACAGGCCCTATGACTGTCAGATCGACCTTGTTCCTGGTGCACAAATTCCTTGCGGCAGGATCTACGCTTTCACAGAACCAGAAAACCTTCATTTGAAATCCTATTTAGACCAGTACCTTGCAAACGGATTTATCCGTCCTTCAAAGTCTCCCGCAGCCAGTCCTTTGTTCTTCGTACCGAAAAAAGAAGGAGACTTGAGAACCTGTATTGACTACCGCGCATTGAACCAGATCACCGTGAAGAACCGCTACCCCTTGCCCCTTATCCCTGAGATGCTAGACCAAGTTAAAGATGCCCAGATTTATACCAAATTGGACCCTCGAGGAGCGTACCACCTGGTTCGAGTCAGAAAAGGAGATGAATGGAAAACCGCCTTTCGTACTAAGTACGGCTTGTTTGAATATCAAGTCATGCCCTTAGGGTTATACAACGCTCCTGCGGAATTCCAATATTTCATGAATGACGTCTTAAGGGAGTTAATTGATGTGTGCGCCTTAGTCTACATAGACGACATTTTAGTATACTCAGCCTTGGAACAAGATCATGTCAGGCACATTCGTTCAGTCCTCACCAAGCTCCGTCAACATCGCTTGTTTGCAAAGCTTAAAAAATGCTTTTTTCACGTCACCGAAGTAGAATTTCTTGGTTTTATCCTTACTCCAGGAGGCATCAGAATGGATGTGCACAAGGTAGATACCATACTGATATGGCCTTCACCGACGTCTCTGAAAGGGGTACAAAGCATGTTGGGCTTTGCGAACTTCTACCGCCGGTTCATCCCAGACTTCTCTCAGGTTGTGCACCCAATCACAGTACTATTACGAAAAAACAATAAAAAGTTTACTTGGACCGAAGAAGCAGAAGAAGCCTTTCAGGAACTTAAACGAAGGTTTACCTCCACTCCAATCCTGCGACATACTCGTCCAGACCTCCCTTATGTCGTTGAAACTGATGCGTCCAGTCTCGCAATGGGGGCTGCCCTTTCACAGAGAGACCCAGAAACCGGCCAGCTACATCCTGTGGCCTTCTGGTCGAAAATGTTCTCACCTCCAGAGATTAATTATGCCATCACGGACGAGGAACTCCTGGCTATCAAATCTGCCTTTAAAGCCTGGAGGCACTACCTTCTGGGGGCCAGACACACCATTACAGTCATCACAGACCACCGAAACCTGCAATATCTCAAAACAGCCAAGGCCCATTCCTCGCGCCAATTACGGTGGGCCCTTTTCTTCGCTGAATATGATTATGTAATCAAATTTTGACCAGGAGTCAGAAACGCCTTATCTCGCATGGGCATAGATGAAATAGTATATACAACTCCAGACCTAGTACCTATTATACCTGAAGACAAAGTCTTGGGTATCACGACAGCCTTAACACAAGCAGAACTACGAAAATAAATCCAACGGACAATGAATCCTGATGCCTACCGCGCATGGCAAACTCAAGGAGAACAATATACCATCAAGGACCACCTACCCTTTTTTAGGGATCGCCTATATGTACCCAAGAAGGAATTACAACAGCATATTATTTCAAACTATCACAATTCACTGATCGAAGGGAATCCTGGGATCGCCAAAACCCTAGCTAAGGTGAAAGAGAACTTTTGGTGGCCTACCTGGCGTAAGGACATCATTCAGTATATTCAGTCCTGCGGTGTCTGCGCACAAAATAAATCACAGAAACAAAAACCATCTGGTCTCCTACAACCATTGGACATTCCTCCAGTTCCATGGCACACTCTTTCCCTTGACTTCATCACTGATCTACCTCCAAGCCAAGGGTTCAACACCATCCTTGTAGTTGTGGACTTATTCCCGAAGATGGCCCATTTTATTCCTCTCAAAGGCCTCCCAGACGCAGCCACTTTAGCAAAAGTGTTCCTGGAGGGCGTGGTTAAGCTACAAGGCTTCCCTTCGGTTCTGGTCTCTGATCGAGGCAGCCAGTTTGTTTCAAACTTCTGGAAAAAATGCTGTGCAATCGCGCAGATCGACGTTCGGCTATCTACTAGTCACCATCCGTAAACGGACGGCCAAACCGAGAGAACCAATCAGACACTTGAGCAATATTTACGGTGCATGCTGCACCACGAACAAAGGAATTGGAAAGACCTACTATGGATAGCCGAATATGCATATAACAATTCTTTGCATTCAAGCACGGGACAAGCGCCCTTCTATACCCTTCATGGCAGACATCCACGTACCTCTGAACTAGACCTTCCAGCCAGCTTGGAAAAGCCAGTGGTAAAGACTCTACACACAACCATTACTCAGGCTTTCAAAAGGGCAAAGGAACACCTTATTCATGCCAAAGACAACCAAAAGAGATACGCCGACCAACACCGGAAAAAGGCCCCTGATTATCAAGTAGGAGACAAAGTTTGCTTAACCGCTAAATTCGTACCCATCAAGGGAACCCGGACCTTTCATCCCAGATTCTTAGGACCCTATCCCATTAAGGCAATTATCAACCCAGCAGCCGTGAAACTGGATTTACCACCTAATCTACACATCCACCCGGTATTCCATGTGTCCCTCCTGAAACCAATGCAACCTGGCACACGGATTGGGACACCACCTAAGCCCATACTTGTTGACGGAGAACCAGAATTCGAAGTCAAAGATATCTTGGACTCCAAATACTCTAGGACCAAGCTATATTATCTCATCGATTGGAAAGGATTTGGACCACAAGATAGATCCTGTGAGCCCAGTGAGAATATCCACGCACCACATCTAATCAGGAAATTCCATCGGAACTTCCCAACCAAACCTGGGACAGACAGAAGGAACACCATGGGAGGGGCCTTAGGGGGGAGTGCTGTCACGACCCTAGCCCAAAACCCCCTCTGCAAACCCATTGGCCAGGTGGAGTCAGGACTCAGGCCTCTAGAGCCTGGCATCCTCTTCAAAAGCCCTCATGGGACCAGTCCTGGCACCTATGGTGCCAGGCTCATACACCATGAACGACAATGTGCTTGGGAACTACTTTATTGTATTGTCAGCCAACATGGAGGCATCCGCATAGCTTGGTTCCCTAAGAACCAAGCTATGCTGTCTAGTGTTTTGGGTGTGGCAGGCCTGGAACTACTTTCCCTGGTACTACTTTACCTGGGCTATCTAAACCACACCCTGACTGCAGAACATGCTTTGTGTTACTTTTCAGCTTGCAACGTGATGCTCACCATGTCCAGCTTTTCCCTCGAACCTCGGAGAAGCAGAACCTGCAAGGAGATGAAAGGAACATCATTAGCAGCAGCATCTTACCTGCAGTCTTCATCTTTAAACACTCGCAGCTACTGAGAACAGCTTCCTTGAATCTGCACGCCTCCTGGACAGAACGACCTGAAAGAGGAAGATAGAGGCAACATTAAAGAAAGCTGTAGAGACATGTACAAATTACGATCTGCTCAAAAGGCTTACCTGGCTGGTCCCCTCTCGGCTGGCACCACTCCGGAAATTCCATTCGCGCTGAAGAACACCGCAATCTACAAGGAAGGAAAACACAGGTTAGCAAAGGCAAGACTTTGCAGCACTGCGCATACGCTTACTTACAAAGAAAGGCATGCAGCATAGCAACAAAACTAAAGAACAGTGCGCCTCTGCAAAGAAGGCAGGACGGAGGGCACGCCTAATTCTACCACAAGGTGAGGAGAGGGCGCCAGAGGGACTGAAGGCATACGGGGGTGGAGGGAGGATACTTACCCCAGTTGGTCAGTCTTGAACACAGTCCTCCTGTATTTTCAGGCAGAACCTTCCCCGCGGACCACATCAGGGCAAAGCTGAGAAGCATACCAGCTAGTAACCCGGCTGAGTGGCGTCCCTGTGGATACCAGGTCAGCGTAACAGTTAGGTTAGCTGGATCATCTTTCTCAACCCTGCCCCCCACTCTGTGGAACTCACTTCCACCCCACATCCGACTCACCGAAGACCTCATGTCTTTCTGCAAATTACTGAAAACTTTGCTCTTCCCCTAAAAATCGACTCTTAACACAAACAGTATAAACAGCGACAATAAACAGCAACCCAAGATTGCTGAATCAAAAATAACAATCCAGCACCGACACCCGATCGAGAAAAATGGAAAACTAAAACTGCCAGTGTAAATTAAAATGGATAAACTGAACAGAACGAATGAAGTGGATGAAAAGAATAAAACAGATACAATGGGTGAAACGGATGCAGTGGATGAAATGGATGCAGTGGATGAAACGGATGAAGTGGATGGAACGGATGGAGTGGATGGAACGGATGAAGTGGATGGACGGATGAAATGGGGGAACGGATGAAGTGGAGGAACGGATGAACTGGATGAAACGGATGAAGTGGATGAAGTGGAAGGAACGGATGAAGTGGATGGAACGGATGAGGTGGATGGAACGGATGAAGTGGATGGAACGGATGAAGTGGATGGAATGAATGAAGTGGATGGAATGAATGAAGTGGATGGAATGAACGAAGTGGATGAAACGGATTGTAAAGACTGGAGAGGGGTGTCTGTACTTCTGCTCTCTATATGGTAGAGGAGAGGCACAGAGGACCCCAGCCAAGATTCTCTATTTGGTAGCTATGGTCGGACAATCAAGGCCTAGCTTCTCAGGAGGTGATACAGGCTGGTTCTTAAGTACAGTGTAGTCCCCAAGCCCCCACAAAGGAATGTCCACACACTGTATTAGTTAAAACACAGTCTTTATATAATTAATATTCAAGGTTATGTACACTATCACAATAACTCACTTTGTGCTCAGAAAATCAACAATGGTAAATATATATACAGTTCTAAAGATCCCATTAAAGTGCATCAACTATACTGTCAAAATGTCACACAGATCAATAAAGAGGAAACCAGCAGTAGAGAGAGGAAGGAAAGCAAGATGGTTGAACAATTGGCAGAATACTCCCCTCTACCACCTAGGCACAATTCTGAGAGGAGATCCCCCACCTGGGCAACCTGTAAAGCAAAGATGTATCACAAGCCCAGTCCATGTATTGTTCTATGAGTCTTATTTCCCTCTACAATAGTTCTACAGCCCCAATGTACCTGGAATTGTAGCGTTCGTCGACGGGAAATCGACGGCCCTTCTTGAGTGCCCTCCCTTTAAGGCAGGAGTCATGGGTCGTCGAACGTCCCAGGGTGAACTGCGGCAGTGAAGTAGCAGCTTCATTCCTAGTGGTGCTTGTCGACAACGGAGCGTTGGCGTCCTGCAGGGAAGAGCTGTGTGGGGCACCTCAGTGACGATACTTCTGGACCGCAAACAGATGAGGAAGAACTGTGGCCCAGCAAGGGCGTCGAGTCATCGGCGTCTCTGTGGTCTTTAGGTGGCGGGAAAGCCACTGGTGGATGCTCCTCGGCGCGTCGACAGTTGGGCTTTCTCCAGCAGCATAACGCAGGCGGCTGCAGACGAGAGCGTCCTTGGATCAAATGAAGTTCTTAGGCAAACGGGAGCACGTTGGCTCCAGTCGGCGACGGCAGTCGTCGACAGTGGCGGACAACAGTCCGGGCGCTTCTCTTTGGGATTCCGCGGCAGTCCCCGTCTCCATTCAGCAGCCTGTTATAGGTCTGTCTACAGGGAGCTTTGGAAAAGATCAGCTGTTGCACGATGGTCCCTACTAGCTCGGGAAGAGGGTGCCTTACCAGGTCCTCTCTGGGTCAGTCCTTGGAGACACAGCAGCTTTCAGATTGATGAAGCAGAGCAACAGCAATTCTTCTCTTCCAGCAGGGCTTCAAGGTTAAGTTTCAGTTTCAACTCCAGTTTCTCTTCAGCTTCTGAACACAAATTCTAGCAGTGAGAGGCCCTCTAGTTGATCTCCCATTCATTCTGCTGGGTCACAATCAGGCAACCAATCAGTCAGAAGTGCATTCATGCAGGCAGGCAGCCAATCAGGTGCATAGTGCATTCAGGCCATTCACTCCTCTCCAGACACTCACAACAAGTTATGTGTATTGGGACAAGTACCCAGCCATTCAACACCCCACACTGCA
Source organism: Ambystoma mexicanum (assembly GCF_040938575.1). Classification (NCBI taxonomy): domain Eukaryota; kingdom Metazoa; phylum Chordata; class Amphibia; order Caudata; family Ambystomatidae; genus Ambystoma; species Ambystoma mexicanum. Next base: position 119,226,896 of record NC_090929.1, read on the forward strand.
CTCATACCAGTTTCGGGCAGGGCTGTCTAAGTCATTATGTCAAACACCAGATACTAGACACCCACAACACAGAATGCATATTCGTCACACACTCCATTCACCCAGGTCCCACCCACAGGGTGTACCCACAACATACAGTCACTGGGAAGGCTCCAGCCATATATGGAACTTCCACCCAACAGCCGGTCAGGGGGAAGGGACAGAGTAAGGGCTTCACAGGACTTTGGGAAAACAAGGTAATAGGCAATAGAAAGCAAGAGGCCACAGCGGCACCTTGTTTCCTATCAGGAATCAACTGATTCCAATGACAGGGCCTGGGTATCCCAAAATGGAGGATACTCAGGGCACCTGTCAAATTCAGCATGGAGCTGCCACCAGCCCATACCCTGCTCTATGGGCCACACACAGGTGCCCAAAAACATACACTAGGGGCACAGGGTTGTACCCCCACCCATGGGTGCCATTAGGGGTATCCCATGGGTCTGTACACCAAACCAAAAGAGAGAGCTGCACCGCCAGGAGTCCCACATGAACTCCTGCATGGAAAACACGATAGAACACACGATAAAAAGCAGTAAAGGACAAGGATACGGAGGCCCTGTCCCTCCGATGCATTTCCAGCATCACAGTCGCCCCCCCAGACTGAGGTTAGAGTGCCTAATCTCCCACGAGATAGACACCCTCATCCAGAGGGTCAACATACCTTCTGGAAAGGCCATCTGCGTTATCGTGACTCTTCCCTGGCCTATGCTCTGTGGTGAAGTCTAGCCCTTGCAGACTAATGGACCATCTGAGCAGTTTCGGGTTTTCACGCTTCATCTGCATAAGCCACTTCAGGGGCTTATGATCTGTTTGGACCTTGAAAGTAGACCCTGTAAGGTAGGGCCTAAAACGCCTAAGGCTCCAAACTATGCTAAAACATTCCTTTTCAACAGTATCCCACCTAAGTTCTCTACCCTTGAGTTTTCTACTGATGAATATGATAGGATGTTCCCTCCCTTTGTCATCTAACTGGGACAAGATAGCTCCAATTCCGGTGTCGCAGGCATCCGTCTGGACAATAAAGGGTTGGCTGTAGTCAGGCGCACACAACACAGGTACCCTACACAGACTTTCTTTCAAGCCATCAAAGGCCCTCTGGCAGTCTTCAGTCCAATTAACCATCCTAGGCTGTTTGGGTGAAGTCAGAGCAGTCAGGGGTGCAGCTATGGTTCCATAGTCTGCATTGAAATTGCGATAGTACCCAATGAGGCCCAAAAAGGCTCTCACCTGGGTTTGAGTAGTCTCCCAATCACATACATCCTGTACCTTACTGGGGAGAGGTTGGATTTGATCCCCTCCTACCTCATGACCAAGATATGTGACTTTCCCCTGAGCTATCTGGCACTTGGTGGCCTTGATAGTGAGGTTAGCCCTTTTCAAGGCCTGCAACACCTTATCCAGGTGTGTCAAGTGCTCTTCCCAGGTGGAACTGTAGATGGCAATGTCGTCTAGGTAGGCCACACAAAAGGCCTCCAGCCCACTGAGCGCATGATTGACCAATCTCTGGAAGGTGGCAGGGGCATTCTTCAACACAAAAGGCATGACCTTAAACTGGTAGAGTCCCTCTGGTGTTGAGAAGGCTGTCTTTTCCTTGGCATGGTCCATCAGAGCTATTTGCCAATAGCCTGAGATAAGGTCAAAGGTGCTCACAAATTTGGCAGCACCTATGGTGTCCACCAGCTCATCAGCCCTGGGCAATGGTTGCGCATCAGTTTTGGTGACGGCATTGACTCCTTGGTAGTCCACACAGAACCCCCAATCCTTGGTACCTGCCTGAGAACCTGCCATGGGGACAAGGACCACTGGACTGGACCAGGGACTGGTTGAGGGTTCAATAACACCCAGATCCAACATCTTGGCGACCTCAGCCTTGATGTGGTTCTTAACTGTATCTGACATACAATAGCACCTCCTTTTGACAGGCACACTGTCACCAGTGTCAATTTCGTGCCTACACCACGGTGTAAGGCCTGGTGTCAGGGAAAACAGAGAGGCATACAGCTGGAGCAAAGCCCTGCAGGCCCTCTGCTGCTCTGTCGTCAGATCTGGAGAGAGATGTACTCCCTCCACTGAGCCATCCTGAGGGTTGCTATGCAGCAAATCAGGAAGGGGCTCACTCTCATCATCTTCTTGCTCTGAAGCTAGCAAGAGACATGAGACTTCTGCTCGCCTGTGGATAGGCTTTATCCTGTTAACATGGAATACCTGAGGGGCTACCTCTGGGATTCCCATGTCAACCAGATAATTGACTTTGCACATCTTGGAGATGATCCTGAAGGGTCCAGTCCACTTGTCTGCCAAAGCTCTAGGCTTGGTAGGCTCCATCACAAGGATTTCCTGTCCCGGAGTCCAATCCACTTGCGAGGCTTTAAGGTCATGCCAGTACTTATTTAATTCCTGGCTGGCCTTGAGATTTGCTGTTGCTTGACCCATCATCTGTGTCATCCTCTGTCTGAGGCCTTACACACAGTCCCCCACTTGCTTGGCGGGACCTGGAGATATGGCCTCCCAACCTTCTCTGATCAAGGCAAGGGGCCCCCTCACAGGATGTCCAAAGAGTAACTCAAAGGGTCTGAAACCAACACCCTCTTGAGGTACCTCTCTGTAAGCAAACAGCAGGCATGGCAGGAGGAGATCCCATTTCCTCCTTAGGGGCTCTTCCAAAGCACCTAGCATGCCCTTGAGAGTTTCATTAAATCTCTCAACCAGACCATTGGTCTGGGGATGGTAAGAGGTGGAGAACTTGTAGGTTACCCCGCACTCTTTCCACATGGTTTTCATGTAACTAGACATGAAGTTGGATCCTCTGTCAGAGACAACCTCCTTAGGGAATCCAACACGGGTGAAAATGCCCAGGAGAGCCCTGGCAACCACCTTGGCAGTAAGAGTCCGAAGAGGTATAGCCTCAGGATACCTGGTGGCATGATCGACCAAGACCAGGATGAACCGATGTCCACCTGAAGTGGGAGGGTCAAGGGGACTGACAATGTCGATGCCTACCCTCTCAAATGGTGTACCAACCACTGGCAATGGCTGCAGTGGGGCAATGACACTGCCTCCAGTCTTGCCAGACAACTGACAAGTTGGGCAGGTTCTGCAGTGGGACTCCACTTCTACTCCCATCTGGGGCCAGTAGAAATGGGCAGAGAGCCTCTGTTTAGTCTTCTTTGTGCCAAGATGACCAGCTAAGGGCACCTCATGCGCCAGCTGCAGCAGGAAGGGCCTGTAAACCTGGGGTACCACCAACCGCTTGAGGGCACCAGGTTCAGGCTCAGTGGGCTCACTAACAAGGAGCTCACCCTCCAAATAAATCCGGAATGTTCTAGGCACGTCTCCTTGTGCCTGGGACAGGGCCTGTTTCCTCAGACTCTCTGTCCCTTACAGAAGTGTGCCCGGGAGGGTCCCCCTTCAGCTAACAAGCATTGAAGGTCGGGATGATCCTCCGGGTTGAGAGCCTCTCCCGCAGGAAAGTCTTCTGGCTCTTCTCCCACAGGAGTTGAGACGGGATTCACCACTGGACCCAGCCCATCCAGAGCATGGATCCGAATGGGTGCTGTCGGAACAGCAGGAAGAGCAGGGGCTCCCTCCACAGAGGTGGCCTTCTTACTCTTCCATTTCCTTCGTGCCTTGGGTTTCTCCATCGGCGAGGGTGCTGGGCTCGTGGCCGGACCCTGTGTGACCTGCGATCGGGTGACCGCCACAGCAGCCATGGGTAGATGATCCGTGATCATCCCCAACTTGACCAAATTGTTTCCCAACAAAATGTTCGCTGGCACGTTGTCCTGAACCAGGACCGGAAGCTTCGCTGTCTTGTCTCCAATCGTAATGTTGACTAGGGCTACAAGTGATAATTTGGGAGGCCCATCAGCTAACCTGGTGGTTCTCAGAGGAGCACCTACATAGTCCTCTGGCTGGAGCAGGGTCCTGTCCAGGGGTGTTGCTAGGTCTGGAAAAGACCCGGGTCTAGGTTAATGTCAGAATTGTCAGGACTGGGGCCTAGCTAGCCTTTTGGTTGTAGCTCCTGAGATTCTATCCGGGGCTACAACCAAAAGACCAGGGGCTATAGCCACCATAGCCCCCCCCCCCCCCTAGCAATGCCTCTGGTCCTGTCCACCACTGTCATGCTTGCCCCAGTGTCTCTCAAACCAGTAGAAGGCTGGCCATTCAAGAGGACACTTCTCAAAAACCTACGAGTATTCTGTGGGATAGTCGCCAGTACTTCTCCGTACTGGTCCCACGCCCCAAGGGACACTAAGAAAAACTCTACGGGAGCACCAAAGGGGATCCCAGTAGAGGAGGGGAGGGCAGTAGGGGTAGGTCAGGCTGACAGCCTGGACTCCAAGTCCCTTACCCTTACACTTGGGATCACCCCTTCGGTGGCCCAGAGACCCACAATCCCAACAAGTGCCAGGAGTGTGGGGTACGGTACTGGAGCCACTTGGACCCTGCTTTGCAGCAGGTGGACCACTACTCTTACGCCCCCCCACAACAGACTTATCCCCACTAGGTTTTTGGGTCTTATGAGAGGAAGGTTTTGGTTTACCCGACTGTGATTGCTTCAGGGACTCCTCAGCTTTCTGAGAGGTCGCCCTTTCTTTGTCCTTGTCTTTCCCACTGGAGTCCTTAGCCAGCTTAAAGGGGTCCAAAATGTTCTGGTCAGCAACATACTGACGCAGCTCTGGTGAACAGGCTTCCGAAAAATGCTCAAAAAACAATAGGTGGGACAGTTCAACAAACGTTTTTACTTTGTAACCATCAATCCACCCCATCATGTTCATGGGCACAGCACTCACCCAGTCAATCCAAGACACATTCTCTCGTTTCTTAAAATCCCTGAACCGTTTAAGGTATTGGGTAGGTGTCTTGCCAAACTTGGCAATTAAAGCAGACTTCATGCACTCATACTGACCCCTTTCTTCCACACTCAGATTCAGAATACAGTTATATCCAGTCTGTGGCACTCTGCTTAACAAACACCTAGCCCAATCTCTCTTATCAACATCATGAATTGCACAAGCCATCTCAAATGCTTCAATCCATTGGAGGATATCAGAACCCTCCGCATACACACCAACCAAATCCTTCATAAATTTGGTTGCTGGGGACCTGACACTCTCAACTGGTTTAGCTGAAGTCTCCACTCGAGCTTTCTCTAACTGGATTCGCTGACATTCAGTGTCCTTGTCTTTGAGTTTAAGATCCCTATTCTTGAGTTCCACTTGCTGTGCCAACTCCTCCGAACAGAGGCAGCAGGAATGGTGGCATTCCCAGAAACAGATTCGGCGACAACCCTCGGGGTAGGGTCCTCATTGGTTGCATCCCCCCTTCAAGAGTTTCACAATCAGTCTGGTAGTCCACCTGGGCAGCTATCAGCTCAGCCCTAGACTTATCCACAAATTCTAACTCCCTGGCTTCACAAGCACTCTGGAGAGCCTCTAAGCTCATCCGAGTCAATTTACCATTCGCAATAGATTCCATTGCTTGTAATGCAGTTATCTTGTACACAACTAAACCTTAATTTAACAAAGTGCAGATATCCTTGTAAGTGGCACGGTTATACACTGATTTTTAAAACCATAAGCATCCCACCACTGCCACCATTGTAAAGACTGGAGGGGGGTGCCTGTACTTATGCTCTCTGTATGGTAGAGGAGAGGCACAGAGGACCCTAGCCAAGATTCTCTATTCGGTAGCTATGGTCGAGCAATCAAGGCCTAGCTTCTCAGGAGGTGATGCAGGCTGGTTCTTAAGTACAGTGGAGTCCCCAAACCCCCACAAAGGAATGTCCACACGCTGTATTAGTTAAACCACAGTCTTTATATAATGAATATTCAAGGTTATGTACACTATCACAATAACTCACTTTGTGCTCAGAAAATCAACAATGATAAATATATACAGTTCTAAAGTGGTACCACAAATATTATCAGATCCCATTAAAGTGCATCAACTATACTGTCAAAATGTCACACAGATCAATAAAGCGGAAACCAGCAGTAGAGAGAGGAAGGAAGGCAAGATGGTTGAACAATTGGCAGAATACTGCCCTCTACCACCTAGGCACAACTCTGAGTAGAGATCCCCCCCACCTGGGCAACCTGTAAAGCAAAGATGTATCACAAGCCAAGTCCATGTATTGTTCTATGAGTCTTATTTCCCTCTACAATACTCTACAGCCCCAATGTACCTGGAATTGTAGTGTTCGTAGAAGGGAAATCGACGCCCCTTCTTGAGTGCCATCCCTTTAAGGCAGGAGTCACAGGTCGACCAACGTCCGACGGAGAACAGGGTGAACTACGGCGGTGAAGTGGCAGCTTTGTTCCTAGCGGTGCTTGTCGATGACGGAGGGTTGGCGTACTGCAAGGAAGAGGCGTGCAGGGCACCTCAGTGTCAATAGTTCTGGACCGCAAACAGATGAGGAAGAACTGTGGCCCAGCAAGGGCGTCGAGTCGTCAGCATCTCTGTGGTCTTTACGTGGCGGGAAAGCCACTGGTGGATGCTCCTCGGCGCGTCGACCGTCAGGCTTTCTCCAGCGGGATAAAGCGGGCGGCGATGCAGATGAGAGCGTCCTCGGATCAAATGAAGTTCTTAGGCAAACGGGAGCATGGTGGCTCCAGTCGGCGACGGCGGTCGGCGACAGTGGCGGACAAGTCGGGGCGCTTCTCTTTGGGATTCCGCAGCACAGCAGTCCCCGTCTCCGGTCGGCAGCCTGTCGTAGGTCTGTCTACCAGGGAGCTTTGGCAAAGATCATCTGGTGCATGATGGTCCCTCGTAGCTCGGGAAGAGGGTGCCTTACCAGGTCCTCTCTGGGTCAGTCCTTTGAGACACAGCAGCTTTCAGATTGATGAAGGAGAGCAACAGCAATTCTTCTCTTACAGCAGGGCTTCAAGGTTAAGCTTCGGTTTCAACTCCAGTTTCTCTTCAGCTTCTGAACACGAATTCTATCAGTGAGAGGCCCCCAGATATACTAATTGATCTCCCATTCATTCTGCTGGGTCACAATCAGGCAGCCAATCAGTCAGAAGGGCATTCATGCAGGCAGGAAGCCAATCAGGTGCATAGTGCATTCAGGCCATTCACTCCTCTCCAGACACTCACAACAAGTTATGTGTATTGGGACAAGTACCCAGCCATTCAACACTCCACACTGCATTCATACCAGTTTCGGGCAGGGCTGTCTCAGTCATTGTGTCAAACACCAGATACTAGACACCCACAACACAGAATGCGTACTTGTCAACACTCCATTCACCCAGGTCCCACCCACAGGGTGTACCCACAATATACAGTCACTGGGAAGGCTCCAGCCAGTTTGACCTGGACTTCACAACAACACCATATATGGAACTTCCACCCAACAGCCGGTCAGGGGGAAGGGACAGAGTCAGGGCTTCCCAGGACTTTGGGAAAACAAGGTAATAGGCAATAGAAAGCAAGAGGCCACAGGGGCCATCTTGTTTCCTATCAGGAATCAACTGATTCCGATGACAGGGCCTGGGTATCCCAAAATGGAGGTTACTCAGGGCACCTGTCAAATTCAGCATGGAGCTGCCACCAGCCCATACCCTGCTCTGTGCGCCACACACATGTGCCCAAAAACATACACTAGGGGCACAGGGTTTTACCCCCACCCATGGGTGCCATAAGGGTATCCCATGGGTCTGTACACCAAACAAAAAGAGAGAGCTGCACCGCCAGGAGTCCCACATGAACTCCTGCGCGGAAAACACGACAGAACACACGATAAAAAGCAGTAAAGGACAAGGATACGGAGGCCCTGTCCCTCCGATGCATTTCCAGCATCACACGGATGAAACGGATGAAATGGATGGAATGGATGGACGGATGCAGTAGACAGTACAGATGGAGTTGATAAAACAAATGGGACAGAGGGAACAGATGTAATGGATCGATCTGATGGAGTAGATGGAACAGATGAAGTGGATGGAACAGGCAGAGTAGATAAAACAGGTAGAATGGATGAAACAGATGGAGTGGATGGAACAGATGGAGTTGACGGAACAGATGGAGTGGATGGAACAGATGGAGTTGAACGAAAAGTTGGAATGCATAGAAAGGATAGAGCAGATGGAATGAATAGAGCGGATGAAACAGATCGAGCAGATGGAACAGATCGAGCGGATGGAACAGATTGAGTGGATGGAGCAGATGGAATGAATAGAGCGGATGGAACAGATCGAGTGGATGGATCGGATAGAGTGGATGGATCGGATGGAGTGGATGGATCAGATGGAGTGGATGGATCGGATGGAGTGGATAGAGTGGATGGAACGGATGGAGTACATGAAACGGATGGAGTGGATGGAACAGACGGAACGGATGGAACTGATGGAGTTGAACGAAAAGTTGGAATGGATAGAACAGATAGAGCAGATGGAACGAAAGGAACAGAGGTAGAAGATAGAGTAGATGGAACATAAGGAGTTGAACGAAAAGTTGGAATGCATAGAAAGGATAGAGCAGATGGAATGAATGGAGTGGATGGAACAGATGTAGTAGATGGAGTAGATGAATCAGGTGAAGTGGATAAAACAGATGGAATGGATGGAACGGATAGAGCAGATGGAATGAATAGAGCGGATGAAACAGATTGAGCAGATGGAACAGATCGAGCGGATGGAACAGATGGAGTGGGTGGAGCAGATGGAATGAATAGAGCGGGTGGAACAGATCTAGTGGATGGATCGGATAGAGTGGATCGATCGGATGGAGTGGATGGATCAGATGGAGTGGATGGATCAGATGGAGTGGATAGAGTGGATGGAACGGATGGAGTACATGAAACGGATGGAGTGGACGGAACGGATGGAACTGATGGAGTTGAACGAAAAGTTGGAATGGAAAGAACAGATAAAGCAGATGGAACGAAAGGAACAGAGGTAGAAGATGGAGTAGATGGATCAGGTGAAGTGGATAAAACAGATGGAGTGGATGGAATGGATACAGCAGATGGAATGAATAGAGTGGATGGAACAGATCGAGCGGATGGAACAGATGGAATGGATGAAACAGACGGAGTAGATGGAATGGATAGAGCAGATGGAATGAATAGAGCGGATGGAACAGATCGATTGGATGAATCTGATAGAGTGGATGGATCGGATGGAGTGGATGGATTGGATCGAGTGGATGGATCGGATGGAGTGGATCGATCGGATGGCGTGGATAGAGTGGATAGAACGGATGGAGTACATGGAACGGATGGAGTGGATGGAACGGACGGAACGGATGGAACTGATGGAGTTGAACGAAAAGTTGGAATGGATAGAACGGAAAGAGCAGATGGAACGAAAGGAGTGGATGGAACATATGTAGTAGATGGAGTAGATGGATCAGGTGAAGTCGGTAAAACAGATGGAGTGGATGGAACGGATAGAACAGATGGAATGAATAGAGTGGATGGAACAGATCGAGCGTATGGAACAGAGGGAATGGATGGAGCAGATGGAGTAGATGGAACAGATAGAGCAGATGGAATGAATAGAGTGGATGGAACAGATAGAGTGGATGGATCGGATGGAGTGGATGGACCTGATGGAGTGGATGGATCTGATAGAGTGGATGGATCGGGTGGAGGGGATGGATCGGATGGATCCGATGGAGTGGATGGATCAGATGGAGTGGATGGAGTGGATGGAGTGGATGGATCGGATGGAGTGAGTGGATAGGATGGAGTGGATGGAACGGATGGAGTGGATGAAACGGAGGAAGTGGATGGAACGGAGGAAGTGGATGGAACAAATGAAGTGGATGGAATGAGTGAAGTGGATGGAATGAACGAAGTGGATGAAATGAACAAAGTGGATGAAATGGATTAAATGGATGGAACGGATGGACGGATGCAGTAGACAGTACAGATGGAGTTGATGAAACAAATGGCACAGAGGGAACAGATGGAATGGATCGATCTGATGGAGTAGATGGAACAGATGGAGTGGATGAACAGATGGAGCGGATGGAACAGATGGAGTTGTACGAAAAGTTGGAATGGATAGAACGGAAAGAGCAGATGGAACGAATGGAGTGGATGGAACAGATGGAGTAGATGGATCAGGTGAAGTGGATAAAACAGATGGAGTGGATGGGACAGATAGAGCAGATGGAATGAATAGAGTGGATGGAACAGATCGAGCGGATGGAACAGATCGAGCGGATGGAAAAGATGGAGTGGATGAAGCAGATGGAATTAATAGAGCAGATGGAACAGATCGAGTGGATGAATCGGATGGAATGGATAGAGTGGATGGAACGGATTGAGAGGATGGAACGGACAGAACGGATGGAACTGATGGAGTTGAACGAAAAGTTGGAATGGATAGAACGGATAGAGCAGATGGAACAAATGGAGTGGATGGAACAGATGTAGTAGATGGAGTAGATGGATCAGGTGAAGTGGTTAAAACAGATGGAGTGGATGGAACGGATAGAGCAGATGGAATGAATAGAGTGGATGGAACAGATCGAGCAGATGGAACAGATGGAATGAATGGAGCAGATGGAGTAGATGGAACGAATAGAGCAGATGGAATAAAGAGAGCGGATGGAACAGATCGAGTGGATGGAATGGATAGAGTGGATGGATCGGATGGAGTGGATGGATCGGATAGATCGGATGGAGTAGATGGATCGGATGGAGTGGATGGATCGGATGGATTGGATGGAGTGAGTGGATCGGATGGATCAAATGGAGTGGATGGATCGGATGGAGTGGATGGTGGAGATGTCACGGATGGAGTGGATGAAACGGAGGAAGTGGATGGAATGGAGGAAGTGGATGCAACAAATGAAGTGGATGGAATGAATGAAGTGGATGGAATGAACGAAGTGGATGGAATGGATGAAACGGATGAAACCGATGAAACGGATGGAACGGATGGACAGATGCAGTAGACAGTACAGATGGAGTTGATGAAACAAATGGGACGGAGGGAACAGATGGAATGGGTCGATCTGAGGGAGTAGATGGAACAGATGAAGTGGATGGAACAGGTAGAGTGGATGAAACAGGTAGAATGGATGGGTCGATCTGAGGGAGTAGATGGAACAGATGAAGTGGATGGAACAGGTAGAGTGGATGAAACAGGTAGAATGGATGAAACAGATGGAGTGGATGGAACAGATGGAGTGGATGGAACAGATGGAGTGGATGGAACAGATGGAGTTGAACGAAAAGTTGGAATAGATAGAACGGAAATGAATAGAGTGGATGGAACATATCGAGCGTATGGAACAGAGGGAATGGATGGAGCAGATGGAGTAGATGGAACAGATAGAGCAGATGGAATGAATAGAGTGGATGGAACAGATAGAGTGGATGGATCGGATGGAGTGGATGGACCTGATGGAGTGGATGGATCCGATAGAGTGGATGGATCGGATGGAGGGGATGGATCGGATGGAGTGGATGGATCCGATGGAGTGGATGGATCAGAAGGATCGGATGGAGTGGATGGATCAGATGGATCGGATGGAGTGAGTGGATCGGATGGAGTAGATGGAGTGGATGGAACGGATGGAGTGGATGAAACGGAGGAAGTGGATGGAACGGAGGAAGTGGATGGAACGGAGGAAGTGGATGGAATGAGTGAAGTGGATGGAATGAACGAAGTGGATGAAATGGATTAAATGGATGGAACGGATGGACGGATGCAGTAGACAGTACAGATGGAGTTGATGAAACAAATGGCACAGAGGGAACAGATGGAATGGATCGATCTGATGGAGTAGATGGAACAGATGGAGTGGATGAACAGATGGAGCGGATGGAACAGATGGAGTTGTACGAAAAGTTGGAATGGATAGAACGGAAAGAGCAGATGGAACGAATGGAGTGAATGGAACAGATGTAGTAGATGGAGTAGGTGGATCAGGTGAAGTGGATAAAACAGATGGAGTGGATGGAACAGATAGAGCAGATGGAATGAATAGAGCGGATGGAACGGATCGAGCGGATGGAACAGATCGAGCGGATGAAGCAGATGGAATTAATAGAGCAGATGGAACAGATCGAGTGGATGAACCGGATAGAGTGGATGGAGTGGATGGATCGAATGGAGTGGATGGATCGGATGGATCAGATGGAGTGGATGGATCGGATGGAGGGGATGGATCGGATGGAGTGGATAGAGTGGATGGAACGGATTGAGAGGATGGAACGGACAGAACGGATGGAACTGATGGAGTTGAACGAAAAGTTGGAATGGATGGAACGGATAGACCAGATGGAATGAATAGAGTGGATGGAACAGATCGAGCGGATGGAACAGATGGAATGAATGGAGCAGATGGAGTAGATGGAACGAATAGAGCAGATGGAATAAAGAGAGCGGATGGAACAGATCGAGTGGATGGAATGGATAGAGTGGATGGATCGGATGGAGTGGATGGATCGGATGGATCGGATAGATCGGATGGAGTAGATGGATCGGATGGAGTGGATGGATTGGATGGATTGGATGGAGTGAGTGGATCGGATGGATCAGATGGAGTGGATGGATCGGATGGAGTGAGTGGATCGGATGGAGTAGATGGTGGAGATGTCACGGATGGAGTGGATGAAACGGAGGAAGTGGATGGAACGGAGGAAGTGGATGCAACAAATGAAGTGGATGGAATGAATGAAGTGGATGGAATGAACGAAGTGGATGGAATGGATGAAACGGATGAAACGGATGAAATGGATGGAACGGATGGACAGATGCAGTAGACAGTACAGATGGAGTTGATGAAACAAATGGGACGGAGGGAACAGATGGAATGGATCGATCTGAGGGAGTAGATGGAACAGATGAAGTGGATGGAACAGGTAGAGTGGATGAAACAGGTAGAATGGATGAAACAGATGGAGTGGATGGAACAGATGGAGTGGATGAACAGATGGAGTGGATGGAACAGATGGAGTGGATGGAACAGATGGAGTGGATGGAACTGATGGAGTTGAACGAAAAGTTGGAATGGATAGAACAGATTGAGTAGATGGAACAGATGAAGTGGATGGAACAGGTAGAGTGGATGAAACAGGTAGAATGGATGAAACAGATGGAGTGGATGGAACAGATGGAGTGGATGAACAGATGGAGTGGATGGAACAGATGGAGTAGATGGAACAGATGGAGTGGATGGAACTGATGGAGTTGAACGAAAAGTTGGAATGGATAGAACAGATCGAGCAGATGGAACAGATGGAATGGATGGAGCAGATGGAGTAGATGGAACGGATAGAGCAGATGGAATGAATAGAGCGGATGGAACAGATCGAGTGGATGGAACGGATAGAGTGGATGGATAGGATGGAGTGGATGGATTGGATAGATCGGATGGAGTAGATGGATCAGATGGAGCGGATGGATCGGATGGATCGGATGGTGTGAGTGGATCGGATGGAGTGAGTGGATCGGATGGAGTGAGTGGATCGGATGGAGTGGATGGTGGGGATGTCACGGATGATGTGGATGAAACGGAGGAAGTGGATGGAACGGAGGAAGTGGATGCAACAAATGAAGTGGATGGAATGAACGAAGTGGATGGAATGGATGAAACGGATGAAACGGATGAAATGGATGGAATGGATGGAACGGATGGACAGATGCAGTAGACAGTACAGATGGAGTTGATGAAACAAATGGGACAGAGGGAACAGATGGAATGGATCGATCTGAGGGAGTAGATGGAACAGATGAAGTGTATGGAACAGGTAGAGTGGATGAAACAGGTAGAATGGATGAAACAGATGGACTGGATGGAACAGATGGAGTGGATGAACAGATGGAGTGGGTGGAACAGATGGAGTAGATGGAACAGATGGAGTGGATGGGACTGATGGAGTTGAACGAAAAGTTGGAATGGATAGAACGGATAGAGCAGATGGAACGAATGGAGTGGATGGAACAGATGTAGTAGATGGAGTAGATGGATCAGGTGAAGTGGATAAAACAGATGGAGTGGATGGAACGGATAGAGCAAATGGAAAAAATAGAGTGGATGGAACAGATCGAGCAGATGGACCAGATGGAACGGATCGAGCAGATGAAATGAATAGAGCGGATGGAACAGATGGAGTGGATGGAACGGATAGAGTGGATGGATCTGATGGATCGGATAGAGTGAGAGGATCGGATGGATCAGATGGAGTGGATGGATCGAATGGATCAGATGGATCGGATGGATCGGATGGAGTGGATGGATCGGATGGAGTGGATGGATCGGATGGAGTGAATGGATCGGATGGAGTGGATGGAGCGGATGTCACGGATGGAGTGGATGAAACGGAGGAAGTGGATGGAACAGAGGAAGTGGATGCAACGAATGAAGTGGATGGAATGAATGAAGTGGATGGAATGAACGAAGTGGATGGAATGGATGAAACGGATGAAATGGATGGAACGGATGGACAGATGCAGTAGGCAGTACAGATGGAGTTGATGAAACAAATGGGACAGAGGGAACAGATGGAATGGATCGATCTGATGGAGTAGATGGAAAAGATGAAGTGGATGGAACAGGTAGAGTGGATGAAACAGGTAGAATGATGAAACAGATGGAGTGGATGAACAGATGGAGTGGATGGAACAGATGGAGTGGATGGAACTGATGGAGTTGAACGAAAAGTTGGAATGGATAGAACAGATCGAGCGGATGGAACAGATGGAGTGGATGGAGCAGATGGAATGAATAGAGTGAATGGAACAGATCGAATGGATGAATCGGATAGAGTGGATGGATCGGATGGAGTGGATGGATCGAATGGAGTGGATGGATCAGATGGAGTGGATGGATCGGATGGAGTGGATGGATCGGATGGAGTGGATGGATCGGATGGAGTACATGGAACAGATGGAGAGGATGGAACGGACAGAACGGATGGAACTGATGGATTTGAACGAAAAGTTCGAATGGAAAGAACAGATAGAGCAGATGGAACGAAAGGAACAGAGGTAGAAGATGGAGTAGATGGATCAGGTGAAGTGGATAAAACAGATGGAGTGGATGGAATGGATAGAGCAGATGGAATGAATAGAGCGGATGGAACAAATCGATTGGATGAATCTGATAGAGTGGATGGATCGGATGGAGTGGATGGATTGGATCGAGTGGATGGATCGGATGGAGTGGATCGATCGGATGGCGTGGATAGAGTGGATGGAACGGACGGAACGGATGGAGCTGATGGAGTTGAACGAAAAGTTGGAATAGATAGAACGGAAAGAGCAGATGGAACGAATGGAGTGGATGGAACATATGTAGTAGATGGAGTAGATGGATCAGGTGAAGTCGGTAAAACAGATGAGTGGATGGAACGGATAGAACAGATGGAATGAATAGAGTGGATGGAACAGACCGAGCGTATGGAACAGAGGGAATGGATGGAGCAGATGGAGTAGATGGAACAGATAGAGCAGATGGAATGAATAGAGTGGATGGAACAGATAGAGTGGATGGATCGGATGGAGTGGATGGACCTGATGGAGTGGATGGATCCGATAGAGTGGATGGATCGGATAGAGGGGATGGATCGGATAGAGGGGATGGATCGGATAGAGGGGATGGATCCGATGGAGTGGATGGATCGGAAGGATCGGATGGAGTGGATGGATCAGATGGATCGGATGGAGTGAGTGGATCGGATGGAGTGGATGGAGTGGATGGAACGGATGGAGTGGATGAAACGGAGGAAGTGGATGGAACAGAGGAAGTGGATGGAACAAATGAAGTGGATGGAATGAGTGAAGTGGATGGAATGAACGAAGTGGATGAAATGGATTAAATGGATGGAACGGATGGACGGATGCAGTAGACAGTACAGATGGAGTTGATGAAACAAATGGCACAGAGGGAACAGATGGAATGGATCGATCTGATGGAGTAGATGGAACAGATGAAGTGGATGAAACAGGTAGAGCGGATGAAACAGGTAGAATGGATGAAACAAACGGTGTGTGTGGAACAGATGGAGTGGATGAACAGTTGGAGCGGATGGAACAGATGGAGTTGTACGAAAAGTTGGAATGGATAGAACGGAAAGAACAGATGGAACGAATGGAGTGAATGGAACAGATGTATTAGATGGAGTAGGTGGATCAGGTGAAGTGGATAAAACAGATGGAGTGGATGGAACAGATAGAGCAGATGGAATGAATAGAGCGGATGGAACAGATCGAGCGGATGGAACAGATCGAGCAGATGGAACAGATCGAGCGGATGGAAAAGATGGAGTGGATGAAGCAGATGGAATTAATAGAGCAGATGGAACAGATCGAGTGGATGAATCTGATAGAGTGGATGAATTGGATGGAGTGGATGGATCGAATGGAGTGGATGAATCGGATGGATCAGATGGAGTGGATGGATCGGATGGAGGGGATGGATCGGATGGAGTGGATAGAGTGGATGGAACGGATTGAGAGGATGGAACGGACAGAACGGATGGAACTGATGGAGTTGAACGAAAAGTTGGAATGGATAGAACGGATAGAGCAGATGGAACAAATGGAGTGGATGGAACAGATGTAGTAGATGGAGTAGATGGATCAGGTGAAGTGGATAAAACAGATGGAGTGGATGAAACGGATAGAGCAGATGGAATGAATAGAGTGGATGGAACAGATCGAGCGGATGGAACAGATGGAATGAATGGAGCAGATGGAGTAGATGGAACGAATAGAGCAGATGGAATAAAGAGAGCGGATGGAACAGATCGAGTGGATGGAATGGATAGAGTGGATGGATCGGATGGAGTGGATGGAGTAGATGGATCGGATGGAGTGGATGGATCGGATGGAGTGGAAGGAGTGAGTGGATCGGATGGATCAGATGGAGTGGATGGATCGAATGGAGTGAGTGGATTGGATGGAGTGGATGGTGGAGATGTCACGGATGGAGTGGATGAAACGGAGGAAGTGGATGGAACGGAGGAAGTGGATGCAACGAATGAAGTGGATGGAATGAATGAAGTGGATGGAATGAACAAAGTGGATGGAATGGATGAAACGGATGAAACGGATGAAATGGATGGAACGGATGGACAGATGCAGTAGACAGTACAGATGGAGCTGATGAAACAAATGGGACGGAGGGAACAGATGGAATGGATCGATCTGAGGGAGTAGATGGAACAGATGAAGTGGATGGAACAGGTAGAGTGGATGAAACAGGTAGAGTGGATGAAACAGGTGGACTGGATGGAACAGATGGAGTGGATGAACAGATGGAGTGGATGAACCGATGGAGTGGATGGAACAGATGGAGTAGATGGAACAGATGGAGTAGATGGAACAGATGGAGTGGATGGAACTGATGGAGTTGAACGAAAAGTTGGAATGGATAGAACAGATTGAGTAGATGGAACAGATGAAGTGGATGGAACAGGTAGAGTGGATGAAACAGGTAGAGTGGATGAAACAGGTAGAATGGATGAAACAGATGGAGTGGATGGAACAGATGGAGTGGATGAACAGATGGAGTGGATGAACAGATGGAGTGGATGAACAGATGGAGTGGATGAACAGATGGAGTGGATGGAACAGATGGAGTAGATGGAACTGATGGAGTTGAACGAAAAGTTGGAATGGATAGAACAGATCGAGCAGATGGAACAGATGGAATGGATGGAGCAGATGGAGTAGATGGAACGAATAGAGCAGATGGAATAAATAGAGCGGATGGAATAGATAGAGTGGATGGATTGGATGGAGTGGATGGATTGGATAGATCGGATGGAGTAGATGGATCAGATGGAGGGGATGGATCGGATGGATCGGATGGATCGGATGGTGTGAGTGGATCAGATGGAGTGAGTGGATCGGATGGAGTGGATGGTGGGGATGTCACGGATGATGTGGATGAAACGGAGGAAGTGGATGGAACGGAGGAAGTGGATGCAACGAATGAAGTGGATGGAATGAATGAAGTGGATGGAATGAACGAAGTGGATGGAATGGATGAAACGGATGAAACGGATGAAATGGATGGAATGGATGGAACGGATGGACAGATGCAGTAGACAGTACAGATGGAGTTGATGAAACAAATGGGACAGAGGGAACAGATGGAATGGATCGATCTGAGGGAGTAGATGGAACAGATGAAGTGTATGGAACAGGTAGAGTGGATGAAACAGGTAGAATGGATGAAACAGATGGACTGGGTGGAACAGATGGAGTAGATGGAACAGATGGAGTGGATGGGACTGATGGAGTTGAACGAAAAGTTGGAATGGATAGAACGGATAGAGCAGATGGAACGAATGGAGTGGATGGAACAGATGTAGTAGATGGAGTAGATGGGTCAGGTGAAGTGGATAAAACAGATGGAGTGGATGGAACGGATAGAGCAGATGGAACAGATGGAACGGATCGAGCAGATGAAATGAATAGAGCGGATGGAACAGATCGAGTGGATGGAACGGATGGATCGGATGGAGTGAGAGGATCGGATGGATCAGATGGAGTGGATGGATCGAATGGATCAGATGGATCGGATGGATCGGATGGAGTGGATGGATCGGATGGAGTGAATGGATCGGATGGAGTGGATGGAGCGGATGTCACGGATGGAGTGGATGAAACGGAGGAAGTGGATGGAACGGAGGAAGTGGATGCAACGAATGAAGTGGATGGAATGAATGAAGTGGATGGAATGAACAAAGTGGATGGAATGGATGAAACGGATGAAACGGATGAAATGGATGGAACGGATGGACAGATGCAGTAGGCAGTACAGATGGAGTTGATGAAACAAATGGGACAGAGGGAACAGATGGAATGGATCGATCTGATGGAGTAGATGGAACAGATGAAGTGGATGGAACAGGTAGAGTGGATGAAACAGGTAGAATGATGAAACAGATGGAGTGGATGAACAGATGGAGTGGATGGAACAGATGGAGTGGATGGAACTGATGGAGTTGAACGAAAAGTTGGAATGGATAGAACAGATCGAGCGGATGGAACAGATGGAGTGGATGGAGCAGATGGAATGAATAGAGTGAATGGAACAGATCGAATGGATGAATCGGATAGAGTGGATGGATCGGATGGAGTGGATGGATCGAATGGAGTGGATGGATCAGATGGAGTGGATGGATCGGATGGAGTGGATGGATCGGATGGAGTTCATGGAACAGATGGAGAGGATGGAACGGACAGAACGGATGGAACTGATGGAGTTGAACGAAAGAATGGAATGGATAGAACGGATAGAACAGATGGAACGAATGAAGTGGATGGAACAGATCGAGCGGATGGAACAAATGGAATGGATGGAGCAGATGGAGTAGATGGAACGAATAGAGCAGATGGAAGGAATAGAGAGGATGGAACAGATCGAGTGGATGGAACGGATGGAGTGGATGGATCGGATGGAGTGGATGGATCGGATGGATCGGATGGAGTCGATGGATCGGATGGAGTGGATGGATCCGATGGAGTGAGTGGATCAGATGGATCAGATGGAGTGGATGGATTGAATGGATCGGATGGAGTGGATGGATTGGATGGAGTGGATGGAATGGATGGAGTGGATAAAACGGAGGAAGTATATGGAACGGAGGAAGTGGATGCAACGAATGAAGTGGATAGAATGAATGAAGTGGATGGAATGAACGAAGTGGATGGAATGGATGAAACGGATGGAACGGATGGACGGATGCATTAGACAGTACAGATGGAGTTGATGAAACAAATGGGACATAGGGAACAGATGGAATGGATCGATCTGATGGAGTAGATGGAGCAGATGAAGTGGATGGAACAGGTAGAGTGGATGAAACAGGTAGAATGGATTAAACAGATGGAGTGGATGGAACAGATGGAGTGGATGAACAGATGGAGTGGATGGAACGGATGGAGTAGATGTAACAGATGGAGTGGATGGAACTGATGGAGTTGAATGAAAAGTTGGAATGGATATAACAAATGGAGTGGATGGAACAGATGTAGTAGATGGAGTAGATGGATCAGGTGAAGTGGATAAAACAGATGGAGTGGATGGAACGGATAGAGCAGATTGAATGAATAAAGCAGATGGAACAGATCAAGCGGATGGAACAGATCGAGCGGATGGAACAGATGGAGTGGATGGAGCAGATGGAATGAATAGAGTGGATGGAACAGATCGAGTGGATGGATCGGATAGAGTGGATGGATCGGATAGAGTGGATGGATCGGATAGAGTGGATGGATCGGATGGAGTGGATGGATCGGATGGAGTGGATAGAGTGGATCTTACGGATGGAGTACATGGAATGGATGGAGTGGATGGAACGGATGGAACTGATCGAGTTGAACGAAAAGTTGGAATAGATAGAACGGATAGAGCAGATGGAACGAAATGAGTGGATGGAACAGATGTAGTGGATGGAACAGATAGAGCAGATGGAATGAATATAGTGGATGGAACAGATCGAGCGGATGGAACAGATGGAATGGATGGAGCAAATGGAGTAGATGGAACGGATAGAGCAGATGGAATGAATAGAACGGATGGAACAGATCGAGTGGATGGATCGGATGGAGTGGATGGATCAGATGGAGTGGATGGATTGGATGGATTGGATGAAGTGAGTGGATCGGATGGAGTGGATGGAGCGGATGGAGCGGATGGAATCGATGGAGTGGATGGAATGGATAGAGGGGATGGAACGGATAGATGGGATGGAACGGATAGAGTGGATGGAACGGATGGAGTACATGGAATGGATGGAGTGCATGGAACGGACGGAACGGATGGAGTGGATGGAATGGATAGAGTGGATGGAACGGCTTTACTGTAAAACACCATATCACACTACCACGCTTACTCTCTCCAACACACCACCACTCAACTAGAACACAGCGATACTATGACGCATTCAGTATAGCTGTTCTCACCCGCCACATACTCCTCATCATCCTAATTAAATACAGCTGGCTGAGAACACACCTCTAGCCTAAGCGTCTCCTCAGGCCTAACGCAGCCAGAAATCAGTCTGGGTGTCAACCCTCCAGAATTAACACATATTCCTGACCTCCCATCCACCACACCTACCGCTAAGAAGCAGCTATCATGCAAGTGCCACACGAGCTGCACACATATCCGGTGCACCCACGCACCTTATGATTCGCTCTCTCTCTCTACTGACTTGAACTACGGTTCCTGAGGACCTACAACCTACCAGCGCTTTGAGATCATACCAATGATGCATAAGGCGCTATATAAATGCAAAGTAACATAACATAACATTATGGATGAGCCGCCAGGCAATAGGGCAATGCATGTATCAAAAAAGCTAAATGCTAGCGTGGGCCATCTTTTTGGCCAATGTGGGCCAGTTTGATGAGTTGCTTCACTACAATTTACTTTCACCCTTGGGTACTATTCAAACAGTCTGTGACTAAAGGAATGAATATCCATTTACAACTGGAGGCCACTTTTTCATTGGTGTCTGAGACAGTTTCATGCTTCGGCCCGACCATGTGAGCTGTCCCTGCCATTTCTTCCAATCTAAAATAAAAAAATAAAAATAAACTTTTTTTTTTTAGATTTCATGCTGGCATCTCATGGCCCCCCAGGCATGTGGCCACGGCCCCAGTTTGAATACCGCTGATCTAGTGGGTCATCTGGTGCCTTGGGGATGTCGTCTTCCTCTTCTTCATAAGTTACACACTCAAGGTCAGCTTAGTCATCTTGAGTGCATATTTCTGTGAGGAATGTAGCTGGGTTAAAAGTTTTGCAATGGACGATATGGATGTTCGGGCTGGATAGAATGACCCCATAAACTGAGGCCCGCTGTGTTGTCAATGTTGATTTGGACCTTTCGAGCATGGCAAATACTGTATGTTGCACGTACAATGTGATGGAACATCCCATTACAATTGCTAGCTCTTTTCTATCGTGAATGCGGCTGCAGCAAGTGCCTGCTCGCACCCAAATTGTCCCTGTATCACTGTGTCTAATGTGCCACTGTAGTAGGCCAATGGCGTGTGTCCCATGGTGATTTTTTGCATAACTACTGCGGACATGAGCTGTCCAATGGAGTGTGAAAACAAGCAGAATTGATTTTCTGTGCCTCATTGAGGCCTTGTAGGAGGGGCCTTGTGTATGCAGCGTAATCTAAGATCCATGCCCTTCAATAGTTGCACAGCCCTAAGAAAGTTTTCATATCTTTTATTGTGCTAGGACGTGGTGTTGCGTGTACCGATGAAGCTCTGTCTGGAACTATTCACTTGCCGTTAGCTGAGATCAACTGTCCAAGATATAGCACATCTCGTTAACAATATTGTAACTTTGCCTTGTCAACCTTCTATCACTTTCGTGCTAATAGTTGGAGAAGTGTGATGGAGTCGCTGTTGCAGTGCTGTTTAGTGTCGCTACATACAAGGAGGTCATCAACGTACTGAATGATCGTGCTAGGTACTTCGATGTTACCTAGGTATGCGCAAAGTATTCTGTTAAAGATACTTGGGCTCTCACAATACCCCTGGGGCAAACAAGTGTCTTTGTACCTCATCCCACCATGAGTGAAGGCGGCGAGATACTGCGAATCAGTGGTGCCGAGGTATTGAAAACAATGCATTCTTGAGATCCACCACTGTAAAGTGGGTTTCCTGTTTTGGATTGCTGCATAGAATTGTAGCTGGGTTGTGAACAACTGGAAAGTATTTTTGCACCACATTGTTTAAGGGGCGGAGATCTTGGATCATTCTCCAGTTGCCCCTGTTGATTTGTTTATGGGGTAGATAGCCGTATTACATGGGGACGTGGATGGCACTATGATGCCCAGTGCTAGTAGGGCCCGTATTGTGTCTCTAATCCCCTCCTATGCTTCTCTGACAATGGGTACTGTTTAACTCATAGTAGCGCTGTTTCCTGCTTTTAGGGTGATGTGTACTGGGGTCACTTCCTTGAGGAGCCCTTCATCATGTGGGTTAGTGGTCCACATGTGGGTGGGTACATACCCTAAGTCTTTTTCAATGAAGTGGGGCGGGCCACCACCGCCATCAATGGGCAATGCACTCTCCTGTACTGCACCAGTATCTCACACGGGATACAAATCTTGAGAATTATTTTGCCATACTTGTCATTGTTTTCAAACACATCAACATTGAATACTTCTTTGAGGGGCATGGTGGGGTCAATACAAAGTACTGTTCACCATTTATAACCATGTGTGTCTGTACCCAATATGACCACTCTCTTGGCCGAGACCACCAACCCCTGCAGGTCCAAGGTTAGTTTTGTGCCTGCTGATAGCTCAGGGGATATCACAGGCTGAAATGTTAAGTCAGTTGGTACTCTCCAACACTGCTTTGCAATTTGGGGTACTGCTTCAACAAGCACTTATATGCCATATATGAACATATCTGGGTCAATTGGCACTCCACAAACCACTACATCTCTCGTCATTGCATGTATTGTTAGCATCGCCCTTATTGTGCATATTCCTGGTGTGGAGAAGATGATGCCCTGTCTGTAAATGAGATTGTCATGTTCAACTTGCTGAGCAAATCTCGGCCCAACAAGGAGACAGGAGAACTCTCAGAATACAGGAGGGGGGCTTGCATCACTCTCCCTCCAATTTTTACATCCAAATCTTTTGTATATGGAACCATGGAAACCACCCCAGAGAATCCCTGCGTGTTGATACTTCTGCCAGAAAATGGAAACGGCTCTTCATTGATGCATGATTTTGCAGCTCGTGAGTCAACCATAAAAATGACTTGTTTATCTCCTATCTCTGCCCCCACCAAGGGTTCCTCTTCTGGGTCGATGATTGTCGATAGAATCAGACATGCAAGAGCTCTATGTGGGCTGTCCTAGTCAGGGTAGTGTTGGTGCCTGGAAACGAGAAGGGGTTTCCCCTCACCACTGTTGCCCATGTAAATGGAGCAACTGTACCAGATGGTATTCCACTGAAGGCATTAGGGGCATTTCCCTGTTGACCCGGGTACTGCTGTGCTGCTTGTTGTTGTTGCATGGACCGGCCCTGCAATTGTGGATACTGCATGGGGAACGGAGGAGGTCCCTGTGGGCCGGACAAAAATGATACCCTCCTCCTTGCCGGCTTCTGCACTCTCTCATAAAATGTCCCCACTTTCCACAATTCCAACATTGTGAAGGCCTCCCCTGGGTCCCAACCCTGGGAAAGACTGCACCTCTCGCTCCTCAGAACCCAACTGTTCCCCGCTGCGGTCCTCCTTGCTGCCACTGAGGGTTGGGGTACTGCGGAAATCCACAGCACTGTCCTTGTCTGCATTGCGCCCAAACTGCAGCTATTCTGGCAAACTGTTTGGCGGTACCCAGTTCTTCCATTTGTTGTGTGGTGTTTCGTTGAATTACAACAGCTATTTTGGACAGTTTAGTCTGTACTAGTTTTTCTTCCTCTGCCAGCCTTCCTCTGGGCCATTTCTTTATCACGCTCCTTTATTTGTTTGCAGTGGTGTAGTATAATACTTTGTATTTCTGCCCACCCCTTTGCTTAGATCCCTACAATTCTATCTAATGCCTTTTGTACTTCCTTTGGCAATCCTTTTATAACAATAACATAGAAAAAGGGGATTGATTGGACCCATGAGCCCCCCATTTCTGTGCTCCACATCTCTTGAACCTTAAGAATGAACTGGGCCGGGTCTTCATCATCCCCCATGGTACGCTGCATTATCGATTGGAAATCGGGCGTGTCTGGGAAGGACCGCCGTAGCATGTCTCAAACCTGTGACCTTATACTATTGAAAGGTGCGCTATCATGTGTGTCACTAGCTAAAGCAACTGTTGGGGGCCCTGCCTTCACCCATACATCTGCAGCTTGGACTCCGATAGCTGCTACTAGTAAACTTTTCATGTCCTCAACTGCTAATGCGACCCCAGTCGTTGTTTTTCAAATGCATAAATCCATTTTCCCGTGCCTGCAGTAAGGGCAGGGAGTGCTTTTAGCAGATTGTTCTTATCCATCTGTGCCCTTTGCAGATGGTGTGGTCTGCCGGCATTCTTGCCCTGCCTCCCTCACTCTTTCCTGCACTTCTGTTTTTTCCTTGCCACTGTCACCTGTCCAGACCTGGCCCTTAGCCTCTCACTCCACAAGCTTCCGACCCTAGGTGTGCGCTCGGGTACTTGTTCTGCCTCCTCATCCTGCTCATCTTTGGCATCCTCGAACAAACTCCACTCATCTTCCTCGCCCTTGCGGGAGCCAATATTCTCATAGCCTAAGCTGTCAGCTTCGCCGTCTCTTTTTATACGCACAGTATTTATGGGTGCACTATCTACTTTGAACAGAAAATCTCCTGACCTCCATTCTTCTGTCCCTGGCTCTGCCGGTTTGTCTAGCTTTACTGTGCTTTGCACATCCCACAGTCTAGCTAGTTCTGTGCGTGCCAAGGTTCGGGCTGCTTCTAGGTCTTGTTTATTGAAGTCTGCATGTGTTTCTGCTGCTGGCGCGGACACATGCAGAGGAGGCGGGGCTGTTGCTGATGTTAGTACATAGGTGGGAATCGTTTACCCCTCTGCGGGTCGTACTGCTAAGGAATAGATTCCCTTATGTTCTGTTGATGTCGTCCCATCCTCCCTGAGTTCTGCATCTTTGGTGTTGCTGCGCGCTCCTCCTCCTCCCTCACGCTCCTCCATATCCTCAAACATTTTCCAGAGGTTCAATATTTTCTACTGTTCTGTGGTTGCTTCCCCTTATATCTTGCTGACAAATAATTGGACATGTGTTCCAAGATACTTCTGTCATGGGAGCCCTGCTCTGGCCACAACCTGGACATCCCCCATCCCCTTGTTTCTGTCACCCACTGCTTATGGTATTTTCCAATTCTGTCATGGTACAATGGCAATGCCCTACACATGTACTCTATGAGCGTTTCCCCTCCCACGGTGAAAGTGGTCTCTGCGCGTCCCTAATTCTTACACCTTATCTAGTGTGCCATGCACACTGCCACAATTCGTGAACAAAATTCAAATATTTCCCCCCCTCCCTTTTCTCATATAACCATTCACAAATTCCACGCACTTCAAAACATGCCCCTCATTGCGCCTCTGCCTTGTCACAATAAACACACAAATAAAACGAACTTAAAAAACAAGCTGAAACAACAACCACTACTATTTCCAAACCTACTAATTATACGAGGCTTCTACTTTTTTCCATGTCCTCCTTTATATTCAAATTTGTGGCTTCACCTTCTCCCCTCACTCGGGGAAGTTCCATATCCTTCTGTCTTCCTTTCCTTAATATTCTCCTTAAAATATTCCACAATAATAAAAATAAAATAAGCTGAATCTACACCACCCTAACAAGCTCACCTTCCACTTTTCCACACCTTCCCATATACTTGTCCTCCACTTGTTATCACTTGCAGGTGTATACTCACATGCACGGTTTCACCCAAACTCCTCCGTCACAGGGTCCCAATGATACCAGCCTGCACTCTTCTTGGGGCCGCGCCCGGTTCCGATGAGCAGACAGGACCTCTGCAAAGACGGCTCCTATAATGCCACTCAATATTAAGCATTTTTCGGGACTGGTTGCTGTAGGTGGGCACAGTCCTTCCTGTGAAGCGGCATGAGGCATCAGCAGGCTTGGGGGGCACTGGGATCACGTTGGGGTCACCAATTCAAGGCACGACCCTGATCTATCACACCAGAATAAATACAACCCACTAGGGAAAAAAGCCCAAGAAACTCTTGCAAGGATAACAAGCTTTTATTCCCATACAGAATAAGTATCAGCAAAGGACTCTGCTGCTACGGAACGTTCAGAGCTCTCGAACCACAGACAGTGCATTATAACTTTGAACAGCATCATTCATGACATAATAATAAGCGATACACTTAACCATCCATATTGAATGGGCACTACACAAATAGGGTCTGCTCCATATGGGATGCCAGGCCATTGGTCCATCTTCATCTGTTAGTCTTCATCAATGTGGGTGCTGCTGGGCTCATCTTCTCCATGGAACTGAGTTCAAACGACCACTTATTTTCAAGCTATGCAACATTGTTATTTCTGTCATTGCACTCTGCACCTGGGAGGCTCAGGGACTGGCATAAGAAAAGTCTTAGATCGCAACATCGGACAGCTGTTAGAGTTGTGGTCATGTTCGTGGCACAATGGAGCATATGCTATGGGAGTGTCATAAGGTGAAGAACCTCTGGAGTGAGGTCGTCACCACGATGAATAAAGTGCTCAAAGAAAATCTAGACTTTGATTTTGAGACTCTAATCTTCGGTGAATCAGCCCTACTGGACTCTTTGAATCAACATCAGACCACATGGGTTTTGAGAGGGGCTATGTTGGTGACATCTGACAAAAAACATTTGGTTAGAGGAGATGTACCGTAAATGCAATATTGAAGATGTGATCTATTCTGTGCAAAGGAAAAGGCCTACTTTTGATAGGATCTGGAAGGCCTTCTTGAACACAGAATTGACCTGATCTTGTATGCAGTTTCGAGATGGCCTTTGAGAAGATAAGTAGGCATTCTTGTTTCAGCCTATTTGTTAAAGGTTTCTATTATCACTCGCATGCTTCGTGACTTGGTAACTTTAGTATATATTGTGTATTGTTTGAGGATTACTGACTACATATGTTTGTGTCTTAAGGTTTTAAATCTGCATAATATGACCTGGGTCTATATATGGATTATGGGGTGTTTTTTCTCTTTCTCTTTATTTCCCTCCTCCCGTTCCCCCCTTTTTTATTCAATACAACTCTTTAGAGTACAATGTATGTCCGTATGTATATATATAAAATGTTATGTTGTGATAAGGTTTTATAATTTGTCATGGTTCAATAAAATGGTTCCAAAAATGATTTCTTAGATCATACTGACCCACACATACTCCATTCATTCCTTATCGCATCATCTGCACCCAAGGTTTCCACCCTCGTTTTGAACTGTAATTATTCCTCCCTGTACCCCGCAGTACAAATCTTGTCTTTGTGAACCTAGAATGGCACAGCAATATTCTTTAGATCTTTGATGTCTACTTAGTTTATGGGTGGTGGGTTGGGATCACCTATCATGGAATTCAGGGGTCTCGAACCTAAAACAGGTGTAAGGGCTGTAACTCATAGTTGGCTGGGTGGGGGTCAGAGGCCTGCTTTAGCCAGGCCACGATAAGCATGCACGTTGAGGCGCCTGCCGCTGTCTCATGGCCTTGCAGGACACATTCCTTCTAAATAAACACATTAGCAACATCCTGTACAACTAAGTAGGGTTTTGTGTGGGTTGGAAGTGCAGCCCATCTCACTGTGGTTTTGTGCTTAATCAGGCTTCTCCATGTAGTCTAACGCACTCAATATTTTGTGGCTTTGCAGGACTTCTGTTCCAGCTACAGCTAATAAAATGGTGCTTGTTCATAATAAAATAGTGCTTTATTGCATACATATACTATGTCTAATAGCCATAGTATGGTGATTGTGCTGGGATGCTTTGATGCCCACCCCCCCCCCTTAGTCCATTACCATTCTCCTAATGAGGCTTGTCTCACTCTGAAACGCTGAAGGGGTGGGTCAGGTTTAACCCCTTCCCAACATTAGCGCAAAAGAAAAAAAAGAATTGCACAACGGTTCCAGGTTCTTGCGCAAAGTTACAGAGCAAGTGAATTTTCATTTACCTGAATTGAAGCTGGTCGGTCCATGAAAATGGAAAATCATAGTCATACTTTACATGTGTCCTTTTTAAAACCCTGCATAGTTTTAGCAACCCTTTGTCAATACCCCCAGGTCTTTTGTTATCAGAAGGTTAATAATAGTATGATATATTGGATATCCTTCATTTGAGGGTTTCCCTTGATTGGCTGTATTGTTTAATCAATCGGAAGGGTGATGGAACTGAGAGTCAATTGAGAGGACTTCATGTGAATAGTCAGTACACCATGTTATTTCCTGTTTTCTAATAAACTAAGAAATCACATTGTCTGTATGGTTTGGGGGTGCTACAAAGGGGCGAAGGTTAGTCATAGGTATCAAGCAGCACAGTCTGCTTCCTTCCCTTACTTGTAGAGAGAATGATGGCTGTAGGTGTTGCCCGTTAAAAGGTTATGAATGTTAGCAACTGAATATCATTTTTTAATTTGAGAATTCTGTAATGTGCTTCATCACACTGAACAATCACTTAAAAGAGCGGGATGGAAGAGCACTCTTGACATTTCTAGCTAAGTCCAGCAGCTCAATCACAGATCCTGACAGAGCAGAGAGGAAAGACACCATTGTTGGGTGGGGGATATGGGAGGTGCACATTTGCAGCTATGGAAAAAAAAAAGTCCTGTAAACACACCGTGATTATGATAGAGTACGTTGCTTACAGAAATAAAGATATTAAGAAAGGTAACGGTGCAGTGGAAAAAAGAACAATCTAGGCACAAAGATTTTCAAATGACTAGAAACAAAATAGAATTGAGGATAATCCCCTCTCCTGCACACTATCAGAACTGAAATAGTCAAATGTTTCTGATGGTTCAATATTTCTTAATTCACTCATTGATGTCAGTATCAAATATAATTATTCATGAATTCAGTTGGATATTAAAAGAAGATATAATCGTACACATTGAAGTGTACAAATGATATAGGTCATTTTTATCAAGAAGTATATTTGATTACAAAAAAGTATCTGTTATTTATAAAAAATAAATGTTGACTATCCATGGCTCAGTGTGTTTTGGGAGCAACTGGTCCCTTCATCAGGAGCTTGATTCTTAGTCTGTTAAATGTGGATTAGAGAAAAAAGATGTTTTAAGGAAAGAACACTTTTTTCTATAAATAGATAAATGGGTTTAACGCATAATTCGAATTTACCATCCTATGTGTAATTTTAAGTAAATTTACCTTATGCAAAAAAAAACTTACAAAGTCTTGACAGGACTGAGGAACACTAGCAAATTCTTGTAGGGATGATGACAGTTCAATTGCAGATCACATGACCTTCTCATAAGGATGTCTTATGAGACCTATAGAGGTTAAGGATTTGAATATGGAGGAATCATAAAAGGGTTTGGTAAAGAAAAAGACTTTAATTAAAGTACAAGGGTAGACAGTTCAGTAAATAAAAGACTAACAGCCTGCCCCTGTAATGAAATAAACAGTAAATGCAAACTTTAAGTGAAAGGGGCATACTGTGTATGGAGAACAGGGGTCTTTAGGTAACAGTTTTGCAGAAAAGTCAAACACTTTCAAGAATATGTTGTTTGAGTTAAAAAGTGAAGTTGTACAAATGCCATTGGGGTCCACAGAACAAGGCCAGTGGGACAGACCCTCTTTAAGATACTTTGGGCCTCATCACGAGTTGGGAAGTAACGCCGGCGCTATTAGCCCTGCCACCAAACCCCGCGGTGCTAATAGCGCCGGATCACGGGTTTGGCGGAACGGGTATTGCCCATTCCCCACTGAGCCCATTCGGGAATTCCCCATTCCCCATTGGGCTCAACGGGGAATTTTCACGCTCTTACTGCTAGCGGATTTATCGCCGGCGGTATGAGCACGAAATTTCGGCGGATTTCCCCCCAGCTCAGAGCTGGAGGGAAATCTGCAAAACCTGTGATTTGGTGGACCCTTAAATGCGGCGGTAATAGCGCTACCGCCGCATTTAAGGGTTACTGCCAAACTCGTGATGAGGCCCTTTGTCTTCTATCAGGAGCTTGACAGTGTTGAGCAGGGTTTTTGGGTGGTTACCAGTGCATCAAATCGAGTTTAAGTTGGTTGTGGTGGTTCTACGAGATTCAGCAATGCAGTGCAATTGAACAAGTTGCAATTGCTCGACACTCAGAGCAGCTTGGGACAAGCGTCAATGTTCATATCCATGCAATTCAAAGGTTCAACTGGGTTTCGATGCATGAAGCAGCACTTTGACTTCAGCGGTGACCTGGCTTGACTAGGTCCAATGACGCAAAACACTTCAACAAGTGACAATGGCTTAAGAAACAAAGAAGCTTGGGACAGGTAGGTGATATTTGTATTGGTGTAACTCGAAGGCCTGTAAAAAGCAGCTCAGTTGAGTCTTTTCATTGGCTTAGAGGCATTTGGAGTGCTCACTGTGGCTCACATCAGCTTAAAATTGTAGAGAAATGAACAGGTATCTTATATTGGTCCTAGGGTTGCTGTAAGAGACCTCCACTGGGTCTCTGAGGAAAGATGAGTCTGTCTTCCTCTCTTCGCAGCCAGGAACGTTGCCAGGGACACTTGCAAGGCTTGGCACTTCAGTAGTCAGAGTCCTGGGTATCAGTGTCCAGTTGCAGCCAATCCTTTTTTAACAGTAGGTCACTTCAAATGCTCCCATGAAGAGGTTAGGAAAAATATCTACACCCTCCTTGGAGAGCATTGTCTTTACTTTTGCTGCAATGGCTGGGGACTTTGGACAGTCTTTACTCCAGAAAAGTTCCAGATAAATCTTCTAAGAAACTAAAAAAAAAATGTTTTCATGAAGATGATTCAAAGAAGATTCAATATAGGGCGGGTCTCACCCCTTCTAATATAGTAATTATGCCACTGTGGTCTCACCGAGTCCACGCATTCCTTAAGGAACAAATCCTTGCTCGTGTAACAAGTGTTTTAATTTCTGATGTCATCTTGTAGAGTGATTTGTCTGCAGGATGTTAGTAGGGATCACAGGAGGGTAGTGTGGCCTAGGAATTTTCAAGATGATGGGTCCCCTCTTCAAATGTACAGATCCCTTCCTTAGCTACACTATATTTGCCTCTCTCCTGCATGTCTGCCTGAAATTAAAAATACTCCAGTAATGATTCCCCTGGCGTGACTTTCTCGTTGTTTTGCAGCGATCCTCTTGAAGTACCTAGCTATCCTCCTACCTACTGTGGGTATGGCCTGTCCTCCTGGGAAGGTTTGAAGGCTTCCCAGCACAGAAGAAAGGGGGCATCCAGGTCTAGGCCCAACATCTGTTGTGGGTGAAACTCCCAACTCCATACACCAATACACAAAGGGCTTTGACAGCTGCATGAGTCACAGGAACCAGGTTTATAATAAAAGGACAGCAGATTAGTTCTGCTAGTTACAATTGTGTTCCCTCATAGGCCACTATATAAGTCTATACATTGGTGTTTGCATTTAACCAACGGTCTGCCACCAGGCCCTGGGATGCACAGTTATCTGAATCATGGGGGCCCTCTGTAAAAGGTAGCCCACGTCTATTGGAATTAATGGGATATGAGAAGGCTCTTTCAGGAAAGCACATTACTCTGTAACTGCTATATGGACAAATAAAATTGCAGCTGCTGGTGTGTCAGTAGATAAATTGCACATGTATGCATTATACGTTTTATAGCATGACGCATGGGAAATGGGGGCCTGTTTAGCAGAGCCGAGTTTTTGAGGGAAAAAGTAACAGTATAATTTAACACCGCACATTTTTTTTAATTCTTTTTTTATTTTTTGTGCATTGGTAGTTTAACCTTTTACACACAGACATTTGAGCTGAATGGATAACGTAGCTCATGAAAGGCCTAAATATCAAATGAATCTATAACATTCAATAGGTAAAAGCAGCCATCTTGTTATAAAACCACCTAATAGGGAAAACATCAAAGTTTTTTTAAAAAGCTGTGATACAAAAGAGAAATGTAAAAGCAATAAATATACATCAATATGGGTTCAACGAGAGGGGGAGAGGAAGGAGCTAGCCACAAAGTTATTTAAAATAGGTAAATCGATCAGATAATCATGTCCTTGATACGGGTCCAAACGTGGCATGCAGCTGCCATAATAACCAAGGATTCCGGGCAATATGTGGCACTCCAAAATTGGTCAGGCTCGTAATCACCAAATTTCACATAACTTTTAGAATAGAAATTAGTCAAGAGGCTACAACTGGTGAGCACATGTCAAGCAGTTTCAATATCTCGATTACGTATCCTGCATAAACATTCCTCCCTAGGCACCCAAGTCCAGGCACCTGTGCTGGCAAAGACTGGCAACTGTCCGCCTTGCAAACATAAGATAAATCGTATGAGACGGGGAGAATGGCGCTTAGTAAGATAGCTACGGGGTTCATCAAGGAAATTGCCTTGGTGAGTGTATTTCTCATACTTGGCTTTACCTGCCAGATAGGTGACTGACTGTATTCTGTCCCGTTCCATTGTTCTTTTCACATGGCAAAAAGGTGGAAGTCAGTGAAGCTAACCGGAGCATTATCCACCTCAATTTCAAATAAATGGCTTCTAATCATACGATCCAACTCAGTAAACCAGCAGCTGCGAGAACGCCTCAACTGGTGGGCCATAGCTAAACTTAACAAAGGGTTGCTATTCTCCTCGGGATAGGTGATATTGGCCCAAAAGCTACAAACTGAGATTTTCTAACAGGCCAAGAGGGATGGGAGACTCAGCTCAAGTTTGATAAACTCCACATGGGTGGCGCAAGGTATGCCCAAGAGGGAACGTAATATTTTGGCCTCTAGGGCCACCAGCCACTTAATGCAGCATACCAGGTAGATCTCTAGAGTATAAAGTATAGTGGGTATGATAGACATCCTATAAGCTCGAACCTTGGCCTCGATGGAATCTCCCCCAATCTTGTTTATAGACCTCCTCAGAACCAACCACTTCTTCCAGGCCTCAGTCTGGATATTATTTGACAGGTGAGTGGCGAAGCGTTTGTTCCGTAAGTAAATGTCCAAATATTTGTTCTCACTGGTACACTCAATAGGGCGGTCACCCACTCGCCAGGTACATTTTTTATTTTTTGTAAATATAGCAAATATCACAAAAAGTTGAAGATTGCACACTCTGGCAGATGGGAATCTGTGCCACTGTGTTTGTTTTCTAAAAGCATACACATAGACATATATACTTTATAGTTTGTTGAGTGCATTGTACAGTCAGTGACACATATTATCTCTAAAATTAAATCAAAAGGTACTACATTTGCAAGCCTTAAAAGCTGCCAATATAGGCCACACCCTACTTACTAATAAAGGTGGGAATATAATGCTGTGTTATCCTGGGAACAAGTGTGTGTGCCGCCAACATGCCATTGCGTAATTCTGGACAAGACATCAGGGAACAAGGAACAAAGGAAGAACATTGTTGTTTTAATACCCAGGCATTGCAGGGTCTTCAGAAGGTGTACTGATGTCCAGTCTGACAAAACAGAGAAAAGGCGATTTCCAGTGGGTGGTCCATTGCACAGACAAGGGCTAGTAACCTTGGTTGACCTTGTGGAAAGGGGACACCCTAAGGCAGGATGAAAACAATGAACGAAGACGTTCCAGTCATGTGCAATATTGTATCTTGTTAAGGGATGGGCGGGGAGTATATAATAGGCTGAGTAAATGGTGCAGAGGATATTGAAGAGGATCCAGACATGAACTGGTAGCAGATGGAGAACATTTAATGCCTGCAGGATATTGTCTTGGTGGTTGGTGTGGGTTAGCAGGCAGGAACCTCCCTTCTGTGCTGGCTAATCAGGGGAACAGACAGGCCCAGTTGGATGCTGATAAAATATTGTAGGTGTCAGAAGAGGAAGTCATGTAAGGCCAAGAATGGCAAAATTATGCACAGTAGGTTTAAATGATAAAAGCAATTTCTGATGATAGAGTTAATTTAAGTGGCGAGTAGGCAATCATGGTCAAGCAAATGAATGAAGGTCAGGAACAGGGGAGGCTGGATTAGGAGCCAGTTGGCAATCATGGTAAAGCAAAAGAACGATGGTCAGGAACAGGGGAGGCTGGATTAGGAGCCAGTAGACAATCATAGACAAGCAAAAGAACGAAGGTCAGGAACAGGGGAGGCTGGTTTAGGAGCGAGTAGACAATCATGGTCAAGTAAAAGAACGAAGGTCAGGAACAGGGAGGCTGGGTGACGAGTGAGTAGGCAATCATGGTCAAGTAAAATAACAAAGGTCAGGAACAGGGAGGCTGGATAAGGAGCAAGTAGGCAATCATGATCAAGCAAAATAACTAAGGTGAGGAACAGGGGAGGCTGGATTAGGAGCAAGTAGGCAATCATGGTCAAGCAAAGAACGAAGGTCAGGAACAGGGGAGGATCGATTAGGAGTGAGTAGGCAATTATGGTCAAGCAAAGGAACGAAGGGCAGGAACAGGGGAGGCTGGATTAGGAATGAGTAGTCAAGCATGGTCAAGCAAAGGAACGAAGGTCTGGAACAGGGGAGGCTGGATTAGGAGTTGTGCAAAGACAAAATGGCCACAGGAAGGTATACCAGGGTTAGGCATGATCGTAAAAGATAATGACCTCCGTTTTGACAGAGTTCAGTTAGAGTGAGTGTATCTTAATCCGATCATTGTGACTGTAATGCATTGTTTGATGGAGGAAGGTGAAGGGTGGCCATTGCTCTCCTGTCTAGGTAGATGTTGAGTGTTGTTGCTTTATGTTTAAAAGGTATGGCCTGGAAAAAGGTTAACGCGTCAGCAGTGGGAGGTGGAGGTAGACCTTGAACGGGGAGCGGGAGGGGAAACAACCTTGCGGAATGCACAGGGATGACTAGATTAGGGGGACAAAAAGGGATTAATTAAATTAAAACTCCCTGTATACTGTCAACGCCTTCTTGTTGTACCTTATTTTGATTCAAGAATTGTTGTTTTCTGTAACTAAAAAATTGACTACCGGAGTAGAAAAAAAAGCCGATTCTATCTTAGTTAAGAGCGGAGAGATTGCAATCTTTATCGATAGCCTTATGGTGCAAGACCTCTGAAATAGTGACATTGTGATGGGAGTATTTTTGGAAACCATTATAAAGCTGACAATATATACATTTGTTGAGTGCACTTTCATTTTATCGGGGTGAGATTCTGGGATCCCTCTCTAGACTGATTCTCTTTAAAAGGCAGGCCTTTTGGAGTTCTGGTTCAACTTTGTAAAAAAATGTCACCTTCAACAAAAGGCAAGGCAAAAATGAAATATGTTTCCGGCAAGGCCTGTGTGTATTCAGCCACCAAATGGTAAAAGCCTGTTTACTTTTCAGGCAGTCATCAACGTATATGCATGAGAAAGGAATTGCGCATGTTTGGCTTATTGGTGACTTTGTTGTGCAATTCATGGCTGAACGTGTAAAACCCTTGTGCGTAGAGTTGATGCAGTGAGTTACTACCTAGGCAAGGCAAAGGTCCAGTTTACCACCGCCGCCCTTACGAAGAGGTCAAATTTGAGGTTTTTAGAGCCAAAATGGTGCCCATCTGAGCGTGGGCCCTAGGCAGCTAGCTTGAATTGCCACATAGAAGAAATTAGAACAATTAAGGAATTCCAGGGGCAACTGTAAGGTGGGGCATAATAAATCAAGGAGAGAGAGATATGGTATGATCTGATATATGATATGGCATTTGTAACTCAGACCGCATCTACACCAAAGATTTCTTCCTATGTACCCCGGGAAGCAAGCGATGAGGCCTCATTGGGAGTGTGTCAGTGTTAGCCATAATAATACCACCAAACTGAACACCGCTGTTACTGTGGGACTCATTATGGTCTTGGCAGTGTGGGATAAAAGTGGTGTTTATTCTGTTACTCTCACTTTTTCGGCAGTAAGAGAATTACCACCTCTTTTACCACACTTCAGAGTTCCAAGTAGAAGGTAAAGTGGGGGAAAAATGCGGCAGATGAATCCTCCACGTTACCTCCAAAAAACCTTTGGGTTTACCGCCTGAAATAACCACTCACTGTCAATCCACAAAGGTTCCAATGGGGATTTACTCTACCAAACTGCCACTCATAATTCCCCAGTAATATCACAGGTCCAAAATGGGGACCGGAAAAGATTTTGGTGGTAAATTACCTCCAAACTCGTAATGAGGCTCTGTAAGTGGTACAGTTCATTCTCTGCACCTTTCAGAGTTGCAGTTAGCCCCATTTTGGAGTCCATTGGACCCATTGGTGATAGGTTAATTTAGCGCATGCAATAATTCCACGTGGATCAGCCCGCCACTTACAACCTGGCCATTTGAAGTCAAATGGCTTCCAAACCCTGTAACTGTGCAGTGAGGAAAAGCATGCAGTATTTGCAATGCAGCCTATTGCACAATTAGCACAAAACGCATCATCAAGCATATTCTATTGGGTTCCCTAAACCATGCACAAAAGAATGTGGTTCAAGCATGAATTCATGACATCCTTCCATGTGTGCTGCAAATATTTTATTATTGAAACTTGTATTATATTTGAGCCTTTCCTTTCTTGTATTTGTAACAAACTGGTTTGTGCTGGAGCCCATACTCGGAATGGTGAACAGTCCACATTGAAACTGAATGCAATACTGCACAGCCCCAAACCTAGCTCTCATTATACTGACAATGTGTAACATCACGTGCCCTGTCCTCTCCCACGGTGCGCGTCAGGTAGCCATGCTGACAGATGCAGGCATGTGGGAGGCAGCGTGGGATTCTGCAGCTGGGCTGCCTGCCGTTTCCTTTCCGCCAGAATAACAATGATTTTCTGCAGCGCCTCTGAGCACAACGAGGTGAAACAGGGCCGGCTGCGCACAATGAGGTGAGACAGGGCCGGCTGCGCACAATGAGGTGAAACAGGGCCGGATGCGCACAATGAGGTGAGACAGGGCCGGCTGCGCACAATGAGGTGAAACAGGGCCGGCTGCGCACAATGAGGTGAGACAGGGCCGGCTGCGCACAATGAGGTGAGACAGGGCCGGCTGACAATGGTGTCACGGCCACTGAAGATGCGGAAGATGGCGGCGAAAGCGTACAACTGAAGTAGGCAGAACACAGCCCACGTTGTGTTGCATTGTGCAACATGAAAGGGGTTCTCAGTGAGATGAGATATATGGTCACGGGGATTTTTTGGAAAACTAAAGTTTATACGTTCTCCACATTATGTACTATTTCTGAGCAGTGTACAAATATCCAGCATCCATAACACTGCCACTAGATTGCCATGAAAGGACGCTAATTAGGCAAAGCGCGTGAAATGTAATATTAGTACACACTATCGCAAGCGAGCACCCTTGAGATGAGCTATCAGAATGCAACATCCTGCATGCAGCGGTACAAGGTCTAATGTGATACGAGAACACATGATTCCGCAGCGAGGAACACGATAGAAGAAAAAACAGTTACTCGGTGCGCCTTCCATCGTGGCCGGATGAGAGGCAAGTTTGATATGTTTCTGCCTGTCCCTTACCTTCCAGCGCCTGTTCATTGAAATAAGTCATCTATGCAGTACTGCGTTTTACATGAGCTTTGAAGAACCCCCCCACACCACCATGTGTATCATTTCCTGCTTCCACCCTACCCACCTCATCATGGTGGACTGCTGGAGTAAGCCCATAGGGCGATTCCAGGACCCTCAGTCATCTGGTGGCTAAATTGGTTGTGCGGGTTCTGTACTCGTTGGGCACCAAGGTCAAGGTACCGGAAGGACCTGCAGGCCAGTACACATGTGGTGCTCCCACAATGAAATGTCCTGATAACAAAATGGCTGTCTGGATACTTGATCTTTCCACATTGCAAAATGGCGGCCTGCGATTTAGCAACGGACGACTTCCAGGGAACTATGGGTAGTGCTACTATGAGTATAGATTCGGCGTTCTTGAATGGTGCCTGGTAATGTTTTTGTTTTCTTGCTGCTGTCTTTTGTCTTTATCCACATCTAGATTTTCGTCTTAGGATCCTCTTCTTTCCCTCGCCCTCGTCTCACTTTGTGTCTGTCATCCTGCGATTGTCCACACTGTCCGTAGGCCAACATTGCCCATGGATTGTGAACGTCTCTCCCCGTTCTCCAGGGAAGTTTCACAGGCTTATAAGGACCAGTGAGGTTATGGCCAATGATGCGATCAGAGCCATCAGTCGCAAAAGATGTGTCTAGTACATCAAATGCGAGCATTGGCAAAGCCAAAGGTTTTGTCTTTTTTAGCAGTCACTGGATAGCCATTTGCCAGGCATACTGCTATTACTTGGCCACAAGATGGCAACAGCTAGAACATGTTGTGAGTACCTGGCATATGACGTCACTGTCTAGCAAATGCCTATCTAATACATATGCACAAGTCAAAAACTGTCGGCTTTGCTAATGCTTGTTTATACCAGGACTTCAATATAAGTTCCCTCCTCGCTGCCCAGCCTCAAGCTTGTTCCTCAACTCAACTCAGAGTCTGCCCCTTTAGATCAGGTGCTTCCGCTCAGCCCAAGTCTTCTCTCCTCCTCCTCCTAGACACAAGCGAATGATCTCCCAACCTCCTATTTTCTCTCTCCTCCAGCCTGCGCTGATGATCTTGCAGTCTTCTCCTTCCTCTCAACGCTTGCCTCCACCAGCATATCTCTCTCTCTAGCTCCTCACCCTTCCTCCTCAGCCACACTCTGCTCATCGATCCTCCACCTCAACAGTATTTATCCTTCCAGCTATGTCCCCCCCATCTCTCTCCATCTCTTCTTTACTCCAACAACCCATACTTGTCTGAGTGGTGAGTTACTTTTATACTGCCTTGACCCCTCTCCTGGGTGGATTTCCCTGCAATCAGTTGCAGTAGTATTTGCAGCGGTGGGTTTGTACGTGATTAGCTAATCCCTCAGGGGTGGGGCTTATTGGGCCATCTGCGATATTAGGAAGGGGTGTCATCTTGTCCACTGCTTCCCTTCCCCTTTCCTTTTTTAGGATAAGGGCAGCCTTCTTGGAGGCATTTGAGTTGAGTATGGAACTGGTTGTCTGGGTGTCGCCCTCTCCTTAAGCCCCGCCCGATGGCCTGAGATAGGTGGTTATGAGCTGCGATATTTCTGATATTGGTGTGTTTTCGCCGTTCCGCAGGCTCGGACTGAGTTTCGGAGAACATGCTGGGGTTCTCAGAACTGGATACTGGTCTGAAAATCTCAGGGACTGTCATTTTTTGTCAAAGGTGGTTTTCTTGTTTCCTTACCCCCTTTAAATTCAGTTTGGAAATAATCACTTTTCTTGAAAGGGCCATGATCCCCTATGTACTGGGACATGTGATAGGCCTCTGCTAAGCTGCCGGACCCCAGCGCAGTAAACCAGAGGATCCCTGTATACCTCCTCCAGGGCCGCAACCCAGATGGGGAGTGGGTGTGCACGGACCCTTGGGCCATCGCGATGCTGGACCTGGATCCCAGCCATATCTGTATGTGAAGACTGCACTTGGGCATATAATGTTTGCATCTGGTAATTTCATTCCACATCTTAGATTTGATGCCCATATGCGAAATGTTGAGGTTTCATTTGACATCTTAACATATAATTGCTGTCTCTGTACATGTGAAGTTGTGCATCACACATTGTGGCTTTGACAGTGCCTATCATGGATGTAGCTGGACATAGACTGCATCTGACACATGATGGGGCTACTACCAAGGCATATGAAACTGTCATATGGAGCTGTATTTAGGCACATGATGCTACATCTGCCATACAAGGGTATTAACTGGACATGCAGCATGGTAACTAGCATATGATGTATATATGTGGGCATACAGGGTTGTATTTGATACATGATGTGGTTGCGTCCAGGCATATAAAGGTGCACCATCTTTGCAGTGTTATGTTATGTTGACTTAAACCGCTCACCGCTACCATTTTCATGGTCTCCAGGCGCTGACATGGCTCTCTAGGAAAGCGAGTGGGGTAGGTTAGTGAGGGAAGAGGGATAGATAGGTATTGTGCTCTTCTGTTGGTGTTTGCAGAATCAGGAGAAAAAGGTGTCTGTGCGTGTCAGCTTTCTAAGTGTGCTTGGGTTGTGTGTCCTGGGGTTATTGTATCTGGAGGGCAACACCCAGTGTATGGGTTGTGTGTTTGCGGTAGTTTGTTCTTTTGGTGGATGTGTGGGTTGTGGGTAGAACATTTATCACACTTAGATGGATCATTGGAGGTAGGAAATGTATCACACTTAGATGGATTGTTGGGGGGAGGAAACATATCACACTTAGACGGATTGTTGGAGGTAGGAAATTAATCACTCTTAGATGAATTCTTGGGGGTAGGAAATCTATCACACTTAGATGGATTGTTGGAGGTAGGAAATATATCACACATAGATGGATTGTTGGAGGTAGGAAATCTATCACACTTAGATGGATTGTTGGAGGTAGGAAATATATCATATTTAGATGGATTGTTGGGGGTAGGAAATATATCACTCAGATGGATTGTTGGATGGAGGAAATGTATCACACTTAGATCGATTGTTGGAGGTAGGAAAAAATACCATACTTAGATGGATTGTTGGGGGTAGGAAATGTATCACACTTAGATGGATTGTTGGGGGTGCGAAATGTAGAGCTCCTAACTAACTATACTAAAAACTCACTATTCTGCATACTCACCCTCAAACTCTGAAACTTAACACAACCATACCTCTACTGTACCACAAACAGTATGCATTTCACAACACCCAACAAGAAACCAAACTATGCACAACCACACCTCAACACCACATGATGGCTATCACTCAGTGGCTGGCTTCTCTGAACTGAAGCTGTCAATGCCACATCAAAGCTATCTTGCTCTTCTCCCTCTCAACCCCACTAACACACCCCTAAACACCCTTGCAGTGCATCCACCAGATTACCAAGAGACCACACAAGTGGCGACAAGTGGCGACAGTGCGTGGTACAAGACCCATTAACATTAGCATTAAAAGCAAAAAGGCTTGTGTGGTATCTGGGAGGTATGCTAGAGAAGAGCGAGGAGCAAGGGTGGATTAGTAGTTAGTACCGTGTGGTTATGTTGTTGTTGTTTCCAGGATTCGTACTGTCCCCTGATTACCTTAGTTTGATGTAGGAGTTGTGGGAATTACCCATTTTTATGATAGTTTGTGTGAGATGAATATCCAGCTTTTCATTCGTTTTCTGAAGGCTAGGGGAACTTCTGTCATTCTTATTTCCTTCAGGATTGAGTTCCACAGTTTGCTTATCAAGCAGGAGTATGTGCTTTTCTCTAAGTGTTTCATTTCGATTTGGAGGTCATTGCTTGATGTTAGGTTTTTTCCTGGCTGGTAGTGGTTGATTTTGGCTTGGATGAATTCGGCCCCTTTTCCGTGTAGTGATTTGTTTGTGATGCAGAGGAATATGAAGTTAATGCATTTTTTTACTGGAAGCTTGTCTAGGCTTCTCAGGGCAGGTGTGATGTGGTCACTTCTGTGTAGTCTCAGGAGTAGTCTTGCTGTGGTATTTTGGATGAATTAGAGTTTTTCTGTGAGACGTTCTGGCATTCCTAAGTACAGGCTGTTTGTGTAGTCTAGTCTCAATAATACCAAGGAGATGATTGCAAGGGTTCTGTGTGGGAAGGTGAATTAGGGGTGTATCCCTCTAAACAGATACAGGAGGTAGAAGCATTTCTTTGCTATTGTGTTGAGTTACGCTTCTAGTGAAAGTCCATTGTCCATGAATATTCCTAGTTTTTTTTTCATCACAGCAGATGCCTCCGATTGGATTCCCATGCATGGTGGCCAGTTGAGGTGTATGTGTGTTGCATTATTCTCTTGAGAGGAGGAGATCGTTATTTATGTTTTGGACGGGTTTAGTTTGAGATTGTTGATGCTCATCCAG
The DNA here is from genome assembly GCF_040938575.1 of Ambystoma mexicanum. NCBI lineage: Eukaryota > Metazoa > Chordata > Amphibia > Caudata > Ambystomatidae > Ambystoma > Ambystoma mexicanum. The sequence continues at coordinate 119,269,399 of NC_090929.1, forward strand.
ATGTATATGTCCATGAAGCATTCGTTAGGGAGTTTTTTGTGTCTTGGGTGTATCTGGACATAAGATACTGTTCAGAGTATATTATATGTTTACTTGGCCATATGAGGCTACACCTGGAACACAATAGATCTACATGGGCACATCTTGTCTGTGCCTGGACCCATGAGGATTTATTTGACATATGATGGTGTTACCTATGAGCGCATATGGGACTGTACCAGCCATCCACATGATGCCGCAGTACCTTGGCATCAGGGGTTGTACCTGGCATGTGATGGCTAAATTGGGATCTACGAGGATGTGCTTGGGCCTATGAGTCTTCAAATAGCATGTCATTTTAGGAGTCACCATTCACAAAGCAACTCGGTGTACAAGACAGTATCTTGTGTGCCATCACTGTACCATGGCATTAGCAGATATGACTACGACATGAAACCATATCTGGCATACAATAGCTTTACTTGGGCATATAAGCCTTTTCCCTTTACATGAGGATGATGTGCTTGGACATAGTGTGCGATTGGCTGGGACTAAAAGGTTGCACCTAGTGTGTCTGTGTATATGTAAGGCTTTATCAGATAGGTGATGACCGCACAAAAGTATATGATATTTGTATTTGGGAATTCAATACTTCAGCAAGTATTACCATCAAATGCCAGGTGTTGTGGGACCTATGCTTATGAGGCACTACTTGGCCATATGTTGTTATAAAGCAACCAAAATCACTGCCTTCGTGATCATTGACCGCCCATCCTGTCTCTACACACCGTACTTCCCACACTCGCTAAGCAACACCTGTTAGGAGTCCCAGGCATCTGCCCCTTCTTGTCCCCCATTAATATGTTCCCTCAAGCCAGCACAGAAAGTAAAGGAAGTAGCTAGAAGCAATACATGCCTGAAGAACTCAACTTCACCTACACCTCACTAAAACCAGTCTCACATGTTGCCAGCATTCAACTCTACCTTCACCCGACCTTAACCTCTCCCCTTAAAGGTCATTCAATGCATCCCCACCCACACCACCCCTTTCTCACAAAAACAATTATCAGCACATCTCCAAGCAGGTAGCTCCCCTTAAACTTCATCATCTCTTGCCTTCAACATGCAGTGTGTGCCAATAATACAACCAGGGCCTGCTAGCTCACACCAGGGACACACAGACCAGTTTAAAACCCATAGTAAGACTTCCTCAGCACATGCCACTTACAATAAACTTCAGTCACACCCTCCATAAAACCATCAAACTCAATAATGTCCAGAAGCATCTCCATCATGATATGACATTACCACTAAGCAGCAAGATTTGCAATAGCTCTGACAACACATTGCCATTTACCCATCTCCAAACCTTCAAGAGGCAGGAATACTGCTATGGTACCAGTTACATTCTTATCGTAGTATAATTTGACACTACACCTGACACATAATGCACCCAATTATTCAACCACTTCCCATCTCTACCCATAACATACTCATTCCAAGTCTGCTGCCAGGATGGCATATCATGAGGGCATTGTTAACATCCCATAGTTTTGAATGTTCAGAAACTGGTGATTATATTTTAGCTGAAAGCATCTAAGGTATTTCATCATCAGAAGTTTTTGGATCCTCTTGGACGGGTTCATGGCTTGGTCAAAAGACATTAACTGTCCTGTAGTCATTCTCTTCATTGAAGGGGGTGCAAGAAAATAATCACTTCAGCAGGAGATTCCAACATGATAACCATTGAAACAATACAGATCAAGATAATCTGAAAGTAGACGGGATTGCTGGAGCCCAACCATTCCAAATGCTAGACACTGAGTGTGACAATGGGCAAAAGAGTCCTTAGAAGTGCAAGGATTCTACATTTCAAGAATTCTATAAACTCTTCTGGGAGAAACCAACTCTAGGCCTGAGACAACGGGAAGATCTATCCACATCCTGAAAAGCCTGAAAGTCTGACCTTTTCCAAATGTCATTAAGGCGAGGGATATTCGTCCGGATCACCAACTCTACCCATCTTCGGTGGAGTCCCACAAGGATCCATCTTCACTCCTGTGATCTTCAATCTTTACGTGTAAGCACTGGGAAAGCTCCTCACTCCACACAACATCCACATCCATCAATACACAGATGACACACGGCGCTAACTCAAGATATGCTCCATCGAAGGCATCCACAGGCTCAAGGCCTGCCTCTCATTGATCCAATTGTGGATGTCCAGTGCTTAGCTGAAATAATAGGTAGTTGAACCACTATGTACAGCAACTGTGCCGTATATTAGATATAACTATGAAGCATAATTGTCAAAAGAATTGAGTTTCACAATTATATGGAAAAGAAAGAACAGTCCAAGCAACAGACTTAATGAAATGCAATCTGATTTAGTGTTTCATAGACGTTGAACTTTCTTTTACATCACATGAAATTACTTTTACATCACACATGAAGTCCAGAATTTTCTGTTCTCGGGGATTGAATAACTTTATACATGATAGTAGAATTTACAGAGCATTGTAATAACACACAATGATTGTTCTTATACACCCACACTATTGTATTTACACACAAAGATTGCTCTATAACACTGTGTTTCAACGTCCGGAGGTGCTAGCGGCTATCCTAAACCTAATATACACTATTTAAAAGTATTAGTCAAAGTAATTGCTTCTCCAACTATAAGATTGTTCTTGGCTGATAGTGTGGCCTTCCCACGTCTTCCTTGGGGTGGTAATGTGTGTGCATGGGAATGCAATACAGTATATTTTAGTGAAACTTGTATTCTGTTTTAGATGCTGCCTCAGTTTGTCATCAAAGATAAAGATCATCAGCCATGTAAGTGTGCCGAAGTTTAAAAGAGGTCCAGTCGCATTGGCCTCCCCGACGCTTGGCGACACAATGAATGTGCTGTGCCCATATGCTCAATCGGGTCAGCCGCGTCCAAATGTAGCGTGCTGTCAGATCCCGGTGACTTCAAAAAGGGCTTACCTGAAGCTCAACCCCTCCAAGACTGAATTCTTTCTGCTGACCAGCAACACTGAGCAGACATCCAGACCTTGCTCTCTGCTATGCACCTTAAGGGCTACACACCCCTGCTGGCCATGAGCGCCAATTCCCTTTGGTTTGACACCTCTTCTTCAAGCAGCACAAAGCAAGGAACACCCAAACGGCTTGGGGCCAACTTTCTCTCCTGCAGAAAATCAAGCTCTTCTCCCCAGAAAACAACTTCGTATCAGCTGTCCAAGCCTTGGCCCCCTCCCACCTGGATGGTGGCAATGCCCTCTACGAAAACGCCTTCCGGCATCTACCCCGGCTCCCCAAATTCAACAACATCACCCGTCCCTCATCGAACTGCACTGGCTACCGCCGCTGCAAGACTGTATCATCTTCATAACCTGCTGCGTCACCCTCAAGTCCCCAAGCTACCTCACTGGGACCCTAAGCATCTCTGGAGGCCTACAATTCACCAGAAGTAAGGCATGTGCAGACTTGAACTCTAAGCCTGTACAGGAAGGAAAAAACCAGAAGACAAAGTATTCTCTCTGTACGTCCCAAGACCCTCGAACCATCTCCCATCATCATACGACTCACAACCACGCTTCTACATTTCATGAAAGAGCTCAATACCTTCCTGTTCAAGGAATTACTCCTACCTATTAGATTTATGTTTGGAACACTTTTGAAGAAGAATTCACCTCTAACTCTGGGGGTACAGTCTGCTGCAATGTTTTCTGACATAGAGGTGATGACAAAGAGCACAAAGGAAGAGGCACGCTCTTCTCGCTAACCATCCCAAGGGCCCATTGGGGATGACCAGCTGGCTGGGCAAGGCCTATTTCAACAGCGACACTGGTACTCAGGACCTGCTTATTGGAGTTGACAGAACCCTGCAATTATCCTCTACACATCTTCCTGTTTGGGAAAGGCAGAAGAAAGCAATCATGTTTCCCGTGAGACCATAGGCTGGGTCTCCATAGACTGAAAAGACAAGAAATCAGTTCAAAGCCTGTCTATCACCTCGAGATGCTTTTTTCAGTTGACTCGACTATGCTCGAATCCCTTTGTGCCACTGCAGGACCTGCAGTACTGATTTAGGCGTTCGTAGTACTTTGAAGTGCTTACCTGCTCTTTGAGCCATCCAGAAAGCCTACTCAACCCATTGAAGCAGATGGCCTCAGCTCAACCCAATTACCAGTTTGACTCTGTCAAAGAAACCTACTCACCACATCTCGACTGCCGAGTTGATCCAACAGAAGCCTTGCCTCAACACGACATGAATGCTGGCTCGACCTGATGGATGCTACTGACTCACCATCTCGAAGGCTGACTCAACCAAGTACAAGCATGGTCTTGCCTCCGACTCGATCCACTGGAAGCCATTGGCTCGACCCGTGGCATTGGCCACCTCGATCCACCAGGAGCCGTCGCCTAAAACTGCCTTGATGCTGAATTACCATTATGAAAGCACGACTTAACCCTCTCAACGCCGGCTTGACTGCAGTAAAATGCTTAAAAGCCTGGCTCCATACTGTTGAACTCCAAAGACAAGAAACTAAAAGTATTTGAATATGCCATTTCTCTGGGTCTTCCTTAATGGACATTCGTGACTTTGAAGCCCCACTTCTCTACTTTCTGAAGGACATATTCATTAACTTTGACAATTTTCTGCTGAAATCTTTGCCTGTGAAGTAGTGTCTACAAATCCAGAATGCCCCTTTATTCTAAAGTCTACTTTCTCTGTGTTTGTCCTTATAGGGTGGGTGATTCTTTTTTTTATTAGTTGTGCATTTTTGTTAGTTTAATGGAAGGTTCTATTTTAATTGAACCTTGGTTGAAAATTGCTTTATTTGATGCCACAGTACTGTTATTGGTTGGTTGGCTCCAGTACAAGCTCACACCTCCCTGAACTGTATAGCCTGTCCTCTGTCACCATAAATGGAACCCAAAAACAATCACCTAAAGCATAAAACGCTGAAAAGCTGCACTTCAAGTGTGGTGCGTATGATTCCATTGTATGGAAAACTATTGAGCTTATAAACAGCACCTAGCATGATATTTGGAGACTACCTCAATTTAAACTGAAGAGGCGTCAGATGAATGCCTTGTTTTCTTCCCATGTATACATATTTCTTTCAGTTAACATGAAAAGGATGTACCTACCGTATGCAGCTAATGACTTCCTTCCATGAGAGACAGGAACTTTCTATATTTAGTGAAAATAATATTTTTGTAACACTAACACAGAATATACATTAAGATCTACAAACAAGACATGCTGGTGATGGACAGAGCTGCATTGTCCTTCATCAGTAATCACCTTATTAAAAATCATGAAACTGTATCAGTAGAAAATTCAAAATATAAGTTGGAGAAAATAGGTTTAAAAGATCACATTTTATTTAAATTGGCAGCTGTGGGTGTATTCAGAGTTACAAATATCTTATGTACATGGCAAAGTATGGTGTTTTGTATTGGCTTACACTTTGGCATTACAATAGAAGTGACCTTTCAGGGAAACAGAAACATAAGATGCTTAGGGTTGGCTTGGGGCAATGCTGGTTAGTTTCCCAGTGAAATCACTGACAAACTCACTTCTTCAATTCAGCCATGCATACTGGTTCCTATGTGGGGGAAGTTAAGACTCCCATGAGACTTGCTTTGACCATCTGGAATGTATAGCATGCGTTTGCCTTTAATCAGGAAAAACAGTTAGGCTGATCAGAAACAAAGGGCCGTCTGGACTAGCTGCAAGACCATAGTTTAAGGATAAATGCACGAAAATACATTGATGAACATTTCTCGATCAATGAAATTCTTGGTGTGCTTGGTGATAACCAGTAGGGCTGACCCCATGTAGACCCACTCTTTTCTCCTAAGGGCTAACTTCACACAGACTGTATTGCCATCAATGTGACACTTTTAACATTATTGAAGGTTAGGATACTGACCAGTTACAGCTTAATGGAAACCAAAACAAAGGAGGCCCTATGTCAGCAGATCCAGATTAATTATTGGCTGACAGTCCTGCTAGCAGTGGTCCAAATATCCCAGAAAACAAAACTCAAGTTGGAACACTGCTTAAGAAATGATGGCCGATTTAAACTAACAATAAAACTGCATTTAAAAACTATTTTGCTTTTAAAACGACAACCATACCAGTTAAAAACATGCCAGAAAGTGTATTTTGAGCTGTAAATTGAATACTTTTTAAATTATTCTTAAAATTATTAATATGTGTAACCTTATGAATAAATATACTGCTCATTCATGCAACATATCCAGATGTGCTGTGTGCTGGAGGATTACATAAATACATGTTTTATCCATGTGGTATGCTGCTACGAAAGAATAGAAAAGAAAATCTGATTGAGAAGTCAATATAACTCTGAGCCACCACCTTTTTCATATTCAGACATATGAACATTCAATGAAGGTTTAGGGATGTTAAGGTGGGAGTGTGATGTAAGATCAGCCAGCGGAAGAACTTGACCAATTAAAACCATCTACATAATCATGACATAAATGTGGAATATTGCAAATTTTAAAAAGCAGGAAAACTCAGGGAAAATGACTCACTCTGACTCTGGAATTAACACTTCAGAGAAGAAAAACACCTGTTCCAAGGGGGTGGATTAAAGAGATCAACTGAAGAGTTGGGATTTCATTAGGGTGGCGAAGGGAGAATTCTTGTTCCAGGCAAAGAAGGTGAATCAGAGGCAGTTCTAACTTCAAGGAAGCATACTATCTGACTGGGAGATTTCCAATTTGAGAGGGTCCATGTTGGTGCAAAAAACCTGAAAAGGTATTCGAAAGTGAGTATTAGAATTCCCCAAATGAAATGATATGTGTTCTCTAGAACCATTTGTTCTGCTATGTTTAACTGGTAAAATTACACTAAAACACATTGATGTTTTAATGGGAAATGAACAGTGCATTGAAACTTAATTCCCACCCAACAAATACATTTCTGAGCTGTGTGTGCATTGTGATACATATAGCACTTCTGTGCAGCCAGCGTGAAATTCTTTGAAAATATCATCCTCATGCAATTGTACCCAAATCCTTTTCATGGGAGGATAGCTCAGTGGCAACGTGCTCACCTTGGAAGCGAAACGACACAGAGCAACACAGGTTCGAACCCCGGGTCCGCGCTTAGAAACCTCTGGGTATTGAGCATGTTATAAATAACCAATCATATCATATCATATCACAGAAATAGTTAACATTGGTCTGCCATTCAAAGGACTATACACCATAGTCTAATGAAGAATTGCTTGATAATGTGTGTTCTCTTGTAGAGGAGCAGTTACATGCCTCTTCAGGGAATCCCACTCCCCTACCTCCTATATGTTGGAAGCTGAGATCATGCCATGTTTGACACCAGCAGTTGTGACCATACCGCAGTGAATATTCGAAAGAAGGTACCCACTGAGAAAGCCCTATTAAATGTATTCCTGAAGAGATGATAATCTGAGGGAGGAACTCCCCAAAGCAATATGAAAAAGAGAGAAAGAGAAGCTGGTGATGTCACAAGAGACGAGCGTGACGCACTGAGAAGAATGAGTGGAGAGAATGCATGGACCTTACAGAAACTGATGACGAAGTTAGAAATTGAGTAAACTTTCATATGCGAAAAGAAGATTGCACATTTGACACGCACTGCATAAAATGCAAGCCGTTCTATAACTACAGTTGCTGTAACACAAGTAGATTAAGTAATCTTAGAAGCTGGCTATACGTAGTAAATAGATTGGAGGCGAAGCCGCCATTCTATAGAAGCTGGATATCGGTGTCATGAATTTAGTAAGCCCAAACCCATGGAGAGGAAAGGCTGAGAACTGTGTTGAAGCAGGAATTAGCTGAGATCATGGATACGAATGGCGAGGCTGTGTGGTCTGGTACCAAAGCTGAAGCAAGCCAAGGCTGGTTATCTATCCTTGAAGGCGGCAAACGTGAGAAGCTGTCATGATCACCAAAAACTCTCATTGGTTGGGACACCCCCCACAAGGTAGCAACACTACTTGGACTAGTAATGCACAGGTTAGGTGGTTCCTTGCATGGAATGCCAGGCATTCCTTGTGCTTATATTCATATATACATTAGCTAGACTCATTGGGGAAACAAGAGTTTCATGTTCTCCCAAGATGGCGGCATGATGGGTTTCAGGTTGGTCTGCAGAAAAGACTAGTTGTTGGGCTGGTTGGCCTATTTAATCCCCGCCCGATCCTACGCATGTGCTTTGTGTTGTTAGCACTGACAGCAGCACGCTTACCAGCGCTACTGTTTTCCCGCTCTGAAAAGAAGAAAGAAGATACGTTAAAGACTTTACAAATTTCGTTACAATTAGCAAGCGCGCACTTCCAAAGAACAATGCACACATACTTACCTCAGCATTCCATAAACTTCTCAAGTTTTCAAGAGCCTTCACATGCTTAGACACCTAAAACTAACAAGTCCCAAGATTACCACATGAGCAGTTGGCTATACCGCGAATTTTGGGGTAACGCGCTTATGCTTACTGCGTTCCCTAAGAACCACACGTTTTCTCAGCGCATGAATAACCACCCTACGACAGAAGGAGTGTGGGATATTTTTACACCACTAGTCCAGGCCCTGCAAGATTCCTGTGCATTGCTTACATCAGAAACACATGTTCCCTTCTCAAATCAGGAGAGGGGGAATTCTCTGACCTATCAGATCCTTAGAGGGTTGGGCATTGGGTAATCAGCCTCCCCACCCCTTTGGGAAATGGATAAAGAGGGACTGTTGAGGACACACACACATTCACCCATCACTGATCGACTGGCGAAGCACTCTGAAGGAAGATCCAGACTCCAGAACCCATATCCAGAACCCTGAAACAGAGGCCCAACCCAAAAAGCTGAACCCTTCTCAGCGGACCTTTAAAATCTTGCAACCTGCTTTAACCCCTAAACTTCCACGGGGCCTAACCCAACTAATCCAACAGCCTGGCTGAGCTGTTTTGCTGCTTCTGGCCAAGAACCCTTGCTAGAACCCCGAGATACAGATCAGTAGAACAGAGCTGTAACCCAAAACCAACCCGTCAGATCCAGTCCAAGAGGCTCTGCAGACCAGAGTGCCTTGCTGAGAGCAGAACCAAGCGCCTGAGACCTGTCCGGGGGCGAGTGAATTCCAGCCAAGCCTTTGACCAGATCTTGACGGGCCTATTCCAATACAAACTATAGTTGTGAGTATTTAGCATAGAACTGTCCATAGCAAATCTCTTAGTTTAAAGTAATCTTATCCAACCCATTCCAACATATCCAGATTGCATTGTAGAATCTCTTGTGTCCATCCTGAATCCTTCTCTAATCCATATAATTGTCATGATCTCTGCTTCCAAAAGGTCAGGGTTTTCCCAACTCCCTTGGAAGCAGATCCATAACCCAGGTTCCGAGTGCCAACCAGTCCCAATTGGGACCTTTTGGACCCAGTCCTGGCGCCAGTGGCACCAGGCTCATAAATATGCCCAGTCCCAGCGCTGGAAGCGCCGGGCTCATAATGCTTGGGTGGACTTACCTGCAGCAGACCATGCTGCTTACTTGCCTGCCAGTTGAGCCTCTGATCCTCTTCTGTTTGGAACTACTTTTCCTGTTGGGTGGGGCAGGAGCCACTCCCTAGATTCAGAACACTGGAACTCTTCTGGAAAGCAGGAACTCTTTTCTTACCTAGGCGTGGCTGTGGAAGGAGACACTAAGCACTACAGGAGGCTATTTAAACCACACCCGATGGATGAATCTTGCTTTGCGTTATTCTGCATCCTCTGCAGCAGAACGCTCATCGTGTCTTCTGCATCTGATCCTGGGCCTAAGGAAAAAGGCTTACCATCCTGAATCCAGTCTTCAGCAACACCTATAAAGACAAGAAAGAACAGGTTAGCATTACGGTCTTCAGTGACAGCTCTTCACTTACCTGGTCCATCGGCTGTCACCAACGCCTCGCGCTGCATTCCGGCATCTGAAAGACAAAGGCTTACCTACTCTTCATGCGCTCCGGAGGTCTTCACACTGCATTCCGGCATCTGAAAGACAAAAGCTTACCAACTCTTCGCACGCTCCGGAGGCCTTTCGGCGCTGCATCCCGCATCTGAAAGACAAAACAAGGTGCGTTTAAAGACATTGGGGAACTTTAATACTCACGTGCCATTACTCCTTTCCACATGTAACCCAGTGGGTATTCCGGCACCCTGCAGCCGCTCCGAACTTGTACCTGCAAAATAAAAAGACAGTTAGAGCGCATCGTGAAGCAGGCAACAAGCGCTTACTTACGTGCTTCCAGGCGCTTCTATTCATCACACGGGCTCCATCTTCAACTCACTTCAGCCCGTCATCCGCCATCGCCGGAACCCTGCAAAACAAGAAACATCATTACTAAAGACTTTAAAGACATTAGAATTACTCGAAACTTACCGTTCGTGCAGTAAACGACGGACAGCAGTCCTCAGAAGTCAAGAGGCCTGCTCCCCTTATCCAGTGAAGAAACTGGTTACAGCACCCTGCCCCGAGGCAGATGGAGAGCACGGCGTTCACTTACCTAAGACATCTTACCCTTCGAGTCAGACATACAGTGCACAGAGGTCCAGCCCAAAGAGCCAGCCGTGTGTTACACATCACCTTTGAAGATACGGTATACGCCCAGTCAAGACCGGCGCCTCTACGGGAATCAGGTGAGCGTTACAGAACGCAAAGCCTACCACAAAACTCCCGTCCAGGCGCTATGGAAACCTCGGATACCGACCAGCTAGCCCAGTTACTTGGGGAACTAAGGGCAGAAGTGCATGCAGCCCGTCAGGAAACGAACGCTCTAAGAAGGGAACTGATTATATCCAAGGGGCGAACAGATGATCTCGCTAGACAATTGCTACAGTCACAAGCCGGACAGACCCCGTTACCCGCATCTGGGGGAAATCTTCCTTCTACATCCTCTATGAATCCAGTGCAGATCAACCTACCTGGGAATGTACCTCTGGCTCCGCCCGAACGATTTTCTGGTGACCCAAAGAGGTTTGCAGTATTTATCAATCAGTGCCGGTTGCATTTCTTATGCCGGCCAGCAGCCTTTCCAACTGATCAAGCTAAAGTAGCTTTCGTGCTTTCGTACCTTAGTGGCAATGCGGCAGACTGGTCGATCCCTCTAGTAAATCAAGATGATCCGGTCCTCCATGATTTTCAAGCTTTTCAGCTCAGTATGGAAAAACTGTTCGCAAGACATTCACAGGGGCAGGCCTTGGACAATGAGCTTCTTTCGTTTCGACAAGGTAATCAAGACCTTTTGGCTTATATTGCGTCTTTCAACAGACTGATAGTAGAAACTCAATGGCCTGAGGACAAAAGGATTACGCTGTTTTATAGAGGTCTACGTGGAGAGCTCAAAGATGTGTTAGCCCAAGTAGTGAATCCCCCACAAGATTGTTCGGACTATATAGACTTAGTCGTTCAAATAGATCACAGACTGCAGAACAGGAAGGCCGATCGTTCCAAGTTTGATGCTCGAGTATTTTCCAAACCGCCAACTCCTTCCAAAGGAGTAGACTCCGGGGAACCCATGCAAATAGGGGGTCTGAAAGGTCCTCTAACACAAAAGGAGCGGGAAAGGAGAAAACAGTTGCAATTATGCCTCTATTGCGGAAACTCAGGGCACTTTCTTCGAGACTGTCCGGTGAAACCTGCCAAGAAGGCAGTAGGAGCTGCAGTTACCAAAGTTACAAACCCTGAGCAGGGAAACGACCTCGCCCGAAAGGAATAGAGGTCCTCTTGCCGAGCGTGAAAACCAGTTCCGTGACCTCGCATTTCGTGATACCTATGGTCCTCATTAGCCCTGATAATCCGGATCGATTACATGCAATTGAAGCTTACGTCGGCAGCGGTGCCATCGGCAATTATGTGGATCATGAAATGGTTTTGAGGATGAATCTAACTCTTTTTCCCAAGGCTGTAAAGGACGTCATTACTATGGTGGATGGTACGGAGATAGCCTCCGGGCCAGTAACGCATACCACTCAAGAGGTGACGCTAGTAAGTCAAGATGGACACCATGAGAAGATCGTGTTCGATGTGATCAAGGCCCCTCAGTTTCAGATTATTCTAGGAATACCTTGGTTAGAGAAACACAATCCTCTGATCGATTGGCGAGCAAGAACGGTCCAGTTTCCAGAATGTGTCTCTACTTGTCACCCTCCACCTGGTGTTGCACTGGCAGCAATTTCTTCAGAGACTCCCCAGTTACCTCCCGAATACCTAGAATACCAAGATGTTTTCCGGAAGGATCAGGCTAACTCTCTACCTCCTCATAGGTCTTATGACTGCCAGATAGACCTGATACCTGGATCTACTCCTCCTTGTAGTAGAATGTATGCCCTCACCGATCCTGAGAACCTTCACCTTCGACAATACCTGGATCAATACCTGGCAAATGGGTTTATTCGTCCTTCCAAGTCCCCTGCTTCTTCAGCTTTGTTCTTCGTTCCAAAAAAGGAAGGAGACCTTAGAACTTGTATAGATTATCGCTCCCTGAACCAGATCACCGTTAAGAATAGATATCCGTTACCTTTGATCCCTGAACTCCTGGACCAAGTCAGAAAAGCATGCATATATACAAAGCTGGATCTTAGAGGAGCTTACCACTTGGTACGAGTAAAAGAGGGCGATGAATGGAAGACGGCCTTCCGCACCAAGTATGGGCTATTTGAATATCAGGTCATGCCCTTCGGACTTTGCAATGCCCCGGCCGCCTTTCAATATTTTATGAACGATGTCCTCAGAGAGCTCATAGATGTGTGTGTTGTTGTTTACATTGACGACATCCTCGTTTATTCTTCATCGGAATCTGAACATCGGAAACACGTGAAAATTGTCCTCGAAAGATTGCGTCAACACAAACTTTTCGCTAAGTTGGAAAAATGTGTTTTCAACGTGACTGAAGTTGAATTCTTGGGATTCATATTATCACCTGGCGGAGTGCGTATGGATTCAAAGAAGGTCGATGCAGTTCTCAAATGGCCATCACCATCCTCCGTAAAAGGTGTGCAAAGCATGTTAGGCTTCGCTAACTTTTACCGCAGGTTTATCCCCGAATTCTCTCGAATAGTCCAGCCCATCACTGCCTTGTTAAAGAAAAACAAACGTTTTGAATGGTCTACCGAGGCGGATCAAGCTTTCCAGGATTTGAAGACTAAATTTATCTCTGCACCAATCTTAAAACACCCTCGCCCCGAACTCCCCTACATCGTGGAAACTGATGCTTCAAGCCTTGCCATGGGGGCAGTTCTATCACAAAAGGACCCGGTAACCAATCAGTTGCATCCCGTGGCATTTTGGTCCTGCAAATTCTCGCCTCCTGAAATCAATTGCACGATTACTGACAAGGAACTTCTGGCTATCAAGTCTGCCTTTAAGGCTTGGCGGCATTATCTGCTGGTGGCCCTATACACCGTTACTGTGATTACGGATCACCGAAACCTGCAATATTTGAAAACCGCAAAAGCCCAATCCTCTAGACAACTCCGTTGGGCATTATTCTTTGCCGAGTTTGACTTCATAATTACCTATCGACCAGGTACAAAGAACGGTAAAGCTGATGCCCTTTCTCGGATGGGAGTGGAAGAACACTTGATCAACCCTAAACCTGTACCAATCATTCCCAAACAAAGAATTCTGGGTGTAATCGCCACAGAATCCATAGAGGAAGTTAAGGATAAAGCCAGGCAACTTGTAACTCCAGCAGACATACAGAATTGGCATCTGCAGGGAAAGGACTTTGCAGTAAAGGACAACTTATTGTATTTCCAAGAACGATTATACCTACCCAGCACAGATTTACAGAAAAAAGTAATCTCTTGTTATCACGATTCTTTAATGGAAGGACATCCCGGTATGGCCAAGACCTCAGAAAAGATCAAGCGCTACTTCTGGTGGCCGTCTTGGAAAAAAGATATCAGAGACTTTATAATGTCCTGTGGAGTATGCGCCCAAAACAAGAGTCAAAAGGAAAGACCAGCAGGCCTCTTACGCCCTATTGACATCCCACCTCGCCCTTGGCATACGCTTTCTATGGACTTCATCACCGATCTACCTCCATGCTCCGGATACAATACGATTCTAGTAATCGTGGACTTATTCTCCAAGATGGCGCATTTCATTCCGCTCAAAGGTTTGCCAACAGCAGCAACTCTGGCCCGAGAATTTCTCGAAAACATCGTCCGACTGCACGGTTTTCCTTCGGTTCTAATTTCGGATCGAGGTAGTCAATTTATTTCTCATTTTTGGCGAAGTTGCTGTCGGTCGGCTCAAATTGATGTGAAACTATCGACCAGTCACCACCCTCAGACCGACGGACAAACCGAGAGGACCAATCAAACTCTGGAACAGTATTTACGCTGCATGCTGCAACAAACTGAAAAAACTTGGAAAGACATCCTTTGGATAGCCGAATATGCCTACAATAACTCTGTCCATTCGGGAACTGGGAAAACCCCGTTTTTTCTTTTGTACGGCAGTCACCCTCGAACCTCGGAGTTGGATCCCCTCCAAGATCTTGAAACACCAGCAGTAGACTACCTGCATTCTACAATCACCCAAGCCTTTAAGGAAGCTGTTTCTCACCTTCAAAGGGCTAAAGAACAATACAAGAAAGGAGCAGATCAACATCGGAAGGAAGCCCCTCAATATCAAGTAGGGGATCAAGTCTGGTTATCCACCAAATATCTACCTCTAAAAGGGCCACGCACATTCAACCCAAGATACCTTGGTCCCTATTCCATCACTACCATAGTAAACCCAGTAGCGGTCAAGTTGGACTTGCCCCCGCACATGAAGATACATCCGGTCTTCCACGTCTCTCTATTAAAACCCGTGCAACCTCAAACCCGACTAACTAAATCTCCAAAACCTATCCTAGTTGATGGAGAACTCGAGTTTGAAGTCAAAAGCATTCTGGACTCCAAGATCTCCAAATCTAAACTATTTTACCTAATTGACTGGAAAGGCTACGGCCCCCAAGAGAGATCCTGGGAACTTGCTGAATATGTCCATGCTCCTCGCCTAATCAAAAGATTTCACCGAACATTTCCTGACAAGCCAAAACCCCCGGAGAAGCCCGGTTTGGGAGGGGCCTTGAGGGGGGGTACTGTCATGATCTCTGCTTCCAAAAGGTCAGGGTTTTCCCAACTCCCTTGGAAGCAGATCCATAACCCAGGTTCCGAGTGCCAACCAGTCCCAATTGGGACCTTTTGGACCCAGTCCTGGCGCCAGTGGCACCAGGCTCATAAATATGCCCAGTCCCAGCGCTGGAAGCGCCGGGCTCATAATGCTTGGGTGGACTTACCTGCAGCAGACCATGCTGCTTACTTGCCTGCCAGTTGAGCCTCTGATCCTCTTCTGTTTGGAACTACTTTTCCTGTTGGGTGGGGCAGGAGCCACTCCCGAGATTCAGAACACTGGAACTCTTCTGGAAAGCAGGAACTCTTTTCTTACCTAGGCGTGGCTGTGGAAGGAGACACCTAAGCACTACAGGAGGCTATTTAAACCACACCCGATGGATGAATCTTGCTTTGCGTTATTCTGCATCCTCTGCAGCAGAACGCTCATCGTGTCTTCTGCATCTGATCCTGGGCCTAAGGAAAAAGGCTTACCATCCTGAATCCAGTCTTCAGCAACACCTATAAAGACAAGAAAGAACAGGTTAGCATTACGGTCTTCAGTGACAGCTCTTCACTTACCTGGTCCATCGGCTGTCACCAACGCCTCGCGCTGCATTCCGGCATCTGAAAGACAAAGGCTTACCTACTCTTCGTGCGCTCCGGAAGGTCTTCACACTGCATTCCGGCATCTGAAAGACAAAAGCTTACCAACTCTTCGCACGCTCCGGAGGCCTTCGGCGCTGCATCCCGCATCTGAAAGACAAAACAAGGTGTGTTTAAAGACATTGGGGAACTTTAATACTCACGTGCCATTACTCCTTTCCACATCTAACCCAGTGGGTATTCCGGCACCCTGCAGCCGCTCCGAACTTGTACCTGCAAAATAAAAAGACAGTTAGAGCGCATCGTGAAGCAGGCAACAAGCGCTTACTTACGTGCTTCCAGGCGCTTCTATTCATCACACGGGCTCCATCTTCAACTCACTTCAGCCCGTCATCCGCCATCGCCGGAACCCTGCAAAACAAGAAACATCATTACTAAAGACTTTAAAGACATTAGAATTACTCGAAACTTACCGTTCGTGCAGTAAACAACGGACAGCAGTCCTCAGAAGTCAAGAGGCCTGCTCCCCTTATCCAGTGAAGAAACTGGTTACAGCACCCTGCCCCGAGGCAGATGGAGAGCACGGCGTTCACTTACCTAAGACATCTTGTTTGTTTTGTTTGTTTGTTTTATTATTTATAATGCGCGAGCGTACCCGGGGGTATCAGGGCGCAGACTTTACAAGAATTTTCGAAGCTTGGTTACAGTACACGAGGAATATACATAATACAAAAATAGGTGCACAAATGTTATATACAGTATATACAAATCATCAGTAAGGCCAGCAGGCGGTAATGTAATATACAGGTAAGCAAGAGGCACACGTGGTTACGATGTGTGCGTGTAGCGCTGGACACTACCTAGTCTTAGTGGGTCTCCAGTTTCAGCCAGGAGATTAACTTGGAACGGAAGTTCTGATAAGGCAAGTCTACTCTAAGGTTTGGAGGCAGGGAGTTCCAGAGCTTGGCAGCTTTTACCGGGAAGCTGTTGCCTCCTATGGTGGCCCGTTTGTAGTGGGGGACAGATAGGCAATCTTTGTATGCGGTTCTGACGGGTCTTGAGGAGGATTGTTTGTGGAACCTGTTGATCAGGTAGGTTGGGGCTGCGTTGTTGAGAGACTTGTGGGTGAGAGATGCCGTTTTTAAGAGAATTTTATCTCTGGTGGAGAGCCAATTGTTCTGTTGGCTGAAACCTGTAATGTGTTCTCTTCTGGAAATGCCCAGAGCTGCTCTGAGAGCGTTGTTCTGAAGGGTTTGCAGTTTATTGGTGGTGGCCTTGGTGGATCCTAGGTAGAGGGCATTACAATAGTCGAGGCGAGACAGTATGAGGGCTCTGGCGAGTGTCAGACAGCTAGTGTCAGACAGGAAAGGTTTGGCTGCACGGATTAATTTGCACGTGTAAGCCGTGGAGGATGCAAGGGAGCTCACTTGTCTTTTGAGGGAAAAATTGGAATCTAGATAGAATCCCAATGTTTTGACCTCTTGTCCGACTTTGATGTTGTTCCCGTCAATCATGAAGGAGTTATAGGCCGGGCCAAGTTTCTTTATACTGATTGTGGTGCCTAAGATGATGAGTTCTGTTTTATCATCATTCAGGCATAGTCCATGAGTAGCCATCCATGCCTGGATGATGATGTACACCCTATTTAGCAAGGCCAAATCCTTTCCATAATCTCCTGAAAGCGGAAGGAGGATCTGAGTATCATCTGCATAGTTAGTGTAGGTGATACCGAGATGATCCAAATCATCGAAAAGGGGCTTGGTAAATATGTTGTATAATGTGGGGGAGACACAGGAGCCCTGAGGTACACCACATTTGATGGGTATAGGGTCTGCTGCCGCCGTGGGAGAGAAGACCCTCATAGTCCTGCCGTTGAGGAAGGATGTGATCCAGGTGATGGCCTCACTAGAGAAGTGAGCCGAAGTGTGGAGGTGTGAGCAAAGGACAGAATGATCGACCAGATCGAAGGCTGCAGAAAGGTCGAGGAGGAGGAGTAGGGCGGCTTGCCCGTTGTCTCTGAGCGAATCGATCTGCGCTTTCAAGTCAATAAGGGCGGTTTCAGTCCCGTGTTGGGGACGGAATCCAGATTGTCTAGAGCCTAAGAGGTTGTGTTCTTCCAGGTGCTTCTGTATTTGTACATAGGCAACCTTGTCCAGAATTTTTAGTAGAAAGGGAACAGTAGTTATGGGACGGTAGTTTGTGGGTATGGCTGGGTCAAGTGTGGGTTTTTTCAGTAGAGGTAGTACCCAGGATTGTTTTAGGTTAGTAGGGATGGAGCCAGTGGCAAAGGAGGCATTGATCAATTTTGTAATGAAAGGGGAGAGGTCGCGGGCAGCATCTTTAATGAGCTGTGCAGGGCATAGATCTCCCTGGCAATTAGACGGTTTCAGGGACAGGATAATTTTTTCGACTTCCAGTATGTTGACTTTGGTGAATTGGAAGCGGCTAGGTCAGTGGGCATGGGCTTGTCCGGAATTTTTGAGTTGAGGGTGTCATTCAGGGATGCTCTTTTGCTGGTGATTTTACTTTGAAGAGTCGCAATCTTGTTTGCTAGGGCTCTTTGAATTTCTGAGCACCAGTTTTTATCTTTGGTGCACGTGTCAAGGGGTGCAATGGGGGTTTCTATTTCTTTAAGGATGGAGAAAAGTTCTTTCATGTTAGATTTAGCTTGGGATATACGAGAGTCAAAGGAGGCTCGTTTGGCCAGGTAGATTTCTTTTTTGTAGAGTGCAGCTAGTTTGGAGAGTTTTAGTTTGTTAGAGACTGAAGGGGATTTTTTCCAGATGGCCTCGCAGTTTCTTTTTTGCTGTCTTAGTTTTTTGAGGAATGGTGTGTACCATTTGTTAAGGTGCGTTTTCGGTTTACTGGATCTCAGTTTAAGGGGGGCGATGCGGTCCAGTGAGGTGGCCATAATCTTGTTATATTCTTCAACTAAGGACTCAGGGTCCAGGTTATCAGGAAGTGAGTTGAGAGTGGGGAGTAGGTCAGGGATAAGTCTTTCTACTGTCATGTTCTTCTTGTTTCTAGTGAGAGTGGGTGGGGCCTTAATGGTGGGCGGGGGTGAGGGTCTGTCGGTGGAGAGCATAAATGATACCAGATGGTGGTCAGTCCAGGCTTGGGGTGAGATATTTGTAATGTTCACTAGGCAGTTGTGGTCGGCCACCCAGTCAAGTGTTCTACTTTTCGTATGCGTGGGTGTCATACATCTTTGCACAAAGCCTAATTCAGTAAGAGTATTAGCTATGGTACTAGCGGAATGGTCTTCTAGGTCATTGTAGCCCAAGTTAAAGTCTCCTAAGGTGAGAGCTTGAGTGGAGCTTTTGAGGTTGCTGGATAGGATGGAGTTAAGGTCTTCATCGAAGGTGCCAATGGGGCCTGGCGGACGGTAGATCAAGTAGATGTTAAGAGTTTGGGAGTTAGTGAGTGGTATTTTGACTGCTAGTGATTCGCAAGAGAGGGCTTCGGTCGAGGTGGCTAGTCTCATGGTGAGACTGCACTTATGGATAAAGGCGACACCGCCTCCTCTAGAATTAGGGCGGTCTTGTCTCAGGATGGAATAGTTATCTGGGACTGCCAACATAAGCATAGGGCCTGCTGCTGGGTGTAGCCAGGTCTCAGTGATGGCGAGGAAGTCAAGGTCTTCGGTGAGTATTAAGTCTGCAATTTCTGTAGCATGAGCTACTAGCGACCTGGCATTGATCAAGGCTCCCTTGATATTGGGGCTAGCTTTGTTTTTAGAGATAGTGGCTATGTTTTTTGAAGTAGTAGTAGTATGGCGCTTGTCTTGTGTAAGTTTAGGGGTACTCTGGTTGCGGGAGTTCTGAAGGGTTTGTAATGGGTTACTGGATTGTGTGGAGGTGTTTGGTCGCGGTGGCAGCGATCTAGAGTTTTGTGTAGTGGGCAGTGAGCGGGCAAGTGGTTCATGGATTTTGGCTAGTCTGGCTCTAAGTCCTAAGTTCCTTTCTGTGGTGGTGCGAGGGTGACTGGAAGGTAGCAGTGTCTGAGAGTCGTTTAAATCTAGGTAAGGTACTTGGTTGTTGTGTCTGGGTAGGGCTGGCATGTTAGGTAGGTGTGGAGCCATCTTGGTCGGAAATGTGTTATTGAGGCTGATCATGAAGTAGGCAAGCAAGATGGAGGTGAGTAGATACATGCTAAATGGTGGGGTCGAGAGTGTTATGGAGCGCTAAATAATACCTGAATTGGGGTGGCCGCACGTGGATGGGATGGTCTATGTAGCCCCTAGATAAGGGTAGTTGATAAGGCTGTGATGCCGGGGGTCTGGGAGACGGCAGACACTGGCACGTGCAGGGGGTGTGGCAGACGGCAGACACTGGCACGTAACAGGCATGAAACAGGCACTAGCCTTGTTTCAATAGTGTGGTCTAAGTACGACCATAGGGCACAACACAGTAGTGTGGTTTAAGTACGACCATAGGGCACAGCACAGTAGTATGGTCACTATGCGACCATAGGGCACAACATAGTAGTGTGGTCACTATGCGACCATAGGGCACAACACAGTAGTGTGGTCACTATGCGACCGTAGGACACAGCACAGTAATGTGGTCACTATGCGACCAAAAGGCACGACACAGTAGTGTGGTCTAAATACGGCCATAAGGCACAACACAGTAGTGTGGTCTAAATACGACCATAAGGCACAACACACCCTTCGAGTCAGACATACAGTGCACAGAGGTCCAGCCCAAAGAGCCAGCCGTGTGTTACACATCACCTTTGAAGATACGGTATACGCCCAATCAAGACCGGCGCCTCTACGGGAATCAGGTGAGCGTTACAATAATTCTGTGTTAATCGTAGTGATAATCATCTTGGCGCTAATATATTTGCTGGAGAAAGGCAAGCGTCTCGTGCAGATAGAAACCATCCAGAGGCGCCTCTGGATCGGTGGCTGTGCTTTCGTGTAGCTTGTGGCTCCATAGACTCTCTAGTGTTAAGAAATCTCTGTTCGTAATCTTCCAAAGCGCATCTTTCATTTTGAAATCTTGACCCTTTTGAGAAAAATCTACCTTTCCTAAAGCCTCTGTAACTTTTGAACCGTACATGCTAGGAACGGAATATAAATGTCATTTTGAAAATAACATCGACAGCTTTCAATCGCATCAAGAAACGCACTCCAATTCCTTATAGTTTTTCCATAATCACATTTCTCGTGCACGGAAAAGTTGCCACGAATTTGCACTTGGCTCAATTTCACTCCATATAAAAATAGCTATTTCTTGCATTCAACTTCTGAATTTAGTTTTCAATCTGATAATCATTCAAACATCATTGCTAGTGTCTACCTGAACCTATTCAAAGTGGCTCTCACTAGTTTTGAATCAATTTAGCGAATTAAAGTCATTTTTAGCATTTTTCCCATTCATTTCAAATCCCAATTAAAAGCATTTTGACCTGTTTAAAATCATTCCTGGTTTTCTCTAAGCTTGCTCGGGGAAGTGGGATTGAACTTGCATTGTTGATTGTGTATTCCTGAAACCTGTGTGCCCTCATTCTATCTATTCATATTGCATATTGGGGGGAGTGAGTGGTAACAGGGGGAAAGAGTGACCACATTGTCTTTGATTGAATTCATATCAAGTTTCATTTCTGTGTTGCATTCATTTCATATCATTGCATTTCATTGAACCCATACAAAGTTTAATTCTCTGCTACAATTGTTCTTCCTATTCCTACTCCTAATTTATTAAAGAGATTGTTGATTATTGTAATACTACCCATTGCTGATCATTGTAGAAATATTAATAAGGGTGATATTCAGATATTGTTCATATTCATAAAAGTGTGATATATATATTTATTGTTCAATTCTTCAAATAATTCTTTTAACTTTGCAAAACAAACCTATTTCTTAGTTCAGTGAGACCGGGGGGATTCAAAGAGAGGGTTGTTATATAAGGGTACATCATCCAGAAATAAAATAACGTTTGACATACAAATACATAAATAAGGGTTTCCAATGGGCATCCCATACTAGGCATTGACTTAGGTGGAGTACTGGGTTGAAACCACTTACAGGAGAAAGAAAGCAGAACATTTCCACCACGACAGAGTCAAGTTAGCTACAAAAGCTCATTCCTATGATTTCCACATCAAATCACAAACTGTAATACTCACCAACCAGGAGGCCGCAACTCACGTCCCAGCAAGGCAGTTCTGTGCTCCAGTAATGTGTTGCATCCGCCTTATCAAAGACTTGCGCCCCTGCCAGACTGCAGGATGGAGTTCTTACTAATTCAAACCCACAGGTGAGGGAAGGGGAATCTGAGCACAGAGAAGAAGCACTGTAGAGTAGGAGGGGGTACAGGGGTGTGTTCTCACAAGATATTTATTCTGTGTCCTCTCTCTCTAAAACTGCAGGGGTCCTACCACTCACAGCAAGGTCATTGCCGCTCCCATAGATCAGAGAATCCCAAGCTCGCGCAGAGATAAGGTAAGCGTTACAGAAGCTGAAACATCCCTTGTTAAGGTGCAAAGAAAGAACACAAAGTATGCCAAGTTTTATTCATTTAAGACATTTAAATGCTGAAAAATTGACCAACTTGTGGTCTCCTGTCGTGTGGGCCAAGGACTGAAATAGAGTTGAGATTGGAGTCCTAGAACAACGATAGTGCGTGCTCACACTCCCTTATATTCCCAGAGACAAGAATACTCTGCAAGGCCAAGTTCAAAGACAATCTTCATGGCAGAAGGCATGGGTGATGAGAGATGTTGAGCTAATTGGGTGGGGAGGTAAAGTCAAGTCCACCTCCTGGCACCTACGTCTAAGCTTACGTGCTGCTAAGTGAACCAAATGTTCCAGACATGGCACCAGCGTGCCAAACAATTATAGAGGGCCATATAACAGAGGGCCTTATAGTTTGAAGACCAATGATATACTATGTACGTAATAGTGTTAAAGAGGACATGTTTTCGAGGTAGGCATAAGTTGCCCACCTAACAGTAGATATCCAATCACAATTCCACCCCTTATAGGAAATATACTTAGATGTTTCCCTTGAGCTTATCATAACCCCTCATAGGTTTTTCACATTTGCCATGTAGTATGATGTCACCGATGATGAATTTTTAGTATGTAAATGTGTTTTTATGAAGAATGCACTGAGAGCTCAAGCAAACGTATGTTGATGTCCGTTGTAATTCCCTGTTTTAGATAATTGATGTTAAAACAGCAACCTTTGCATCTTCCTGAGTTGGTTCGATTATTTGGTGTCAGAGTTATTCTGCATCCCCATCCATTGCATGCATGATACCCAAAGGGCTCTACGCTCACGTGGTAGCAGTACGGATGGTTAAAAGATCCAAGCTAATTTGTCCCCAGTCTTTCGGACGGTCGAGTATCCTCCGCCATTAGCCGGAAGATCGCAGGGTTTCCTGTGGAGAGCAGCCGAATAGAAATAAACTTGCCTGACAAATCGAGACGGTGGCCAGGTCCCCCTTTGATGAAATCCCTGCCCAGTTTCCACAGGCGCCCCTGTGGACGGAAGGGGAAGTGGTCGGATTTAAGTAGGAATCGATACCAAAGGCCTCAAGTTGATTAACAAACAAATGGTGAGGAGGCTAAGGGGAATTGCAAATGAAGGGCTGGTGTTGTGATAGTTTAAGTAACAGGAAATATTGTGTGAAGGAAAGATAGTGCCTAGAGTCCTGGCTCAAGGGAGTTTCAGAAGGAGATGTTTCAAATCCCAACGCGGTAGAACAGAAATAGATAACGCATGAACAGGTTCATGTAAGGTGATGTCTCAAACCCTGTACAGGGTATAAGTAAAGCTGACAGAGAAAAAGGTGATCACAGTGTTTATTAATGTATAAAGGCAACTAGTCTGTATGTTGTTTGTTGAGTAAAAATATTGAACAGCGATAGAAGTTGTCAAGTAATTGGAAAAAGTTGAGGAGCAATAGTAACCACCATAGCGAAGTGGTTGGTACCAATTCAAAGGTAGAGATAGCTAATTTAGAGATTAGAGGCTTAAGCAGCGATTGATGGTGTGCGCTCATGTTTGTTGTTTTAAAAGGCATTGAAAAAGTGGTGATTTAGGCTGAAGTATAATGGTAATTATTTATGTCTGGTAAGTATTGACAGTCAATTGAGACTTGTCATTATGGGAGACACTCCTCTCATGCACCTATGCAAGACACTGCCAAAACACATGCCCAAACTCAAACAGTATAGTGCAGAATGGGTGAAAGGCATGGCAGCTAAGATGTTCATGCCGTGGCCACAAGGGGGATCATTGTCAAATTCTGTATTGCAACATATGACCACATACTTGCACGCTGCATAAACAGGGATGAAATTAGAGAAAAGATTAACGATTCTAGAGATCTGGAAAATGTATCAGGAAGAGAGGGAAGATCTGCCACCTGAGGAGTGGAGGCTTAGTCAGCGTAAGGAGGAAGGTGTTGAGCCTTCAGCTCCCCTTTCCTCGTCTGAAGAAAAAGACGCTAGTGTGGAAGAAATAGGGTTGTATCCTTTAAAGCAGTTGAAAGCGGCGACAGGGTATAGCAATCCGATATATGAACCTCCAGTGCATAGTAGTGATGATAGTCCAGAGGAGAATAAGAGAAAAGTAGAGATCTATGAGATCATACAAGACAAACAGTCAAATTTGTCGACAGAAATAGACAGGCAGATTAAGAGATAGAAATGAGAGTAGGATCAAGCTGACGAGATAGCGCTCGTGCAGAATGAGTGAATGGGAGGACAGATATTTATTTAAAAAAGATAGGAAAACTATTGAGGAAATTAGGCAAAGAGAAGATAAGGACGAACAAGAAAGAAGAGACAAAGAATGAGAAAAGAGATTGAAAGAAGACAAGCAGAAAAGGAAGAGCAGGGAACGGCAAGAACAGATGTATCAGGAGGAGCAAGAGAAAAAAGAAGAATGGGCAGAAGAGCAAAGAAAGTATGACAATAGAGAGCTATAGAAGACTGGGATAGAAGAGAAAGGAAGAGAGAGGAGGAGGAAGTGCAAAAATGGAGGGATAAAAGAATACAGAGACGAAGGGAAGAAGAGGAAAGAACAGAAGGAGTAAGGAGAGAACAAAGGCAAGAGGAAGAAAGCATCAGAAGGGAGGCAAGAAAGTGAAGAGAACTAGATGATAAAATAGAACAAAGAAGAAGACAGCGGGGTCTTGATACCAGTCTTATTCATAAGAAACCAGTATGGCCAAGCCCAGAAATACGATGTGATTGAACAGAAGAGTTCCTTCTGATAAAGGAAGTAACGACAGGGGCATCTAGTGTTGTGATAGATGAAGACATATTTGATGCAGAAAGCATTGGAGAAAGGATAGAAATGGCTTATCAACAGTTGAGGCAAAATAGCGAGCATGAAACTCGAAGGAATGTTGAGCGATCCCTAATTCCTCGATCACAGAGAGAGGAGGGAAGCCTGTTCAGTGAGGAACGTCAAGCATTGTCCTTAAGCAGACTGAACTTAGACAAAGGTGACGGGGGTGTTAGTCACACTAGTCTGGGACATGACATGTCAGATGAGGAAAGAGCATCGAGTCTTGGGATAGAAGGGGGAGCATGTGCGCCCCTGAAGGATGCCTGCAAATGGATAAAGAAGTAAGATGGTCGGATCTGGAACAAACTAAGGATAGGACATCAGATCCCATAGCATATCCAGAGTGTCCCCAAGGACGATCGTATAGTGAGAAGGGAGAATCACTGCCATATTGTCAAACTGGATATTAAATGATGCCTCATATTGTAACGATTGTATGTATATTGGCCTACGCCAAGTT